>NC_056628.2:172426895-173041395 GCF_002870075.4 Lactuca sativa
ACATGTTCTGTCCTCAACTCACCGAGTTGATGAACAACTTGGCGAGTTCCATGAAGATTGTCTTGGACTCGTCGAGTCCGTTCATGCACTCGCCGAGTACAATGAATTCCCAGAACACTTTGCTTAGTCCAGAACGTTGGGTCACTCCCCAGGACTCCTAAAACCCTTCTACACTCAACTGGTCCTTATGAACCTCACTGATATGGGACCAAAACCCTTGGACTCGCCGAGTCTAGGAAATAGACTCGCCGAGTCTATCAAGTTCCTTACTAAGAACTTCGATTTGTGATGTACAACACTTAACCAAATGATAGATCTAGGCCCCTAAACTCGATCTAGCACGTAAAGTTACAAACTTTACGTGCATGCATGGGACATTAGAGCTTAAAAGGCTTTAAAATGGTTCTTTTGTTGCATGGGGCCTTCCTTGGTGCAAAAATCAACCTAGATCTGACTTGTGGTTCATAGAATGACATGATATAGAAGCCCAAACCCCCAACCATGTTTGCAAACATGGTTGGCCACCAAAAATGGCTTATAAAAGCCCTAAATCACCCCAAAGAGGGATCTAACAAATGAATGAGCAAGGTTCAGACTTTATACCTTCCAAAGACTACAAAATGATGAACCAAACTCGAATCCTTCAGTCCCCTCTTGATCCTTCTATGCTCTTCCTTCTTCCTTGAGATCAAAAGTCACAAGAATCACTCAAAAAGCCTTAGATCTTCACAAAAACGGCTAGGGTTGCTATGAGGAGTGTTTGGGAGCATAAAGGGGGAAAGGAGGCTGCATACAGTCATTTAAATAGGGTGAAAACCCATAGGTTAGGGTTTTTGTCCAAATAGCGGCTACTCGCCGAGTCCGGGACTCGACTCGCCGAGTCCGCAAATTAAACCCCGCGCCTCATCCCGCTACTACTCGGCGAGTTAGTCCTTCGACTCGCTGAGTCCAAGGCTAAAAATGCAAAAATAAATGAAGATTTAATAACAAAATACATACCAAGAACCAGGTGCTACAAAAACACCTTTTACTTCTTCACCATATTGATTACACATTATTCATTGTATAACGATTCGATTGATCAACTTAATACTTGAATTAAAACAATAGTCATCCCATGCGCCAAACATGCACAATATGTTTTACCTATGGTCGTTACTTTGTGAAATAGATCAATTTTAAACATTTCCAATGACAGTCATTTCACAATTCCAAATCCTTATCATAAATGTAAAATGCCAAATTCTTGCCATTGATTGTAATATGTTAGATTCTAAACTTATATCCAATGATCCTCTTGTAATGGCTATGCACAAAATCCATAGAGAATTGGATACATACATTACAAAGTATTCCAATGGGGATCAATTCCATGGAAACAAAGTCTCACATTCAAAGTACATTCTTTTGAACATCCTTCTTGAATTAAGTTTTCTAATCTTACACAGATTTAAAGAATAACTTCCACTTATGGAAACATTTTCGTATTCCCATTTAGACTATCACTTCTGAAAAAGAGTTACCTCTTCTCAGAGTATGCCAATACAGTGCTTCCAAAATTTACACTATACTTCCAACTGTCCATAAGCAACCAATCTTTGGTAAACCTCAGATTGTCCTCGACAATTGCTTAACCATTTTAGTCATATCCAGTTTTGTTTAGTTTTTCCTCTTAATGCCCTAGGCATTTGAAAAATTCATAACACATAAATATTATAACATATGCAATCGACCCATTACCTATAGCATATGGGATATGATCCATAAAGATGTGATACTTTACTAGTCTCTTGCTATAGTATTTCCATATGTAAAATTTCCTTATGTCGAATCTTTTCAACATAAAATTAATATATGTAACATCCCAAAAAGCTGGTATATCTCTCTGATCCTTTTCTTTCCTCAAGTTGTCAAAATTCTTCCTTGAAAAGAATGTATGGCTTTTGAGTACGCTGGGCCTAAAGGAGAGTACGTTGCGCGTACTCATAAGCGTGTTATTGACGCGGAGACAACCCAGTATGTTGGGCTTACCATAGTGTACGCTAAGCGTACTAGGTTCAGATTGAAACACTAATTATGGGGGTGAGCCCTATATAAGGAACGTTATGGCCTCACTTTTGAGCCACCATTTCTAGAGAGCAAAACCCTAAGTGGCCTTAACCCTTGTTCTAGAGCTTGTGTGAGAGTGGTTGAGCTTGAAAGTGTTCTTGTGTGCTTTTGAAGAGAAGAAGGTGCTATTGAAGGAGATAGAGTTAGAAGGCAAGTGTTGGATCTGAACTTTTTGAGGTTGGAGCATCAGTTGGAAGTATAAAGCTCAGAGCTTTCTCAACCTTTTTGATTTATGCAAAATGGACCATTTCTAGGGTTTTTGTCCCAAAGGTGGTGACTTTATGAGTAAAGGAGCTCTCTAGACCTTGATCTACCCATATTCAGTGTATAATATAGATCCATAAAAATCCAATCTTGGACATTAAGAGTGAGCCATGCATGAGATATGAGCTCCTTAATGAAGGAAGTGGTGTGATTTGGATGATGATGACCTTTACATCCATGAAAAGGCATAAAGTCTTCGACATTATGGATTAGGAAACTGTAGGGGGTCCAGATCTGTATTTTGAGCCAAGGTCTTA
Source organism: Lactuca sativa (assembly GCF_002870075.4). NCBI lineage: Eukaryota > Viridiplantae > Streptophyta > Magnoliopsida > Asterales > Asteraceae > Lactuca > Lactuca sativa. Next base: position 172,429,526 of record NC_056628.2, read on the forward strand.
ACTGATTAAGACCATAAGTGAGATAAGAGTGAAACTGGGACGTACGCTGAGCGTAAATCCCAATACGTGGGGTGTAGGGTTCAAGCAACCCTATATCAGTGTAGCGGTGGAGTACACCCAACATAAGGTGTGGCAACCCAAAATTTCCATTCTGTATAACATATCAAGTCAATAGAAGTTAGAAAAGTTGCAGTAAATTTTTAGACGTTTGGTATAAGTTTGGGTATTTCAGGATTTACACTTTAAGGGATATCAGGAGAAAGGATGCACTAGGGTATTGTGCAACTCTGTTACTCCAAAACTCTATGATATTAGAGTTCAATGCCTGAATAAAATATTTTCTTCCAAAAACTCCAGGAGTATATATAGGATTCTGAGCTATAATTATTCATTTGTTACATTTACAACTACAGAAAAGCCGAATTCTCTCTCAAGGATCTTCGGATTTTAGTCCCAAAACGTGAGTACTTCTATCTAAGTGTGTTATAAGGCTTGATATGTATCTAATACACTAGAAATCATAGGAAACCATCAAGATTTAAGAGTTTACGGCCCAAGAACATCTTGGACCGTAAACCCTCCTTTAAGGCACAAATGAGTGCCTAGTCCCTTCCTCTTGCAATGGAACTAGTTTAGACTTGTACCCTAATGTGTTTAGGACTTGAAAACACCAAGAGTAATATGTTCACAACCCAAGAAGTTCCAAGGCCGTGAACTCCAAACAAAAGGGCCAAAGTGTGCTTTAAACTCTCTTTAAGCCTTGGACACTAGCCTAGATTCATTCCTAGTTAAGTTAGGGGCTTGAAAACACGAAAAACACCCTTTCCATGGGAGATTACAGCCGTAATCTCCAAGGGGTTTGGTCCCAGGTCCGTGAACTCCTCAAAGGAGTTAAAGGATGCACTAATCTCTTCCAAAGACCTTGCCATTAAGTAGAAATGCTTCTTAGGGTCTTCAAAAGCCTCAAAACAACAAATGGTCAAGTAAGTAGGAGCTTACGGCCGTAAACCCATGAGTTTACGACCGTAAACTCCTTTGTTGATGACCTTAAGGCCGTGAACTCCATTAGGGAGTTTTCCTTGAACCCTACACACACTAGCTCATCCCTACAACACTTAGATGCAATCCTTGAGGCTTAAAACACTTGTTAAAGGTGTTTAACATGTCCTAGAGTGTCTTGACTTGACACCTAGCAATCCTACCTCTTCAGTTCATCCGTACCACTCACTACAGGTGAGTTCATACCCCTTAATCAATGATTTAAATGTTTTTAAATGCTTTATGGGGGATACATGTAGAATCATGCTAGTTATTATATCAATCACATGTTATTAATAAGCAACATTCAAATGATTTACTACTTATTAGTCGTTTAAGAAACAATTTTCTTCAAATGATTTTCATGAAAGTGTTATATGTTTAAAACTCCTTATTAAACTGTTCCTTATACACTGTATGTTTCATTTCAAATTAATTTACAATTGTGTTTTCAAACAAATGTTTCTTTATACTTAAACTGTTTTATCAAACAATTACTTTCAACCCGTTTGATAGATTGACATCAAGTCGATCTTTTCTTAGGTAGTAATCATGCTCAAAGGTTTTACAAAACTTATTTTATGCTTTGATATTATAAATTGCATGCCTATGTATGTATAGTTATATAAGCAATGTTTAAAAGGCTTAGGAAGGCTTGCCCGCCTTATTTCCTTTTCGCCGTTGAGATGTGATCTGGTGGGGTATCGGGTATCCGTCCGAAGGTCTTTTAAATATTAGTTATATATCATGTGTACATATATATTCATAATGTTCTTCCAGTTCATTCAATACCCTTGGGTAGCAAGGGCATACTTCCATGTTCATACGTACCAGTTATATTACTAGTAAGCTATCATATGGGTAGTTTAGGAAGATACTATTACGTTTACTAGAATGTAGAATCATACCACGACTCAGTTCATTCATGAGTCTATACATGCTAGACAGAGAGAGAACACACATTATAGCTAGCACACGCAGAACATTACAATACATTACTAGACATGCTAGTACACACAGTACATTACTATATATGCTAGTACACACAATACATTACTATACATGCTAGTACACACAGTACATTACTACACATGCTAGTACACACAGTACATTACCATACATGCTAGACATAGAGAGAACACACATTACAGCTAGCACACGCAGAACATTACAGTACATTACTATATTATTACATAAATATGTTTACATGATTACGCTTAAATGAGTACGTTTACATAGATACGTTTACATGAGTGCGTTAACATATACGATAACATGATGGACATCACTAGGTGCTATAGCATGGAACAAGTTCAAGATCTAACTATACCAATGAATCAGAACGTATTGTGATAGTTATATTGGGTATACATGATCATAGTTATGTGGATGTTCACAGCTTGCATACATGCAGGGGTCGTGTGTAGGTACCAAAATCTCTTTGACAAAGGAGCGTTTAGCGTTGGATCTAGCCATCACATTAGGCCTTATCCCTCAAATAAGGCAAAATTAGTACATAAGTAGTCACTTATTGCAAATACTACAGTACTTACTAGATTCAATAGATTTAAGGTAGTTAGTACAGTTGTAGTTTTGATACTACGCCATAGTACTATTTCCTTTTCCCATTACATTCACTTCATGAACATTCACACGATGCACGGTAATGTAGTAGCTATATTTTTGGTTAATGATAGCCCGATTTGGGAAAATACACACTCTTACGAGAGACACACACACAGATACTAGATGCCTTGGTAGTAGGATACTTTTAGTAGGAAACATAGGGTTTTCTAGGATGTTCATATACATACACATACTTACCGTTCATATACATACAAATACTTACATACCAATTAAAACACTAAAATACTTATGATCTCACCAGCTTTAAAGCTGATACACTCTATCAAAATAACTTGTATCCTCAGGTCAACCATAGACAGGTACCGATGCAAGGTTTAGAGAAGATGGTGCTCGTTCAAGACTCATCTTTCGTTTTGATTTATGCTTTAGTGTTTATCATAATTTGACAGAATACACTTGTATTAAAATTATATTATTAATGCAATGGATGATGTTGTTGCTTGTTTACCACTTTTCATTGTTGTGATACTGTACATGACGTCCTCCGCCCCAGAACGTTTCCGCCGTTCATGGTTTTGGTGTGTGACATAAGGATCTGGTATGCGTAGCGTACTCACAGGCGTTGAATTTTATTGACTTTTAGGGTTCGGTCAATAAGTGAACTATTGGACCATTGGAGGGGTAGAATGGTCTTTTACCTTTCTGAGAGAGCATAGGAATGGATTAGTCTAGCCTTTGAGAGTCATTATTAATTAGAGATATTTTCTGTATTTGATTAGGCGGAGGCTACATCAGTGTTTCGAGTTCGAGATCATTCAAGTTTACCCGAGGTGAGTCTTCTCACTATACATTACCTAGGGTGGTATGTATGTATGGTCCGGAAGGTCATACATGTTTGCTTGAGATTATGTGTTTTGTGATTATGTATGCTATGTGCTATTCTAACCGGACAAGAGGTTCCAATGATTTACGAGGCCAGAGGCTCCTCAACCAGAACAGACTGGAGGGTCCAACGAGCTAGATCGGACCAGAGGGTCCAACGAGCTACATGACTGGAGGGTCCCGCTGAGACACATTGACCAGAGGGTCGTACAGAGTATAGCCTCGAGTGGCGAATTGTTGTATGTGGTATTTTGGGGAGCTCACTAAGCATTCGTGGTTACCGTGTTATGTGCTACGTGTTTCAGGTACTTCCGAGGATCGCGGGAAGGAACCCCCGTGATTGTACACACACTCTTGATATTAAGCTATGATTGTGGATCCTGAATTTGAATAATTGCGTTGAAAACGTGTTGGTTGTTTTTGATAATGTTGAGAGAAAAACTTAACACACACTTGAAGAAATGTTAAGACAAGTATAGTTTCAGAATAGTTAATCTCAAAGGATTTAAAAGCTCAACAATAATAAGTTAACAAGTGAGATAATTAGAGAGTTAGTTGCGGAAATGTAATGAAATATAAATGACAGCAGGTAATATATCAAGTATACACATAAGTTGATTCATAACAAGGAATGCATTCTGACCAAGTTAGTGAGTGAGATGAAGTTTAGTGATAAAGTCACAAATGACTTGCTCCGAAGAGAAATAATATTCAGTTATGTTCTAGAGGATTTTGAGAGTAAGGAGAGATATGATATGTGTAATAGAGACATGTAATTGATAGACTTGAAGATTTTTATAACTGAGAAAGAATGAGCTCTATATATATAGACTCAAGAATTACATTGGATCAAATCTCTAAGAGTAGCCATGCAAGGCATACTGGACAATAGAGAGTATTACAGAAAAGTAGATAAAGTTAAACTAAGTAAACAGTATGTCAGACTGCGATTAGATGATGACTTCGGATGACGTTGCTGAGGAGGTTTTGACTGCGGATCTTTGAGGGTTGTGGTAGACGAAGTATAAGAGGGTCACTTCCATGATTCAACAATTTCCCTTGAGTGACCTCTTTAACTTTTTCTGCACTTATCAAGTTTTAGGAACTTGATTAGAATCCACTAAAAATTTATGTTATTTTCCAACGAGGTGATCCTTCTTAAAATCTCGAACTTGAATGTGGTAGTCGTGTGTTTTGATTTTTCTACTGCGGTTTAACAGATTTCAAGTTGCTTCCTTGTAAGACGATTCATGGAGGTCATGGGAATGAAGTATTTGATCTGATCGACCTTCCTTTTGAAAATGACTCCAAGTTCAGGGAAGTTTGTTACACATAGGGATCTCTCTTGATAACCTTCGGTACGCATTGGTGCAGGATCAAGTGGTGGTAGATCGAACTTCTTGGCATTTGTAGGGTAGATGTCTGCATCAATCTTTGCAAATTCGCAGATGATTTCCTTCAGACAAATGCTTTCCCTTTCAAGTGCTATCTTCATTTTTGAATACTTTTCGCATTTTTTTTGGAACACCTTTCATATTAGAAAGACTTATTCTGGATTCATACATGGGAAGTCAGCTTGGGTGTGGACATAGTACCGATTCCTTCTTGTAAGTGTGTATTGAATGAAGTCAGCTTTCATGAATTTCCGAGGCTTGATGTTCTTAACTGTGGATGGTCTATCGTTAGACTAGATTTTCTCTATGGAAGAGGCATGTTTGGCATGTAAATGATTGAGTCACTCGAATACCATTTGCAGTCTTCTGTGATCTGGTAGGCTACGGTCAAACTGCTCAAATACCGTGAAATATTTAGCATTTTGGGAGATTGAAACATCCCAGTAGCCGTCTGAGGGAGATTCAACATAGGTAAGGTAAGGTTTGTAGTTAGCATCCATTAGTATGCGGTCGGGATTGATCCAACAATTGATAAAGGATTCATCTATGCTGGTGTCAAAACCGAGTTCTCTGCATATAAGTTCAGCAAACTTAGCTGCTTTCCAGTTAGCTTCTGTTTTGTGACGGGATAGTCATTGGAGCTTGCTGATGACATGTCGGGAGCTAGATTCTTGAAGTGAGGAGGAGTCTCAGGTCGTTCAGGAGAAATTTTTTGTTGGGAGGTAGAGGGATGTTGCGGTGGTGTCTGGTGAGTAGATGGTTGGGGTGAGGGAATTTTTTCAGTTATGATGGGAGGGCTTCTATGATGAGAAGCACTATTTGAGTGATGGTCTTCTTCACATCCACCTCTTGAGGAATTTAGACCCGGAGCTTCCTCAAGCCTATCACACCCCAAAACCAAGAACGGCGGAAACGTTCTGTTTTAGTTCTCAAGTATAAAGCACTTATAGTAACACCAAATACTCCTATAGTATTTTAATTTTAACGTTATGTTCTATTGTTCTCATTGTGGTAGGGTTGGTAAGATTTTAGCATTGTTGCAACCATACAATTAAACTTAGGCACATGCTAGTCAACCCTCGGATAATATAGGTGATCAGGCTATATCTTCCCAGTTTTGACCATATGTCTCTAAGCCCACTTGTGTTGCCCAACAATCGTAATTCTTTTGTACTGTCCTAGTGACACTGATTTTAGTATGAATGCAGGCACGTATACTTTATTAAACATTTTATTATTTAAAGTATAAACTCTTGGTCAGAGTATTTTTAATCCCTTATGTATTTATAGTTAGTATATCTTTTATGGGTTGATATACTTAATTCACTATAAACAATGCTCTGATACCAATCTATCACACCCCAAAAACAAGAACGGCGGAAACGTTCTGGGGCCGAGGACGTCATGTACAGTATCACAACAATGAAAAGTAGTAAACAAGCAACAGCATCATCCATTGCATTAATAATATAATTATTATACAAGTGTTCCGTCAAATTTTGATAAACACTAAAGCATAAATCAAAATGAAAGATGAGTCTTGAACAAGCTCCATCTTCCCTTCTCCTTGCATCGGTACCTGTCTATGATGACCTGAGGATACAACTAATTTTGAAAGCGAGTATCAGCTTTGAAGCTGGTGAGATCATAAGTATTTTAGTGGCTTAATTTGTATGTAAGAATTTCTAAGTTTATGAACTGTAAGTATGGAAAATGTAAATGAACTGTAAGTATAAAAATGTTTGTAAAACAACTGTAAACGTTTGAAAAACTCTAGAAATCCCCATGATTCCTACTATTATATAAGGGTGTCTTCTACCAAGACCTAACTGTTCTCAATGTAGTCTTCTACCAAGACTTAACTGTTCTAACTGTTCGTGTTATGTAAAAGTGTGTAATTTTCCCAAGTGTAACTATTATTAACAAAATATAGTTTTTACATTTATAGTTTAAGTGAAAAGATCACTAAATATATGTACAGGGAAAATTAATGTAGTACTAAAACGTAGCGCTATAAGAACTACTGCTGTACTAATTACCTTAAACTGGATTTATATTAAGGCATCATGTGATTAATTACACCATACTATCGACTGGTAACAACGACAAGGTATAGTCGTAAAAAGGTATGACGTTTGGCACCCGCAGAACTGCAAGTCCCGCTGTAGCTAGCAGCAAGGTGTAGGATAGTCAATCCAGTATAGATCTATACGCAAACTCACGCTCTCCCTTCAAGAGACTCTGGCTACAACTCGGGCCATGACATTTAAGGCATGCTCCGATACAGTGGATCACAATTTTATTAACGTATTCATTTAAGTGTAATGTACGAAAAATGTTCTACGTGTGCTAGCTTTAATGTGTGTTCTTTCTCTATCTAGCAAGTATAGTAATGTAATCGTTCTAGTATCGTCGTATATGTTCTGTTCCTAGTATCGTAGTATATGTAGTGTACTGTAATGTTCTAGAAAGCATTGACACATGAATGAACTGACTCATTGTATGATATCGCGTTCTAGTAATTGTTCTAGTATCTTCCTAAACTACCCTTATGGTAGTTTACTAGTAATCTAACTGGTACGTATGGACATGGATGTATACCCTTGCTACCCAAGGGCATGGGATGAACTGGAAGGACCTTTTATGACTATATATGTACACATGATATATAACTAATCTTTAAACGACCTTCGGACGAGTAACCGATATCCCACCAGACCACATCTCAAACGCGAAAAGGAAATAGGGTGGATAGCCTTCCTAAGTCTTTTAAACATTTCTTATATAACTATACATATATAGGCATGCAATTTATAATATAAAAGCATAAATAAGTTTTGTAAAACATTTGAACATAATTATTATTTTCAGAAAAGATCGACTTGATGTCAACCAATAAAAACGTTTGAAGGCATAGGTTTTATAAAACAGTTTAAGTATAAGGAAACATTTGTTTGGAACATAATTGTAAATAAGTTTCAAATGTGATATATAGAGTAAAACATACAGTGTTATAAGGAGTTTAAAACATATAAAATGTTTATAAAAATCATTGGAAGGAAACTGTTTGGTAAAACGGCTAATGTGTAGTAAATCATTTGAATGCTGCATATTAATCACATGTGATTGATATAATAACTAGCGTAATTCTACTTATTAATCACATGTGATTGATATAATAACTAGCATAATTCTACTTGTATCCCCCCCCATAAAACATTTAAAAATAGTTTAAAACATTATTTAAGGGGTATGAACTCACCTGCAGTAAGTGGTTGGAATTGAACGGACTGGTATCGTAAGGAAGGATCGGACAAGTGCTTGGTGTCAAGTGAAGACTTTAGACACACACAATGATCCTAATTACATATGAAGACATATGTATATAAATAATTAGTGATTAAAACACTAATTATACAAGTATAAACATTTTAACGCGAGGAAAACACTTTTGGTCAAGTGCTAGGAGGCTAATGGGTTGCAACAAAGGAGTGCTATGCCCCTAATGGGAGTTTAAGGTCTAATAACCATATGTTTTGGAGTTTACAGCCCAGGGGAGTAAACTCCTGGCCGTAATCACTCAACAAAGTCTCTAATTGAAGCTTAGAATTAATACAACTCAAGTGGTGAATTGTTTCAAGGCTAAAACAAGTGTTTGGGCTTCCTATTAACTCTTTTAAGGAGTTTACGGCCCTGGGACCATATTCCCTTGGAGTTTACGGCCGTAAATTCCCTTGGGAGGGTGTTTATGGTGTTTTCAAATCTCTAACATTTCAAGGTTAAGATCTATGTTGGGTTCTAGGCATAAGGAAGGAGTTAGGGTGTCATTTGACCCCTTTATAGGGGTTTACGGACCAAGAACTTGTCTTGGCCTTAAACTCCTCAACACTTGTGATTCCTTATGTTTTCTAGGCTTTAAACACTTTAGGGTACACGTCTAAAATAAAGTCTAAGCCTTGGGTGCCTTAAAAGCACCATTTTGAGCATTCTTTTTGGAGTTTACGGCCTAAGATATTCTTAGGCCGTGAAATCCCAAAATTGGGTGATTATTGGTTGATTTCATGTCCCTAACACACTCCTATACAAGTCCAAGGTAGTTACAAATCACGGGGGACAATCTAGGCTTGGTTTCGGGAGTTTACCACCCAAGAACACCTTGGGGAGTAAACTCCTAAATCGGATGATTTAGCTATGTAATCTATGTTATGAACACATTTAAAGCTTTCTAACACTACTAGAAAGAGTTACTCACAATTTGGGATAAAAACCCGAAGATCCGTGAGAGAGAATTTTGGCTTTTCTCTAATTGGAATTCAATTAATGAACTATTTGGTTCAGTTTTCTATATATAGTCATGGGATTATTGGCAAAAAATATTTCTATTCTCGGAATGAACTCTAGTATCCTAGAGTATTGGAATAACAATGTTGCACAAAACCCTAGTGCATCCACTCTCCTAATTTCTCCTTAAGTGTAAAATCCTGAAAACTGCCAAACTTATACTCGAAATCTGAGTTTTCACTGTAACTGTTCTACTTCCATTGACTTCAAATGGTTTGTTCAGAATGGAAATTTCGGGTTGTCACATTCTTTTAGACCATCGACCTTGGCACACACCTTCTGAAAGTGAGCTTTAAGAACATCAGCCAGTTGCTGATTGTCTAGGATGGCGGTGTTGAAGAGTAGCTGATGAATTTCCTTTGTGAGTTGAAGAATTTTAGGGCCATGAAAATTCGACGATAAGGATCATTGAAGTTTGTTGATGGTTGAATGAAGGACTGAGATAGTAGACTCATAGGCAGTGTGAGTCTCAGATCTCAGCTTCTGTGAGAGAGTGGACTGGTCTGCAATGGCTATTTGCAAATTTTCCTTCATTGCGGGTACCTCAGAGATGAGGCGCTCCGTAGTAGCCATGAATTGCTTTTGATCAGCCTGTCGAGTGTTGTCGAGAGACCGAATCCCCATATCCACTTTGAGAGAAATCCTCTCAGCAGCTAAACATTCCCAAGTTTCCAATCTTTCAATCCTTTCGATTAAGGACTGCGGTCCTGGATGGTCTTCAGATTGTAGTTGAGTGGACTTGACCGCAACAAGAATTTGATCTACTTTGGAATGTAGAATGAAAAATTCTTTTCTAGACACAACCACCTTCTTCTTCTTCTTTTTCTCCTTGGGCTTGGAGGTTGAGTTTTGAGAAACACTCGATTCCTCTTCCTCATCAAACATCATCAGATCATCATTAGAAACGTTAGGCTGATTTACCTCATTCAGATTAATATCATCAAATCCAATGTTAGGAGCGAAGCTGACTTCTATTGCAGTGCCTTCCTCTTGAGAATCTCTAGCAGTTGTAGTTGGAGGGGGCTTTGAGGGAGTTTGATCAGCAGTCGCAGCTTGAGCCTTGCGGATTGTGTCGGCCTTTTCGTCCATCAAGGCTTGAATTTTGCAGATTGTAGATACGGTATTGGCATTATTGATTGCGTCTGCCCAATACTCCATTATGGATTGTATCTCCTGTTGTTTCTATTGAAGCTGCTTTGTTTGACGAGACTTTCTTTCCTGAAATGCCATACGGAAAAGCGGCATATTTCTGTCCTTCAACTTCATTGGTAGGTTGATACTTACTCCATGATTCGTTGAGATCAATTTCGTCAATTCCTTCAAAACGCACCGAGGTGTCCCTTGGGTTCACGGACCCTTGCACGTTTGTGCTCACCGTGCCTAAACCACCTATAACAGATGTAAGCAGAGTAGGATTTCCTGAGCTTCCTTGGTCTCATTGACCTGGGGTTAAGTGTAGCCTCGGCTTAGTTCTGGAAAAGGCTGAAGAATCGCCTCACGGTTGGGAAGGTGTTTGATGTGTTTCGGTAACAGACAAAAAGGATGGATTTCAACTACTTAGGGGAAAAGAAGTGTAGACAGGAAGCCCTGGAGACCTTAGGTTGGGAACTAGTTCCATCCTCTTGGGAGTGAACTGGCGGTGAGTCTCCACGTTGTGGTGAAATAGACACACTTTCTGTGTCTGAGTGGTATTCGATAGTGGTATTGAATGGGTTTGCGGCCACCCCAAGGACTACCAGAGCCTTTTGAGAGGTTGCGACATCAGTCCGGTCACGCATTTGGTCTATGGGATTGGGTTTTCTTTTCTTGAGGATCGAGATGGGTTGATCGACCTCATCAGAATCACTCATAGAGGGAGAGTGAGATCGACGTTCCTTTGGTTCGTCATCTATGGGCACAGTTGGGATGATTTTTTTTCTTCGAAGGGTCATCTTGCTTGGGATCATCCTTTTTCTTAGGAGTTCCATGTTTCTTCGTGTGGTGGGACCTTGATAAGCTGAGGCTAACTACTCGCGTCTTTGTGATAAAGACATGTTTGATAGAGTGGTGGAGGACGCGACTACGGTACTACCAAGGATAGTGATTACAAATGTGGTTTGTAGAGGCGGGGTAGAAATGTATGGGGTAATACCTTCCGTAGCCACTATATGGTCTGAGACATCAGCAGTTTCAAGACCAAGAGTAAAGAGAATGTGGACTGGTAGTCGTCTGATAGGTCCAAAAGCAGATTGATCAGTATAGGGATTGTACCTTTTGAGATCTTTAGTGATGAAGAGATTGATGTTGTTGCCCATGCTAAGTCCTACATCCATATGAAGGTCTGAGATGCATAGATACTAGAACCTGGCAAACGTGAGTTCGGTAGGGTTATCTCTTGGACTTTCCTTGGGAATGTATTGCAAGAACTCATCCCACAAGAATTGACCGTAGTTAACATCATGGCCAGTGAAGATGCTCCATACCAACTCCAGGAGCTTGAGACCCATATTATCAGTGCCTCCGGTTCTGCCTAACAGGTTGCGGATCAAGATGTGGCAAACAAATTGCCATACCGCATGTAGCTGATTTTTTTTTGAATTTGCCTATGCCTTTGATCTTCTTTTGGTAACCCATATTGTATAGTGCAGAGAGGACGTCCGCCATACTTGTAGTGAAAACCTTGATTGAAGGATGAACTAGCAGGTTGATGGCAGTGAGGAACTTTTCCTTAGTCGGAATTGTTGGATTAGTGTCTAAGTCCATAACTATTTTGGTATGTACTTGACCCGATGGTGCATGGTCCTTTTGGGTTGCCTTCACCAAAGCAACTTGATAGGATGAATTATGGAGAGAAAGGATTAAATATGATTTATTAATATATTATGAGAATAATATATTAAATGAGAAATCATATTGTTTAATTAATATTAGTTAAGAATTAATAAGAATTAAGTTTGTGGCTAAAAGAAATTAATTAAACTTAAGGGACTGGAATTGTAATTATAAGATAATTACAATTGAGCCATGGATTGCCTTATATAATAAGGCTGGACGAATTCTATGGGGAAACCCATTAGAAATCGTCCAAGGCCTTTAAGGAAAGGATTCCATGGGTTGCTTAGGGCTTAAGCGTCCAAATTAGGGTTTCCTTGTTAGATAACCCTAATAGCCTCACTATTTAAAGAGCCCTTATGCTCCAAAAACGAGAACAAGCTTCCTTCTAGGGTTTCCACATGTTTTGGGCAACCTCCTTCTCTTCTCTTCTTCATCCTCTTGCTCTTGGTGTTTGTGAACGATTAGAGGAGTAACATTTGTGACTCTAAGCTTTCTAAAGTTAATACAAGAAGGACTTGAGATTGTTATTGCTACATAAAAATCAAGGCATGATCTAAACCCTTATTTATATGTTATATTGATTATCATATGCTAGATCTAGGGTTTATAGTCTTGGATAAATTGCATGTATAATAGAGAAACCTAGATCCAAGCATTAGGGTTTGTATAAGCACATAGGATGTTCTTATAGCTAAAACCCATCAGTGGTATCAGAGCCTTCATTGGTTTCTATTATATTGATGTATTATGTTGCTGAAAACGAAATATGGCTTACTGTTCGACCTGACTCGGCGATCACTACCTGGACTCGGCGAGTCAGCCCTACTCGGCGAGTTCCAGAGTGTGACTCGGCGAGTCGGAGCATCAGACAGAGGAAACTTCGGATTTTGTTGCTGTTTTGCTTAAGGATTATTACCCTATTCGTTTTAAACCTATAAAATACGAATTTTATTGTTTCTTAAACAATATCCTTTCCAAAACACTAGATAATTACCAATTGATTTGATAATAACTTCCTTATATGATAAAGATTGGATTATTTGTATTAAGTGGGTAACTTATTTTGCAAGAAATTGAAATTAGGTCAAATATAGATAATGATGAAATTAATTGTTTGATTTATATTATTTGTTATTTGATCCTTGTGTTATGAAAAGTTTTAATTTTTCCCCTTTAGGTATTATAGTTTAAATTTGAACTTAATAGTTTTGTTTTGAAATTTAAATAGTTAAAACCCTAATGTTTTGAAAAGTTTCAAAATTTGCCATCAAGTTTTGGAATTTAAATTTTTGATTAAAATGTTCGATTTTGAAATATTTAAATTCTAAACCCTAATGTTTTGAAATGTTTCAAAACTTGCCCTCTAGTTTTGGAATTTAAAAGTTGATTAAAAGTTTAATTTAGGAATGTTAAATTCTAAAACCCTAGTATTGTTTTGAAAAGTTCAAATGACACCCTTATGGTTTTATTAATTAATTAAGGTGCATAATTAAAAGAGGTTTAATAAATCCATAAAGTTTTGGTTTACAATTTAATTGAATTAAAAGTATAATTGTTAAATTTGACCACCTAGTATTTTTAAAAGTGTAAAATACACCCTACACTATATATAAGATTAAAAGTCTTACATTATATATATGTATTAGTAAAAGTCAGTCTTACCGTTAGTAGGCCTCATTCACGAAGCTAGTCTATAAGGGGTGTTTAAGGAAATTCTCTATAAAATGGCGATTGAATGGGTATCCACTCTTACCCACCGCACTCTTGACTAGTGGAGGGTCGTTAGCCGAACGGGTAGGATAGGACAGAGACTTTCCATTATAAGTATAATGAAGTACAAAAGTAACTAAATGTTTTAAATATTCCTAATCTTAGTTACCTTAAGCAAAAGTGAATTGATGCAATTCCATGAAATTACACTTTGTACCCTTGCAAAGACGTTACTGGAGCGTGTGTGGTTAACCGACACACTAAATGGTTATAAGCAAAGGTAGCAAAGGGTGACTCAATGTTTGTCATAGTTCGGTGGAGCGCATGTGGTTTACCGGCACATCAAATAGGTGACTGTAACATGTGGGGGCACCATGTGATTTGCATGGTTATTCACACCCGCTTTATGATCCTCAGCATCCCAGTCACAAACTAGAGGTGCATATCGAGATTTAAACATGCCATTGAAATGTTCAATGAATCTCAAAGGATTTAGGAGTTTTCGTAGATTTAAAACTTAAATTTCTTTTTCGTTTTTAATGGTGGAAATTAGTGAATCGTCATTCACTTACCTTCAAATATTCTGCAACTAGATTACGACATCCCTTTTCTAGGTTGTAGCATATTGTGTTGGGTCCTAGCCTTAGTATGTCATTTGGGTGATTTACTAAGGATTCAATCAATCAACTAACTTGCATTCGTTTTCTCCCGTTCTGTAGTTGTCAAAGTACGACAACTATGGTCTTCCCAAATCCCGTGGAACAAGCATTCTGTATGAAGATGATATTCCACGATTCGATCGAGGAACAAGAAATCATACTTTACTTCCTCCACCTCCTCCAATTATTCTCCCTAACCCACAAGTTCGAAGGCTTAAAAGGTTCAAGCTCACTCAAGCCCTTTTGGAAAGTAAATATAAAGAAGGAAAGTCGGTGTGTGCACACGTCCTAGGGATGAAGTCACACATTGATAAGTCAAGAATGTTGGGATCTGTTGTCTGTGAGGAGATGGCTATTCACTGGGTTCTTCAGTCACTTCCTAACTCGTATAGTGAGTTCGTAAGAGAGTACTATATGATGAACCACGACGTGAACCTTATAGATCTCACTTATATGCTTATTGCTTCTGAATCAGCAATGGTTTGGCGTAATGGAAAAGCAAAGTTGATTGGTGAATCTGCCTTCAAGACCTCTATCGATATAGACAATGGCAACGAAATACATGCTATGACCGAAAAGTTTGATCATAAGAGAAAGGCAATGTCTGAAGTAGTTCCATGTCCTGTTCCAAAAGAGTCAATTTGCTTTTATTGCCAAGAGAAGGGGAATTGGAGACGAAGCTGCCCTATTTACCTAAGAGATCTAAGAGATGGGAGAGTCAAAACGTATGGCTCTGCTTTAGGTAAAATCCATTGACTAACCCTTTTAAGCCTCTATTCTAGATTCTTAACACATAATGTGATAAGATTACAATTGATGTTTTGTAGGATCGAAGAAACGAAAGGAAGCTTAAGGGAATAAGTGAGCAGAATCTAACCGTGAATGAATGGATTTCGATCGCATTACTTGAAGATTAGATTCTTAAGCTACTACTTAGAGTTAGAATTATAAATATGTATTAGCATAGTTTTTCAATGAATTGCATTGTAAGGATGATTTTTTCCGCAATAAAATAAAATTTGATTTTATATTATTTATTTATCCTTGCAATGGCATGCATGAAAATTGATGGATGAGGGTTTCTAATATTAGAAATAATGGATTTGATTCTTAATTATGTTGTTTATGGAAATGTCGAGAATTTACCAAATAGGGAGAGTTTCTCATCGCCCAAGTTTCAATTGGACAAAAAATTGGAATTATGCAACTTGGTTGCACGATGAAAGAGAAATTTCATATTTGGAAATTAGACTAATTCATTGACAAAGTGTCAAGTGAAGGACTAGAAGATCGAGTACACAAAGTTGCGTGTTGATCAAGTCCACCATAAGAGTAACAAAGATATTCGTCATGATTTACTAAAGGTTTAGTAAATATGATTATACTTATAAGATTAAGTGTAATTCTGAATTGATTGAAAAGTTTATATCAATAGTAGAACGAATAGGAAGAATCAAGTAGGCAGAAAGATAAAAGTTTCTCCATTGTAAGAAGAAGGGAGAGTACCTTTTATGCTTTATGATAAGTCTTAATGATTAAGAACCATATCTCAATTGATCCTCTAAGTGAGTCTTAGTAGAATTGTATGTCTAAGAAGAGGAATCAAGAATTGATGAAATGGTTAAATCAAGTAGTCAATCATACTTCGTTCCAAAACAAGTCTTAGAGTTAAGACTGTGACATTGAGTGAAAAGTATTAAGAAGGACCAATTTATGAAGTGTTTTGATAAAAACTACACTAACTCTTGAATATTTGTTTGTCAAGAAATGTTTATTGACAAGAGAATATTATATGTCAAGGAGTCAGTGGGAGTCTTAATGGTCTTGAAAGGTTTCAAGAACAAATCAAAATAAACCTTATCGATCATCACTAGCACACGAGTTGAGGTTTACAACCTATCGTGTTGACACTATTTTGTTTCTGTGCCATTCCAATTGAGTTAATTATGCATGTGAGTTCTATGAGTTCTCATTTGAATGCATAAAAGGCAAGGACCTTGATCAATGGAAAGTACATTGATAGGAAAGGGTGAGCTGCTTAACTACTTGGAAGACATGGTGGGTAGCTATGTTACCATAAGGCAAGAAGTTAAGATTAAGAAAGTCCGGTCCATATGAGTTTGAATTTGTCGTAAACTTTGGTTTTGACAAATTCACATGGATAGGAATACATACACCACTAAAATCTAAGTGTCATAAGATTCCCTCCTTCATGAAAATGATTGTGAGGAAATGCTTTCACTAATAGAGATTTTAAGAAGATAGTGATTGTGAAATTGTATTCTCAAATTCGATTATGGTTACGATATCCCTTTCCATGATTCGAATTGTGATATTTGGCGATTAGTATAAATTGTTTAGACACACATATGAGCTATCTAAAGGAAAAGTGTATAAGCTTAGATAAAGGATTATCAAAGCATTAAGAACATGAACTTAAGAAATTCAATAAGTATTGTTTTTCTCGAAGTTAGGTTGGTTTCTGAATACATGTCAAAGCTAGTAGGAGCATAAGTGTTATGTTTATAATAATCATCATGATAGTGGAAACATAAATGTTATGATTGTATGATTATTAAGGCAAGTATTGCAAGTTAGCAATATTAATTATAGAAAAACAAGAGTTACACCTTGCAAAGTCGTAAAGGGTTTTAAAGTTGTTTTGCTATAATTAAGGGAGAGAATATTATGCTTCATTTCAAATATAAAGGCTTAGGTTGTGGAATGTTAATAATTTAGTCAAGGAAACATTATGCGTTCTTAAAAATCCGATTATGATTACGACATTCCTCTTCATAGTTCGAATTTTGAAAACTTAGCACATAAAATATTATGGCAGAAGATTTATAAAGTATCGAATCTTCGTGTAAGACATTATGTGTCGTGTCCCATACGCTTCGGGCATAGGATTAATTGCAAATGCTATAATATTTGACCATTCTAAAATTTTCCAAATGTCTAGCGCATTTAGAGGGAAAAAGGACAAGAATCGGTTTTGACTAAGAAAATTAAACAACTATCATAGGACAATCCAAAGTTCGCAAATGATTGGTCTCTTGTGAGTAGTTGGAAGTATAGTATTGGATGGAACATATCGACATTATTATGAATTGGTAAGATTCTATTAAGAATGAGTTGTCATATGGAAAATATGGAAACGTGTCGATATTGGGAATTGAATATTGAAAATCTATGTCTAGATTAGAAACTTTTATCCAAAAGGATGTTCAAAGGAATATACTTTGAGTGAGAGACATAATATCTAAGGAATTGTATAGTAACAATCTCCGATAGAGGACTTTGTAATGTCATTGGCAATAGTCATTGTGACTTTTGTGCTATGACATTACGAAAGGATCATTGCATAAAATGTTAGAATCTAGCATATACCATAAGTGGCAAGAATTTGATATTCTTTCACTTGTGAAAAGGATTGGGAGTTATGAAATGAGTATGATTGGAAATGTGTTCGTTTGATCTATTTCACAATGTAAGAACCATAGGTAAACATTGTGTGCATGCTAGGAGCATGGGACAAGTTTAGTATTAATTCAAGTAAGAAGTTGATTACCCGAAACAGCAAATAATAAGTAATCGATATGGTGATAAATAAAAGGTGTATTATTGATACTCAATGATTTGAGGCCATATGGGATTAGTATTATCCTTGTGTTTCACTTTGCATGTTTTGACTTCCTGAATAATTTAATTGGTTTAGAACAGTCAAATTATTCGAACAGGTCACAGTCGTTCATATGTTAGAAGTAGGTATGAATGAAGACTGTCATGAATTGGTGTGTGGATTGTCTAAAGAGTATTAGACATAAGAAAATGTTTGCTGCAACGTTCATGAGTGCTTATAAATATGATTTGAGCATTGGATTAAACCCACACTCACTTGGATCACTCCATGAATTGTATCATAAGTGATTGGTGAGACGATAACATCTTATATTCTTGAAACCGAGATGTGTGAGTTGTATCTTGCAAATCGGTTGCACATTGATAATATGTGAACGCATCAATAACTTGGTGCTATAAAACATATTGTTGTGTGTGATTCGGTGAGTGGGTGCAAGCGAGCATTAAATCAAAGTTTATCCTTTCCTTTTATCCAACTTAGGATAAAAGCGATATCTTTGGGACCCTCGATGATTTAGTGATGACCCACATAAATGCTTAGCCGGGCTAGGGCTAATTTGATTTGTTCAATTAGTCAGTCGTCATAAATCGGAAGTCGAGAGATAGTACAGAGAGAATAATTAGAAATCATGTCTTACGATATCTAGAATGGAGGAATATATGATCCCTTATCTAAAGGACACGCATATCTGATAGGATCAGAGTTGACAGCGGCTTTGGAAATCTACGATTGCAGATCAGGATCTGAAGCATACGCATAATAGTTATTAGACTTATCCAAGTGGGAGACTGTTGGATTAGTGTCTAAGTCCATAACTATTTTGGTATGTACTTGACCCGATGGTGCATGGTCCTTTTGAGTTGCCTTCACCAAAGCAACTTGATAGGATGAATTATGGAGAGAAAGGATTAAATATGATTTATTAATATATTATGAGAATAATATATTAAAGGAGAAATCATATTGTTTAATTAAAATTAGTCAAGAATTAATAAGAATTAAGTTTGAGGCTAAAAGAGAATAATTAAACTTAAGGGACTGGAATTGTAATTATAAGATAAATGCAATTGAGCCATGGATTGCCTTATATAATAAGTAGATGTCGATACACTTTTCTAGTTCTTTGTATACCAACTCACAAGTTTTCCATCAAGAAATTGTCATCCTATAGTGGTAATCTTTCAATCCATTTCGTAACCTGCTAGATCCGCATCAAAAATGTCTTGAATAAAGAATCCTGTATTTGTTAGATACCACAGTCCTAAAGTAATAGTCTGATGTAAATATCGAAAGATATTCTTAATAGCTGTGAGATGTGGTTCTTTAGGATTCACTTAGTACCTAGCACAATTACAAACAAAAAACTTAATATTAGGTAGAATTATAGTTAAATATAATAGGATATGTCATCAAATCAACAGTTGGACTATCCAATGATGAACATAAGCTAGTTCGACTCCCATAGGAACCTTCGCATCTGAACAATTTGTCATTGCAAAGAACTCAAGAAAGTTTATCAAATAGTTCCCTTGATTTATAAAGATTCCTTCTTTGCTTTGGCGAATGTTTAGTCCCAAAACGTAATTGATCTTACCCATCGTACTCATCTGGAATTGAGTTTTAACTAGTTCTTCAAATTCCTTTCACAACGAAGGGTCATTAGAACCAACAATTATATCATCGACATAAATTTGAACAAGAACGAGATGATACCAAACATTCTTTCAAAATAATGTGGGATTAACTAATCCATGCATAAATTTAGCGATTTTCAAAAAATTGGATAAAGTGGCATACTAAGAACGTGGTGCTTGTTTTAATCCATAAACAACTTTGTCAAGGATATAACAATGATAAGGAAACTTATAATATATAAATCTTGGTAGTTGCTCAACCTAAACAGTTTTGTCAAGTACACCATTGAGGAATGCACACTTTATGTCCATTTCGTAAACATCGAAGTTCATGTCAGCTGCATTAGCAAGAAAAATATGTACTACTTAGAGTCTTGTGACTGGAGCAAAGGTTTCATCATATTCAATTCCTTTCTGTTGAGAATAACCTTTTACAAATAATATTGTGTTATTACGAACGACATTACCTTCTTTATGAATTTTATTTTTTTGAAAATTCATTTTAAGCCAACCACAAAAACATTTTATGGTTTAGAAATCAAAGTCAAAAATAAAGAAAATCTTTTTGAATTATAGAAATAAAAGACCAAAATAACGAAAATATTTTTGATATTTTTGAATTTTTCTACAACAACAAGGTAAATAATACCTTTGTTAGTCCTTCGCTAATGATATCGAAAAGTTATGCAAAGGATCTATGATTAAACCATCTTTACCCAGTTACTAAAAACACAAGTAGACATTCGCTACTTCTTTGCTAATGATAGCGAATAGTTCTCAATGAGACCTTCGCTATATATTCGCTATAACCTCAATCAAGTCTTCTTAGCACCTTCGCTTGTTGGCAAAAATCACTTAACGGCTCAGAGCAAATGTCGAAAATGAAGCATATCAAAGCTCTGAACATGAACAGTAACCTCCGAATGAAAATTGTATTAATAGGAAAGTTTAGGCCAAACCTTCCTTATTCAAATACAATAAAAATTAGTTTCAGATTTGAACATAACAATCTTCCATCACTCCTAATACATATAACATTCTCAGAAAAGATTTTCTATCAAGTGGTTTAGTGAAAATATGTGCCAATTGGTCTGTGGTTTTAACAAAATCAACTTCGATATTGGCATCCTCAACATGACCGTCGATGAAATGGTATCAAAGTGCAATAAAATTCGTTTTAGAATGCTAAACTGGATTACAAAAAATGTGAATTGCACTTTGAGAATCACAAAACAAAGGAATTTTATTCATCTTAATTGCAAAGGCACACAATTGACTTTGAATCCAGATCACTTACAAAATACAAACAACAATAACAATATACTAAAGCTCCGTTGTAGATGTCGATGCACTTTTCTACTTCTTCGCGTACCAACTCACAAGTTTTCCATCAAGAAATTGACATCCTATAGTGGTAATCTTTAAATCCATTTGGTAACCGACTAGATCCGCATCAAAAAAATTTTGAATGAAGAATCTTGTATTTGTTGGATACCACAATCCTAAAGTTACAGTTTGATGTAAATATCGAAAGATATTCTTAACAGGTGTGAGATGTGGTTCTTTAGGATTCACTTAGTACCTAGCACAATTACAAACCAAAAAATTAATATTAGGTAGAATTACAGTTATATATAATAGGATATGTCATCAAATCAACAGTTGGATTATCCAATGATGGACATAAGCTAGTGTCGACTGCCATAGGAACCTTCACATCTGAATAATTTGTCATTGCAAAGCACTCAAGAAAGTTTATCATATAGTTCTCATGATTTATAATGATTCCTTCTTTGCTTTGGTGAATGTTAAGTACCAAAAAGTAATTGATCTTACCCATCATACTCATCTGGAATTGAGCTTTAATTAGTTCTTCAAATTCCTTTCACAACGAAGGGTCATTAGAACCAACAATTATATCATGGACATAAATTTGAACAAGAATGAGATGATACCCAACATTCTTTCGAAATAATGTGGGATTAACTAATCCATGCATAAATTTAGCGATTTTCAAAAAATTGGATAAAGTGGCATACTGAGAACGTGGTGCTTGTTTTAATCCATAAACAACTTTGTCAACTTAAACAGTTTTGTCAAGTACACCATTAAGGAATGCACATTTTATGTCCATTTCTTAAACATCGAAGTTCATGTGAGCTGCATTAGCAAGAAAAATATGCTCTACTTCGAGTCTTGTGACTAGAGCAAAGGTTTCATCATAATCAATTCCTTCTTGTTGAGAATAACCTTTTACAAATAATATTGTGTTATTACGAACAACATTAGCTTCTTTATCAATTTTGTTTTTGAAAATCCATTTTAAGCCATCCACAAAAACATTTCATGGTTTAGGAATTAACCTCCAAACATAGTTTTTTTTTGTTCAATTTTCGAAATAAAACATTGAACATGCAAAACTTTTGGCGAATATTAAGAAGTTCGTTCCTAGATCTAACATGTGCTCGTGTTAACACTCCAGAATTAGGATTACCAAAAATTTATTCTTTGGGATGATGACAAGTCCATTTCTCCATAGGAGGAAAATAATGGATGAAAATCCGAATAATCGTCTTCAAATATTTCTTCAGCTTCTGAAAATTCTTCTGTAACAAAAAGATTATCATTAATATCATCATTTTCATTACTTGGAGCGTCGCTATCATCTTCAATATATTTTCGATCTTGCTCCCTTTGAACAAATGAATTTGTTATGTGTTTCTCCCTCTCAACACTAATATTCGAAGGTAATGACTACCCCACGACTTCAGGTTGTGTAGTCATGTATTCCCCCTCAACTATACCATATCTCGAAATTTATCCGTCCTCGACATTAACTCTTGGTGTAAATGATGAATATTCATCTGTTCGTTCATTAGTTATTATTGAGTCACTAGAATGCCTCGATTCTTTAGGTACTTGATTGTCTTCAATGTTGACCACAACATCAATTGCTCTGTCGGTAATACCAAAAAGTGAATCAAAATCAACATTGAAAGTAAGTAGTTGCCCAGATTCCTCATTAAAATCATAAAGAATTGGTTTTCAAGAAAACTCATGCTCAACTCTTTTAACATAGTAATCATCGAATGGTATGTTGAAATTTTCTTCAACTCTTCACATTTGTTTTTCATCACCTTATATGCTACTGAATTATGTGAATATCGAAGAAAGATTCATTCATAAAAGTTCGTCTGAAACTTTTAAAGATTATCTTTTAGATTCATGATAAAGCATCTGTAAACAAAAAACATGGAAAATTTTTACATTAGGATTCGTTTTGTTAAAGATTTCATAAGGTGTGATGTTAAATACTTGATGAATAAAAGAGTGTTTTTGAGTGAAACAAGGTATATAAATTGCTTTTGCCCAAAAATATTGACGTAGATTGGCATAAGTAAGCATAGTTCTTGTAGGTTCACACAAAATCAATTTCTCCTTTCGACAACACCATTTTCTTGTGACGTGAAAGGAGACAAAAAATTATGAGAAATTCCAAATTTTGTAAAAAGTGAACCGAGAGCATGATTTGCGAATTTAGTTCCATTATCCCTTTTTATATGAAAAACTTTCTTCTTTAGACCCAGCTCAATGTTTTTGATGAAATTGGTCATCACTTGAGCAGACTCAAATTTATGTATAAGAAAACGAACCCAATAAAACATGAGAAATCATATACTATAACAAGTACGCACTTCTTCCCATTGAAAGACTCAATAGTCAAAGTACACACAAGTCAATGTGTAGAAGTTCCAACAGTTCAATAGTCTTTGAGTTGATAACTATAAGATGGCCTTGTCGATGTGTGACAACCCGAAGTCGTTCCATCGCCGTAACCCGTTCCGTCCGTAAAACTCATCTTTAGCAAATTGTTCCGATTTCGTTTTTGGATTAAGTCAATTAATTTAAGAATTTGATTTTGACCTCGTAAGTATCCAAACATGTTAGAAACACATGAAAACGCCCTAAACTAGTAATTAGAAAAATTTTAGTTTCTACCATATCGGGTTACGAAAACTTAATCGGGTAAGACCAAAAGCCCTGTCTAACGTCAGTATCGGGTAGAATTCCACCGTGTCCCAAACCCGAACCATATATA
Organism: Lactuca sativa; assembly: GCF_002870075.4. NCBI lineage: Eukaryota > Viridiplantae > Streptophyta > Magnoliopsida > Asterales > Asteraceae > Lactuca > Lactuca sativa. Next base: position 172,453,327 of record NC_056628.2, read on the forward strand.
AAGTGGAATAAGCCTCATTTGAATCCTTTTTCACTCTCTCTCTACACTCTCTCCTCAATCTAAGATCTAGGTCCAAAAATCATCCAAATCAAGCTTCAAATCATCAAGGTAACTACCCTAACTCATAGATTAGCATCCTTAGCCTTCAATTTTGTGTTCAAATCATGGAATAGGACCATAAACACATGTTTACAGCCCTAGAGTAGCCTTAGGCCGTCAACACATGCAAATGGGGTTTTTGAGCCTTAAAACCCTTCTAAACCACCTTTAGAGCTTAGATATGGCTTAAGGACTTATTGGAATGGACTTGGAACACCTTGAACTCATCATTTAAGGATTAAACATGAGTTTACTACCCAAGAACATGCTTGGGCCGTAAAATCCATATAATGGGTAGTAAACTCCTTTTATGGTGTTAAAATGCCACTTACACACCTCCTAAGCCTTGAACTAATATCTAGAAACAACCAAAAACGAATTAGGAGCCTTAAACATGATGAAAACCACTCCTATAGCAGCTTACGGCAATAAACCCCCTAGGATGGGTTCCTGGGTCGTAAACTCCTATAAATGAGTCAATTGGTACCTTAAATTCGTTCCATGGCTTGTAGATTTAGCTAGAAACACTTGTAAATGACCTAGGACCACCAAAACATCAGAGGAAGTTGTGTGGGGGAGCATACTGCCGTAAATTCTTATTTAACTGCCGTAAACTCCTTATAATGGTCCATATGATTGTTTAAACACTTCCAATGCCTTAGAACCAAAACTAGCATCACCCTTTAAATGTTATAAGGCCATTTAGCACCCTAGAACACCCCACCATCAGTTTACGGTCGTAAACTCATGGGGAGTGGGTCATTAGGGCCGTAAACTCTCTTGGGAGAGTAAACTCCATATCCAAGCCATACACGTCCATAGATGTCACCCGGCTCACTCCAAACACTTGATTTGAAGTGTTTTCGCATCTTGGAATGTATAATAATATCTAATTAGTAGTACAAAGCCTAATTAGATACAAATGTGTATCTTTTCATATTACATAGGAACCTCGCACGTTTTCAAGCTTTGAACCGATGTTTAGCATCCTACTCGATACATTCCTTGTCCGGTGAGTTCATACCCCTACACTTTCTCCGTGTTTTTCAATGTTTTCAGGGGGGAATGTTTCATATTCCACATGCTTTTAACAATCAAAACCGTATTAACCAACAGTTTGACTTGCAGAGTTAGTTTTCAAATCATATTATATATTGTGATAATATATGTTTCTCACATGATTTTTCCACTTCATTATTGATAAAAGCATTAGTTTAGTACTCTTGATTTGTCCTCTGTAACACTCCACAGAGATACGCGAGTGGAGGACCGCCCTTTGTAATTAAAATCTAAAACAAGATTTTTCGTATTTTTACTTGTAAATTCGTTAATCTTAATAATTGGAGACACGTCCTCTGTAACACTCCACAGAGATACGCGAGTGGAGGACCGCCTCCGTAACCAGGATCTCTTGGAGGGAGAGCGTGACTTGAGTGTATAGATCTATATGGGGCTGACTACCCTGCACCTGGCTGCTAGTTACAGCCGAACCGAAAGGTTGAAGGGTGACGAAAGTCATAAATTGATGATGGACTAGCTATTGCCATTTTTAGTCTATCGTATGGTTATGGAACTCGCAATTTAGATAACGGAGATTTACTTGTTGGTAACAACGAATTTAGTAAGCTAATAACCTTAAGAATTAGTTTACTTTCCAAACAATAGTTTTATATACGCGTGAAAACTAACATATATTCCAAGGATAACCAGGCTTTTAGGAAACTTCACACAAACATTTTAAGTATCGTAGATACTTGTACATTACATTCAGACTCGGTAACTAATCACAAACTTTTTAGGAACATATAGGATTTTCCTGGGGTAACAACTGTTCATAACCATAATTGTGTAACAAAACAGATAACTAAACATTACTTTTAAGAAAATATGGGATTTTCTTGGATAACAACTTTTTCAGAAAACTAAAGGAATCTCGTTCATTTTCAGAAAATAAACCACTTATGAACTCACCAGCTTTATGTTGATTTTCAAACTGCTTGTATTCTCAGGTCCGCATTAGACTCGTCTTTACTTTTGTTCATATATACATATGTATAATACTTGTAACACTTTGTTTCCAAACAATTGTAAACTTCATATGTAATATAATGGTTGTTTACTTTGCTTACTATGTACATTGGTTATGATACTCAACATGAAGTCACCTCCACCCCGGAACGTTTTCGCCTTCGGTTTCGGGGTGTGACAGATTGGTATCAGAGCCCTTATTTATAGTGAAATAAGTATACCAAACCTTACATGGTATAAGACTATAAACATTAAAGGGGCCTAAGTGCTCTGAACTAAACGTATACTTTAAAATATAAGTACTTTCAAAAGTATACATGTATACCTAACCGTCGAGATTCGTAACTATAAGTAGAACAAAAGATAATGTGACAACTCGAAATTTTCATTCGGTCAAACCCTAGCAGTCAATCACTTCACATTATAAGTCAAGTTCACTTTTACTTGTTTTTGGGAAAAATAAAGTTCGTTTGATTATTTTAATATTATTTTTAAACGAACGGATGAAAGAAACTTATGCCTTAAGCATGAGTTTACTCCCCAAAAACTAGTCATTTGTGTTTACTCCCCATTTACTAAAAGAGTAAACTCCAAAAGAGTAAACTCCAAACTCTCTTAAGTATCATCCTAGATTTTGTTCTAGATCTTCAAACTAGTAAGTGTTCTAACCATTTCAAGTTGGTTTAATACTTAATCTAGTGTTTGTACATCCTTTAATCCATTCATTTATGTGTTTTGACTATTTTTTCCAAAACACCAAGAACACCAAGAACACACACTAGTGTTCTTGGACTTTAAGTTCATTTCAAGCTTCCACATGTTTATACCAAAGAAAAGTCCCAAGAACACCAAGATAAAGGTGTTCACGGTTTTGGGAGGTCCGAAAACCATAAACACCAAGAATAGGGCCAAAATGGTGTGTTAAGGTGCCTAGATGCTTCACAATGCCTTAGGGACTTGTCTAGATTCATCCTTGAAGAGTTTATCACACAAAAAGCACCAAAACCTTCCATTCACCCCAAAAAGAGTGTAAATGTCCCATAACTGTCCCACGGTTGTTCCTTATGTGTAAATCTAACCTAGACTATTGCCATGTTTGAGCTAAGGACTTGAAAACCGCCAAATACCAAACTTGTAAGTTAAGGTAGTAAACTCATGAGTTTAAGGTACTAAAATCATGAGTTTAAGGTAGTAAAATCATGGAGAAATGGTCTTTAGACCGTAAACTCCATTTAGGAGTGTTTTGATGCCACACAACACTTCCTAAGGCTAAATCATGAAGTAGGAATGCTTAGAATAGCTTACAAGACTTCAAATAAACAAATGGTCAAAAGGTTAGGAGTTTATGACCATAAACTCAAGAGTTTTCGACCGTAAACTCAAGGGGTGTTGTTTCTTAGGGAGTAAACTCACTTTAAGAGTGTTCCTTGAACCCCAAACACACTAGCCTTTCCCTCCAATACTTAGATGCACTCCTTAGAACTTATAACACTTATATAAAGTGTTTGTCATGTCCTAGAGTGTCTTGACTTGTTTATTAGTTATTTAAAGACTAATTGCTTATATACATATGTCGTCATATGTAATTAGGATCTTTGTGCGTGTCTAAGTCTTCACTTGACACCAAGCACTTATCCAACACTTCCTTCCGATCCACTCGCAACAGGTGAGTCCATACCCCTTAATCAATGTTTAAATGTTTTTAAATGCTTTATGGGGGGATACATGTAGAATCATGCTACTTATTATATCAATCACATGTGATTAATAAGCAGCATTCAAATGATTGGCTACTTATTAGCTGTTTTACCAAACAGTTTCCTTCAAATGTTTTCATAAACACCTTATATGTTTAAAACTCCTTATTAAACTGTACATTTTACTCTGTATGTTTCCATTCAAACTCATTTACAATTGTGTTTCAAACAAATGTTTCCTTATACTTAAACTGTTTTATCAAACCCATGCTTTCAAACCGTTCTATAGATTGACATCAAGTCGATCTTCTCTTAGATAATAAAAGTTATTTTATGCTTTTATATTATCAATTGCATGCCTATATATGTATAGTTATATAAGAAATGTTTAAAAGACTTAGGAACGCTATCCATCCTATTTCCTTTTCGCGCTTGAGATGTGGTCTGGTGGGATATCGGGTACCTGTCCGAAGGTCGTTTAAATATTAGTTATATATCATGTGTACATATATAGTTATAAAGATTCTCCCAGTTCATTCAATACCCTTGGGTAGCAAGGGTATACTTCCATGTTCATACGTACCAGTTATATTACTAGTAAGCTACCATATGGGTAGTATAGGAAGATACTAATACTAATACTAGAACAATGAATCATACAAAGAGTCAGTTCATACATGAGTCGTAGTACATAGTGATGAGAAACAACCATAATACATAGTGATGAGAAACAAACATAATACATAGTGAAGAGCAACAAACATAATACATAGTGACGAGAAACAAACATAATTCATAGTGAAGAGAAACAAACATAATACATAGTGAAGAAAAACAAACATAATAGATAATGAAGAGAAACAAACATAATACATAGTGATGAGAAACAAACATAATACATAGTGAAGAGAAACAAACATAATGCATAGTGAAGAGAAACAAACATAATACATAGTGAAGAGAAACAAACATAATACATAATGAAGAGAAACAAACATAATACATAGTGATGAGAAACAAACATAATACATAGTGAAGAGAAACAAACATAATACATAGTGAAGAGAAACAAACATAATACATAGTGATGAGAAACAAACATAATACAAAATAATGAGAAACAAACATACATGCTAGATAGAGAGAGAGCACACGGTACGGCTAGCACATGCAGAACATTACAGTACACTACTATACTATTACATGATTACGCTTGCATGAGTACATTTACATAGACACGTTTACATGAGTGTGTTTACATATATGATAATAGAACATACATCACTAGGTGCTATAGCATGGAACGGTTTCAGGATCTATCTATACCAATGAATCACAACGCATTGTGATAGTTATATTGGGTATAAGTGATCATAGTAATGCGGATGTTCACGGCTTGCAGATATGCAGGGGTCATGTATGGGTCCCAAAATCCCTTTGACAGGGGAGCGTCTAGCCTGGGATCTAGCCATCACATTATGCCTTATCCCTCAAATAAGGCAATATTAGTACAAAAGTAGTCACTTGTTGCAAATACTACAGTACTTATAAAATTACCATAGACTTAAGGTAATTAGTACGATTGTAGTTCGACACTACACCATAGTACTACTTCATTTTCCCATTACATTCACTTCGTGAACATTCACACGATGCACGGTAATGTAGAAACTATATTTTTGGTTAATGATAGTCAGATTTGGGAAAATCCACACTCTTACAAGAGACACACACACAGTCACTAGATGTCTTGGTAGAAGGATACGATTAGTAGGAAACATAGGGCTTCCTAGGATCATTCAAAACATTTTCAATACTTCCAGTTCATATACATTCTCAATACTTACAGTTCATATACATACAAATACTTACATACAAATTAAGACATTAAAATACTTATGATCTCAACAGCTTTAAAGCTGATACTCTCTTTCAAAATAACTTGTATCCTCAGTTCAACCATAGACAGGTACCGATGCAAGGTTCAGAGAAGATGGTGCTCGTACAAGATGCATCTTTCATTTTGATTTATTCTTTAGTATTGATCATAATTTAACAGAACACACTTGTATTAAAATTATATTATTAATGCAATGGATGATGTTGTTGCTTGTTTACTACTTTTAATTGTTGTGATACTATACATGACGTCCTCCGCCCTAGAACGTTTCCGTCGTTCATGGTTTTGGGGTGTGACACATAAGTAAATGGGTGTTGTATGTTGCGGTTAAACCTGGGCAGTTATGTAGTCGTGTTTAGGGTCAATATAGCCTGATCAACAATATTCATTCGAGACATGGCCATCATGTGCTTGGGAGTGACTGTGGTGTTCAGCATGCCTAAAACTTACCCAATACCCAAACAACAAGCCATCGTCGTAACAAAGCGTGAAATACTATGGGAGTATTTCTAGATCCAACTTCGTTGTAGAAAATCCACATTCAAGCGTTGCCCATCGGTCATTCTTTTAGCAATAATTTATCTGTCTTGATAATTCATTCCTACTTTATCACTTAACAGAATTCTATGTCTGTGATAAAGAGATATCCCTTGTTTCATATCTCTTGATTCAATATAGAGGACTTACCATCCTCCCTTTCTTAATCATTTTAGATCGAAATGTCTCCAAAGAAAGGACCCAACCCAAGGAACAACAACCCTCCGCCACCACTTCCTCCTCAATTCGACCCTGTGATGTTCCAGGTGGCGGTTACTGCCGCAGTGACAGCTACAATGATGCTATTGTACCCTAGCAGGTTCAGTGGACCAGGAAGTAAATCCTACCCCCAAAACCATGAAAATATTCAGGAGCATCAGAATGAGCGTAATGAGAGTAATAATGTTATCTGGAAAAAGCGAAAGGGTCAGAGTTCACAAGGACCCTCCAAAAGGCATGAATATATGTCAGTTCAAGCTGCCACTACTCCTGTTGCTGCGTCTACAGCTCAAGCGCCTACCACTAGGTATGCGGGTAACCTCCCTTAGTGCAACAAGTGCAAATATCACCATTATACCGCTGGACCGTGCCTCGAGATGATCTGCAAAAGATGTAGCAAAAAGGGCCACACCGCTCGAAACTGCAAAACACAAGCCCAACTAGTCAATCAAGCTTCCGGATCAAGTACCGAACAGGCCCGCTTTAGGTGCGGTGAAATCGGGCATTTCAAGCGAAATTGCCCAAAAGCAGCAACCACCAACAACGCTGGGATGGCTCTGGCTATAAAGCAGGAAGAGGCAACCGCTGATCCCACCGCCGTCGCGGGTACGTTTCTTCTCGACAATTCTTATGCCCGTATCCTTTTCGAACCTAGTGTCAAAGAAGTTTTATTAGTCATTCATTCAAATATCTTCGTAAACATAGTCCTCGTCTAATAATCGAAACATTTACCGTTGAGATGGCTAGCGGCGAGAATGAGTGCGCCAACGATTTATTCCTAAGCTGTACCCATACCTTGAGTAATCATTCTTTCCTCATTAAACTAATTTTAGTTTCAATAAAGAACTTTGATGTTATCTTTGGCATGTATCGGTTGAATCCCAATCGTGATAATACCCTTGGTATTGAAAAGGCCATCTGTCCTATTCTCCTCTCTGGTCAGACCCTCATGATCTTCTACAATAAATTTGGTTCCAACCTTCGTATTAGTTCGTGCGTCAAAAACTCAAAATTTTCCCCGAAAGGAATGTCATGTATTCCTAGCCCATGTAATCAGCGAGAAATAGGAAGTTAAAGACCCTGAGAGCGCCCCCGAAGACTGTAATTTTTCCTGCTGTCTTTTCCGAAGAGCTCCCGAGAGTTCCTTCTGAACGTCAAGTCGAGTCTCGTATCAAATTAATCCTTGGAACAACCCCTGTAGCCATATCTCCATATCGCTTTGCTCCAGCAGAAATGCAGGAGTTATCCAGTCAGCTTAATGAATTGACCGTCAAAACCGATATCCTCATTCCTCAATTAATCAATTTCAGGAAGCCAGCTACTCCTCGAAGATAAACCTTAGGTCAAGACACCATCAATTACGAGCTCACGAGGATAATTTTTCTAATACAGTATTCAGGACTCGATATGATCACTATAAGTACGTAGTGGTACCCTTTGGTCAAACCATTTTCCCTTGGTCATGTAGTAGGCGATGAAGACATACGCGTGGATCCTCCTAAGGTCGAAGCAATAGAAAATTGGTCAGCACCGAAGACACCCATAGAAAACCTATCAATTCTTGGGTTTCTCCGTCTATTATCGCAGACCCATTCAGAAAACTCTTCCAAAATCACCAAACCCTTAACCACTATGTAAGTCCCAAATCTAATGGATCCAAATCAGTGATCAATTAAGGCAAACATCAAACAGAGTGTAGAAGGAGTAAAAGAAGAATTAATCCAAGCATGCACACATCTATATCATATAAATGTCAGGTACACCTTGGGAAAACACACACATACGTCACTGACGTCTCTTTCCAACTGACACAGACACACTCTATTTATAGGACCACCAGCCGCACACGTGTGTACAGCCGCACATGTGTGTATGGCCGCACATAGAGTGTGCAGCTGCACACACGTGAATGGCCGCACACAAAGTGTGCAGCCGCACACGCGTGTATGGCCGCACACACTCACTAACATACTACAACCAACATAACAAACCCCAAGACCCTACAAAGACCTATACAAGATGAATGCCTAGCTCAAACCACAAAATTATGACCTAACAATCTCCCCCTTGGTTTGAGCTAGCATGGACTCAGGTCTTCTTCATCAGTGATCTCCTCCTTGAGCTCTGAGATAGATGGGCCTGCTCCCCCTGAACTTCCTTCACCTATTGATATTCATTTGCCATGAGGTAAAGGATCTGAATATTGTTGAGCAAGAAACCTGGCAAGCCTCAAAGAGGCAACATCTTGCGCAGGTTGTGGAGGAGAGGAACCCCCTGGAGCAGAAGAACTCCCGACATCAAACGAAGATCTAACATTACTTGGTCCTTTTAGTGTCGGTTGAGTTGGTGTAGCAGCTTTGGATGGTTGTTGGACTGGTGGTACTTGTTCTTGGATAAGATCTCCCTGCCTCTGATCAGTATCTGATCACTCATCAAATGGAAATGAAGTTGGAATAGCAAATGGAAGGGGAGGAATCCTTGAAATTGTATCCATATCAGTTGAAAGGTGTCGGCCATCAGATCAAAAGTTGGAGACGTCACTTTGAGAACACCACTAACTCCTTTTGTCAATGATCAAGCAACAATAGAATACGAAGATGAAAAGAAATCGATCTTGCACATGTTTATATCAGAAAAACGTCAGGTACAACTCGATAGAACACTCTGTAATCACTATTGCATCGAGGTATTCACAGCTTAACCTTATGTCATTATCCGTAGTCTATAAGCTAATCTGTGAGACACTCAACAAGCTATACTTTAACTCAGGAGCGTAGATGACGTTCTCAAAACTCAGTACTCCATTTACAACTGTTCCTTTTTGAGTGATCTTCCCTCCATCTCCTCCCGTGAAGGAAACATAGCCCCCATTAAAATTCTGAATGACGTGCAGTTGGGAGATGTCTCCTGTCAATGTGCCAGGAACAACCGCTGTCGACATACCAAGTTTGACGACATTCCTCCACATTTGTTCCTGCACAATGAGCGGGATTATTTACATTTGGGGACCCAGTTCATTACAAGCATGGGTCCCAACCGCACACACTCAACTGCACACTCAACCGCATACTCAACCGCACACTCAACCGCACACTCAAACCGCACACTCTAACTGCACACTCAACCGCACACACCAACCGCTCACCTTCAAAGTCTTAGCCCCACACCTTCAAAGTCTCAGCCGCACACCTTCAAAGTCTCTTCAAATTTATCACTGAATTGGCTCTGATACCAATTGTAAGTCCAAAATCTAATGGAACCAAATCAGTGATCAATTAAGGCAAACATCAAACAGAGTGTAGAAGGAGTAGAAGAAGAATTAATCCAAGCATGCACACATCTATATCATATAAATGTCAGGTACACCTTGGGAAAACACACACATACGTCACTGATGTCTCTTTCCAACTGACACAGACACACTCTATTTATAGGACCACCAGCCGCACACGTGTGTATAGCCGCACACGTGTGTACAACCGCACACACGTGTATGGCCGCACACAGTGTGTGCAGCCGCACACACGTGTATGGCCGCACACAGAGTGTGCAGCCGCACACGCGTGTATGGCTGCACACACTCACTAACATACTACAACCAACATAACAAACCCCAAGACCCTACCAAGACCTATACAAGATGAATGCCTAGCTCAAACCACAAAATTATGACCTAACAATCTCCCCCTTGGTTTGAGCTAGCATGGACTCAGGTCTTCTTCATCAGTGATCTCCTCCTTGAGCTCTGCGATAGATGGGCCTGCTCCCCCTGAACTTCCTTCACCTATTGATATTCATTTGCCACGAGGTAAAGGATCTGAATCTTGTTGAGCAAGAAACCTGGCAAGCCTCAATGAGGCAACATCATGCGCAGGTTGTGGAGGAGAAGAACCCCCAGGAGCAGAAGAACTCCCGACTTCAAACAAAGATCTAACATTACTTGGTCCTTTTAGGGTCGGTTGAGTTGGTGTAGCAGCTTTGTAGGGTTGTTGGACTGGTGGTACTTAATCTTGGATAAGATCTCCCTACCTCTGATCAAGTCATCTTGTTTTCATAGGAGGCTGGGAGGTTTGTGTCAGTATCTGATCACTCATCAAATGGAAATGAAGTTGGAATAGCAAATGGAAGGGGAGGAATCCTTGAAATTGTATCCATATCGGTTGAAAGGTGTCGGCCATCTGATCAAAAGTTGGAGACGTCACTTTGAGAACACCACTAACTCCTTTTGTCATTGATCAAGCAGCAATAGAATAAGAAGATGAAAAGAAATCGAGCTTGCACATGTTTATATCAGAAAAACGTCAGGTACAACTCGATAGAACACTCTGTAATCACTATTGCATCGAGGTCTTCACAGCTTAACCTTATGTCATTATCCGTAGTCTATAAGCTAATCTGTGAGACACTCAACAAGCTATGCTTTAACTCAGGAGCATAGATGATGTTCTCAAAACTCAGTACTCCATTTACAACTGTTCCTTTTTGAGTGATCTTCCCTCCATCTCCTCCCGTGAAGGAAACATAGCCCCCATTAAAATTCTGAATGACGTGCAGTTGGGAGATGTCTCCTGTCAATGTGCCAGGAACAACCGCTGTCGACATACCAAGTTTGACGACATTCCTCCACAGTTGTTCCTGCACAATGAGCGGGATTATTTAGATTTGGGACCCAGTTCATTACAAGCCTGGGTCCCATCCGCACACACTCAACTGCACACTCAACCGCACACTCAACCGCACACTCTAACCGCACACTCAACCGCACACACCAACCACACACTCTAACCACACAGTCAACCGCACACACCAACCGCTCACCTACAATGTCTCAGCCGCACACCTTCATAGTCTCAGCCGCACACCTTCAAAGTCTCCTCAAAATTGACACTGAACTGGCTCTGATACCAATTGTAAGTCCCAAATCTAATGGATCCAAATCACTGATCATTTAAGGCAAACATCAAACAGAGTGTAGAAGGAGTAGATGAAGAATTAATCCAAGCATGCACACATCTATATCATATAAATGTCAGGTACACCTTGTGAAAACACACGCATACATCACTGACGTCTCTTTCCAACTGACACAGACACACTCTATTTATAGGACTACCAGCCGCACACGTGTGTACAGCCGCACATGCGTGTATGGTCGCACACACGTGTATGGCCGCACACAGAGTGTGCAGCCCCACATGCGTGTATGGCCGCACACACTCACTAAGATACTACAACCAACATAACAAACCCCAAGACCCTACCAAGACCTATACAAGATGAATGCCTAGCTGAAACCACAAAATTATGACCTAACAATCTCCCCCTTGGTTTGAGCTAGCATGGACTCAGGTCTTCTTCATCAGTGATCTCCTCCTTGAGCTCTGAGATAGATGGGCCTGCTCCCCCTGAACTTCCTTCACCTATTGATATTAATTTTCCACGAGGTAAAGGATCTGAATCTTGTTGAGCAAGAAACCTGGCAAGCCTCAAAGAGGCAACATCATGCGCAGGTTGTGGAGGAGAAGAACCCCCAGGAGCAGAAGAACTCCCGACTTCAAACGAAGATCTAACATTAGTTGGTCCTTTTAGGGTCAATTGAGTTGGTGTAGCAGCTTTGGAGGGTTGTTAGACTGGTGGTACTTGTTCTTGGATAAGATCTCCCTGCCTTTGATCAAGTCATCTTGTTTTCACAGGAGGCTGGGAGGTTTGTGTCAGTATCTGATCACTCATCAAATGGAAATGGAGTTGGAATAGCAAATGGAAGGGGAGGAATCCTTGAAATCGTATCCATATCGGTTGAAAGGTGTCGGCCATCTGATCAAAAGTTGGAGACGTCACTTTGAGAACACCACTAACTCCTTTTGTCATTGATCAAGCAGCAATAGAATAAGAAGATGAAAAGAAATCGAGCTTGCACATGTTTATATCAGAAAAACGTCAGGTACAACTCGATAGAACACTCTGTAATCACTATTGCATCGAGGTCTTCACAGCTTAACCTTATGTCATTATCCGTAGTCTATAAGCTAATCTGTGAGACACTCAACAAGCTATGCTTTAACTCAGGAGCATAGATGATGTTCTCAAAACTCAGTACTCCATTTACAACTGTTCCTTTTTGAGTGATCTTCCCTCCATCTCCTCCCGTGAAGGAAACATAGCCCCCATTAAAATTCTGAATGACGTGCAGTTGGGAGATGTCTCCTGTCAATGTGCCAGGAACAACCGCTGTCGACATACCAAGTTTGACGACATTCCTCCACTGTTGTTCCTGCACAATGAGCGGGATTATTTAGATTTGGGGACCCAGTTCATTACAAGCCTGGGTCCCATCCGCACACACTCAACTGCACACTCAACCGCACACTCAACCGCAAACACCAACCGCACACTCTAACCGCACACACCAACCGTTCACCTTCAATGTCTCAGTCGCACACCTTCATAGTCTTAGCCGCACACCTTCAAAGTCCCCTCAAAATTGACACTGAACTGGCTCTGATACCAGTTGTAAGTCCCAAATCTAATGGATCCAAATCACTGATCAATTAAGGCAAACATCAAACAGAGTGTAGAAGGAGTAGAAGAAGAATTAATCCAAGCATGCACAAATCTATATCATATAAATGTCAGGTACACCTTGGGAAAACACACGCATACATCACTGACGTCTCTTTCCAACTGACACAGACACACTCTATTTATAGGACCACCAGCCGCACACGTGTGTACAGCCGCACACACGTGTATGGCCGCACACAGAGTGTGCAGCCGCACACACGTGTAGGGCCACACACAGAGTGTGCAGCCGCACACGCGTGTATGGCCGCACATACTCACTAACATACTACAACCAACATAACAAACCCCAAGAGCCTACCAAGACCTATACAAGATGAATGCCTAGCTCAAACCATAAAATTATGACCTAACAATTTCCCCTTGGTTTGAGCTAGCATGGACTCAGGTCTTCTTCATCAGTGATCTCCTCCTTAAGCTCTGCGATAGATGGGCCTGCTCCCCCTGAACTTCCTTCACCTATTGATATTCATTTGCCACGAGGTAAAGGATCTGAATCTTGTTGAGCAAGAAACCTGGCAAGCCTCAAAGAGGCAACATCATGCGCAGGTAGTGGAGGAGAAGAACCCCCAGGAGCAGAAGAACTCCCGACTTCAAACGTAGATCTAACATTAGTTGGTCCTTTTAGGGTCAGTTGAGTTGGTGTAGCAGCTTTGGAGGGTTGTTAGACTGGTGGTACTTGTTCTTGGATAAGATCTCCCTGCCTCTGATCAAGTCATCTTGTTTTCACAGGAGGTTGGGAGGTTTGTATCAGTATCTGATCACTCGTGAAAGGGAAATGAAGTTGGAATAGCAAATGGAAGGGGAGGAATCCTTGAAATTGTATCCATATCGGTTGAAAGGTGTCGGCCATCTGATCAAAAGTTGGAGACGTCACTTTGAGAACACCACTAACTCCTTTTGTCATTGATCAAGCAGCAATAGAATAAGAAGATGAAAAGAAATCGAGCTTGCACATGTTTATATCAGAAAAACGTCACGTACAACTCGATAGAACACTCTGTAATCACTATTGCATCGAGGTCTTCACAGCTTAACCTTATGTCATTATCCGTAGTCTATAAGCTAATCTGTGAGTCACTCAACAAGCTATACTTTAACTCAGGAGCATAGATGACGGTCTCAAAACTCAGTACTCCATTTACAACTGTTCCTTTTTTAGTGATCTTCCCCCCATCTCCTCCAGTGAAGGAAACATAGACCCATTAAAATTTTGAATGACGTGCAGTTGGGAGATGTCTCCTATCAATGTGCCAGGAACAACCGCTGTCGACATACCAAGTTTGACGACATTCCTCCACAGTTGTTCCTGCACAATGAGCGGGATTATTTAGATTTGGGGACCCAGTTCATTACAAGCCTGGGTCCCATCCGCACACACTCAACTGCACACTCAACCGCACACTCAACCGCACACACCAACCGCACACTCTAACCGCACACTCAACCGCACACACCAACCGCTCACCTTCAATGTCTCAGCCGCACAACTTCATAGTCTCAGCCGCACACCTTCAAAGTCCCCTCAAAATTGACACTGAACTGGCTCTAATACCAATTGTAAGTCCCAAATCTAATGGATCCAAATCACTGATCAATTAAGGCAAACATCAAACAGAGTGTAGAAGGAGTAGAAGAAGAATTAATCCAAGCATGCACAAATCTATATCATATAAATGTCAGGTACACCTTGGGAAAACACACGCATACATCACTGACGTCTCTTTCCAACTGACACAGACACACTCTATTTATAGGACCACCAGCCGCACACGTGTGTACAGCCGCACATGCGTGTATGGCCGCACACAGAGTGTGCAGCCGCACACACGTGTATGGCCGCACACAGAGTGTGCAGCCGCACATGCGTGTATGGCCGCTCACACTCACTAACATACTACAACCAACATAACAAAACCCAAGACCCTACCAAGACCTATACAAGATGAATGCCTAGCTCAAACCACAAAATTATGACCTAACAATCTCCCCCTTGGTTTGAGCTAGCATGGACTCAGGTCTTCTTCATCAGTGATCTCCTCCTTGAGCTCTGAGATAGATGGGCCTGCTCCCCCTGAACTTCCTTCACCTATTGATATTCATTTGCCACGAGGTAAAGGATCTGAATCTTGTTAAGCAAGAAACTTGGCAAGCCTCAAAGAGGCAACATCATGCGTAGGTTGTGGAGGAGAAGAACCCCAGGAGCAGAAGAACTCCCGACTTCAAACGAAGATCTAACATTAGTTGGTCCTTTTAGGGTCAGTTGAGTTGGTGTAGCAGCTTTGGAGGGTTGTTTGACTGCTGGTACTTGTTCTTGGATAAGATCTCCCTGCCTCTGATCAAGTCATCTTGATTTCACAGGAGGCTGGGAGGTTTGTGTCAGTATCTGATCACTCGTGAAAGGGAAATGAAGTTGGAATAGCAAATGGAAGGGGAGGAATCCTTGAAATTGTATCCATATCGGTTGAAAGGTGTCGGCCATCTGATCAACAGTTGGAGACGTCACTTTGAGAACACCACTAACTCCTTTTGTCATTGATCAAGCAGCAATAGAATAAGAAGATGAAAAGAAATCGAGCTTGCACATGTTTATATCAGAAAAACGTCAGGTACAACTCGATAGAACACTCTGTAATCACGATTGCATCGAGGTCTTCACAGCTTAACCTTATGTCATTATCCGTAGTCTATAAGCTAATCTGTTAGACACTCAACAAGCTATACTTTAACTCAGGAGCGTAGATGACGTTCTCAAAACTCAGTACTCCATTTACAACTGTTCCTTTTTGAGTGATCTTCCCTCCATCTCCTCCCGTGAAGGAAACATAGCCCCCATTAAAATTCTGAATGACGTGCAGTTGGGAGATGTCTCCTGTCAGTGTGCCAGGAACAACCGCTGTCGATATACAGAGTTTGACGACATTCCTCCACAGTTGTTCCTGCACAATGAGCGGGATTATTTACATATGGGTACCCAGTTCCATACAAGCCTGGGTCCCAACCGCACACACTCAACTGCACACTCAACCGCACACTCAACCGCACACTCAACCGCACACTCTAACCGCACACTTAACCGCACACACCAACCGCACACTTTAACCACAAACTCTAACCGCACACTCAACCGCACACACCAACCGCTCACCTTCAAAGTCTCAGCTGCACACCTTCAAAGTCTCAGCAGCACACCTTCAAAGTCTCTTCAAAATTGACACTGAATTGGCTCTGATACCAATTGTAAGTCCCAAATCTAATGGATCCAAATCAGTGATCAATTAAGGCAAACATCAAACAGAGTGTAGAAGGAGTAGCAGAAGAATTAATCCAAGCATGCACACATCTATATCATATAAATGTCAGGTACACCTTGGGAAAACACACACATACATCACTGACGTTTCTTTCCAACTGACACAGACATAATCTATTTATTGGACCACCAGCCGCACACGTGTGTACAGCCGCACACGTGTGTACCGCCGCACACACGTGTATGGCCGCACACAGAGTGTGCAGCCACACACACGTGTAGGGCCACACACAGAGTGTGCAGCCGCACATGCGTGTATGACCGCACACACTCACTAACATACTACAACCAACATAACAAACCCCAAGACCCTAGCAAGACCTATACAAGATGAATGCCTAGCTCAAACCACAAAATTATGACCTAACAATCTCCCCCTTGGTTTGAGCTAGCATGGACTCAAGTCTTCTTCATCAGTGATCTCCTCCTTGAGCTCTGAGATAGATGGGCCTGCTCCCCCTGAACTTCCTTCACCTATTGATATTCATTTGCCACGAGGTAAAGGATCTGAATCTTGTTGAGCAAGAAACCTGGCAAGCCTCAAAGAGGCAACATCATGCGCAGGTAGTGGAGGAGAAGAACCCCCAGGAGCAGAAGAACTCCCGACTTTAAACGAAGATCTAACATTACTTGGTCCTTTTAGGGTCGGTTGAGTTGGTGTAGCAGCTTTGGAGGGTTGTTGGACTGGTTGTACTTGTTCTTGGATAAGATCTCCCTGCCTCTGATCAAGTCATCTTGTTTTCACAGTAGGCTGGGAGGTTTGTGTCAGTATCTAATCACTCATCAAATGGAAATGAAGTTGGAATAGCAAATGGAAGAACACCACTAACTCCTTTTGTCAATGATCAAGCAGCAATAGAATAAGAAGATGAAAAGAAATCGAGCTTGCACATGTTTATATTAGAAAAACGTCAGGTACAACTCGATAGAACACTCTGTAATCTCTATTGCATCGAGGTCTTCACAGCTTAACCTTATGTCATTATCCGTAGTCTATAAGCTAATCTGTGAGACACTCAACAAGCTATGCTTTAACTCAGGAGCATAGATGATGTTCTCAAAACTCAGTACTCCATTTACAACTGTTCCTTTTTGAGTGATCTTCCCTCCATCTCCTCCCGTGAAGGAAACATAGCCCCCATTAAAATTCTGAATGACGTGCAGTTGGGAGATATCTCCTGTCAATGTGCCAGGAACAACCGCTGTCGACATACCAAGTTTGACGACATTCCTCCACAGTTGTTCCCACACAATGAGCGTGATTATTTAGATTTGGGGACCCAGTTCATTACAAGCCTGGGTCCCAACCGCACACACTCAACTGCACACTCAACTGCACACTCAACCGCACACTCTAACTGCACACTCAACCGCACACACCAACCGCACACTCTACCCGCACACTCAACTGCACACACCAACCGCACACACCAACCGCACACACCAACCGCACACCTTCAAACTCCAACCGCACACCTTCAAATTTCCAACCGCTCACCTTCAAAGTCTCAGCGGCACACCTTCAAAGTCTCTTCGAAATTGACACTGAATTGGCTCTGATACCAATTGTAAGTCCCAAATCTAAATGGATGCAAATCAGTGATCAATTAAGGCAAACATCAAACAGAGTGTAGAAGGAGTAGAAGAAGAATTAATCCAAGCATGCACACATCTATATCAAATAAATGTCAGGTACACCTTGGGAAAACACACACATACGTCACTGACATCTCTTTCCAACTGACACAGACACACTCTATTTATAGGACCACCAGCCGCACACGTGTGTACAGCCGCACACGCGTGTATGGCCGCACACAGAGTGTGTAGCCGCACACACGTGTATGGCCGCACACAGAGTGTGTAGCCGCACATGCGTGTATGGCCGCACACACTCACTAACATACTACAACCAACATAACAAACCCCAAGACCCTACCAAGACCTATACAAGATGAATGCCTAGCTCAAACCACTAAATTATGACCTAACACGCTCTGACACGGAAAGGTGTACCCTTTTGTTAGAGTAAAAAGTGAGATACAACATTCCAAGCATTGAAGTAAGACTTATGCATCATACCTATCATGTCCCTGCTAGAGGGAAACAGAGGATTTCGATGTCCAGTACGGTGCGTTCAAACATAGTTTAGACTATGTACTTAGGCAGGAAGGAAAAGTTATCATTCACGCTTCGAGACAAACAAAAGGCACGTGAAGTTAACTACACAACTCACGACTTGGAATTAAGAGCAGCAGTTCCTGCACTAAAGAATTAGAGACATGATCTCTATCGAACCAAGTACACGAATTTCACTGACCATAAGAAAATACAGAAGATCTTCGATCAGAAAGACATAAACATGAGGTGCCCTTAGCCGAAAAGAAAGCTTAAACAGCAAGACTAAGACATTGACAATGACCATCTAACCTCGTTTACTCGCTCAGACTTGAGAAACCTAGTCGGAAACCTGTGGAATCCCAGGTTGGAGATCGTGTCCTGTTAATTTAAGACTTTTATTTTGACCTCGTAAGTATCCAAACATGTTAGAAACACATGAAAATGCCCCAAACTAGTAATTAGAAAAATTTTAGTTTCAACCATATCGGGTTACGACAACTTAATCGGGTAAGACCAAAAGCCCCGTCTAACGTTAGTATCGAGTAGAATTCCACTGTGTCCCAAACCCAAACCATATATAAAGTGGAATGAGCCTCATTTGAAGCCTTTTTCACTCTCTCTCTACTCTCTCTCCTCAATCTAAGATCTAGGTCCATAAATCATCCAAATCAAGCTTCAAATCAACAAGGTACCTACCGTAACTCATAGATTAGCATTGTTAGCCTTCAATTTCGTGTTCAAATCATGGAATAGGACCATAAACATGTGTTTACGGCCCTGGAACAGCCTTAGGCCGTGAACACATGTAAATGGGGTTTTTGAGCCTTAAAACCCTTCCAAACCACCTTTAGAGCTTAGATATGGCTTAACGACTTATTGGAATGGACTTGAAACACCTTGAACGCATCATTCAGGGACTAAACATCAGTTTACTGCCCAAGAACATGCTTGGTCCGTAAACTCCATATCATGGGCAGTAAACTCCTTTTAAGGTGTTAAAATGCCACTTACACACCTCGTAAGCCTTGAACTGATATCTAGAAGCAACCACAAACGAATTAGGAGCCTTAAACATGATGAAAACCACTCCTATAGGAGCTTACGGCCATAAATCCCCCAAGGATGGGTTCCTGGGTCGTAAACTCCTATAAATGAGTCAATTGGTACCTTAAATTCATTCCATGGCTTGTAGATTTAGTTAGAAACACTTGTAAATGACCTAGGACCACCAAAACATCAAAGGAAGTTGTGTGAGGGAGCTTACGGCCGAAAACTCCTTATAATGGTGCATATGATGGGTTAAACACTTCCAATGCCTTAGAACCAGAACTAGCATTACCGCTTAAATGTTATAAAGCCATTTAGCACCCTAGAACACCCCACCATGAGTTTACGGCCGTAAACTCATGGGGAGTAGGTCATTAGGGCCGTAAACTCTCTTGGGAGTTTACTCTTGAAGAGTAAACTCCATATCTGTGACAACCCGAAATTTCCATCGTGAACAAACCGTATCAAGCCAATAAAAGTTAGAACATTTACAGAGAAATTCCAGACTTTGGGTATAAGTTTGAGTATGTCAGGTTTAACACTTAAGGAGATATCAGGAGAGTGGATGCACTAACTTTTTGTGCAAAACTGTTATTCCAATACTTTATGACATTAGAGTTCATTTCGGGAATAAAATAATTGCTTCCAAAAATCTCAGGACTATAAATAGAATTCTAAAACAATTTCATTCATTATTTACATTTACAACTTGAGAAAAGCCATTTTCTCTCTCACGGATCTTCGGGTTTTATCCCAAATCGTGAGTACCTCTCTCTAGTAGTGTTATATAGCTCTTAATGTGTTTATAACATAGATTAGATAGCTAAACAACTAGATTTAGGAGTTTACTCCCCAAGGTGTTCTTGGGCGGTAAACTCCCGAAACAATGCCTAGTCTTTCCCCGTGATATGTTACTACCTTTGGCTTGTATATAGGTGTAATTGGGACAAGAAAACATCAATGAAACACCAAAGCTTGGGTGTTCACGCCCCAAGAAGATCTTGGACCGTGAACTCCAAAACCATGGACCAAAGTGTGTTTTTAAGGCTCCTAAAGCCTTGAGCTATCACGTAGAATTACTCCTACATAAATGAAGGACTTTAAAACATCAAAAACACTTCCCAAAGTGATTTTACGGCCCTAATATGGTTCTTGGGCCATGAACATCAATCAAGGGCACGAAAGTGTGCCTAAGGCCTTCATTTGCTTTAGGTAAAAGTCTAGAACCTATCCTACATGTGTATGAGACTTGAAAGCATCAAAAACACCCTTCCATGAGAGTTTACGGTAGTAAACTCCAAAGGAATTGGCCTTGGGGCCGTAAAATCCTCAAAGGAGTGTAATTATGCCCTAAACCCTTCCATGAATTAACCCACCAAGTTGGAATGCTTCTAGGAATCAATTAGCACCTCAAAACAACAAAGGACATTAAGCCTTGGAGTTCACGGCCGTAAACTCAGGAGTTTACGACCATAAAATCCTTGTGTGGGGTTATATGGAGAGTAAACTCAAGTATGGGGTCCTTAGGAACCCTAAACCTAAGTGCCTTGTCCCACAACAACTTAGATGCAATCCTTAGGGCTTATAACACTTATATAAAGTATTTATTGTGTTCTAGGATGTCTTAACAATATCAATTAGTAATTTAAGACTAATTGGTTACATATATGTGTGATTATATGTTCGTTAGGATCATAGTGTGTGTACAAGTCCTCACTTGACACCTAACAACCCGATACCGTTCAGTACATCCAAACCACCATCTACAGGTGAGTTCATACCCCTTAATCAATGTTTTAGATGATTTTAAATGCTTTAATGGGGGGGGGAATACAAGTAGAAAACAATATGTTATTAAATCAATCTTATGTATTTTATAACTGTGTTTTCACTCAGTAGATTTCACATACTTCAAAAGGTGATACATGAAAGGGTTTTCTATCTTAAAATACCCTGATAACAAAAGTATTAGTTCTGAAATGTTTATTAAACTGACATCAAGTCACTCTTAATTATTTTTCAAAACTCTTAGATATCTTACAAAACCATTACTTTTACCTTCTTGAACAAAACTATACTTATACACTTATCTTCATATATATGTTTGAGATTATAGTTTTCATCCTTCATTTAGTTTCCCACACTCTTGTGTAACAAGGGTGTATAAACCTACTTGAACAACCAATTACCTTTCAGTTAACTATCATAGGGATAGTTAGAAGATATCAAACATTATTTCTATTACAAGGAATCACACAAGAGTCAGTTCATTCAAGAGACTATACCAGTACCTTACATGATACATGAGTACACTTACTTAGGATTACATGATACATGAGTACGTTTACATAGATACATTTATCTGAATACGCTTACATGAGTACTATTACTGTTAGGATCAGTATACTGTTGTGTCTATTGGGCTCGTTAATAGTCCAATGTTTGTCTCCGGTATGGGCCTGTCCATCCGTGAGTTTTGTAGGGTTTTGTATAAATAGATGCTTGCATGCATCCTAGAACGAGAGGACGATTAGTAACGATTAGAGATTTATTGTTCAGCAAATTTATCGTTCTTGTTTTGTAACCCTAGAATCCTCTACAGCGGAAGTTCTTAGTCGAGCTCTGCTGAGGATCGAGTAATTTAATCATTCGACACTTCTTGATTCATACTTGTGTTTTGTTTACTATTTTTACGTTCATCGCATACCTGTTACAAAGATGGCTGTGATGAATTTTTTTTGGTCTGCTCCTATAGATAAGGCTGACGAAACTGTTGGTCTGTCAGAGCGAACGTCCTGGAAAACCAAAAGCAGATATGTGCCAGTGCCACTAAATAAGCCTGACAACTTCGATGTGCCAATTACCAGTGGTGCAAAAGAAGTTCCTGTAGAAGAAGTCACTCCTTTAAGCGAAACATCATCTGTTAAAAGTGAACCGGCTGACAGGAAGCAAAAGCAAAAAGCCAACACCCACCGACAGCCGAAGCAAGTAAAGGATCAAAAGCAGCAAAGGAATCTGAGATACAAAAAGAATCATTCAGAGCGAAAACAGTTCTGGCGATCTCAAAACGCCCATTTTTCTGATCATGACAGAAAGTCAGAGAAAAGAGTTGTCAGACAACAAGAAAGTAATAACAACCGAAGGGAAAGGTTCGGTTCAGAGAACACCAGCTACCGAAAGCATAGGTTCGGTTCCGAGAGCAAAAGCTTTCGAGGTTCAAGGTTCGGTCCCACTAATGACCAAAACCTAAGGGGTCACTTAGAACCTCAAATCAAGAAAACATCTCAGTCTAAATTCTCTCATTCTAATTCTTCTCAAATCCATTCTAAATCCAATTCTGTTCAAACTCAAAATCCAAAATCTTCAACAGATTTGAAAGGAAAATCGAAGGTTTCCTCAGTCAAGAATGATCAAAAGCATTCCAAGGCCCAAATGCCTGAACCTGAATCCAAGCCGACTGTAACAAATCCCAACAAAATTAAAGTTTTCACTATTAAGAAGAAAGATGAAACAAGTTTAATAAAAAGAACATATCTTGTTGACATTTCTCTTACTATTCTTGTTCCTGTGAAAGGCTCACGTGGACCCAACAAACTTTGGGTTCCTAAATCTGCTTGATTTTTCCAGGTTATCAGTGACGAGCAGTTCGACGAAGAATGGTATATTGACAGTGGCTGCTCACGTCACATGACAGGAAGGAAGGAAGAGCTGAGGGAATTCCGATCTCTTCCAAACGGCGGGAATGTCAAGTTCGGGAACAACTCATATGGCATGATAAAAGGTTATGGAATGATAACAAATGGAGACTTCACGATTAGAAAAGTTGCATACGTTGAAGGACTACAACATAACCTCATCAGTGTATCTCAGCTTGTTGAAGGTACCGGTCTTAAAGTTTCATTTGACGATGAGGGTTCGGAAATAATAGAGAAGAAAACAAAAAGAGTGATTCTCAAATCAGAGCGCAAAGGCGAAATGTTTCCTCTCAATCTCAAACCTATCAAAGGAAATCCAGCTATCTGTCTGTTATCCAAAGCACATTCTGACGAAAGCTGGTTGTGGCACCGAAGGCTCTCCCATCTCAACTTCAAGGATATACACAAACTTGTCACATGAGGTCATGTTAGAGGTCTTCCATTGCTCAAGTTTGATCGAGAACATTTGTGTGCTGCATGTGAAATGGGGAAGCAAAGTCGTCAAAGTCACCCATCCATAATAAACACTAAAGTCGTTGAACCACTTGAATTAACTCACATTGACTTATGTGGTCCATCTTCTATCGAAAGCATTGGTGGTAGCAAGTATATTCTTGTTATTGTTGATGACTTTTCACGTTTTACATGGGTGTTCTTTCTGAATCACAAATGTGAGGCAAATCTCAAGCTAAAGATGTTTATCAAGCAGGTTGAAGTGCAGCTGAGGAAAGTCGTTCGCAACATCAGAAGCGACAATGGGCTGGAGTTCAAGAATAGAGAATTGGAAGACTTTTTAGCAGAAAAAGGAACCAGTCACAACTTCTCAGCTCCCTACACCCCTCAACAAAATGGGATTTTCTAAAGACGAAACTGATCTTTGTGTGAGGCGGCTCGAACCATGCTAAGTTTCGCTTCTCTACCCCTATATTTCTGGGCTGATGCTATTGCTGCAACATGTTTTACGTAGAACAGGTCCTATCTCAATAAGCGTTTCACTCTTACTCCTTGTGAGATCATCAACAACAGAAACCAAACGTCAAATTCTTCCACATATTCGGCTCACGATGCTTTATCTTCAATTCTAAAGAACATCGTAACAAGTTCGACGTAAAAGCCGATGAAGGGATTTTTCTGGGATATTCTCTCACTTCGAAAGCATACAGGGTTTTAAACAATCATTCAAGGAAGATTGAAGAAACGTATTATGTGACTTTCGATGACAGCTATGTCAAGAAGCTGAAGGCCACGGAAGAATCAGTTGGAGGAATCTTCTCTCAAACAGGCCAAGTCACAGCCTCGATTGCAAATTTGTTTGAGCAATTTGTGGAATTATTTGATGAACCGGAGAAGGCTACTCTCTCGGAAGCCAATGCAGCAGACAACAAAGTAGATCATCTGAAGCAACTCGTCGAAGATGCTGCCAAGCAAATGAGTAAAGGAAAATCAATTCCAAATGAACCTCCACAGCACGGTGCTTCAGTTGAGGGGGAGGATCCATCTTCTTTAAAACAGCCAAGCTCACAAGTTGAGGGGGAGAACTATTCTCCATCTGCTCCCAAAAGTTCTACTGCACCCGAAGGTACTATAGCTACCGAAAGCTCAAATGCACCTGAAACTCCTGTAGCACTGGAAAGTCAAGATACCCCTGAAAGCTCATCAGTCGAGGGGGAGAATGCCGATATGTTTTATGACGATGACAGTCAATCTGAATTAGAAGAGATGGTAAATGCTGAATTGGATCCATCCTATGATCCAAATTACCATCCTCTTGTCAAATGGACCAGAGATGATCCTGTTTCACAGGTTATGGGTAATGTCTCTGAAAAGGTCCTGACCCGATATCAACTGAAGGCAAAGAAACATCTTTATTTTCAAAAGTAGAGTTTTGTATGTTTAACTCTTTCGTCTCAAAAGTTGAACCAAAGACAGTAAACACTGCTCTTGATCACTCTGATTGGGTTCAAGCTATGCAAGACGAACTTAATGAGTTCGAAAGAAATAAAGTTTGGCGCCTCATTCCAACTCCTCAAGATGCCTCGGTTGTTGGTCTCAAATGGGTCTTTAGAAATAAAATGGACAAGGAAGGCAATGTAATAAGAAACAAAGCTCGTCTAGTTGTGAAAGGATACTGCCAGGAGGAAGGAATCGATTATGAAGAAACTTTTGCTCCTGTAGCTAGGCTGGAATGTGTTTGAATATTTCTTGGCTATGTTGCACACAAGAACTTTGAGGTCTACCAAATGGACGTAAAGTGCGCATTTCTAAATGGAGAACTTGAAGAAACGGTGTACGTGGAGCAACCTCCAGGATTCGTGAATGAAAAATACCCCAATCACTGCTATATTCTGGACAAAGCGGTATACGGACGGAAACAAGCACCTAGAGCCTGGTATGAAACGCTAACTAAGTTTTTGAAGATGTCCAAATTCAAACAAGGTTCGGTTGACCCAACCTTCTTTCGTAAGAAGGAAGGTAACCACCTTATGATTGTTCAAATCTATGTCGATGATATCATCTTCGGCTCCACGAATCCTAGCTTAACGGCTGAATTCAAAAAGCTAATGGAGACTAAATTTGAAATGAGCTCAATGGGTCCTATTAACTTTTTC
The DNA here is from genome assembly GCF_002870075.4 of Lactuca sativa. Taxonomy (NCBI): domain Eukaryota; kingdom Viridiplantae; phylum Streptophyta; class Magnoliopsida; order Asterales; family Asteraceae; genus Lactuca; species Lactuca sativa. Next base: position 172,479,171 of record NC_056628.2, read on the forward strand.
CTTGGCTTAAATATTAGACAGGGACCCGAAGGCATCTTTATTAACCAGGAAGCCTACACCAAGACTCTTTTTGCTAAATTCGACATGATGGGAGACTCAAAGGTTAAAGTTCCAATGGCGTTCGACACCAAGCTCACTCCATCCTTGGATAAGCCAGCAGTCGATATTACGCTATATCGCCAGATGATTGGTTCTCTAATGTACCTTACTGCTAGCAGGCCTGATATAATGTTTTCTGTTTGTTATTGTGCTAGATTTCAGGCGAATCCTCGTGAACCTCATATGCTTGCAGTGAAGAACATTCTCCGGTATCTGAAACGAACTACCTCTCTTGGATTATGGTGTCCATCCAACTCAGGTTTCTTCGTTCAAGCCTACTCAGATGCAGACCTTGGAGGTTGTGGACTAGACAGGAAAGGCACCACAGGAGGCTGCCAATTCCTTGACGGGAAATTGGTTAGCTGGCAATCAAAGAAACAAAATTGTCTATCTCTGTCTACAGCTGAAGCAGAATACATCGCAACTGCCACCTGTACGTCTCAAGTGATTTGGATCCAAAGCCAACTCCGGGACTATGGACTCAATATGAAAAAGATCCCACTATATTGTGAATCCGAGAGTGCAATTAGGATCTGTCATAACCTAGTGCAACACTCCAAGACTAAGCACATAGCACTGAGGTATCACTTTATTAAGGATCATGTGGAAGATGGGAACGTCGAAATTCATTTTATTCGAACCACTGATCAGCTGGCTGACATCTTCACCAAAGCTCTTCCTGAAGCTTCTTTCAACAAAATTCTACATGGGCTTGGAATGATGGAATCGGATTCAGTACCAAAAATTACCTCTCAAGATCAAAAGTAAGAAGCGAAATAGACCGAATGTTCGGGTTCGGGTCTCTTGTATGCCGAAATGGACCGAACACACGACTTCGTGTCTTGCTTTGGTGTACCGAAATAGACCGATCGCTTCGGTTCGGTTGCATCATCTGATCTTTGTTTATCACTCAAAGGTAGTTTCCTTGGTTGTAAATCTTTTGTATTACTTTTCCAAATTCATTTTTCTTATTGTCAAATTTCTTTTCATTTTCAATCTTATTGTTTTGGCAACCGAAATAGACCGAACGCTCGGGTTCGGTTACAAAGTTTTCTCAACCGGAATAAACCGAACGCTCGCGTTCGGTTCCAGCTTTTTTTTTTTATAAATTTTTTTTAAGTCTTATTTATTTTGATCAAAAATTCCAAAAATATTTTTTTTTTCTTTCGTAAATTCAAAAACTCCAAAAAAAAATTATTTATTTATTTTATTTTTTTATTTTTTTTATTTGTTTATTTTATATTGGCTTTGATTTTTTTTTTATTTCATTGTGGGTAACATATTTCACTAGCTAAGTGTCCCTAGAAGCATGATGCTATATGTGACCAAAGCCTCATCTGATTCTGAATAAAAGCCTTACTGACTTGGTACAAACAAACCCTGTCTTCTCAATTAGGCTCTCATAATTATTCTAATCATGAGCTACCTAACTCTCTTCTCACATGAGATCAGAGTTTTCTGCTTAGTCCTTATTTTTATAGTAGAGGTACTTTGGTTTCTTTACACCACCTACATTACTTTTCTCCATCACATTCGCTTCACAAACGTAACCCTTGAGACTCTCAAACATTACCACTGAGGTTTATGGTTACACAATTTCTGTGTTCATGATCTTAGCTTCGTGTCACTACGTGCTTAGTGAAACCTAAAATTCAATACCTACTATGCATTGACGGTGAACAATGAACTTGCTGTAGCTTTCACTAATGAATTGATGAACTTATCCATGGGGGTACAACATGAAATCTCTATTTTTCTTTTGTGTGATTCCTATGAAATTGTTAAATCCAATAACATTTCTTCCCTTGGGATCCAGTTTTATTTTTTTTGAGATTTCACATATATTAGTTTAACTTGCTACTTAAATTATCTCCAACCTACTTGTTCAACAGACTACACTGGTCTCACAAGTACTTCATTCGATTTCTATCTTATATCAAGATCAGGAATTATGAATCGAAGCAAAAGCCACCCCATAAGACTAATTAAAAGAAGCCTTTCAACACTTCTTAACAAGTGTCTGATCGTTATTCAACGGGAAACCACACAAATACTTTAAAGTCTCTCTTGACTTTGAAGGAAGAGATTCATGCCCGGGATCCATTGTTTCGTGTCTTTATTGACATCACATAATCCCTCAAAAGTGTTGCTTTATTTCCTTTTCTTTTACACACTCAGCACGAAAATCTTTTTGATTTTCCAAAATTCTGGTTTCATTAATTCTAAGGAATTTTAATTGGATTGGTTGTTATAAAAGGTTGTGGTTAATATTGATCCACGTGGGGATTTTACTCTAAAGATGCCGTTAATCTCTAAAGGGATAAGATGAAGAAATGATGACTCAGGCGGGAGTCCAATCGATTTGATTTCAAACGGCGCAACAGGGAAAAGCGTGCGAATAGGAACCGTTTCATCTCCAAATGGTGCCTGATGGGAAGGCGTGTGATTAGGGACTAACACTCTCTCTCCTGCGTGATCATCGGCACACCTAACTGTCACGCGTCAGTCACCTCCGAAAAACCCTTCGTTTTTCAATCGAAGATTTGGGAAAAAAAATTCTCTCTCCTTTACCCACAGTATAAAAGGCAATGTGATCCACCATTTACCTCTTTACTGCACCTGTATTCCCAGAGAGCAAGAAAATCCTCTAAACCTCTACTGTTCATCATCTCTCCCACTTTCATCTCAACAATGGCAGATTCTTCATCTGTTCACGCAACTTCTCACATCTTGCCCATTCGTCCCCATCAGAGTTTGATCATTGATCTTACTCCTCAGGCATATGACGCTTTCATGTTTCACGTCATTGAATGCCTGAAGTTCTCGCCAATCGCTCCTGCTCTTACCAGGGCTGAAGCTGTTCCAATGGAGTTCCTGTCACAAATTTTTGCTACAGCTCACCACGACAAGGTCGTCGACAGGATTTTCTTCGATATCTTTGAGCACAAGGCGTCGATTTCTAAGCAAAGGTTTTGTATGTTGTTAGGGTTGGAACCTGATTCTTCGAGGGTTAATCCTGAAACCATTCCAATGGGTCATCTGTTCAACATGTTCTACAACATGGGGTACTCTGAGGTGCTCACTATAGTCATGAAATTCAAAAAGTCGTGCCTGCCCCCTCAGTGGAATGGGATGTTCACTGTTCTTTTCAAGGGCTTATCTGAATGAAGTGCTGGATCCGATGGGGCAAGTCGTTTGTTTCTCTCAATCATGTACGAGATCTATAATGGCATCAACATGGAGTACGGGTCGGTCCTATGGCAACAACTCATTCAGAGTCTCTCTTCCACCTCTCGACACTCAGAGATTTCTTATGCCCGGTTCTGGACTATTGTCACGAAATGGGTGATGGACAAGTACCACGTCCCCATTGTCGCTGGTGCTCCAATGTCTTCGATTGGTACTTTCCATACCATCAAGATCATTGTGTCGGATGCTTCGAAATTTCCTTTCAACGGGTCTATCCCAGAAACGACGTATGGTGATGTTCCTGCTGACAGCCGGATTATCAGAACGTACAAGGAGTTCAAATGTTCTGGTCCGAGGGATCTTACTCCAGAGATGCTGAAATCAATTCGTGACGCTGACAAGCCTGCTCCTAGAGGCAAGAAGGATGATAAGGGAAAACAGGTGGCAAAAGGAGCAAAAGGCCCATCTCCCAACAAAAGGAAAACCACTAAGGCTGCTCAGTCTTCACCGCAGAAGAGGAGAAAAACCCAACCGAGACGAAAGCTGATTATCGCCTCATCCTCAAGCGAATCTGAGGAAGCGGGTTCTGATTTAGATGGATCTCAACGTGGTAACACTCCACCACGTTCGCCTACACCAGAGATTCACATCTCTACTTCTCCAATTTCCTCTCCACCAGTTACAATTCCATTTTCCATTCCCCCTATAACCTCCACCACTCAAATACCACCTACTTCCATCCCAATACCACCTCCAATCTTTACCGAAGTAACAACCACTACCACTGCAGATGTTAGAACAAACGTATCTGAAACGGGGGTTCATACTGATGCACCAAAATCCACCACAGCACCCGAACCCACACAAACAACCGAAAACACCACCCAACCCGAAACTACTACTACTACCGAGCCTCCAGTTTCACCACCACCATCTTCTCCTTGTAACGCCAAGAATTTAAAAATAATTTTTCGCATTTAATAAAGACAAACTTCATTTAATATTCATATAACATCATTGTTTGTAATTCATTTCATAACATATATAAAAACCCCAAGATCACATAATATAAAAATCCCACGTGTGTGCACTGATCAGGCCGGCGCCTTCCCGCGATCCTCACTAGTACCCGAAACAATTAACACCAACACTGTAAGCATAAAGCTTAGTGAGATCCCCAAAATACCATATAACACATATTAGCCACTCGAGGCTATAACTCTGTGGGTCCGTGCAGCCATACTCTGTGAACCCTCAGGTTCTAACTCTGTAACCAAGCATAGCATAAATCACATAGAAGAATGCAGTGCAACACATAACATACATAGCATACAAATACTCTATCATATAACTCTGGTTACCTACTCAAGGTAAAGTATAGTGAGAAGACTCACCTCGCGTGTCTCGATATCTCACAACCTGGGAATCCCTCGTGCCCGATTGTCCGAGCTCTAATCCTCCTATAACATCATAATGTCCCTAGTTAACACTTTATATCTCTAATGTTGACTATCCCTAAGAAGTCAACACAGGTCCACTCTGGTTAACGGTCAACGGTCAACTTTGACCGGACTCGGCGAATGCTAGGGCGACTCGGCGAGTCTACACGTTCTCACCAATTCTCTAAGATTCCCTTTCTACACGTCGAGTCTCCCCCCTGACTCGACGAGTTCCTCCTGGAAGAATCGCGGGGCCACCCCGACTCAACTCGCCGAGTCTGAAGAACAACTCGGCGAGTCCCAGTTCGACTCAGACCACCTGTTAACCCTCTCTAACTCGCCCTGACTCACCGATCCAACTCATAACCCGGACAGGACCACTCTAAGGCAATCTTCAAGCTACTCGCCGAGTCTGTTCATCGGACTCGGCGAGTCCATGCCATGCAACCGCTCAAACTGCTTTCTAAGGTCAGATTTGCTCCGGCAATTCATAGGTCTGGCCTTCCTAGACTGGTTCATCACGTAAAGTCCTCATTTCGGTGCTCATAATACACCCCATGACTCATAATTTACGTTTTGACCTAAGGCATAAGGATTCCAATCCAAAACCTCCATTGATTCCCGAAATGCTCAGGCATGGGACATTCTGGACTTCCAAGGGTCCCAATATAGGGTTCCAATCGCTTGGGGGACTAAGGGAACACTCAATCTTGCCACAAAAGGGTTCAATAAACCCTAAATCCACATACACATCAACATAGAAGAATGCAACTCGAAAATATTACCTGAATAACGCGGCTCTGTGTCCCCAATCCTCAGAATGTGGCTACTCTTGTTGTTCCCTTAACCAAGCCTCCTCCTCCTTGCAAAATAAGACTTCGAAGATCAATAATGGTCTCCTACCTTGCTCCAGATGCTCACAATCGAATTAGGGTTTCTCTCAAAGGACTCGGATGAACAATGACGGCCATAAGTCCCCTTATATATGTCCTAAACCTGGACGGTTAGGGTTTCGCTAAACAGCACAGACTCGCCGAGTCCATATCCGGACTCGTCGAGTCCAGTCGCGAACCCGCGACCAGATCCGCGATCCTACTCGGCGAGTCTAAGCTCCAACTCGCCGAGTCCTCTCTTAAAACACCCAAAAATCATAAATATAACGATACCTGGAATTCCGGGCTGTTACAACTCTCCCCCACTAGGACTAGACTTCGCCCTCGAAGTCTCACTCTGAAATAGCTCCGGATGCTGCTCCCGCATCTCACGCTCCGGCTCCCAGGTGATTTCCAATCCCTTCCGGTGCTGCCACTGAACTAACACCAGAGGTATCTCCTTATTCCTCAGAACCTTGATCTTCCGATCTCTGATGGCCACTGGTCTCTCGACATAATTCAGGCTCGCATCCACCTGAATGTCCTCTAATGGAACCACTGCTGACTCATCGGCTATACACTTTCTCAATTGCGACACATGAAAAGTGTCGTGGATCTGTCTCAATTCCGTTGGCAACTCCAAACGGTAGGCCACCAGGCCTACCCTCGCAATCACACGAAAAGGCCCAATATACCAGGGCCCCAACTTGCCCCTCTTCCTGAATCGAATCACTCCTTTCCAAGGAGAGACCTTCAGGAGTATGAAGTCGCCGACCTGAAACTCAAGCTCGGACCGGCGTATGTCTGCATAACTTTTCTGTCGGCTCTGGGCGGTCAATAACCTTTGTCTAACCTGCTGAATCTGCTCTGTCGTCTGAAGCACGATCTCTGTACTGCCCATCACTCTCTGTCCCACCTCTCCCCAACAAATGGGGGTCCGACACCTCCTACCATACATCAGCTCAAAGGGCGGCATACCGATGCTCGAATGATGGTTGTTGTTGTAGGAAAACTCCGCCAAGGGCAAATACGCATCCCAGCTACCCCCAAAATCCAACACACACGCCCGAAGCATGTCCTCGAGCGTCTGAATCGTCCGCTCACTCTGACCGTCTGTCTGGGGATGATATGCGGTACTAAAATGCAATCTAGTACCCAATTCCTCATGAAATTTCTTCCAGAACCTGGAAGTGAAACGCACATCACGATTTGAAACGATCGAGATCGGCACCCCATGCCGAGATACTACTTCTCTCACATACACCTCCGCCAATTTCTCTGCTGAAGAACTCTCACTAATGGCAAGGAAGTGAGCGCTCTTCGTCAATCTGTCTACAATCACCCAAATTGCATCAACTCCTCTGGCAGTCCTCGGCAATTTGGTGATGAAATCCATAGTGATCTGATCCCACTTCCACTCGGGAACCTCCAATGGCTGCAACTTTCCATGCGGTCTCTGGTGCTCGGCCTTAACCCTACGGCAGGTCAAGCACCTCTCGACAAACCACGCGACGTCCCTCTTCATGCAGGGCCACCAATATTCTCTCCTCAAATCCAAATACAACTTTGTAGCCCCGGGATGGATCGAGAATTTCAATCGATGTGCCTCCTCCGTCAAAGTAGTACGCGTACCGCCCACAAACGGTACCCAAATCCGAACCTGAAAGGTCATCAACCCTCGAACATCAGTAACGAACTCTGAAACCAAACCAACGACCCGTTCCCTCTTCTGCATCTCCGGTTGCATAGCCTCAGACTGTGCCCCACGAATGGCATCCAGTACTGGAGCTATCACGGTCAACCTCAAACATACATTTCATAGTGGAGTGCTCTCCCCCTTATGGCTCAACGCATCTGCTACCACATTAGCTTTGCCCGGGTGGTACAGGATCTCGCAATCATAATCCTTGACCACATCCAACCACCTCCTCTGACGCATGTTTAGGTTGGGCGGGTCCATCAAGTACTTCAAACTCTTGTGGTCCGTGTATATCGTGCAACGAACCCCATACAAGTAATAACGCCAAATCTTGAGGGCGAACACTACCGCCCCCAGCTCTATATCATGCGTGGGATATCTCGTCTCGTGAGGCTTCAGCTGCCTCGATGCATATGCTATTACATGCCCTCTTTGCATCAGAACTGCACCCAACCTTGAAATAGATGCATCACAATAAACTACAAAATCCTCCATCCCTTCTGGGAGAGCTAACACCGGGGCTTCGCACAATCTCTGGCGAAGTGTCTCAAAAGAGGTCTGCTGCTCGGGTCCCCATGAGAATGCAACCCCCTTTCGGGTCAATCTAGTAAGTGGCACTGCAATTCTGGAGAAGTCCTTAATAAATCTCCGATAATACCCTGCCAATCCAAGGAAACTCCTGATCTTAGAGGGTGACTTCGGCACCTCCCAACTCATCACCGCCTCAACCTTGGCCGGATCGACCAATATCCCTTCCTGATTAACAACATGTCCTAGGAATTGGACCTCCCGCAGCCAGAAGTCACACTTGGAGAACTTTGCATAAAGCTTCTCCGATCTCATAACCCCAAGGACCTCCCTCAAATGCTCCTCATGCTGCTCTCTAGATCTCGAATACACCAAAATATCATCGATAAATACAATCACTGACCGATCCAACATCGGCCTACATACCCTGTTCATGAGATCCATGAATACAGCCGGGGCGTTGGTGAGCCCAAAAAGCATCACCACAAACTCATAATGCTCATATCGCGTCCGGAATGCTGTCTTCTGTACGTCCTCATCCCGCACTTTCACTTGATGATATCCCGACCTCAAGTCGATCTTGGAAAACCAAGATGCTCCCTGCAACTGATCAAATAAATCGTCGATCCTCGGTAATGGGTAACGGTTCTTGACCGTCAACTTGTTCAACTCCCGGTAATCAATGCACATCCGGTGTGAACCATCTTTCTTCTTGACGAACATAATAGGTGCTCCCCACGGCGAGCTGCTCGGCCGAATGAATCCCTTCCCCAGCAACTCCTGAAGCTGCGAGGATAACTCTTGCATCTCTGGAGGTGCAAGACGATAAGGCACCTTAGCGATAGGCGCGGCTCCCGGAATCAAATCAATACCAAACTCCACTTGCCTCACAGGAGGTACTCCCGGCAGCTCCTCAGGAAAGACATCTGGAAACTCACGCACCACCGGTACCTCCTCAACTGAACTCGGTCTCTCGGAAGTCGCTCGCGTATCCATCACATACGCCACAAAACCCTTACAGCCCTGCTGTAGACACTGCCTCGCTCTGGCGGCCGAACAAAAGGCTGATCCCGAACGCGTACCCTCGCCGTACACCGAAAGAACTCCCCCACTAGGGTCTCGTATAGTCACCAGCTGACGCTCACAGTCGATGACTGCGCCGAATCGGCTCAACCAGTCCATGCCCACAATGACACAGACATCTCCCATCGCGATAGGAATCAGGTCAATCGGAAACTCAACCCCGAAAATCTCTAACACACATCCCCGGAAGACCCCCGTGGCACAAATCACTCTATCATCAGCTATGGAAACTCTCAGAGGCCGGCTCAATGTCTCACGACTAACACTGATATGCTGACTAAAGGCCAAAGATACCAAAGACCGACTCGCACCCGAGTCAAATAACATTAAAGCAGGCACAGAATTCACAAGGAAGGTACCTACGCATAACCTAATATAAGCATAATATTTCAACATCAATATAAATACATGAAAGGAAACGTACCAGCCACCACATCGGGCGCAGCGCGGACTTCCTCCGCAGTCAGCTGGAAGGCTCTCCCTCGAGCTCTCGGTGCCTCGGTCTTCATAGGCCGACTCTCTGTAGCTCTGATGGCGGCAGGAGCATATCCCTGAGGTGCTCCGCGCAACTGCGGACACTCAGCCTTCCGGTCTCCAGTCTGGTTGCAGTGCAAGCACACTGCAAACCCTTTGGGGCAGTCCTTGGCCATGTGCCCCTCCTTGCCACATTTGTAGCAAGACCCCGCTCGGCAAACTCCGTCATGCCCCTTGCCGCACTTTCCGCAAGTGCGGCCCTTCTGGCTCCCTGGTCTGGGATCAGCAGGCTTGGCCCGCTTGGCGGCCGGCTGCGACTGTGTCGGTCGCCGATCCCTCCCCTGAGACTCCGTCTCCTCTCTGGCCTGAGTCTCAAGCTCGATCTCCCTCTTCCGGGCATTTGCCTGAAGCTCGGCAAATGTCCGATACAAGGAGTTTGCAGCAAATTCCCGAATATCCCGCCTCAAGACGCTCAAGTAGCGGCTCATACGTGCCTGCTCAGTGGGCACGTGCTCAGGGCAGAACATCGCCCTCTCGTGGAACATCCTCGTGATTGCTGTAACAGACTCGGTACCCTGCTTGAGGGTCAGAAACTCCTGTGCTAAACGCTCCCTCTCCACCTGGGGAACATACTCATCTCGAAACATGGTGGTGAACCTCTCCCAGGTCACCGCATAAAGCTCGGCAGGCGTATAATGCGCCGTTGCAAACTTCCACCAGTCCTTCGCTCCCAAGCGAAGCTGGTTCAGCGCGAATCGGACCTTCAAATGCTCAGGAGACGAGCAAGTGAAGAAGCACCCCTCAATATCAGATATCCACCTCATCGCTGCCACCGGACCCGAGGTCCCATCGAACTCTGGTGGTTTTGTGTTGCTGAATTCCCGGAATAGTAACGCGTCCCCACCCTGCGGCCTTGCAGCAGTCACCACTGCGGTAGCCGCTGCAGCAGCAGCCTCAATAAGAGCGGCATAACGCTCGTCGAACGTCTCAATCAGTGTGGTCTTTATGGACCCAAACATCTCCGGAATCTTTGCCCTTATGGCTGCAGCTACCTCCTCCTGGATGATCCGGCGGATATCCTCCTCACTGGTACCACTGCTCTCGGACGTGAAACGTGTCCTCACCATGATCTACTGCAGAAATACGACATACAATAAATTTAGAATCCCCACGAACACACTCACACTCGTCAACTCTTTCCTCCTTGATTCTTGGCATTCCAAAGATTCTTACTTGGGTTGCACCCCGCTCCGGTGCTTCAAGTAGTACGGGCCCAATACTACTGTCCGCACCGCACCAGAATACACTCCAAGTCCTCCTCTTCGGATTCCAGGTCTCAAGTACTCTATCATGCGTAGACCACTCTCTAATAGATTTCTCATAAGTCCCTCGCTGCTACCTACTCACTCTCAAGCATCTCATAGCAGCTCACCTCTCCCTAGGCTAAGGCATCACAAATCAGGCCAATCTAGTCCTAGTAGCAATGCCTAACTTACTCTAGCATGCAGATACATCATATCAATATTAACATCACATAATGTAAGGGTATTTTGGGAAATCACCGTTCGGGCGCGGGCTGATCATACACACATCTCTTGCTCTGCGTCTTTTCAAAAATCTTTTAATCTTTTGAAAATTACATCTCAATCCTCAGTTTGAGTTCAAATACACCCGAAGGTGTACTCGAATCCCTCAAACCAAGGCTCTGATACCAAATTGTAACGCCAAGAATTTAAAAATAATTTTTCGCATTTAATAAAGACAAACTTCATTTAATATTCATAAAACATCATTGTTTGTAATTCATTTCATAACATATATAAAAACCCCAAGATCACATAATATAAAAATCCCGCGTGTGTGCACTGATCAGGCCGGCGCCTTCCCGTGATCCTCACTAGTACCTGAAACAATTAACACCAACACTGTAAGCATAAAGCATAGTAAGATCCCCAAAATACCATATAACACATATTAGCCACTCGAGGTTATAACTCTGTGGGTCCGTGCACCCATACTCTGTGAACCCTCAGGTTCTAACTCTGTAACCAAGCATAGCATAAATCACATAGAAGAATGCAGTGCAACACATAACATACATAGCATACAAATACTCTATCATATAACTCTGGTTACCTACTCAAGGTAAAGTATAGTGAGAAGACTCACCTCGCGTGTCTCGATATCTCACAACCTGGGAATCCCTCGTGCCCGATTCTCCGAGCTCTAATCCTCCTATAACATCATAATGTCCCTAGTTAACACTTTATATCTCTAATGTTGACTATCCCTAAGAAGTCAACACAGGTCCACTCTGGTTAACGGTCAACGGTCAACTTTGACCGGACTCGGCGAGTGCTAGGGCGACTCGGCGAGTCTACACGTTCTCACGAATTCTCTAAGATTCCCTTTCTACACGACGAGTCTCCCCCCTGACTCGACGAGTTCCTCCTGGAAGAATCGCGGGGCCACCCCGACTCAACTCGCCGAGTCTGAAGAACAACTCGGCGAGTCCCAGTTCGACTCAGACCACCTGTTAACCCTCTCTAACTCGCCCTGACTCACCGATCCAACTCATAACCCGGACAGGACCACTCTAAGGCAATCTTCAAGCTACCCGTCGAGTCTGTTCATCGGACTCGGCGAGTCCATGCCATGCAACCGCTCAAACTGCTTTCTAAGGTCAGATTTGCTCCGACAATTCATAGGTCTGGCCTTCCTAGACTGGTTCATCACGTAAAGTCCTCATTTCGGTGCTCATAATACACCCCATGACTCATAATTTACGTTTTGACCTAAGGCATAAGGATTCCAATCCAAAACCTCCATTGATTCTCGAAATGCTCAGGCATGGGACATTCTGGACTTCCAAGGGTCCCAATATAGGGTTCCAATCGCTTGGGGGACTAAGGGAACACTCAATCTAGCCACAAAAGGGTTCAATAAACCCTAAATCCACATACACATCAACATAGAAGAATGCAACTCGAAAATATTACCTGAATAACGTGGCTCTGTGTCCCCAATCCTCAGAATGTGGCTTCTCTTGTTGTTCCCTTAACCAAGCCTCCTCCTCCTTGCAAAATAAGACTTCGAAGATCAATAATGGTCTCCTACCTTGCTCCAGATGCTCACAATCGAATTAGGGTTTCTCTCAAAGGACTCGGATGAACAATGACGGCCATAAGGCCCCTTATATATGTCCCAAACCTGGACGGTTAGGGTTTCGCTAAACAGCGCAGACTCGCCAAGTCCATATCCGGACTCATCGAGTCCAGTCGCAAACCCGCGACCAGATCCGCGATCCTACTCGGCGAGTCTAAGCTCCAACTCGCCGAGTCCTCTCTTAAAACACCCAAAAATCATAAATATAACAATACCTGGAATTCCGGGCTGTTACACTCCTGCTCATGCATCAGAGGATGAAGAACCACTCCTTGGCGGGGAGGACATGACCTTTGATTCGGTCTGTTACAGTCCGTTTCAAGTTCAAAGTGATGACGATGACGATGTTCCTGTCACTAAGAGGCATCTCAAGGAGCTACATGACAAAATCGATTCACTCATCGCCTCGTCTTCCACATATCAGTCCTCCATATCTGAAGCTGCCATACAGAAAATTGTAGAGGCTTTCTCCAAAGCTCATCAAGCTTCTATCGATTCTGCCACTGCAGCCATTGACGCCTCAACCAAAGCTTGTGAGGCAGCGACCGAAAAAGTCGATAAACTATTCACTGATGATTCTTCCTTGTTGAAATATTTACAGGAAACCACTGAAGCCACCTCGACAAAGCTGGAACCAATTGTCAACTAGCTGGCTAACTCAGTCGCATCAGAGCTGAAGTCGTTCGCTTCACTTCGTCAAACCATCTATGACGACAACTCAGCTTTCAGAACAAACATTGAGGAACGTCTCTCCAAGCTTCAAGAAGACTTAGCTGCCGAGAACACTCTAATGGATGCTCTCGCAAGGAAAACTACCGCTCTGAAGGTCAAAAGTATTCAACTCTCCAACTCTCAACAGGAGATTGAGTCTCTTCGATCTGAAAGAGAGGTGGTTAAATCGTGTGTTTCGGATGTCCACTCTGCTATCCCAAACATCCTTGAAGCACATGATCCAATCCTTAACTATTCTGTCAGGCGTGACCTTGCAGAGAAGCTCACTCCCGCCCTTTCTCTACTCAGCAAAATTGAGGGGCTACTTGATTTCGTGTCCATTCTGAAACAAGGGGGAGAAAAAGTGAACATGTCTCAACCACCTCCTTCTTCAACAGCAACACACACAACCGAACCTCCTCCAGTAGGCCAAGCCTCCGGTTCCGGTGTAAAAGACAAGGGCAAAACCATTGCTGAGGAGAGTGATGAAGATGATAAAGAGACGATTGCCGACATTCTGAAGCGGCAAAGTCGAGATAAAGAGGCCAACATCAGTGCTCATGTGGCTAGTGAGGCTGAAGAAGCCGAAAGAAGACAGAAAGAAGCCCACGACCTTCTCGAGAGCAGGAAAACTCTTTTTCCTCCTTGGACTCTTGAGAAGCTGATTATAGATGCCATCGAAACACCAAGTATCTTGTGGCTAGAACCTGTGATCTCTTTAGATTGTTCTAACACTGTCGACTCTCAGTTCGATATGCCACTGACCCGAAAGGCGTTTGTTTTTCATGCCTTTGACAACATTGTTGAGTTCCCCCATTCTCATCCACAGGTTGATCGGGACTTAGTCGGATTTTATCTGAGGGCAGCTCAAACACAATACCAAACTTGGAGCGCTCAGAAAATCGTCAATGTTCGGGTCCTGAAGCCGTACAGGGAAGGCAACTTCACCAACGTTCGGTTCAAGGTACTAAGGGGATCTGCCAAAGCCGAACATGCCATCTCACTTGCAGATTTTCCCAACCTTAATCCCCATGACTGGATTATCTTGCACAACATCCTTCTTACAAACGAAGCTTAATATGGTCCGATCATCGACCACTTTAAGAGGATGCTTGTATGCTATGTCATGGAAGTTGCTCTCATGGATTAGGAGACAGCGAGCGTATTCAAGAAGAAGCCTACCATATCTCCTGTTGGCTCTGCCAGTGATCTCAACATGATGCAGATGGGGAAGATTGACCCAAAGAGAAACTCCGTCATGTTTACCAGGAACGAAGGACAGAAATGTCTTTTCGCCTTGGCAGACAAACATCTCTACACCACTGCATGTTTGGAACACGTTTTAGGGATCATCCATCGATGCAAGCAGAACATAGCGGACGATATCAAGTACTTTGATGATATCATTCAATGGTATATTCGCTTCAGACAGACAATCCTTGCACTTATCACACGTCTGTTCGATACAGTAAAGAAGGCTCCTGCTGTTGGTCCAAGCAAGAAGAAATGATAGTCTCGCTCCAAATTGACGCAAAGGGGGAGATTGTTAGGATCAGTATAGTGTTGCGTCTATTGGGCTCGTTAGCTAGTCCAATGTTTGTCTCCGGTAAGGGCCTGTCCATCCGTGAGTTTTGTAGGGTTTTGTATAAATAGATGCTTGCATGCATCCTAGAACGAGAGGACGATTAGTAACGATTAGAGATTTATTGTTCAGCAAATTTATTGTTCTTGTTTTGTAACCCTAGAAGCCTCTACAGCGGAAGTTCTTAGTCGAGCTCTGCTAAGGATCGAGTAATCTAATCATTCGACACATCTTGATTCATACTTGTGTTTTGTTTATTGTTTTTACGTTCATCGCATACCTGTTACAAAGATCTAATCGATCAAAGAGTTAATTAATAACTCATCAGTTACATAGATACATTTATCAAACATTATTCCTATTACAAGGAAACACAAAAGAGTCAGTTCATTCATGAGTCTATACCAGTACCTTACATGATACATGAGTACACTTACTTAGGATTACATGATACATGAGTACGTTTACATGGATACATTTATCTGAATACGCTTACATGAATACCATACATGAGTACTGTTACATAGATACATTATCCTGTATTCACTTACCTGGATACTTGTACCTAGAGTTACGAGGAAGATTTATTCGTACCTTCTGTGTAAATTTTTCCTACCTATCCCTATTCGATGGGATGTCTAGATGGGAGTAACCATTCCGGAACCCAGCTGTTAGCACCAGTGGGTGATGAACATCAACAGACGTATAAGGTTATTACTTATACTAGGAGTACCTTCACGAGACTAACCCTTCCTCCGCCCTGCTGCTGCTACAGAGGACAATTGGACAATCTTCGGATGTTCATTAGGTTATACCTTTCGCTTCTGCGATGTCGTGTTAGTCCTAGTAACCCAGGGATAACACTTACATGGTTGTACTTTTTCCTGTGTACTTTATTTTGTGATACTTTCACATAAACGAGGAGTTAGACTAAGTACTTTAGTACTAGTCAATAGAAAGGAAAAACTATCATTTTACTTATAGAACATTTAGGTCTTGGTAGAAGACTATCATATAGTTTTTCCTGTTTACTTTATTTTGTGATAATTGCACATAAACGAGGAGTTAGACTAAGTACTTTAGTACTAGTCAATAGAAAGGAAAAACTATCATTTTACTTACAGAACATTTAGGTCTTGGTAGAAGACTATCATATACTTTTTCCTGTTTACTTTATTTTGTGATACTTTCACATAAACGAGGTGTTAGACTAAGTACTTTAGTACTAGTCAATAGAAAGGAAAAACTATTGTTTTACTTACACAACATTCGGGTCTTGGTAGAAGACTACATTTCATACTTGTAGGAAATAAGGGATTTTCTAGGATTTTCAAAATTATATCGATTGTTACATTTAAAGATTTGCCAGACAATCATGACAGTTTTCCAAACAAGACAATGACACTTAAATACTTATGAATTCACCAGCTTTAGGCTGATACTCGCTTTCAAAATAACTTCTATTCTCAGGTCCCCAGTTAGACAGGTACGATGTCCAGGCCTTGAGAAGACGGAGCACAGTCAGGACTCATCTTATTTTGATTATTTATGTTACTATTGTACATTAAGAAAGACCACACATGTATTAAAACTTTACTATTAATGCAATGGATGATGTTTTTGCTTTTTTACTACTTTACATTGTTATGATACTTCACATGATGTCCTCCACCCCGGAACGTTTCCGCCGTTCTTGGTTTTGGGGTGTGACAATATCCAAGCCATATACGTCCATAGATGTCACCTGGGTCACTCCAAACACTTGATTTGAAGTGTTTTCGCGTCTTGGAGAGTATAATCATATATAATTAGTAGTACAAAGCCTAATTAGATACAAATGTGTATCTTTTCATATTACATAGGAACCTTGCACGTTTTCAAGCCTCGAACCGACGTTTAGCATCCTAGTCGACACATTCATCGTCCGGTGAATTCATACCCCTACACTTTTTTCGTGTTTTTCAATGTTTTCAGGGGGGAATACAAGCAAAAGTACAAGGATATCTTATACTCAAACTTATTATTTCATTTGAAATGTTTCATATTCCACATTCTTTTAACAATCAAAACCGTATTAACCAATAGTTTGACTTGCAGAGTTAGTTTTCAAATCTTATTATATATTGTGATAATATATGTTTCTCACATGATTTTTCCACTTCATTATTGAAAAAAACATTAGTTTAGTACTCCTGATTTGTCCTGTGTAACACTCCACAGAGATACGCGAGTGGAGGACCGCCCTTTATAATTAGAATCTAAATCAGGATTTTCCGCATTTTTACTTGTAAATTCGTAAATCTTAATAATTGGACACACGTCCTCTGTAACACTCCACGTAGATACGTGAGTGGAGGACCGCCCCCGTAACCAGAATCTCCTGGAAGGAGAGCGTGACTTGAGTGTACAGATCTATATGGGGCTGACTACCCCGCACCTGGCTGCTAGCTACAGCCGAACCGAAAGGTTCAAGGGTGACGAAAGTAATAAATTGATGATGGACTACTTATTGCCATTTTTAGTCTATCGTATGGTTATGGAACTTGCAATTTAGATAATGGAGATTCACTTGATGGTAATAATGAATTTAGTAAGCTAATAACCTTAAGAATTAGTTTACTTTCCACACAATAGTTTTATATATGTGTTAAAACTAACATACATTTCAAGGATAACCAGGCTTTTAGGAAACTTCACACAAACATTTTAAGTATGGTAGATACTTGTACATTCAATTCAGACTCGGTAACTAATCACAAACTTTTTAGGAAAATATAGGATTTTCCTGGGGTAACAACTGTTCATAACCAGAATTGTGTAACAAAACAGATAACTAAACATTACTTTTAAGAAAATATTGGATTTTCTTGGATAAAAGCTTTTTCAGAAAACTAAAGGAATCTCGTTCATTTTCAGAAAAACAAACCACTTATGAACTCACCAGCTTTATTCTGATTTCCAAACTACTTGTATTCTCAGGTCTGCATTAGACAGGTACCCAGCGATCCTATTGGCGAAGACGGAGTACGTAGAAGACTCATCATTACTTTTGTTCATATATACATATGTATAACACTTGTAACACTTTGTTTCCAAACAATTGTAAACTTCATATGTAATGTAATGGTTGTTTACTTTTCTTACTATGTACATTGGTTATGATACTCAACATGATGTCACCTCCACCCCAGAATGTTTCCGCCTTCGGTTTCGGGGTGTGACAAGATGTTGTTTGCTTTATTCACAAGTTGCACACAAAGAACCATTATCAAACTTTACACCTGGTAAACCTCAAACAAGATTATTTAAAACAAGTTTATTAAAATTGTTGAAATTGAGATGAGAAAGCCTTATATGTCAAAACCAACTATGGTCAGAGGAAGCCTTCGATAGTAAGCAAACAAAGGGTATGCCAACTATAGGTTTTATGTACAAAGTATATATATATATATATATATATATATATATATATATATATATATATATATATATATATATATATATATATATCACTTCCTCTTCGAAATTAACAAGATTTCATTTGTTTCTTTGTTTGAAATCACACTTCCTTCTTCATCACAGAGAACTTGATTCTCAGTACTAATAACCAATTGAGATACACTTATAGGGTTGTGCTTTAAACCTTCGACATAAGCGACTTTACTCATAGAGAATTTACTATTGTCGAACATTCTTTAACTTCCTAAAATCTCTAAGGTTCCCTTTCCAACCAATCATGTGATGCGAGTATCCACTATAAATGTACCAATTTTTGTCATACTGCTTGTCACATAGAGCCTACAATCATTCATAGAGACTTAGATCCCAAAGGATTTGTGTGGCCTTGGGAATTAGTATGAAAAATTGTGTGCAGTGTAAAATTAAAAATCTAGCCATGGACTTTTGTTTTGACTTTGCGAATTAAATCAACTTCATCAAATTTTGGCAGAGAAATATAATCATTCAAAGTTGAAGCCTTAACGTTGTTTTTCTCCTTTTCAACCTTTCTTGCAGAAAACTCAACTTTCTTATTTGTTTTAACTTCTTTCCATTTTGAAGTCTTCGATAATGATCCTTGGGATGAAGTACTTCACTCATCAATTCATTTAAGTAATTCTCATAAGTCTTTTTGACTTGTTCTTAACAATACTCGTTCATATGAAATTTCTTTCCTTTTCCTTCAAACAAATGATTAAAATTTTTTATTTCATTTTCTCCTTTGGCAAATGAAACATTTGATTTTTTTCCCTGGTTTCAAGTACAGACATGATCTGGTTAGTGATGTTCCCTTTGATGCTTGTCAGGATGCTGATATTTATGTGAAGAAAGAAGCAACAGTGAACTTTTTCACGGCTGACATTTTGGTCTTGGATGCGTAGGAGGGAAGCACGCATGTGTGGACCTTGCTGGGGTCTCTCCTCTCGTCGGTTTGAGGATCAGGGATTTCACAGCAAGGCATTCCACTTTCAAATTCGTTGCGTGCAAAGTGGCAAAGTATGATAATACACATGTAGAAAATCAACATCTGTTTGTTCATTTTGCATTTTACACATTTGGTTTTCTCGTACCAGAGGCGGTGGAGCTCCTCAACAGAATCTAACGGGTCATGCAATCTAATTTCATATCTCCTAGATCGACAAATTTTGTTTTCAAAAGGATTAGTTTTGCCATCCAGAAAAGGGCGAGCGGCACAGCTTGTTGCCCGTTTGCCTTCCATCGATATGTATTGAACTATATTACGCTTTTTATAATAAAAAAAATATGGATTGTATAAAAAATTGTGGCTTGAATAAGGATTTAGAAAACATGGACCGTTAGGTTTGAATGATACATTTTTCTTCACAACATTTGATTGTTTTGAAAAACTCATTTGTGAAAAAGATTTTTGTGATTTTTGCAGCAAACGATTTTGACATCCAAAAGGAGATTCTTTTTGAAAACCTTTATGATTTTCTGAAAAATTCTTTTGAGCACTTATTTTAACATGATTTTAATATTTTTGAACTTGTTTCATTTTTGAACTTTGACCAACCTTCGACTTTTGAGGAAAACCAATTTGTTTGTTGTTCTCAGCATTTTTTTTGACACCTTTCTGAACAACTTTTGAAGATTCTTTTGAAAAATGAGCTTTAGATGATTAAGAAAACTTCTTTTCTTTATCTTATGGTAATTTTTGTTGTAATTTCTTTTCTTTCTGACAATCTCTTCTATTCTTCCAATAAGCTTTGTTTAGAGCATTCTTTTTGAAATTTTCTTTTTTGAAACAGTTTTTTTGTAATCATTTATGAAAGTTTGAGTCTTTACCTTTTTATTCATTAAATCATCTTGTAAATACTTATCACAACTTTCATCTGATTCGCCTTCGACATCAGAATTGGTAGTTTTCACAACCTAAAAACCATTTTTGTTATTTTTAATATTTTCGAAAAAGATTTTTGACTCTTCTGACGTTGAAAATTTTTTGATCTCTAATTCAAACCATTTTCGAATGACTTTCAATCACTTTCGAATTATCTTCTTTCACTAATTCATTAAATTTTGGATCAACTTTAACCCCATTTCCTTTTGTAACAAAAATTTGGTTTCAAAATTCTTTATTAGATTATGGATAAAGAACCGAGTTTTGTTCAAGAAAATGTCTTCCTTTTAATTTCAAAACTTTTGTGAATTCTTTTGAGTCCTCAAACACGTGAGCTTAAACAACTCGTGGAATTCCTTTTTCACATGAATCATCATCACTGTCACTCTCATTGTTCGTTATGTCTTCGACAATAGTAGACTCTTGAGAATCATCAGTTTTGGTTGTCGAAGATGAGTCATTGTTTAGCTTTGATTTTGAATCATCATTTTCTTCTCTTTTGGTTAACGAAGTGATTTTAATGAATAAAAATTTTGAGCAATCTACACATTTCTGTTCCTCAATTTCACTTTGATATCAACAAAATTTTGTTGAGTACTTTGTGTTGAATTCTTAGTTTTGTTCAAAATTTTCATTTTTTTCATTTTTTTCATTTTTTTCATTTTTGGACAAAGTATCATTCATAATATCAACCAAATAATTAGCATCCAACCAATCGTTGATATTAACAATACCATAAGAATCATTAGGAACTTGATCATATTTAGCTACCTTACTCTCACAACCATAGCATCATCAAGTAATTCACGCTCAAAATTAATTAAAGTGTGTAATTTTTTGTGTTGTTCCTTACAAATCTCAGACAAATGACAGAGATGAGTTAGTTTACCATATAACCATTTAGGAGAATTACAATATATGTTCCTTTCTTCACTAGTAAACTATTATCCATTCTCATTGAGCCTCTATCTATTATGACATTCATATGTCAGAAATCTAGGCTCTCTATACTAGTTTTCTTCTCCTCCAACTTATTTCTCACTTCATAAAGCAATGCTTTATTTTTCTCTACTTTGATTCTTATTGAAATCAACATATCATTCAAGTAAGGACATGTATCATCAAAATCAGATAAAATGCCAGTGAAAGAATTTAAAGGAACATTAAGAGAAATAAGAAGATCATGTACCTTCTCGGTCATAGGGGACTTCAAAGCAATCATCAAAAAACATATTCCTTCTACCACTTGTTTCCTACTTTTTAGCCTTATCTTTACTCTCCTCCACAAACTCACCAAACATGCTCTTATCACTTGAATCATCAACAACATGTTTTTCATACATAACGCCATGAGTAGGATGACGTATATACTCATCGTCAAAGCCTGAAGACCAAATCTGATAAGTTCCATCATCGTCATTTGAATCCTTTGCAACCAGGAAGAGATTCTTAGACATTGCACGAAGCTCCTCAATCGTTATTGCATAGTATGTTTCATCTTTAACTTTCCCATTCTTCTCTTCTTTCTTTCTCAACATGCAATCCCGGGCAAGATGAGTACGTCCAATACAATAATTATAACTATAACCAGAATCTTCTTTCATTTTCTTCTCAAGTTTCTTCTCTTCTTTCTTTTCTTCAACCTTTTCAACACTCTTTTGACCAAAACTAGAATATGACAATGAATTCTTAGCAGAGTTGTTATTGAAGTTTACACTGATAGGCATCTTATAAAACTTCTTATGCCAATTATTTGAGTAATAGGCAACAACTTCGTCATCTAAGTTCAACAAGAAACCTATTCGTTCTCATCTGCTTCAACATCAGAACTAGCTTCCTTCCTAGTGGTTTTCGAGACAAGTGCCATCAGACCTCCAAAGTTCATTTTGTTGTTTTCCTCAGCTATCTATTTCAACAGTGAGTAAGTGTCAAATTTCTCTTAAGTCTTAATCATCAGACATATATTCTTCCATTCCTTCTTCATCCTTAGAATAACACTTGTGTCGAACTTGAGAGTAGTGTGAAAAACACCAAACACGGTACACTTGTGGAGTAGCTTATTTAATCGATCGTAATAGGCTTGGATAGATTTATTATCCTGTTGTTTAAAGTCTGCTAACTCAGTTCAGCATTGATTCATCGAGCTTTTCTTAGTTCGTTCATTCCCCTAGTAATTTTCTTTAAGCATGTTCCAGATTTCTTGGGAAGTAGTGCAACCTCGAATATAGTTGTACATGACTCGTGGCAAAGCTCCACGTAACTCATAAACACATCTCTTATCATTAGCTTTTTCCTTATTTTGTAGAAAGATCATATCTTCTGCTTCACCTGTTGTACCAACTTCTTCAAGACGATCTACATGAGATGGAACTTTGTCAATCAATCTCCACAAGTCGACATCAATTCCGTTGAGGTAATATTCCATAGGATCCGCCCACTGATCGTAATATTCTTGAAGCAACATTGGAATCTTAATAGAAAATCCAAGCAGATTACCAAAGTTCATCACAGTGTTAACATTCAAATTCACCATATAATCGTGTAAAAAGATATAAAAAAGAAAACTTGAAAAGAAAGAAATCAAATACAAAATGATTGATTAACACTCAAATTCTATCGAAGAATTACGTTTTTACTTGCTGTATGATTGAATAGGAATAATTGATTCAATAAGATGAAAACGCGAACGAGATTCTGCAAACGTTATGTCGATTCCTGCTTTGATACCGATTGAAAAAGAATGTCTAATTAGTCATAATGAAAATAAAAGTAAAAATAGAACACACAACATAAATAAGTTCTTTGATTTAACTCAACACTCGGATTGGTACAAGGAAGATGTAGATAGACAGTGTATAGTGCACCCTGTCGGAAAAAGGATACCTTTGACTTATGTACCTACTCTATTTGTAGAGTACTCAACTGATGAAAAATGTATACTAGGACTTCCACGTTATCAACGAATCTACAAAGTGCCTAGTAAAATACATACACTATCACAGTCTTGTTGTGTTGAGATACCATTCACTACTAAGACAACTACCTAAGCTTCATTATATCATGAGGAATAAGATTGTATAGGGGTAAAAAGACACTTTATGAGAGAAATGGTTCTTTTGGTTTATTATTTTTTTTAACATAAAACCTACTTTACTCCTATAAAGTACTCATAAATCCATCAAAGTCTCTGACGAGACTTGAACCTTCGACATCAAGGAGGGAGGGCAACACCTGATACCACCACCGTTGGGCTAGAAGCGCTTTGGTGGTTCTACTTGTTTATAACACATATAGATTCCCATCCATTGAATCCAATATAAAACACACAAAAATACAATGAATTTATTTATCATATATCACCTTCCCATTTATATTTTACCGTTATGGTTTATGTGGTCCTCATAAAATAAGAAACAAACTATAAAAAGGAATCACACAACCTTTTGGGATTATACGAATCTCAAACTTACTTTGGCTTAAGCAAAAAACAATAATATAAGTTGATGATTTAATATATATGGTTGATTTTGATAGCACTTGTTAGCAAAATATTTAAACCATAAGACAGAATAATATTATTGAATCACCAATATAAAAGAAAGTCATACCCTGACATATTTATGTGTCTTCTTCTTGATGTGGAAATTTGATGACGAACCGGAATTAGTGAGTGATGATCTTCTTCAACAAAGACAGTTAGTTTTCTTTCATGCAACATTTGATGATGGTGATCAAAGACTGTGCAAAGATTGGTGTGTCCTTGTATGTTGGACCATCGACTATTTATACATAAATACTACAACTCCCATTAAACTCTTTGATTTATGAAACTAATAAAATGACAATGAACAACATCCTGTAACATATCAAACATATAATAACCACTAAATAGAATTTTTAAATAATATATTAATCATTAAGGAAATAAAATATCCTCATATTATTTCTTCCTATCATCTTTCTACACATTTAAGATTGTGACATCTTTCATATTTAATAAAATTAATAAATTAGGAAAATACTAACTATAATAAAAAAAATGGGGGGTAATTTCAAATTTTAGACATGAAAAATTACATTTCCGGGTATAGACATGCATTCCGTGGAGGACCCTCTGCGGACCTCCGCGGTAAAATGAAATCTTCACGGAATTTAGAATGTTGTACTTTTTTATTAATTAAATATTAGTCTGCATAGATATCTCCGCGGAGACATTAAACCATCACGGAATGGGTGGCTACAAAGCTATTAGCGACGATTTTTTGTGATATAAACGGTTTTTCCATTTTTTAGATCCATTTGCAATATTAGATCGGTTTTACTGTTAGAAATTTGTTTGCAAAGAAAATATGAGTTTTGTTATGTTACATACGGGGGGGTTGGCAAATGAGTAATGGGATTAACACCTACGTTTGACCAAAGTTTATCAACTTAGGTTTACTGATTCTGCCAAATTTTGACTGTTGAATATTGTTTGATTTGGTCAATAGTAAGGCTAATGCATTCAATAGTAATATACCATTGTCATTTCAACACCCAGTTCATGGGTATGTTATGAATATAGTAGATGAAACAGATGTTCATCAACTCAAAAATGTAATTTCTGAAACAAATGAGATTGTGCATTTGTATTTGGAGGTGTTCAACGGATGGGTCGAATACACAGAAGCGGTTGACAAGATTGTACCGTATAGTGTTGAATACATTGCATCTGATAATGTTGAAGAGTGTCCAAAAGAAGAAACTGTGGCAGTAAATACAATGGAAGAAGAAAATTTATATGACTTTGGAAGATTGTGTTACAAAACTTTGTCAGACGATGAAGTGTCAAATGAAGGCTTGTAAGAAGATGAGTTCACACACGGAAAAAACTTTAAACATCTTTTATGGTATGCCTCCCATACCTGGTTGTCCCAATCCTATTGTTGAACCTGGACCATTTCACAGTTTAGGTCCAAATGATGAAATGTTTGTTGTCAAACGTATGATAATAAACAACAACTAATATTTGCTTTGAGTCTTAAAGCAGCCGGAGAAAAGTTTTAGTTTAAGACCAAACATTCTAACAAAAACCATTATGAGATATATTGTGAAATTGAGAAGTGTACTTGGCGTTTGTATGAAAAACGCATTGATCCCACTGATGAATTTGAAATCAGGACTTTCAACAAACGTGCACACATGTTCCTCATTATAGTAACACCGAAATCATAAGTATGCAAATAAAAAGTGATGGGTACTATATTGCATGATATTATGGGAAAACTCGTTCCAAGGTTTGGAGGGCTAATGAAATATCAAAGGATTTGAATGCTTTGCTGGAAATCAATGTAAGTTACCAACAACTTGGCATGGAAAACAATATGCTATGGAACTGTTGTTGGGATCCTCTGAAAAATGTTTTTCAAAACTTCCTATTTATTTTCACAATTTGAAGCGCCATAATCCCAGTACAGTGGCCTATATACAAATAGATTCTGAAGATTGTTTCGAGTGTTGTTTTTATACAATTGGGAGAACCTTAAATACAAAAAACTTGTTGTTATTTAATATGTACTTATTTGTAAAAAAAATATAGTTTTTATGTGTTCTGTTTTAATATATTGCAGATATGAGTGTTCAAATGTTTTTGTCGTAAAGTCATAATTAGGATGGTGCCCATTTGAAGGGTGATTTTAAGGGAACCTTATTGCGTGTAGTAGCTACGGATGGCAACAACCAGATAGTACACCTTGCGCACATAATATGCAAAAAAGAGAGTGGTCTTACTTAGACATGGTTTCTTGAAAATTTGTATGAATGCGTTAGTGATCGTCAAGATTTGACGTTTGTAACTAATAGGGTCGATGTAATTCGGGTTAGTATTGAAAATGTTTTCACACACTCTCATCATGGCGTGTGCGCTTTTCATCTACTATCAAACATAGCACACAAGTTTGGGAAAAATGATAAAACAAAACTATTGTCTTGGTGGCTTGTAAGAGCTTACAAAAGAAATGTATTTAAAGATTTGTGGCATAGATTTAGCTCTTCTAAGCCCCAAGTAGCAACGTATCTAAGTGAAATTCCACGTGGTAAATAGACTAGAGCATATTCCACATCGAAACGGTACGATTACATGACCTCGAACAGTACAGAGTCCATGAATGCCTTATCTGTAGATGTGACAACCCGAAATTTCTATTATGTACAAACATATTCAAGTCAATAGAAGTCAGAACAGTTGCTGTTAATTTTCAGACTTTTTAGAATAAGTTTGAGTATTTCAAGATTTACACTTTAAGAGATATCAGGAGAGAGGATGCACTAGGGTTTATTTTGCAGCTATTATTCCAAAACTCCAAGAAAATAGAGTTTACTGCCTGAATAAAATATTTACAGCCAGAAACCATAAATTTGGGAGTATATATATGACAATTAGTCATTATTTACACTTTTTCCAAATATCAAGATCCAAATCCATTTCTC
Source organism: Lactuca sativa (assembly GCF_002870075.4). Taxonomy (NCBI): domain Eukaryota; kingdom Viridiplantae; phylum Streptophyta; class Magnoliopsida; order Asterales; family Asteraceae; genus Lactuca; species Lactuca sativa. The sequence goes on from NC_056628.2 coordinate 172,505,839, forward strand.
TCTCAAGTATCATCCAAAAGTTTTTCAAGATCTTCAATCTAGTAAGTGTTCTAGCCTTCTTAAGTGATTATATGCCTTAATCTAGTGTTTTAACACACTTCTAATTGTGAAATCATTCCAAAAGGTTGATTCTTCGATTTTCACCAAGAACATACACTAGTGTTCTTGGACATTTAGCTCATTTAAAGCTTCTATATTGTAAGTACTTCTATCCTAGAGTAGCAAAGAGCTTGTTATACTTCTTTACATCAAGAAAAGACAAGGAAACACCAATATCAAAGGTGTTTACGGTCCAAGAACACCTTGGACCGTAAACCCTTCTTTAAGGGCCAAAGTGTGCCCTAGTCCTTCACAAGCCTTAGAAACATGTCTAAATCCTTTCCTTGATGAGATAAGGACTTGAAAAAACCCAAAAGACCATAAACCATATGACTTTACGGTAGTAAACTCAAAGGAAAATGGTTTACAAACCGTAAACTCCAATTAGGAGTGAAATGGTGCCCTAATTCCTTCCATAGACACATACTTCAAGTAGAAAAGCTTCTAGGGACTCTTAAGGCTTCAAATCATCAAATGGTCAAAAGGGGAGGAGCTTACGGCCATAAAATCAAGGTTTTACGATCGTAAACTCATTTGTTGGTGACCATAAAACCATAAACTCCATGATGGAGTTTTCCTTGAACCCCAAGCACACTAGCCATGCCCTACAAAACATAGATGCATTGCTTGGGACTTATAACACTTATATAAGGTGTTTAGCATGTCCTAGGGTGTTTTAACTTTGTTTATTAGTTTTTTAGAGACGAATTGGATACATACATGTGATATTATATGACAACTAGGATCTTTGTGTGTGTTCAAGACTTCACTTGACACATAGCAATCCTGTTTCATCAATTTATCCATACCACTCATTATAGGTGAATTCGTACCCCCTTAATCAATGGTTTAAATGTTTTTAAATGCTTTTATGGGGGGGAATACAAGTTGAATACTTATAGTTATTATATCAATCACATGTGATTAATACCTACCAAACCAGTAGTTTTCTTACTGTTCAAACTGTTTACCAAACTGTTTTACTTCAAACTGTTTTAGAAACTCTTTTACTTGTCAAATACTTTTACTTAAACTCTTTCATACTTATATATTGTCAAATGCATGTCTATGTATGTACAGTTATATAAGCAATGTTTAAAAGACTTAGAAAGGCTAGCTCGCTTTAATTCCTTTTCCTTGTTTGGATGTGGCTTTAGAGCATCGGTTATCTGTCCGAAGGTCGGTTAAATATTAGTTGTATATCATGTATAAATACATATTCATAAAATTTCCTTCAATCAATTCTATACCTTTAGGTAGCAAGGGTATACAAACATGATCATACATTAGTAGTAAGCTACCATAGGGGTAGTTTAGGAAGATACTAAAACTATTACTAGAACAATGAAACATACAATGAGTCAGTTCATTCATGAGTCAATACGGGTAGTACACACAGTACATTACTATACATCCTAAATAAAGAGAGAACACACATTACAGCTAGTACACGCAGAACATTACAATAAATACAGGCTAGACAGAAAAAGAGTACACATACAGTTAGCACATTCATTACATATACATTCATGCAGTTATGTGAACCATTAAACGGGTCATGGCACTACCTGCCATGACCGTTTTTATATCCAGAATATCCTTAATTGGGGAGCGTATGAGTTAGTGTATATATCTATACTGGATTGACTATCATACACCTTGTTGCTCGCTACAGTGGGACTTGCAAGTCTACGGGTGCCAAATGTCATTTCTTACGGCATCTTACATCGCCGTTTTACTAGAGTCGGTAGCAGGATACAGGTCGATCACATAGTACTTTAAATATCAATTGGTTTAAGGTAGTTAGTATAGCAATAGTCACTTATTACAAGTACTACAGTACTATGATACTTTCCCCTTACATTCACTTCGTGAATATTCACATGATGCACGGTAATGTAAAAACTATATTTTTGGTTATTGATAGTCGGATTTGGGAAAATACACACACTTACAAGAGACACACACACAGATACTAGATGCCTTGGTAGAAGGCTACAATTAGTAGGAAACATAGGGTTTTCTAGGAGAGTTCAAACAAAAACAAACTTTACAAAACTTATACATTACGGACATCTTACAAATTTTTTCGTACAAACACAGACACCAATATACTTATGATCTCACCAGCTTTAAAGTTGTTACTCGCTTTCAAAATAACTTGTATTCTCAGGTCACTAGTAGATAGTTACAGGTTCCAGGTTTTGAGAAGATGGATTTCGTTCAAGACTCATCTTTTATTTTGTTATGTATATTTTGGTGTCTATATAACTTGACAGAAAACAATTGTATGAAATTATATTATTAATGCAATGGATGATGTTGTTGCTTGTTTACTACTATTCATTGTTGTGATACTGTACATGACGTCCTCCTCCCCAGAATGTTTCCGCTATTCATGGTTTTGGGGTGTGAGAGATTGGTATCAGAGCATTGTTTATATTAAATTGAGTATATCAACCCATAAAAGATATACTAACTATAAATACAATGGGATATAAATACTCTAAGAAAGAGTTTATACTTTAAATATTAAAATATTTAATTAAGAATGTGTGCCTATATTCATACTAAAATCAGTGTCACTAAGACAATACAAAAGTATTACGATTGTTGGGCAACACAAGTAGCCTCAGAGACATATAGTCAAAACTCGGAAGATATAGCTTGATCAACTATATTATCTGATGTTTGGCTGGCATGTGCCTAAGTGTGGTTGTGAGATTGCAACAAGTCTAAAAAATTACCCACAATACCGTAATGAGAACAATAGAACCTAAACTTAAAATACTATAGGAGTATTTTGCATTACTATAAGTTACTTATGTGCTAGATTCTTATACCTCTCTTCTCGCGTAGAGTTAATGGTTGGATTCCACCTTCCCAGAGACCCATACTATCCCAAACATGGCAATGCAGGATGGCTGGAAGAAGAACCAGAAGATGATCACCCAATTCCTTTGGATGATCATGAAGCTGAAGGCTTTTCTGATGGTTCTGACTTAGAGCCAGAAGTCAACAACCTACCTCCAGCTGATCAAAACCCAAACCCTCACCCAGCATTTCAAGGACGCACACCGCTGTGGGCCAAAAACTTGAATGGATGGAGTCAAGAACAAGGTCAACGCATTCCCTACAATGGAGACAAAAGTTTCTACAACCTCACTGAGGGGGTTCTGATGATAGAGTCCTACCAATCATAGTTTGTAGGATTGCTCGGAACACCGAGCATGGTCAAGCAGCTATCAACCGAGTCATGGAGATTGATGCCAATTCTGGCGTTAACACTGTCCATATTCGCCAGCTAGAGTCTGCTCACGAAAGGACTCTGGTCCACAATGCATCTCTTCGGAGGGAACTCGCTGAAACCCGAGCTGAAGTCAGAGAACTTCGAGCTCAGCAAGAAAGAGCTGATAGGCACATGAGGGACATAGAACGTCACCTGTCGGGATTAAGAACTCACTCTGGTAGTTCTCATCGCCGATAGATTCTCATCAGCTTCTCTCTTTTGGATATAACCTAGTTGTGTAAAACTCTGGTCTAATTCCCCATCTTTGTAAATCATAGGCCTGTTAGGTCTTGGTTAGGTTGTAATTCTGTCAAAATTTTCCCATTTTGGTTGATGTAAGGCCTCCTTCTGTTGACCATTTTTTCCTGAACTTGTTACATCTGTAATTCCAGTATTATTGACAAGTACCTGATGTTATGGGAATTATTAGCCAAATGTGATTATCTATTAGTTCTAGATATGCATTCAAACGTACTGTTGGGCTATGAAGACTTAGTCCATGAGTCATTTTCATCAATTCTTCCATTAAATTCTTATCAATGTTTTCATCTTCATAAACTTATAGATCAAAGATGTCGCCTCGCAGAAATCCAAGGCGTGCCCTTAATAACGAAACACCGACACCACCACCTCAACCACCTACTCCTCAGTTTGACATGACAGCCTTAAATGATGTAGTTGCAGCTGTGGCTACAACCATGGCTCAATATCATTCATCTGGTTCCAGTGCAGAGGGAACCCTTGTCCTATCTACTCATGTTGAAATCCATGTGCGCTTGAAAAAGTGCTCCTACAAGGACTTCACCAACTGCAAGCAATTCTCCTTCAAGGGGACTGGCGGAGTCATTTCCTTCTCGCAATGGTTCGAGAAAACTGAATTGGTTTTCGAAATCTGCTCTTGTCCCGACGAGAGCAAGGTGAAGTTTGCCGCTTGTACCTCTGAAACAAAAGCCCTAACATGGTGGAATAGCCATGTTAAGTCGCTATCCCTTAAAGTGGCTAATTCTATGGGCTGGGAAACTTTGAAAGACCTCATGATTGAGGAGTACTGCCCGAGGGGCAAGATCCAGAAGCCAGAGGAGGTACTGTGGAGCCTAACCATGAAGGGCTCCAACGTAGTCGCCTACACCCCAAGGCTTTGTGAACTGGTGGCCTTCTGTCCCAACATGATTCATACAGAGGGAAAGAAAATTGAGAGATACATACGGGGGATGGTGCCACCATACCAGGGAAATGTATTGGCATCACTCCCCAGTACATTTGATAGTGCCAAACAATAGGCACAACGGCTCATAGACCATGGGGTTCATACCCCGACCGCAACAACTACCCTGGCCATCTCAGAACCCGCAAGAACCTCTGATTCCAAGTGGAAGTTTTGGGATGACAAAAAGAAGGCTAAGGCTATCGTAGAGTCAAATCATTGACTATGCTATCGGCATGGATTGGTTGAATTTTCATCGTGCCGATATCATTTGTTACGAAAACGCTGTTCGTCTTAATCTGCTGTCTGGCAAAACCCTAGTAGTTTACAGAGACAAAACCGGCATGCACCTTCGTATAATCTCGAGCATCCAAACTCAGAAATTCTTGCGAAAGGAATGTCGATCATTCCCTGCTCATGTGGTCGATCTGAGCCAAGAAACGAAGGACATTCAGAACATCCCAGTAGTACGTGAATTTCCCGACATCTTTCCAGAAGAACTCCCAGGATTACCTCCGTAGCATGAAGTCTAGTTCCGAATCGACTTAGTTCTAGGGGATACCCCCGTAGCCAAATTGCCCTATCGTCTAGCACCTGCAAAGATGCAAGAACTGTCCTATCAACTTAACGAACTGCTCAGCAAGGGCTTTATAAGACCAAGCTTCCCAGCCTGGGAGTTCCAGTCTTGTTCGTCAAGAAGAAAGACAAATCGTTTCGTATGTGCATCGACTACAGGGAGCTCAACCAACTAACCGTCAAAAATTGTTATCCTTTGCCTCGTATCGACGATTTATTTGACCAACTTCTAGGGGAGAACTTCTTTTCAAAAATTGATTTAAGATCTGGATATCACCAACTAGGAGTGCTAGGGGAGGATGTTCCGAAGACAGCCTTTCGGACTCGTTATGGGCACTACGAATTCGTAGTGATGCTGTTCGGATTAGCAAACTCCCCCACCATATTCATGGACTTAATGAATAGGGTGTGTCGTCCTTACTTGGATCAGTTCGTCATCGTCTTCATCGATGACATACTTATCTACTCTCGTAGTAAGGAGGAGCATAGCCAACATCTGCGACAGGTCTTGGAAACATTATGTTCGGACAAGCTCTACGCGAAGTTCTCGAAATGTGAATTTTGGATTCGACGAGTCGAATTCTTAGGGCACGTTGTTAGCGAAGAGGGAATACACGTGGACCCTTCCAAAATCAAAGTCATCGAGAACTAGTCAGCACCGAAGACGCCTACAGAAATTCATCAATTTCTAGGCCTCGTTGGCTACTATCGCAGGTTCATTCAGGACTTCTCCTGCATTGAGAAACCTCTTACAACACTGACCCCGAAGGGCGTGGCCTTTGACTGGGAAGAGAAGCAGGAAAGAGTGTTTCAAACGCTCAAACGAGCCTTGTGCACCGCACCAATACTATCCCTCCCAGAAGGAATAGAAGACTTCGTTGTCTATTGCGATGCATCAAATCAAGGACTCAGATGTGTTCTGATGCAGTGAGGTAAGGTCATCGCCTACGCCTCGAGACAGCTGAAGACACATGAGGTCAATTACACGACCCACGATCTTGAGCTGGGAGCAGTTGTGTTTGCTCTGAGGATCTAGAGACATTACATGTACAGTATGAAAAGCACTATCTTTACGGACCACAAAAGCTTACAACACATATTCGACCAGAAGGAGCTCAACATGACACAATGATGATGGGTCGAGCTACTCAGTGATTACAAATGCAAAATTTGTTATCATCCGGGTAAAGCCAATGTAGTAGTTGACGCCCTAAGTCGGAAGAAATATTATGGTCGTAGAGTCAAATCATTGACTATGACTATCCATTCACACTTGTCCACACAAATTAAGACGGCTCAGCTCGACGCTTTGAAGCCTAAAAATGTGGCGGGTGAATCCCTGAGAGGGATGGATAAGGACGTGGAGGTTAAGGGTGGCGGAGCTTATTATTTCATCGACCGGATCTGGACCCCGAAACTCGGTGTTTTCAAAGACTAGGTCATGAATGAGGAGCACAACACTCGTTATTCCGTACACCCGGGTTCAGATAAGATGTATCTGGATCTTAAAAAGTTATACTGGTGGCTGAACATGAAGGCAAAGATTGCTACCTTCGTGAGTAAATGCCTTACTTGCACAAAGGTCAAGGTCGAATACCAGAAACCCTCCGGTCTACTACAACAGCCTGAGATACCGGAATGGAAGTGGGAGCGGATCACTATGGATTTCATAACGAAGTTGCCCAAGACAACGGGTGGACTGGATACCATATGGGTCATCGTCGACAGATTGACCAAGTCTACACACTTTCTGCCTATCAAGGAAACAGACAAGATGGAGAAACTTATAAGAACATACATTAGGGAGATTGTATGACTGCACGGTGTTCCCATATTCATTATCTTGGATAGAGATAGTAGATTCACTTCGAGATTTTGGCAGTCGTGACAAAGTTCCTCAGGAACTACGATGGACATGAGTACAACCTACCATCCACAGACCAATGGGCAAAGTGAGAGAACTATCCAAACCTTGAAATATATGTTGCGAGCCTGTGTGATCGACTTTACGAAAGCATGGGATACTCATTTACCCCTTGTCGAATTTTCCTACAACAATAGTTATCACACGATCATAAAGGTTGCTCCATTCAAGGCCCTCTATGGCCGAAAGTGGAGATCCCCTCTGTGCTGGGCTGAGGTGGGTGATACCCAGTTAGCTAAAGGACGAGTTCCTAAAAGCACTCTCACAGGTCCGGAGATCATACGGGAAACGACATCGTTCAGATCCGTGAACGATTGAAAGCCTCCAGAGACCGACAAAAAGCTACGCTGATAAACATAGGAAACCTTTGGAATTCCTAGTGGGTGACCGTGTCCAGTTGAAGATCTCCCCCTAGAAGGGCTTGATACGCTTTGGAAAGTGTGGAAAGCTAAATCCAAGGTACATTCGGCCTTTTGAGATTCTCGCAAGTATCGGACATGTAGCTTACAAACTTAACTTACTGCACGAACTCAGTAACGTACATTCTACCTTCCACGTATCGAACTTGAAAAAGTGTCTATCCGACAACACTCTTGTTATCCTACTCGACGAAATCGAGATCAACGAGAGCCTCAACATTGTGGAAGAACCAGTAGAGATCATGGACTGAAAGGTCAAGAAAACGAAGCAAAGTCGTATCCCGATAGTGAAGGTTCGTAGGAACGCCAAGCGAGGACCGGAATTCACTTGGGAGCTTGAGGATCAGATGAAACTGAAATATCCTCGTCTTTTTACTTAGTTATGCGTAACTACTTAATTGATTAAAACTCTAATTTCGGGACGAAATTCCTTCAAAGGAGGGGATGATGTGATAACCCGAAATTTCTATTCTGTATAAACATATCAAGTCAATAGAAGTCAGAATAGTTGTTATTAATTTTCAGACTTTTTAGAATAAGTTTGAGTATTTTAGGATTACACTTTAAGAGATATTAGGAGAGAGGATGCACTAGGGTTTATTGTGCAACTGTTATTCCAACACTCCAAGAAATTAGAGTTTACTGCCTGAATAAAATATTTACAACCAGAAACCCTAAATTTGGGAGTATATATATGACAATTAGTCATTATTTACACTTTTTCCAAATATCAAGATCCAAATCCATTTCTCTCTCAAGTATCATCCGAAAGTTTTTCAAGATCTTCAATCTAGTAAGTGTTCTAGCCTTCTTAAGTGATTATATGCCTTAATCTAGTGTTTTAACACACTTCTAACCATGAAATCATTCCAAAAGGGTGATTCTTCAATTTTCACTAAGAACACACACTAGTGCTCTTGGACTTTTAGCTCATTCAAACGTTCTATATTGTAAGTAATTCTATCCAAGAGTAGCATATAGCTGGTTATACTTCATTACATCAAGAAAACACAAGGAAACACCAAGATCAAATATGTTTACGGTCCAAGAACACCTTGGACCGTAAACCCTTCTTTAAAGGCCAAAGTGTGCCCTAGTCCTTCACAAGCCATAGAAACTTGTCTAAATCCTTTCCTTGATTAGCTAAGTGATGGGTTTTAGCCATAAGAACTTTCCTATGTGCGCATGCAAAACCCTAATGCTTGGATCTAGGCTTTCTAATAAACATGCTTTGAATCCAAGTCTTCTAATGACTAATTAGGTTAAATAACAACATTGAAACAGATCTAGAATCATACATTTGAGTTCCTTGTTGATCTTGAGGTCTTGGAGCTTCTAGAGTCACAAATGTCACTCCTCTAATGGCTTACAAACACCAATAGCAAGAAGAATGATTTAGGAGAGAGGAGAGGGGAGGAATTCGGCCAGGGTTCTCTTACTTTAGGAGATGTCTAGAATTCCCTATGCCATGGGGTCTATTTATACTTGTAGACTCCTTAAGGGTTACAACCTAAACCCTAATTGGATAATCTTCTCTTAAGGCTATCCAAATCCATTCCATAGATAAGCCTTTGGACGATTTTAGCTATCCTATATCTCATAGAAATCGTCCAATGCATATCCCAATGGATTTACAGTCTAAAGTTTAACTATCAAACAACTGACAGTTTATACCCCTTTATTTAATTAATCTCTTTAAGTCACCAAATTAATTCTAATTAATTCTATGACTTATATTAATCAAATAACAAATATATTATTCATTATATTATTCTCATAATATATTAATAATATTTACTCTCTCTTCATAAATCATCCTATCAAGGTACTATGGTGAAGGCAACCCAAAAGGACCATGCACACCCGGGTCAAATACTTGTCTAATATAGTTGCAGCCTTAGACACTATTCCAACAGTCTCCCACTTGGATAAGTCTAGTAACTATATTCACAAGTACAATTCGGTTTGCAATCGTAGCTCTCAAAGACGCTGTCAACTCTGATCTAATCAATCTTGTCCTTTAGATAAGGGAACGTACAGTCCTCTGTTAGATATCATGCTGACAATCCTATGGAATGGTTAGTCAAGCATTTAGGTTTCTCGATCTCTGATTTATTTGACATAGAACTTAATCGAACACATCAATTCAGTTCTGACCGGGCCCGGCACATAAGTCAAATCAAATCATCGAGCGGCCGAGATATCGCTTTTACCTTCTTAGATAAAAGTTACAGATAAACTTCGACTTATATGCATTTACTTATTCATTAACCAACTATACACAACAATACGTTTTATAACACCAAGTTACTGATGCGTTTTCGTATTATCAATGTAAAATCAATTATCAAATAACAAACCATATATCTAGGTTTTAAGACTATATGATATTATCGTCTTGCGATCACCTTTTATATCATATTCCATAAGGTGATTCCAGCAAGCGCGGGTTTATTCCAATGCTCAAAACTAGTTCATAAGCATTCATGAACGTTGCAGCAATCTTTTGCTATGTCTAACACCATTTAGACATTCTACACACCAATTCATGACAATCTTCATTCATATCTACTCCCAACATATGAACGATTGTGGACCATTTGAACAATTCGATTATTCCTAATAAACTCAATTATTCTGGAAGTCAAAACATGCAAAGTGAAACAATAGCTAAACAATTAACATAAGATAGTAACATTACTCATAAATAAAACTCCTTTATTTAATCATCAAATGTCAATTAGATTTATCTATTACACGTTTCTAATACTATCTAATCTATGCTAATATCATCCTTCAGCCCAATACTCCTAGCATGCTGCAAGTGCTTAACCCTACTCAGTCCCTTCGTAAGCGGATCTGCTGGGTTATCTTCTGATGATATCCTCTTCACTACGAGTTGTCCTTCTTCTACACGATGTCTAATGAAGTGATACTTTCTGTCGATATGTCTTGATCTACCATGATCCCTCGGTTCCTTGGTCAAGGCAACCGCGCCTTCGTTATCACAGAAAATCTCCATTGGCTCCTTTATGGCAGGTACAACTCCAAGATCACCGATGAAGTTCTTTAGCCATATTGCCTCCTTCGACGCTTCGCTCGCTGCAATGTACTCTGATTCGCACGTTGAATCAGCTATGGTTTCCTGCTTGGAACTCTTCCATGTCACTGCTCCTCCATTTAGGGTAAAGACCCAGCCCGACTGCGAACAGTAGTTGTCCCTGTCGGTCTGAAAGTTGGCGTCACTATACCCTCGCACCTTCAAGTCATCACTCCCTCCGAGGACTAAGAACCATTCCATCATCCTCCGAAGGTACTTAAGGATGTTTTTCACCGCAATCCAATGTGCTTTTCCAGGATTCCCTTGATATCTGCTAACCATGCTCAAAGCGAAGGCTACATCAGGGCGAGTACAAGTCATAGCGTACATGATTGAGCCAACTGCAGAAGCGTATGGTACTCGGCTCATTTATGCTATTTCAGCTTCGGTACTCAGACTTTGAGTCTTACTCAATTTGGCATTACTTTGTATCGGTAGTTCTCCCTTCTTTGAGTTTTCCATACTAAAACGTTTTAGTACCTTCTCTAAGTATGTATTCTGACTAAGTGCAATTAGTCTCTTACTTCTTTCTCTTACTATCCTTATACCCAAAATGTAAGAAGCCTCTCCGAGGTCCTTCATAGCGAAACACTTCCCGAGCCAGGACTTAACCTCCTGCAGAGTCGGGATGTCGTTTCCTATGAGTAATATGTCATCGACATATAGAACGAGGAAGCTTACTATACTCCCACTGGCTTTGACATATACACAAGATTCGTCTTCTCTTCGTACAAATTCAAACTCTTTGACTTTCTCATCGAAGCAAAGATTCCATCTGCGAGACGCTTGCTTAAGTCCATAAATGGACTTCTCAAGTTTACACACTCTATTCGGATGCTTCGGATCCACAAACCCCTCTGGCTGAGCCATGTAAACATCCTCAGCCAACTTTCCGTTAAGGAAAGCGGTCTTGACATCCATTTGCCAAATCTCATAATCATGAAATGCGGCAATTGCTAGGATCATTCTAATAGATTTAATCTGCGCAACTGGCGAGAAGGTCTCATCATAGTCAACCCCGGGAGTTTGAGTAAAACCCTTCGCGACCAATCGTGCTTTATATGTGTGTACGTTCCCATCCACGTCGGTCTTCTTCTTGAAGATCCATTTTCACCCAACGGTCTTACGTTTGGGCACGTAATCAACCAAATTCCAAACTTGGTTATCATACATGGATTGGATCTCTCTATCCATTGCCTCTTTCCACTTTGCAGACTCCGGGCCTGCCATGGCTTCCTTATAGCTATTAGGTTCATCAAGGTTTACTAGTGTACCATCACTAATATACGTGTCCACTTCGGTAGTAATATGAAAGCCATAAAACTGGGGATGAACTCTCACTCTATCGGAACGTCTAAGAGGTAAGGATTCGTCAATCGGTTCAACCGGAGTTTCCTCCTTAGGTTGAATGCCAGCGGTAGAGGTTCCTTCATCTATCGACTCTTGAATCTCTTCAAGTTCGATTTGCCTCCTGCTGTCTCCTTGGCTTATGAGTTCTCGCTCTCGGAAAACTCCTCTTCTCGCAACGAAGACAACATTGTCCTTCGGTCTATAGAAGAGATATCCAAAGGATGTCTGCAGGTAGCCGATGAAAATACATCGCTCACTTCAAGGTTCAAGCTTGTCGTGAGTATCTCGTCTTACGAAAGCCTCGCAACCCCAAACCTTGATATGTGCCAACGAGGGAGCTTTGCCTGTCCACATCTCGTGAGGTGTTTTGGCAACCTTCTTAGTAGGGACTCGGTTAAGGATATGGGCGGCAGTCTCTAAGGCATACCTCCAAAAAGAGATTGGTAGTGAAGCACGACTCATCATAGAGCGAACCATATCCAATAAGGTTCGATTACGCCTTTCTGCCACACCATTCAAATGCGGTGTCCTAGGAGGCGTCAATTGTGAAACTATTCCACACTCCTTGAGATAATTGTGGAATTCAAGACTTAGGTACTCTCCTCCTCGATCGGATCGAATCATCTTGATTTTCCTACCCAATTGATTCTCCACTTCATTCTTGAACTCTTTGAACTTTTCAAAGGTGTCTGACTTTTGCTTGATTAAGTAGATATACCCATATCTACTATAGTCATCGGTAAAAGTCACATAGAAGCGGTTGCCATCCTTCGTGGTTGATCTAAACGGTCCACATACATCGGTATGTATTAGGTCCAATAGACCCTCGCTCCTTTCACATGTACTCGTGAATGGTGACTTAGTCATCTTTCCAAGCAAACAAGACTCGCATGTGCCATCTTCCCTAAGGTCGAATGACTCCAACACTCCATCCTTTTGGAGTTGCGCTATGCGTTTCTTGTTGACATGTCCAAGACGACAATGCCATAAGGATGCTTTATCCATACTATTGGAGGAATCAATATTCAAAACATCATTTCCCAAGTTATCAACAATCATAACGGTTTCATATATTCCATTACATGGTATAGCTTCAAAGTAAAAGACACCATTTAGATAAGCCAAAATAGAACCATTCTCATTATTAAAAGAAAATCTAAATCCTTGTCTATATAAACCATGAAATGAAATGATGTTTCTAGCCATTTCTGGCGAATAGCAACAATTGTTCAAATCTAAAACCAAACTATTCCTAAGCACTAAAGAATACACTCCAATCTTGGTCACAGGCGACGATCTTTTGTTCCCCATGATTAGATTGATCCTTCCTTGCTCCACATCCCTACTTCTTCTTAGTCCCTGCACATTAGAACAAATGTGATAACCACAACCGGTATCAAGAACCCAAGAAATAGCATGATTAGAATCGTTAGATTTGATTGTGTATATACCTGCGAAAGATGGCTTGATCTTTCCCTTTTTGATTGCTTGTAGGTAATCCGGGCAGCTTCTCTTCCAATGTCCTATCTTGTGGCAATGGTGGCACTCTGCCTCCTTCGGGATAGAACAGGGCTTAGCGGGATCAACTTTGGTCCCACTAGAAGAGGCACCATCTCGGGCTTTCACCTTGCGATAGTTTTTCGATAAAGCTTTCCTCTTCTTTCCCTTTCCTTGACCAATAGCCAAGACAGGAGCAGCGGGCGGATTAGGAGTAGGTGCAACAGACTTGTCCTTGAAGTTGCTCTCAGCGACCCTCAAGAGACCTTGGAGTTTGCTTAGGGTGACCTCTTCTTTGTTCATGTGGTAGGTCATCCTAAATTGGTTGTACATCGGAGGCAAAGAGTGAAGCACCATGTCGATCGCCAAGTCCTCACCGAAGTCAACATTTAACTTGCGAAGGCGGTCAACATACCTTTGCATCTTTTGCAGGTGCACGGTAAGAGATTCTCCATGACCCATCTTCGCGGAAATCATGTTGGTGAAAATCTCATAACGCTCTTGTCTCGCGTTTTGATGGTATCTCTCCAATAAGTCTTGGTGCATCTCGTACGGGTACATGTCCTCGTAGGACTTTAGGAATTCGGAGTTCATGGTGGCGATCATGATGCAATGTACCTTCGTTGCATCTCGCTCATGAGTTTCAAAGGCGGTGATTTCGACGGGAGTAGAAACTTCGGGGTTGATTTTCTCGAGCTTCTCATCGAGGACATACTCCTTATCCTCATAGCGAGCAATGGTGCGAATGTATCTTATCCATTCGCTAAAGTTCGTTCCATCGAAGGTGACCTTTTTGTAAAGGCTCATCAACATGAAAGAACTAGCAGCAGCGTTGTTTGCGTTCGACATCTATAATTAGAAAAGGACAAAAATAGATTAGAATAAGAATCCCTAATTATCACCCAATAAGAAAATTAGGGCTAGGATCCAACAATAACATTTACATACTAGAAAAGGGATGCCGTAATCTAACATGCAAATAAATTGAAGGTAAGTGAATGACGATTCACTAATTCTCCATCACAAAACTTAAACTATTAGTCCTAAGTGTTTTTGAGAATTCCTAGGTTCGGATGAGATTAATTGAAACTATTCAATGACATGTTTAAATCTCGATATGCCCCTCTTGTTTATGACTGGGATGTCGAGGATCACAAAGCGGGTGTGAATTACCATGCAAATTCACATGGTGCCTTCATTGTAATGATCACCTATTCGATGTGCCGGTAAACCACACACGCTCCATCAAACTATGATAAACAATGAATCACCCTTTGCCACCTTCGCTTAGAACCAATTAGTGTGCCGGTAAACCACACACGCTCCACTAACTTCTTAGCAAGGTGCAAAGTGTAATTTCATGGGATTGCATCAATTCACTTTTCCTAAAGTAACTAGGATTGGGAAATTTTAAAAAATATGTGTAGTTACTTTATATTTCTTATTATACTTTTAATGAGAGGATGAGGTTGCCCTATCCTACCCGTTCGGCTAACGACCCTCCACCAATCAAGCAAGCGGTGGGTGTGAGTGTACACCCATTATGCGCCATTTTATAGGCCGCAACCTTATACCCACTTTATATATTGGCTTCGTGAATGAGGCCTACTAACGGTAAGACTAGCATTTAGTTATACATATATATATTATTCTAGTAATATCATATTAGTATAGGGTTGTATTTTAAAACTTTTAAAATCTAAGGTTTGAAATTTAAGTTGTCTAGATTAAAACTTTTAATCACAAATATAAATTTCAAAACTTGAGGGCAAGTTTTAAACATTTAAAACATGGAGGATCAAATAACAAATAATTCCAATTAACAATTAATATCCTAATTATCTATATTTGATTTTATTCAAGATAATTACCAAAATAAATAAAATAATTAATTAATTATCATATAAGGAAATTAAATATTTTATTAGTTGATAAATACCTTTAACTAGATCAAGATAATAGTCATATATATCAAAAAATCGGATTTAGATTGATCTATTATGATTAAGGTAAGTTTCCATAAGATAATTATGAAAAAATCCCAAATGTGGCCATTCCTAATGCCTGGACTCGCCGAGTCAGGCCTACTCGCCGAGTCCACCTTGGGACTCGCCGAGTCGGTGACTCAGAAACCTAAAAATCGAATTTTGCAGGTTTGTTTCAGTTAATCAAGCAACAATTTAAAGAAAACCAAGCTAGGCTCTGATACCACTGATGGGTTTTAGCCATAAGAACTTTCCTATGTGCGCATGCAAAACCCTAATGCTTGGATCTAGGCTTTCTAATAAACATGCTTTGAATCCAAGTCTTCTAATGACTAATTAGGTTAAATAACAACATTGAAACAGATCTAGAATTATACCTTTGAGTTCCTTGTTGATCTTGAGGTCTTGGAGCTTCTAGAGTCACAAATGTCACTCCTCTAATGGCTTACAAACACCAATAGCAAGAAGAATGATTTAGGAGAGAGGAGAGGGGAGGAATTCGGCCAGGGTTCTCTTACTTTAGGAGATGTCTAGAATTCCCTATGCCATGGGGTCTATTTATACTTAAAGACTCCTTAAGGGTTACAACCTAAACCCTAATTAGATAATCTTCTCTTAAGGCTATCCAAATCCATTCCATAGATAAGCCTTTGGACGATTTTAGCTATCCTATATCTCATAGAATTTGTCCAAAGCATATCCCAATGGATTTACAGTCTAAAGTTTAACTATCAAACAACTGACAGTTTATACCCCTTTATTTAATTAATCTCTTTAAGTCACCAAATTAATTCTAATTAATTCTATGACTTATATTAATCAAATAACAAATATATTATTCATTATATTATTCTCATAATATATTAATAATATTTACTCTCTCTTAATAAATCATCCTATCAAGTTGCTATGGTGAAGGCAACCCAAAAGGACCATGCACAACCGGGTCAAATACTTGTCTAATATAGTTGCAGCCTTAGACACTATTCCAACAGTCTCCCACTTGGATAAGTCTAGTAACTATATTCACAAGTACAATTCGTTTTGCAATCGTAGCTCTCAAAGACGTTGTCAACTCTGATCTAATCAATCTTGTCCTTTAGATAAGGGAACGTACAGTCCTCTGTTAGATATCATGCTGACAATCCTACGGAATGGTTAGTCAAGCATTTAGGTTTCTCGATCTCTGATTTATTTGACATAGAACTTAATCGAACACATCAATTCAGTTCTGACTGGGCCCGGCACACAGTACATTACTATACATGCTAGATAGAGAGAGAACATTACAGTACATACAGGCTAGACAGAGAAAGTGTACACTTTATAGTT
Source organism: Lactuca sativa (assembly GCF_002870075.4). Lineage (NCBI taxonomy): Eukaryota > Viridiplantae > Streptophyta > Magnoliopsida > Asterales > Asteraceae > Lactuca > Lactuca sativa. Next base: position 172,522,614 of record NC_056628.2, read on the forward strand.
AGCACATTCATTACATATACATGCATACAGTTATGTGGACCATTAAACAGGTCATGGCACTACCTGCCATGACCGTTTTTGTATCCAGAATCTCCTTAATTGGGGAGTGTATGAGTTTGCGTATAGATCTATACTGGATTGACTATCCTACACCTTGTTGCTCGCTACAGTGGGACTTGCAAGTCTACGGGTGCCAAATGTCATTTCTTACGGCATCTTACATCGTCGTTTTACTAGAGTCGGTAGCAGGATACAGGTCGATCACATGTTACTTTAAATATCAATTGTTTAAGGTAGTTAGTAAAACAGTAGTCACATATTACAAATACTATATTACTATGATACATTCCCATTACATTCACTTTGTGAATATTAACACGATGCACAGTAATGTAAAAACTATATTTTGGTTATTTATAGTTAGATTTGGGAAAATACACACACTTACAAGACACACACACACACAGATACTAGATGCCTTGGTAGAAGGCTACAATTAGTAGGAAAACATAGGGTTTTCTAGGAGAGTTCAGACAAAAACAAACTTTACAAAACTTATACATTACAAACATCTTACAAATTTTTTCATACAAACACAGACACTAATATACTTATGATCTCACCAGCTTTAAAGTTGATACTCGCTTTCAATACAACTTGTATTCTCATGTCACCAATAGACAGGTACAGGTGCCAGGTTTTGAGAAGATGGAGTTCGTTCAAGACTTGTCTTTTATTTTGTTATGTATATTTTGGTGTCTATATAACTTGACAGAACACAATTGTATGAAGTTATATTATTAATGCAATGGATGATGTTGTTGCTTGTTTACTACTATTCATTGTTGTGATGCTGTACATGACGTCCTCCGCCTCAGAATGTTTCCGCCATTCATGGTTTTGGGGTGTGAGAGATTGGTATCAGAGCATTGTTTATAGTAAATTGAGTATATCAACTGTAACACCGTAAATTTCAAAATAATTTTGAAATTTATAAAAACATTTCCCATTAACTTTTCATAGAAACATCAAGTTTAAATCTCAATTCACATTATACAAAATCCCAAGATCACAAGTGTAACAAAATCCCATGCGTGTGTACGGATCAAGCTGGCGCCTTCCCACGGTCATCGCTAGTACCTGAAACAACAACACAAACACCGTAAGCACAAGGCTTAGTGAGTTCCCCAAAATACCACACATAAAACACATATTAGCCACTCGAGGCTATAACTCTATGGGTCCGTGCACCCAAACTCTGTGAACCCTCAGGTTGTAACTCTAGGAACCTTCCGGTTCCAACTCTGTAAACATGCACAGCATAATCACATAGAAATAATGCAGTACAACATATAGCATACATAACATACAATACTCTGTCACATAACTCTGGTTACCTATTCAAGGTAAAGTATAGTGAGAAGACTCACCTCGCGTATCTCGACGACTCACAAATCCTGAAATCCCTCGTGCCCGATCCTCCGAGTTATAATCCTCCTATAACATCATATGTCTCTAATTAACACTTTTTATCTCTAAGTTTGACTATCCCTAAGAAGTCAGCACAGGTCAACTCTGGTCAACGGTCAACGGTCAACGATCAACTTTGACCGGACTCGGCGAGTGCACAAGGGCAACTCGGCGAGTCTAGACATTTTCACCAACTCTCTAGGATTCCCTTCTTACACGTCGAGTACTCCCCCTGACTCGACGAGTTCCACCTGGAAGAATCGCGGGGCCACCCCGACTCAACTCGCCGAGTCTCAAGAACAACTCGGCGAGTCCCAGCTCGACTCAGTCCACTTGACCACCCTTCCCTAACTCGCCCTGACTCACTAAGTCAACCCATGACTCGACTGGACCACTCACTGGCCGGTCCAAGGTAATCTTCAAGCTACTCGTCGAGTCTGCTCATTGGACTCGGCGAGTCTATGATATGCAATCACTCAAACTCGCTTCTAAGGTCAGATCTGTTCCATAAATTCATAGAGTTGGCCTTCCTAGACTGATTCACCACGTAAAGCCCCAAACTTGGTGTACATACAACCTCTATATGCCCATATATGAAGAATTATCAACAAATATCACAACTCAAGGTCATAACCTCCATTTTTCTTCATAAAGCTTGATGAATGAGGCTCTCTGGACCTCTATGGATCCAAATCCAAAGCCTCATCACTAGCAAGGGACTATTTGGCCATCAAATCAACCCAACAAAGGCCACAAGAAACCCTAAATCCCAATATACTTCACAAAACAGAAGATGGGGCGAAATCATACCTTTAGATCGATGATCTAAGCTTCAAATCCACAGAATAGCAACCTCCTTTGCTTCCTCTTGTCTAGAACCTCCCTCTTCTTTGCTAAACAACACACAATGGTCAAGAGTTGCTTCCTCTCTCTCTCAAATCGCTAAAGCACTCTAGGGTTTCTCTCTATGGACTGCTGGGTACAAATGACGGCCATAAGGCCCTTTAAATAGGTCCCAAACCCAAGAAATTAGGGTTTCATTAAACAGCGCGGACTCGCCGAGTCCATATCCTGGACTCGCCGAGTCCAGGCGAATCCCGCGTCCAGAATCGTGTCCCTACTCGGCGAGTCTGAGCTCCAACTCGCGGAGTCCCCTCTCAAAACACCAAAATCATAAACAATAAAGATACCTGGAAATCCAGGCTGTTACAATTCTCCCCCACTAGAACTAGACTTCGCCCTCGAAGTCTCGCTCTTAAAATAGCTTCGGATGCTGCTCCCGCATCTCGCGCTCCGGCTCCCAGGTCATCTCCGATCCCTTCCGGTGTTGCCACTGAACCAACACCAGAGGTACCTCCTTGTTCCTCAGAACCTTGATCTTCCGATCTCTGATGGCCACTGGCCTCTCGGCATAATTCAGGCTCGCATCCACCTGAATATCCTCTAATGGAACCATCGCCGACTCATCGGCTATACACTTCCTCAATTGCAACACATGAAAAGTGTCGTAGATCTGTCCCAACTCTGCTGGTAACTCCAAACGATTGGCTACCCGGCCTACCCTCGCAATCACACGAAATGGCCCAATATACTGGGGTCCCAACTTGCCCCTCTTCCTAAATCGAATCACTCCTTTCCTAGGAGAGACCTTTAGGAGAACGAAGTCGCCGACCTGAAACTCAAGCTCGGACCAGCGTCGGTCTGCATAACTCTTCTGTCGGCTCTGGGCGGTCAATAACCTCTGTCTGACCTGCTGAATCTGCTCTGTCGTCTGAAGCACGATCTCTATACTGCCCATCACTCTCTGCCCAACCTCTCCCCATCAAATGGGGGTCCGACACCTCCTACCATACAACAGCTCAAAGGGTGGCATACCAATGCTCGAATGATGGCTGTTGTTGTAGGAAAACTCTGCCAAGGGTAAATACGCATCCCAGCTACCCCCGAGATCTAACACACATGCTCGAAGCATGTCCTCAAGCATCTGAATTGTCCGCTCACTCTGGCCGTCTGTCTGGGGATGATATGCGGTACTAAAATGCAATCTAGTACCCAACTCCTCATGAAATTTCTTCCAGAATTTGGAAGTGAAACGCACATCACGGTCCGAAACAATCGAGATCGGCACCCCATGCCGAGATACCACTTCTCTCACATATGTCTCCGCCAACTTCTCCGCTAAAGAACTCTCACTGATGGCAAGGAAGTGAGCGCTCTTCGTCAACCTGTCCACAATCACCCAAATTTCATCAACTCCTCTGGCAGTCCTCTGCAATTTGGTGATGAAATCCATAGTGATCTGCTCCCACTTCCATTCGGGAACCTCCAATGGCTGCAACTTGCCATGCGGTCTCTGGTGCTCGGCCTTAACCCTGCGGCAGGTCAAGCACCTCTCAACAAACCAGGCGACGTCCCTCTTCATACAGGGCCACCAATACTCTTTCCTCAAATCCAAATACATCTTCGTGGCCCCCGGATGGGTTGAAAATTTCAACCGATGAGCCTCCTCAATCAAAGTAGCACGTGCACCGCCCACAAACGGTACCCAAATCCGACCCTGAAAAGTCATAAGCCCTCGACCATCCGTAACGAACTCTGAAACCAAACCAACGACCCGTTCCCTCTTCTGCATCCCCGGTTGCACAGCCTCGGCCTGTGCCCCACGAATGGCATCCAATACCGAAGCTATCTCGGTCAACCTCAAACATACATCTCGCAGTGGTGTGCTCTCCGCCCTGCGGCTCAACGCATCGGCTACCACATTAGCCTTGCCTGGGTGGTACAGGATCTCATAATCATAATCCTTGACCACATCCAACCACCTCCTCTGTCGCATATTTAGGTTGGGCTAATCCATCAAGTACTTCAAACTCTTATGGTCCGTGTATATCGTACACCGAACCCCATACAAGTAGTGACACCAAATTTTGAGAGCGAACACTACTGCCCCCAACTCTAGATCATGCGTGGGATGTCTCGTCTCATGAGGCATCAACTACCTCGATGCATATGCTATCACATGACCCCTCTGCATCAACACCGCACCCAGCCCCAAAATCGATGCATCACAATATACCACAAAATCCTCCATCCCATCCGGGAGAGCTAATACCGGGGCTTCGCACAACCTTTGGCAAAGTGTCTCAAAGGAGGTCTGCTGCTCGGGACCCCATGAGAATGCAACACCCTTCCGGGTCAATCTGGTGAGTGGTACTGCGATCTTGGAGAAATCCTTGATAAATCTCCGATAATACCCTGCCAACCCGAGGAAACTCCTGATCTCAGATGGTGACTTCGGCACCTCCCAACTCATCACTGCCTCAGCCTTGGCCGGATCGACCAGAATCCTTTCCTAGTTAACAAGATGTCCAAGGAATTGGACCTCCCGCAACTAGAAATCACACTTGGAGAACTTTGCATAAAGCTTTTCCGATCTCAAAACCCCAAGGACCTCCCTCAAATGCTCCTCATGCTGCTCTCTAGATCTCGAATATACCAGAATGTCATCGATAAATACAATCACCGACCGATCCAACATCGGCCTGCATACCCTGTTCATGAGATCCATCAACACAGCCGGGGCATTGGTGAGCCCAAAAGGCATCACCACAAACTCATAATGCCCATATCGCGTCCTGAACGCTGTCTTCTAGACGTCCTCATCCCGCACTCTCACCTGATGATATCCCGACCTCAAATCTATCTTGGAGAACCAAGATGCTCCCTGCAACTGATCGAATAAATCGTCGATCCTCGGTAACGGGTAACGGTTCTTGACCGTCAGCTTGTTCAACTCCCGGTAGTCTATGCACATCCGGTGCGAACCATCCTTCTTCTTGACGAACAGGATAGGCGCTCCCCACAGTGAGCTGCTCGGCCGAATAAACCCCTTCCCCAGCAGCTCCTGAAGCTGCGAGGATAACTCTTGCATCTCTGGAGGTGCAAGACGATAAGGCACCTTAGCGATAGGCGCGGCCCCCGGAACCAAATCAATACTGAACTCCACTTGCCTCACAGGAGGCACACCCGGTAACTCCTCGGGAAAAACATCTGGAAACTCACGCACCACCGGAACCTCCTCAACGGAACTCGTTCTCTCGGAAGCCACCCGCGTATCCATCACATACGCCACAAAACCCTTATAGCCCTGCTGTAGACACTGCCTCGCCCTAGCGGCCGAACAAAAAGTTGATCCTGAACGTGTACCCTCGCCGTACACTGAAAGAACTCCCCCACTAGGGTTTCGTATGGTCACCAGCTGACGCTCACAGTCGATAACCGCGCCGAATCGGCTGAACCAGTCCATGCCCACAATGACACAGACATCACCCATCGCAATAGGAATCAGATCAATCGGAAACTCAACCCCGAAAATCTCTAATACACGTCCCCGGAGAACCTCCGTGTCACAAATCACTCTATCGTCAGCTATGGAAACTATCAGAGGCCGACTCAATGCCTCACGGCTAACACTGATATGCTGACTAAAGGCCAAAGATACAAAAGACCGACTCGCACCCGAGTCAAATAACACTAAAGCAGGTACTGAGTTCACAAGAAAAGTACCTACGCATAACATAATATAAGCATAATATCTCAATATCAAAATAAATACATGAAAGGAAACATACCAGCCACAACATCGAGCGCAACGCGGACCTCCTCCGCAGTCAGCTGGAAAGCTCTCCCTCGAGCTCTCGGCGCTTCGACCTTCACAGGCCGACTCTCTGTAGCTCTGATGGCGGCAGGAGCAGATCCCTGAGATGCTCTGTGCAACTGCGGACACTCGGCCTTCCGGTGTCCGGTCTGGTTGCAGTGAAAACACACTGCAAACCCCTTGGGGCAGTCCTTGGCCATATGCCCCTCCTTGCCACATTTGTAGCAAGATCCCACTCGGCAGACTCCATCATGACCCTTGCCGCACTTCCCGCAAGTGCGGCCCTTCTGGCTCCCTGGTTTGGGATCAGCGGGCTTGGCCCGCTTGGCTGCCGGCTGAGACTGTGCCGGTCGCCGATCCCTCCCCTGAGACTCCGCCTCCTCCCTGGCCTGAGTCTCAAGCTCAATCTCCCTTTTCCGGGCATTTTCCTGAAGCTCAGCAAATGTCCGGTACGAGGAGTTCGCAGCGAACTCTCGAATACCCCGCCTCAAAATGCTCAAGTAGCGGCTCATACGTGCCTGCTCAGTGGACACGTGCTCAGGGCAGAACATCGCCCTCTCATGGAACATCCTCGTGATCGCTATAACTGACTCAGTAGCCTGCTTGAGGGTCAGAAACTCCTGTGCCAAACGTTCCTTGGGGAACGTACTCATCTCGGAACATGACAGTGAACCTCTCCCAGGTCACTGCCGCAAGCTCAACAGGCGTATAATGCATCGTCACAAACTTCCACCAGTCCTTCGCTCCCAAGCGAAGCTGGTTCAGCGCGAACCGAACCTTCAAATGCTCAGGAGACGAACATGTGAAGAAACACCCCTCAATATCTGATATCCACCTCATAGCTGCCACCGGATCCTGAGTCCCATCAAACTCTGGTGGTTTCGTGTTGCTGAACTCGTGGAACAGCAACGCATCACCACCTTGCGGCCTCGCAGCAGCAATCGCTACGGTAGCCGCTGCAGCAGCAGCCTCAGAAAGAGTGGCATAACGCTCATCAAACGTCTCAATCAGTGTGGTCTTTTTAGACCCAAACATCTCTGGTATCTCTGCCCTGATGGCCGCAGCCACCTCCTCCTGGATGTTCCGGCGGATCTCCTCCTCACTGGTACCACTGCTCTCGGGCATCAAACGTGTCCTCACCATGATCTACCTCTGAAATACAACATACGAAAATCAGCATCCACACGAGCATACTCACACTCGAAAACTCTTTCCTCCTTGATTCTTGGTATTCCAAAGATTCTTACTTGGGCTGCACACCGCTCCGGTGCTTTCAGTAGTACGGGCCCAATACTACTGTCCGCACCGCACCAGAATACACCCCAAGTCCTCCTCTTCGGATCCCAAGTCCCAAGTACTCTATCATGCGTAGACCACTCTCTAGTAGATCTCTCATAAGCCCCTCGCTGCTACCTACTCACTCTTAAGCATCTCATAGCAGTTCACCTCTCCCTAGGCTAAGGCATCACAAATCAGGACACTCTAGTCCTAATAGCAATACCTAGCCTACTCTAGCATGCAGATACATCATATCAATATCAATATCACATAATATAAAGGTATTTTGGGAAATCACCGTTCGGGCGCTGACTGATCGTACACACACCTCTTGCTCTGCGTTTTTCAAAAGTCTTTTACTCTTTTTGAAAATACATCTCACATCCTCAGTTTGAGTTCAAATACGCCCGAAGGTGTACTCGAATCCCTCAAACCAAGGCTCTGATACCAACTTGTAACACCGTAAATTTCAAAATAATTTTGAAATATATAAAAACATTTCCCATTAACTTTTCATAGAAACATCAAGTTTAAATCTCAATTCACATTATACGAAATCCCAAGATCACAAGTGTAACAAAATCCCATGCGTGTGTACGGATCAAGCCGGTGCCTTCCCACGGTCATCGCTAGTACTTGAAACAACAACACAAACACTGTAAGCACAAGGCTTAGTGAGTTCCCCAAAATACCACACACAAAACACATATTAGCCACTCGAGGCTATAACTCTATGGATCCGTGCACCCAAACTCTGTGAACCCTCAGGTTCTAACTCTAGGTACCTTCCGGTTCCAACTCTGTAAATATGCACAGCATAATCACATAGAAATAATGCAGTACAACATATAGCATACATAACAAACAATACTCTGTCACATAACTCTGGTTACCTATTCAAGGTAATGTATAGTGAGAATACTCACCTCGCGTATCTCAACGACTCACAAATCCTGAAGTCCCTCATGCCCGATCCTCCGAGCTATAATCCTCCTATAACATCATATGTCTCTAATTAACACTTTTTATCTCTAAGGTTGACTATCCCTAAGAAGTCAGCACATGTCAACTCTGGTCAACGGTCAACGGTCAACGATCAACTTTGACCGGACTCGGCGAGTGCACAAGGGCAACTCGGCGAGTCTAGACGTTTTCACCAACTCTCTCGGATTCCTTTCTTACACGTCGAGTACCCCCCCTGACTCGACGAGTTCCACCTGGAAGAATCGCGGGGCCACCCTGACTCAACTCGTCGAGTCTCAAGAACAACTCGGCGAGTCCCAGCTCGACTCAGTCCACTTGACCACCCTTCCCTAACTCGCCCTGACTCACTGAGTCAACCCACGACTCGACTGGACCACTCACTGGCCGGTCCAAGGCAATCTTCAAGCTACTCGCCGAGTCTGCTCATCGGACTCGGCGAGTCCATGCCATGCAATCACTCAAACTCGCTTCTAAGGTCAGATCTGTTCCATAAATTCATAGATTTGGCCTTCCTAGACTGATTCACCACGTAAAGCCCCAAACTTGGTGTACATACAACCTCTATATGCCCATATATGAAGAATTATCAACAAATATCACAACTCAAGGTCATAACCTCCATTGTTCTTCATAAAGCTTGATGAATGAGGCTCTCTGGACCTCTATGGATCCAGATCCAAAGCCTCATCACTAGCAAGGGACTATTTGGCCATCAAATCAACCCAACAAAGGCCACAAGAAACCCTAAATCCCAATATACTTCACAAAACAGAAGATGGGGCGAAATCATACCTTTAGATCGATGATCTAAACTTCAAATCCACAAAAATAGCAACCTCCTTTGCTTCCTCTTGTCTAGAACCTCCCTCTTCTTTGCTAAACAACACACAAAGGTCAAGAATTGCATCCTCTCTCTCAAATCGCTAAAGCACTCTAGGGTTTCTCTCTATGGACTGCTGGGTACAAATGACGGCCATAAGGCCCTTTAAATAGGTCCCAAACCCGAGAAATTAGGGTTTCATTAAACAGCGCGGACTCGCCGAGTCCAAGCGAATCCCGCGTCCAGAATCGCGTCCCTACTTGGCGAGTCTGAGCTCCAACTCGCCGAGTCCCCTCTCAAAACACCAAAATCATAAACAATAAAGATACCTGGAAATCCGGGCTGTTACATCAACCCATAAAAGATAAACTAACTATAAATACAATGGGATAAAAATACTCTGACCAAGAGTTTATACTTTATATATTAAAATATTTAATTAAGAATACGTGACTATATTCATACTAAAATATGTGTCACTAAGACAGTACAAAATTATTACGATTGTTGGGCAACACAAGTAGCCTTAGAGACATACAGTCAAAACTAGGAAGATATAGCCTGATCAACTATATTATCCGATGGTTGGCTGGAATGTGCCTAAGTGTGGTTGTGAGATTGCAACAAGTCTAAAAACTAACCCACAATACCATAATGAGAACAATAGAACCTAAACTTAAAATACTATAGGAGTATTTTGCATTACTATAAGTTACTTATGTGCTAGATTCTTATACCTCTCTTCTCGCGTAGAGTTAATGGTTGGATTCCACCTTCCCGGAGACCCGTAATATCCCAACCACGGCAATGCAGGATGGCTGGAAGAAGAACCAGAAGATGATCACCCAATTCCTTTGGATGATCATGAAGCTGAATGCTTTTCTGATGGTTCTGACTCAGAGCCCGAAGTCAAGAACCTACCTCCAGCTGATCAAAAACCAAACCCTCACCCAGCATTTCAAGGACCCACACCTCTGTGGGCCACAAACTTGAATGGATGGAGTCAGGAACAAGGTCAATGCATTCCCTACAATGGAGACAGAAGTTTCTACAACTTCACTGAGGGAGGTTCTGCTGACAGAGTCCTACCAATCATAGTTCTTAGGATTGCTCGGAACACCGAGCATGGTCGAGCAACTATCAACCGAGTCATGGAGATTGATGCCAATTCTGGCGTTAACACTGTCCATATTCGCCAGCTAGAGTCTGCTCATGAAAGGACTCTGGTCCACAATGCAGCTCTTCGGAGGGAACTCGCTGAAACCCGATCTGAAGTCAGAGAACTTTGAGCTCAGCAAGAAAGAGCTGATAGGCGCATGAGGGACATAGGACGTCACCTGTCGGGATTAAGAACTCATTCTGGTAGTTCTCGTCACCGATAGATTCTCATCAGCTTCTCTCTTTTGGATATAACCTAGTTATGTAAAACTCTGGTCTAATTCCTATCTTTGTAAATCATAGGCTTGTTAGGTCTTGGTTAGGTTGTAATTCTGTCAAAATTTTCCCATTTTGGTTGATGTAAGGCCTCCTTCTGTTGGCCATTTTTTTCCCGAACTTGTTACATCTATAATTCCAGTAATATTGACAAGTACCTGATCTTATGGGATTATTATCCAAATGTGATCATTTATTAGTTCTAGATTTGCATTCAAACGTACTGTTGGGCTATGAAGAGTTAGTCCATCAGTCATTTTCATCAATTCTGCCATTAAATTTTTATCAATGTTTTCATCTTCATAAACTTATAGATCAAAGATGTCCCCTCGCAGAAATCCAAGGCGTGCCCCTAATAACGAAAAACCGACACCACCACCTCAACCACCTACTCCTCAGTTCGACACGACATCCTTAAATGATGTTGTAGCTGCAGCTGTTGTTACAGCCATGGCTCAATATCATTCATCCGGTTCCAGTGGAGAGGGAAACCTTGTCCTATCTGCTCATGGTGAAATCCATGTGCGCTTGAAAGAGTGCTCCTACAAGGACTTCACCAACTACAAGCCATTGTCCTTCAAGGGGACTGGCGGAGTCATTTCCCTCTCGCAATGGTTCGAGAAAACCGAATTGGTTTTAGAAATTTGCTCTTGTCCCGAGGAGAGCAAGGTTGTCACACCCAAAAACCGAAGGCCGAAACATTTCTGGGGTTGACTCCACATTGAGTATCAAATCCAATGCACATAGTAAGTAAAGTAGAACAACCATTACATTACATATAGAAAAAGTTTTACATTTGTTTCAAAAGATATAGTTATACAGTTGTGATACATAGTATAGACATAGACAAAACGAACGGGTCATGAACGCACTCCATCCTGGATCAAGTGGATCTTTGGGTACCTGTTCTATCAATGACCTGAGAACACAAGCGGTTTGAAAATCAGCATAACGCTGGTGAGTTCATAAGTGGTTTTTGTTTGTTAAATGTTCATCTTTCCTTTCTGTTTCTGAAAATGTAACACACGCCAAGAAAATCCCACATTTTCTTAAAAAGGTTGATTGGTTGTTTCACATTATGTAAAGTAAAGTTGTACACTGAAAACACGTTTACCCTTGTGAAAATGTACATTTAGGTTATCTGTTTTGTTATAGTTATTTGGTTGTGTACCAAAGGATTCCCAAGAAAGTCCCATACGTTCCTGATGGTATGTTACCGTTTGTAAAAGATGTAAGGTTATCCAGTTTGTTACACTTTTCTAGTTATGTAAATGTTCCCCAGGAAAGCCCCATGCTTTCCTGATTGTTGGTTACCGTTTGTAAAAGATGTATTCTGGTTAGACCTGGTTATGTACAAGGTTTCCCAGGAAAGTCCCATACTTTCCTGAATGTTGGTTATCAATGTAAAAGATGTTTCTGAAACCTGGTTATTCTGTGAAGTGTATAAAAATGTTCATTATTACTGTAAGTAAATCTCCGTTATCCTAATTGAGAGTTCCATAACCATACGATAGACTGAACCTGTGGCAATAAGTAGTCCACATCCTTATGACTTTCGTCACCCTTGAACCATTTCGGTTCGACTGTAGCTAGCAGCCAGGTGTGGGGTAGTCAGCCCCGTATAGATCTATACACTCAAGTCACACTCTCTAAACCCCAGAGATTCTGGTTACGGGTGTAGTCCTCCACTCGCATATCTCTGTGGAGTGTTCGCCGAGGACGTGTCTCCAATCATACAGGAATAACACATTTACTAGTAATAATATGATAGTCCTCCACTCGCGTATCTCTGTGGAGTGTTACCGACGACAAACAGTGTACAAGTTTCATGTTCATATGTTCTAATGTCATGCTTTTAACTGATAAAATGTGGAAAACCATTTGTGAAGTATATAAAACATAACTGTTTATAAACCCATTTCACAAATAATATGTTTTACGTGATCTGCATGTTCAAACGGTTATTAGTTGTATCAATCAGTGTTAAAAGCATATAAAATGTGAAACTCACACACGAAATTAAGTTTTGAGTACAAGAAATCCCTTGTACTTTACTTGTGTTCCCCCCTGAAAACAATGAAAAACAGTGAAAAAGGGTAGGGGTATGAACTCACCAGACTCGGGAATGCGACGGTTTCGGACACTAGACGTGGGTTTGGGGCTTGATTACTCGCGATGTCCCTATGTAAAATGAAATAATGTCCATATATATATCTAATTAGATTTACAATCCCTAATTATATGGAACATTACACTCCAACGAGGTTAAACACCTCAAAACGAGCGTTTGGAGTGACCCGGGTGATATCTACGGACGTGATATGCTACTAGGGACTTGGGATTTAAGTTTACTCCCCAAGAGTAAACATTTAAGTGAGTTTATGGCCATATAACACACATATACATGAGTTCACGTCCATGAACTCACGTGGGTGTGATTTTGAGGGTTTAATGGCTTGTTTGGACTTGGGGATTGTTGGAATGAATTACTAAAATGCCTTGGAATAAAATAAATGAATTTATACCATTTAAAAGGGAGTTCACGGCTTTAAACTTGGAGTTTACGTCCGTAAACTCTCCTATGGCCAAGAGAAATTGTTTTGTAGCACTTAAAGCAATCACATGTGATTCTAGTAATTTTTCCAATCCTTGGGATGGTTTAAGGGCATCATTTGGCACACTTTTATGAGTTTACAGCCTAAGAGTATGTGCCATGGCTGTAAACTCTTGTATGATGCATTTTGTTATGTTTAAGGCCCCCAAACTAATTTTAGATGGTTCTAGGATTTACCACAAGGCTATTGGTTAAGTTTCAAGGCATTTTGACATGTTAAAAGGTGTTTACTCCCCATGTTTGAGGGGTTTACGGCCCAAGAATGTGCCTTGGCCGTAAACTCCTAATCATCCCTCAAAATTCAAGTTCTAAATGTTTCAAGTCCCGATTTGTAAGTCTTAAAGTCGAATCTAAGTCCTAACAATTATTTGGAAGGGTTAAATGTAGGGGTGTTGAACGGGTAAAATTTTTGGGTTTCGGGTAGAACGGGTCGGGTAGAACGGGTACTTCCCTAAGAAAATAATACCCGATACCCGACCTATATTGTAATTTGGGTTTCGGGTTTCGGGTATTCCGGTTTGAGGTCGGGTCGGGTAATTATCGTGTATACCCGAAAATTTCTTAAATGACACTTATTGATCATTTTTTTTTACATGTTGGTTGGTTTAATAAAGAATCGGGTAGGAAAAATACTCCATACAATTAACAAGTATATATATAATAAGAATACAAATCATTATAATATGTTATGTACTTTTTTAATTTCATTCCGTGCGATAGTGAGAAACTGAGAATTATGATGACGGTTCAGGATTTCAGCTTCAACGTTGTATTCCCTTTGCAAGTTTGCGCTGACTGTCGAGCCGTCGTTCATAAGAAGGAAACGAAGGGTTTTGTTTTATTTGAAGTGTGCGTACGTGACTGCATTGTATATTTGGTATTATTTAAAAAATGAATTCGGGTATTCGGGTATACCTGAAAATAAATATTCATACCTAAAACCCGACCTATATTATTATCGGGTTAACCTATTACCCGAATGTTCATACCCGTTACCCGTTCTACCCGAATTCGAAACGGGTCGGGTGGGTAGAACGGGTTTCGGGTTTTTTCGAAAGGCCTAGTTAAATGGCTCTAAAACCCCATTTTTAGGTGTTTATGGCCCAAGCATGTGCCTTGGCCGTAAAAACTTGTTCCAGGTCCTAAATCCTTGTTTGAACATCAATTTGAAGGGTAAAGAGGTTAGATAACAAGTTAAGGGTGTTACCTCTTTGATTTGGAGCCTTAAATCTTTGTTTTTGGACCTTTGATTTGGATGAGGAGAGAGGTTGGAGAGTGATTAAGGAAACATGGCCAAAAGCTTCAAATGGAAGCTTTGAGTCCTTTATATAGTGTTCGGGAATTGGACATGGCGGAATTCTACTCGATACCGGCGTTAGGCGGGGCTTTTGGTCGCACCCGACCAAATTGCCGTAACCCGATATGGTCGATTTTAGAACTATTACAATAACTATTATGGGGTGTTAGAATGATTTCAAATGGCATTAAGACACCCATTAAGTCATTTTAGATCAATACAAGTTAATGACTTAATTAAACGGCGAAATCGGAAACGGATTTGGAAACGGCGTTTGGTTGATCGAATTGGATTACAATTTGAGTTACAAGAAGTGATATGGAATTTTGGGTTGTTACAAAGGTGAAGTTTGCTGCTTGCACCTTTGAAACAAAAGCCCTAACATGGTGGAATAGCCATGTTAAGTCGCTATCCCTTATAGTGGCTAATTCTATGGGTGGGAAACTTTGAAAGACCTCATGATTGAGAAGTACTGCCCGAGGGGCAAGATCCAGAAGCTAGAGGAGGAACTGTGGAGCCTAACCATGAAGGGCTCCAACGTAGTCGCCTACACCGCAAGGCTCTGTGAACTGGTGGCCTTCTGTCCCAACATGGTTCATACAGAGGGAAAGAAAATCGAGACTACATATGGGTGATGGTGCCACCATACCAGGGAAATGTATTGGCATCACTCCTCAATACATTTCATAGTGCCAAACGATTGGCACAACGGCTCATAGACCATGGGGTTCGTACCCCGGCCGCAACAACTACCCTGGCCATCTCAGAACCCGCAAGAACCGCTGATTCCAAGCGGAAGTTTTGGGATGACAAAAAGAAGGCTAAGGCTATCGAAAAGTAGCAGGTCGTGGCAGTACATGCTGCGATGGCACCTGCCGCTGCTGCTCCGGTAAAGCAGTACGCTGGAAGTTTGCCTAAGTGCAACAAATGCAACTTCCATCATGTCGGTGCCTGCCGGGAGATGCAGTGTCTGAACTGCAACGGGAAGGGGCACATTGCCCATTTCTGTAAAGCTCCGGCGAAGCCAATCAACCAAGTCCCTGGTGCTGGAGTGGGCCAAACTTGCTACGGATGTGGCGAGGTAGGCCACTTCAAAAGAAACTGCCCGAAGGCAGGGTTTGCCAGTGGAGCGACAAGAGTTCTGGCCATAGGCCATAAGGAAGCGGTTGCTGACCCCACAGTGGTCACTAGTACGTTCCTCCTCGATAACTCTTATGCATGCATTCTATTTGATAGTGGAGTGGAGAGGAGTTTCGTGAACCAAAAATTTGTTCATTTACTTATGCAAAAATCACGAGCACTCAATGAACTGTTCACTGTAGAAATGGCTAATGGAAAGACAGAGAGCACTAACAACATATTCATAGGGTGTACCCTAACTTTAGATAGCCATTCATTTTAGATCGATCTCATGCCAGTCTCAATTAAAAGTTTCGACGTCATTATCGGCATGGATTGGTTGAATTTTCATCGTGCCAATATCATTTGTTACGAAAAGGCTGTTCGTCTTAATCTGCTGTCTGGCGAAACCCTAGTAGTTTACGGCGACAAAACCGGCACGAACCTTCGTATAATCTCAAGCATCCAAACTCAGAAATTCTTGCGAAAGGAATGTCGATCATTCTCTGCTCATGTGGTCAATCTGAGCCAAGAAACGAAGGACATTCAGAACATCCCAATAGTACATGAATTTCCCGACATCTTTCCAAAAGAACTCCCAGGATTACCTCCGCAGCGTGAAGTCTAGTTCTTAATCGACTTAGTTCCAGGGGCTACCCCCGTAGCCAAATTACCCTATCGTCTAGCACCTGCAGGAATGTAAGAACTGTCCTGTCAACTTAACGAACTGCTCAGCAAGGGCTTTATAAGACCAAGCTTCCCAGCCTGGGAGCTCCAGTCTTGTTCATCAAGAAGAAAGATGGATCGTTTCGTATGTGCATCGACTACAGGGAGCTCAACCAACTAACTGTCAAAAATCGTTATCCTTTGCCTCGTATCGACGATTTATTTGACCAACTTCAAGGGGAGAACTTCTTTTCAAAAATTGATTTAAGATCCGGATATCACCAACTACGAGTGCTAGGGGAGGATGTTCCGAAGACAGCCTTCCGGACTCGTTATGGGCACTACGAATTCGTAGTGATGCCGTTCGGATTAACAAACGCCCCCACCGTATTCATGGACTTAATGAATAGGGTGTGTCATCCTTATTTGGATCAGTTCGTCATCGTCTTCATTGATGACATACTTATCTACTCTCGTAGTAAGGAGGAGCATAGCCAACATCTGCGACAGGTCTTGGAAACATTACGTTCGGAGAAGCTCTACGCGAAGTTATCGAAATGCGAATTTTGGATTCGACGAGTCGAATTCTTAGGGCACGTGGTTAGAGAAGAGGGAATACACATGGACCCTTCCAAAATCAATGTCATCGAGAACTAGTCAGCACCGAAGACACCTACAGAAATTCGTCAATTTATAGGCCTCGTTGGCTACTATCGCAGGTTCATTCAGGACTTCTCCCGCATTGAGAAACCTTTTACAACACTGACCCAGAAGGGCGTGGCCTTTGATTGGGAAGAGAAGCAGGAAAGAACGTTTCAAACGCTCAAATGAGCCTTGTGCACCGCAGCAATACTATCCCTCCCAGAAGGAATAGAAGACTTCGTTGTCTATTGCGATGCGTCAAATCAAGGACTCGGATGTGTTCTGATGCAGCGAGGTAAGGTCATCGCCCATGCCTCGAGACAGCTGAAGACACATGAGGTCAATTACACGACCCACGATCTTGAGCTGGGAGCATTTGTGTTTGCTCTGAAGATCTGGAGACATTACATGTACGGTACGAAAAGCGCTATCTTTACAGACCACAAAAGCTTACAACACATATTCGACCAGAAGGAGCTCAACATGAGACAACGATGATGGGTCGAGCTACTCAGTGATTACGAATGCAAAATTTGTTATCATCCGGGTAAAGCCAATGTAGTAGCTAACACCCTAATTCGGAAGTAATATTCTGGTCGTAGAGTCAAATCATTGACTATGACTATCCATTCACACTTGTCCACACAAATTAAGACGGCTCAGCTCGACGCTTTGAAGCCTGAAAATGTGGCGGGTGAATCCCTAAGAGGGATGGATAAGAACGTGGAGGTTAAGGGTGGCTGAGCTTATTATTTCATGGACTGGATCTGGACCCCGAAACTCGGTGTTTTCAGAGACTTGGTCATGAATTAGGAGCACAACACTCGTTATTCCGTACACCCGGGTTCAGATAAGATGTATCTGGATCTTAAAAAGTTATACTGGTGGCCTAACATGAAGGCAAAGATTGCTACCTTCGTGAGTAAATGCCTTACTTGCGCAAAGGTCAAGGTCGAATACCAGAAACCCTCCGGTCTACTACAACAGCCTGAGATACCAGAATGGAAGTGGGAGCGGATTACTATGGATTTCATAACAAAGTTGCCCAAGACAACGGGTGGTGTCACAATCAGGAATTTTTGTGCCTTGTAACAACAATACTTAAGTTAAACTATGAATCCAAAAGCATAAGAGCATGTATGATGCTTATTCTATGACATCAAAATTTCAATCAGATACACCATACAAGCATTACAAATGGTCAACAAGCAATTGGAAGCCCTAGAAGTTATTGTTTAGGTCCATTTTGGACTAGGACTTCCTTATTGGGCCCAATGGACCAATAAGCTTCCAATTTGACCATCTTGGGCTTAGAAATCATAAACGGGCTCTAATTGGACCCACTCCCATTTATTTCAACATTTTGGGCCATATTGGGCCTAGAATAAAATAAATTAATTATATGAACCATTTTGGGCCATATTTAACCTAATATAGCCCTAATAGGTCATAAGAATCATATTTATGGTTATTTGGACCAAACACCACTTAACATAATCATGAATAAGGCTTAAGCTTACAAGGCCCAAATTCCTTTCTCTTCCTTTAAAATTCTCGGCCCAAGCTCATGTAAAAAGGGAGAGTTGACTTTCATGGCCACCTCATTTTTACATCATGGTTTTCCATGCATCTTATCTCATATATCCATGCATATATCACTTCAAGATCTATTTCTTTCTCTCTCTCTTCCTCTCGACCGTGTTCAAGCACAAACACACATTTCACTCACTCTCCTCTCAAGAAAACTCTCCCATACCTCCTCCATATTTTCGAGATTCAAGAACCTTGCAAGGAGAATTCTTCACAAAAATCATCATCTAGGTAAGTTGATGCTTGAATCCACACTCTAGACTCCTTGTTCTATACAAAAATCTCTTCTTAACTCATATGACATCATGATCTTGCATCTTAGAACCACCTCAAATTCGAGATCTTCATCAAGGTGTTGCTAGGGCTGAAAATCACCTCACTTTCTTCCTTTTCTTCTTCAAATCAAAACCACAACTCAAGGTGAGCTTCATACCCCCTATTTTTCGGTTTTTATAAGTTTTGTGGGGGGGGGGAATACAAGCAAATGTGTAGATCTATGAGTATACGTATGCTTGTGTGATTTCTATGCTTATATATATATATATATATATATATATATATATATATATATATATATATATATATATATATATATATGTTCTTATGTGATTGTGGTGTTGGTTCTAGTCAAAAAGAGCTTAAAAACTGAGATCTACAATGTGTTGAATGAAATAAGTATAACTTATGTTATTTCACACAAATCAATTCTAGAAAAATAACCAAGTTGGTTAATATGAACACCTATGGGCTTAAAACACATTTTTGGGCTCAAAATGCTAAAAATATAAAACTAATGGGCCCAAAACGACAAAATACAAATTCTGGAGTCAAAACAGTTTCAAAAATGTATTTTCTGAAAATTTACTCTTTTGAAGGATTAAAATGTGAATTTTTAAACATAATGGGCCAAAAATGAACTTTTCGGCCCAATAAAGCCCAAATTGCGAGATTTTTACTTTATAGGGGCTGAAACTGCACTTTTCTGCAAAACAGGGGACTACTAGTGTACCAAGTCCATTTCAAGGGTTAAAAATACTTTTCAAATTTAAAAGGGACCAAAGATGCAAAAATTTTCCATTTTGGGTCAAAATTGTAAAAATCGCGAAAATAGAGGTTTCAACCGAGAAAACATTATTTTGAGGGACTAAGACTGTTTTTCAAGTAAATTTGAGCTGAAAAATACCTTTTCAACAAGTTTTGATACTAAAGTGTCAAGAAAAAAGGTTTAAGGACTAAAATGGAAATTCTTTTATATAAAGGGTTAAAAGTGTAAATTTATCCAAAAAGGGGCTTCAAAAAGAAAAATTCTAATGTTTAAACAATAAATCCTTTATGACAAAATACTAGTACCACGACTACCGACGAAATATAATACACCTTCAACACCAAAATCGTTACCAAACGAATTGACTCAGTCTCGAATCAATAACGAATCAAAAATCAATACACAACGATACTTCAATATACACACGCGGAAATTACGGGAAGTCAATACACACGTGGGAATTCACCAGACGTCGATACACCATCTTTGGGCCCGAAAGTTTCAAATCGTGCTTGTTGGGCCTAGCTAGACCAATGACATGATCTTTAGGCCCGAAGGAAACGCGCTTACATGATATTGGGTCTTATACGACCTAATACCGTGTAAAAGGACTTTCAATAGCTCATGTGCTGCTGGGCCCCAAGGGTCATTTGGCACTGCTAGCAAAGTCGAGAATTCACAAATGCGAGTCAGGCCAAGGGCCTTTCGCATTCACGATAGCCTTTAACGACTCGTGGAATTAACGGGGGCTTAGCACCCTCTTTTCTTCTTAGGTTGTGGGGCTATGGGAAGTCAGGATGGTTGGATTAGGTGAGTAGTACAGACGACGCCTATGGGTTCGTTTGTATAGTCGTAAGCTAGCCATTTTCATTAATGCGTGATTACAACAACTCACCACCCTTAATTAATCCAATGTCACCTGGAATTATCAAATACACATGTCACAATGGTATAACCAAATATAAAACGCGTATGTTAAAGTATTAGGAAAACATCGGGTTTTCCTAGGGATTTCAACTCTAACACCTACGTGAAGTATACTAAGTATAACAATTTTTCACACTTATAGAAATAAACAAGCATACTTACGGATCTTCACACTTTTTTTTACTTACAACAATCTTTTCAGAAAATATCGGATTTTCTGGTGGTTTTTCAAAATAATACAAAACACTGTGTTTCAAACATTACTTATGAACTCACCAACATTTTATATGTTGACGTTTTTCAAAATACTTGTATTCTCAGGTAATAGGTAAATCGAAGGGAAAATGTACTAAGTGATGTCTTGTTGTTTGCTTAACTAGTATCGAACAATTTACTTTTTGGGAATGTAATGTTTTGAAACAATGTACTAACTGTAAATACTACCAGTTGTAATATTTCAATGCATGGTGATGAATGATGTTATGTTTCATGTATATTCACTGTGATGGTATTCAATTGAGTCGCAACAGCCCTCGGATGTTTCTGCCGTCTGGTTCGGGGGTGTGACAGGTTGGTATCAGAGCTCTGTTTATAGTGAACTAGCATATCTAGCCACACATTGATATGCAACTATAAACCAAAAGAGGGACTAACACAACTCTGAATAAAACAAGTAAAACATAACAATAAAACACCCTTGCTTGCATTAGAAATAAGAACATAACGCCGAACAAAACAAGATAATGCTAGTATCCTGGTTAATTTAGGACTGTTCTTAGCAGTATCAACGAGTGGATGTGGCCTGATCAACTACATTCCCTCCAAGGTATAACTAACACATGTTCTGATGAGATCGCAATAGCTAGGGAACTTAAAAACAAACCCCTTTATCACCAAAAGAGAAGAATGTATGTTTAGTCTATAACATAGTGTAGATTCATAGGAGTAACGATAGTTTATACCTTCCCCTGGTCTTCATGGAGGGAGAGCAGCCGGGTATCCATTTTCATCAAGTCCTAGTGGCTCACGGGATGCTTGAAGATGAACCAGAAAAGAATCCAGAGGAAGCACACGACGTCGGACCTGATGAATACATAGACATCGACTACGAGTTCGGGGAGACCGACGATGACATCGAGGAAGGACAAGACCCGGACAAAGATCACGCCACGTCGTTCGTGGACGAGGCGCAACCAGACCACCCCGCCCCACCAATGAACCCCCCAAGGGAGAACCGCTCTCCCGAAGATGAGATCGCCGCCCTGCGGCAACAGCTGTATGCCATGGAGGCACGTGCAGTGCGATCTGAGCACGAGAGGGATGAGGTTATTGGAGACATGACGGAGATGGCTCAGTTACTGGTTCAACACTTCAGCATATGACCCCTCCACTACGTAGGACGCACCACGGAGTGTTAGGGATAGACTTATCTTACTAGGTCATTAGGAACTATGCTATGTACCCCAACTCTATGTTTAAGTGACTACACTACTCATAGAGCCGTTATGCTGTCGAACTAGTGTCACTCATGTATGCTCTTACAAGCAAAATTTTCATGTATCAAATGCGGATAATATTAGTAAACTTTTACGTGCTTTGTTATGATATTACAAATTGCTATGTGTTGCGAATCTATGATTGTATGCTACATGATAGAAGTACTTAAGTTTGTGCCATACACCTAGTCGCGGAAAGATGCCTCGCCGACCTACTCGCGGAAACCCTGGACCAACCCCACCCGAAGTTGACTCAACCGCATTCCAGGCAGCGGTCTCTGCTGCGGTCACTGCAGCGATGGCACAAATTCATCAAGGGAACAATGGAGGAGTCAACGGGCAAGGGGCCGGGAGTTCGAACAACGGAATGAATCAAGGACCCACCAAAACATGTACCTACAAGGACTTCACAAACGCTAAACCACGAACCTTTAACGGCACTGGAGGGGTGATCACTCTGAAACGATGGATCGAGAAGGTGGAATCGGTATTTGAGATATGCGACTGTCCGGAGGAAATGAAGGTGAAGTTTGCAACATGCACTTTCGTTGATCAAGCACTCACTTGGTGGAACGGACACGTGGAAGCCATGACACTCCCTGTAGCCAACTCCATGCCGTGGTCGGAAATGAAAAAAATGTTGATGGCTGAATATTGCCCACGAGGTGAGATTCAGAAAAAGGAGCAAGAGCTGTGGAACCTCACTGTGCAGAATGCGGATATCGATGCCTACATATCGAGATTTAGTGAACTATCTCTGTTATGCCCGGGTATGAGCACCACGAAAGGAAAGAAGATCGAGCGATTCATTTGGGGACTAACCTCTCCGATCCAAGGAAATGTGATAGCTGCAAATCCCGAAACTTTCAACAGTGCTAAAAGATTGGCAAAGAAGCTGTATGACCACAACAATAAGAAGGGGGAGAAGCCAATGGAGACTGAGGCCAAGAAGGAAAGTGATGGCAAGAAAGGGAAAAACAACAAACGGAAGGGGCGTTAAGGCTCCGAGACTTCTAAGAAGCAGCAAACAGTGGCGGTTAATGCTGCCACCGTGCAAGTCCCAGCTACACCACATGCTCCAGCCTCAGCTGCTCCAAATGCTCCTAGGCCTTATTCCGGTAATCTTTCCAAGTGCAACAAGTGCAGCTTCCATCATAATGGAGAATGCAAGGAGTTGCAGTGCACCAGTTGCAATCGGAAGGGACACACGGTGACGTACGGCAGGACTTACCCTCCTCAAAATCAACAACAGGGAAGCAACAACAACAACAACCGCAAAAACAAAAACATCAATGTTGGGGGCAACAATGCCGGTCCTAGCCACACATGCTATGGGTGCGGAAGGACAGGGCATTTTTGTCGTGATTGCCCTAACAACAACAATCTCGGAAATGGAGGAACGAGAAGGGTGTTGGCCATGGGTCAGGGGGAAGCAATTCAGGATCCCGCAGTTGTTACCGGTACGTTTCCCCTAAACCACACTTATGCATGCATCCTATTTGATACCGGAGCGGAGCGAAGCTTTGTGAGCAATAAGTATAAACACTATCTAGAACAACGACCCCAGAAGCTCAATGAAACCTTTACGGTGGAAATGGCCAATGGGAAAACAGAATCCACGGGGGAAATCTACATCGGATGTACCCTAACCCTGAACCAACACGTCTTTCGAATAGACTTAATGCCTGTGTCCATTAGGAGTTTCAATGTGATTATTGGCATGGACTGGTTAAGCCTCTACCATGCTGAAATTATGTGTCACGAGAAGGCCATTCGTCTTCGCCTTCCCAATCACGAAACCCTAGTTATTTACGGAGACAAACCTAGCACGAACCTTCGCCTCATCTCGTGCATCCAGGCACAAAAGCATCTACGAAAGAAAGATTTGACATTTCTGGCTCACATAGTGGATAAAACCAAGGAAGAGACTAACCTTCAAGATATTCCAGTAGCACGTGAATTTCCAGACGTATTTCCTGAAGATCTTCCGAGAGTACCCCCAGAGAGGCAAGTTGAATTCCGAATTGACCTCGTTCTAGGAGCAACCCCTCTCGCTAAATCGCCCTATCGGTTAGCTCCTGCTGAAATGCAGGAATTGTCTAGTCAACTCAGCGAACTCCTGGACAAGGGATTCATCCGACCTAGTTACTCGCCATGGGGAGCTCCGGTCCTGTTTTTCAAAAAGAAGGACGGATCTTTTAGGATGTGCATCGATTACAAAGAGTCAAATAAACTCACTGTCCGGGAAAAGGATATTCCTAAAACCGCTTTCTGAACTTGTTACGGACATTATGAATTTGTCGTGGTGCCCTTTGGTCTAACAAATGCCCCTGCCGCATTTATGGATCTGATGAACCGAATCTGTCGACCATTCCTCGACAACTTTGTCATCGTTTTCATTGATGACATTCTCGTCTATTCCCGAGGCAAGGAAGAGCATGGCCAACATCTCCGACAAATTCTAGAAACTCTGTGATCAGAAAAGCTTTATGCAAAACTCTCCAAGTGTGAGTTCTGGCTTCGTAGTGTGAACTTCCTAGGTCATGTTGTTAGTCAAGAAGGAATTCATGTGGATCCTTCCAAAGTCAAAGTCGTCGAAGGATGGGCCGTCCCGACAACACCCACGGAAATTCATCAATTCTTAGGTCTATCCGGCTACTATAGGAGGTTCATTCAAAACTTCTCTAAGATCGCCAAGCCACTTACGTCACATACGCAAAAGGGTGTACCATTCAAATGGACGGATAAATAGGAGGTTGCATTCCGAACCCTGAAGCAAGCCCTCTGTAGTGCTCCGGTACTATCTCTACCGGAGGGAACGGAAGATTTCGTGGTCTACTGTGACGCGTCGAATCAGGGCTTAGGTTGCGTTCTTATGCAGCGTGGAAGAGTGATAGCTTACGCATCCCGTCAACTAAAGACACACGAAGTGAATTATACAGCCCACGATCTGGAATTGGGAGTCGTGGTCTTTGCTCTGAAGATTTGGAGACATTACCTATACGGTACAAAGTGCACCATCTTCACAGACCACAAAAGTCTCCAGCGTATCTTGAATAAAAAAGAGCTGAATATGAGGCAATGAAGATGGGTCGAATTATTAAACGATTACGAGTGTGAAATCAAGTACCACCCGGACAAGGCCAACGTGGTAGCTGACGCATTGAGCCGGAAGGAGTACTCTAATCGTCGTGCGAAAACACTCTCAGTAACCATCCAATCCCACCTAACCACTCAGATTGGGGTAGCCCAGTCAAAGGCCATGAAGTCGGAAAATAAAGCAAGCGAAGCATTACGCGGAATGGAGAAGAATCTAGAGGTAAAAGAGAACGGAGTATACTATTTCATGAACCGTATTTGGGTCCCTAAACTCGGAGGATTTAGGGAGGCAGTCATGAAGGAAGCTCACAAGACGCGATACTCCATCCATCCCGGCTCGGACAAGATGTATTTGGATATTAAAAAACACTATTGGTGGCCTAACATGATGGTGGAAATTGCCACCTACATTGGTAAGTGTCTTACTTGTGCCAAGGTAAAGGTGGAATACCAGAAGCCCTCAGGATTATTACAGCAACCAGTGATCCCTGAGTGGAAATGGGAAGGGATTTCTATGGATTTTGTGACCAAGCTACCCAAGACGCCGGATGGACTAGACACCATATGGGTAATAGTCGACCGACTAACGAAATCTGCTCATTTCCTGCCAATAAAAGAATCCTACAAGATAGAGAGACTGACGCGTTTATACATACGAGAAATCATGAGACTTCATGGAATACCAATGTCTATTATCTCAAATAGAGACAGTAGATTCACTTCACGTTTTTGGCAATCACTCCAGAAAGCACTCGGAACCCACCTCGACATGAGCACCGCTTATCACCCACAAATGGAGGGTCAAAGTGAATGAACCATTCAAATGCTCGAAGACAAGCTTCGCACATGTGTGATAGACTTTGGGAAGTCTTGGGATACCCACTTACCTTTAGTCGAATTCTCGTATAACAACAGTTACCATTCGAGCATCAAGGTCACTCCTTTCGAAGCACTATACGAACGTAAGTGTAGATCACCGTTATGTTGGGCTGAGGTGGGCGACACCCAGCTAGCAAAAGCACTCACGTCGGACAAGGCACTGACGGGACCGGAGATCATTCGTGAAACCACGGAAAAGATTGTTCAAATCAGAGCTCGATTACAAGCATCGCGCGACCGACAAAAGAGCTACGCCGATAAACGGCGAAAGCCCTTAGAATTTCAGGTCAGGGATCGAGTACTGTTAAAAGTCTCACCTTAGAAAGGAGTCATTCGTTTCGGGAAACGGGGAAAACTAAACCCACGATACATTAAACCTTTCGAGGTCATCGCCCGAATAGGTCCAGTGGCGTATAAACTGCAACTACCCGCGGAGCTAAGCAGTGTACACCCCGTGTTCCATGTCTCTAATCTAAAGAAGTGTCTATCGGATGAAACACTCGTCATTCCCCTTGACGAGATTGAAATTAACGAGAATCTCCTGTTCGTTGAAGAACCGGTCGAAATTATGGACAGGGAGGTGAAGTGTACGAAGCAAAGTCGCATCCCGATCGTGAAAGTACGGTGGAACGCGAAGCGTGGGCCAGAATTCACGTGGGAACGCGAAGATCAAATGAAGCATAAGTACCCTCACCTATTCTAGCGTTCTCAAATCTAGCTTTCAAAAGAATTTTGGGACGAAATTCCCTCTAACGGGGGGATGATGTCACAATCAGGAATTTTTGTGCCTTGTAACTACAATACTTAAGTCAAACTATGAATCCAAAAGCATAAGAGCATGTATGATGCTTATTCTATGACATCAAAATTTCAATCAGATACACCATACAGGCATTACAAATGGTCAACAAGCAATTGGAAACCCTAGAAGTTATCGGTTAGGTCCATTTTGGACTAGGACTTCCTTATTGGGCCCAATGGAAGAATAAGCTTCCAATTTGACCATCTTGGGCTTAGAACTCATAAATGGGCTCTAATTGGACCCACTCCCATTTATTTCAACATTTTGGGCCATATTGGGCCTAGAATAAAATAAATTAATTATATGAACCATTTTGGGCCATATTTAACCTAATGTAGCCCTAATAGGTCATAAGAATCATATTTATGGTTATTTGGACCAAACACCACTTAACATAATCATGAATAAGGCTTAAGCTTACAAGGCCCAAATTCCTTTCTCTTCCTCTAAAATTATCGGCCCAAGCCCATGTAAAAAGGGAGAGTTGACTTTCATGGCCACCTCATTTTTACATCATGGTTTTCCATGCATCTTATCTCATATATAAATGCATATATCACTTCAAGATCTGTTTCTTTCTCTCTCTCTCTTCATCTCGGCCGTGTTCAAGCACACACACACACATTTCACTCACTCTCCTCTCAAGAAAACTCTCTCATACCTCCTCCATATTTTCGAGATTCAAGGACCTTGCAAGGAGAATTCTTCACAAAAATCATCATCTAGGTAAGTTGATGCTTGAATCCACACTCTAGACTTCTTGTTCTATACAAAAATCTCTTCTTAACTCATATGACATCATGATCTTGCATCTTAGAACCACCTCAAATTCGAGATCTTCATCAAGGTGTTGCTAGGGCCGAAAATCACCGTACTTTCTTCCTTTTCTTCTTAAAATCAAAACCACAACTCAAGGTGAGCTTCATACCCCCTATTTTTCAGTTTTTATAAGTTTTGTGGGGGGAGAATACAAGCAAACGTGTAGATCTATGAGTATATGTATGCTTGTGTGATTTCTATGCTTATATATATATATGTTCTTATGTGATTGTGGTGTTGGTTCTAGTCAAAAAGAGCTTAAAAACCGAGATCTACAATGTGTTGAATGAAATAAGTATAACTCCTGTTATTTCACAAAAATCAATTCTAGAAAAATAACCACGTTGGTTAATATGAACACCTATGGGCTTAAAACACATTTTTGGGCTCAAAATGCTAAAAATATAAAACTAAAGGGCCCAAAACGACAAAATACAAATTTTGAAGGTTGAGATGAGTCAAAACACTTTCAAAAATGTATTTTCTGAAAATTTACTCTTTTGAAGGATTAAAATGTGAATTTTTAAACATAATGGGCCAAAAATGAACTTTTCGGCCCAATAAAGCCCAAATTGCGAGATTTTTAATTTATAGGGGCTAAAACTGCACTTTTCTGCAAAACAGGGGAATACTAGTGTACCAAGTCCATTTCAAGGGTTAAAAATACTTTTCAAATTTAAAAGGGACCAAAGATGCAAAAATTTTCCATTTTGGGTCAAAATTGTAAAAATCACGAAAATAGAGGTTTCAACCGAGAAAACTTCATTTTGAGGGACTAAAACTGTTTTTCAAGTAAATTTGAGCTGAAAAATACCTTTTCAACAAGTTTTGATACTAAAGTGTCAAGAAAAATGGT
Source organism: Lactuca sativa (assembly GCF_002870075.4). Taxonomy (NCBI): domain Eukaryota; kingdom Viridiplantae; phylum Streptophyta; class Magnoliopsida; order Asterales; family Asteraceae; genus Lactuca; species Lactuca sativa. The sequence continues at coordinate 172,551,108 of NC_056628.2, forward strand.
TTAAGGACTAAAATGGAAATTCTTTTATATAAAGGGTTAAAAGTGTAAATTCATCCAAGAAGGGGCTTCAAAAAAAAAGTTCTAATGTTTAAACAATAAATCCTTTATGACAAAATACTAGTACCACGACTACCGACGAAATATAATACACCTTCAACACCAAAATCGTTACCAAACGAATTGACTCAGTCTCGAATCAATAACTAATCAAAAATCAATACACGACGATACTTCAATACACACGCGGAAATTAAGGGAAGTCAATACACACGTGGGAATTCACCAGACGTCGATACACCATCTTTGGGCCCGAAAGTTTCAAATCGTGCTTGTTGGGCCTAGCTAGCCCAATGACATGATCTTTAGGCCCGAAGAAAACGCGCTTACATGATATTGGGTCTTATACGACCTAATACCGTGTAAAAGGACTTTCAATAGCTCATGTGTTGTTGGGCCCCAAGGCTCCTTTGGCACTGCTAGCAATGTCGAGAATTCACATATGCGAGTTGGGCCAAGGGGCTTTTGCATTCACGATAGCCTTTAACGACTCGTGGAATTAACGGGGGCTTCTCACCCTCTTTTCTTCTTAGGTTGTAGGGCTATGGGAAGTCAGGGTGGTTGGATTAGGTGAGTAGTATAGACGACGCCTATGGGTTCGTTTGTAAAGTCGTAAGCTAGCCATTTTCATTAATGCGTGATTACAACAACTCACCACCCTTGATTAATCCAATGTCACCTGGAATTATCAAATACACACGTCACAACGGTATAACCAATTATAAAACGCGTATGTTAAAGTATTAGGAAAACATCAGGTTTTCCTAGGGATTTCAACTCTTACACCTACGTGATGCATACTAAGTATAAAAAATTTTCACACTTATAGAAATAAACAAGCATACTTACGGATCTTCACACTTTTTCTTGCTTACAACAATCTTTTCAGAAAATATCGGATTTTCTGGTGGTTTTTCAAAATAATACAAAACACTGTGTTTCAAACATTACTTATGAACTCACCAACATTTTATATGTTGACGTTTTTCAAAATACTTGTATTCTCAGGTAACAGGTAAATCGAAGGAAAAATGTACTCAGTGATGTCTTGTTGTTTGCTTAACTAGTATCGAACAATTTACTTTTTGGGAATGTAATGTTTTGAAACAATGTACTAAATGTAAACACTACCAGTTGTAATATTTCAATGCATGGTGATGAATGATGTTATGTTTCATGTACATTCACTGAGATGGTATTCAATTGAGTCGCAACAGCCCTCGGACGTTTCCGCCGTCTGGTTCGGGGGTGTGACAGGTGGACTTGATACCATATGGGTCATCGTCGACAGATTGACCAAGTCTACACACTTCCTGCCTATCATGAAAACAGATAAGATGGAGAAACTTACAAGAACTTACATTAGGGAGATTGTATGACTACACGGTGTTCCCATATTCATTATCTTGGACAGAGATAGTAGATTCACTTCGAGATTTTGGCAGTCGTTACAAAGTTCCTTAGGAACTACGATGGACATGAGTACAGCCTACCATCCACAGACCAATGGGAAAAGTGAGATAACTATCCAAACCTTGGAAGATATGTTGCGAGCCTGTGTGATCGACTTTAGGAAAGCATGGGATACTCATTTACCCCGTGTTGAATTTTCCTACAACAACAGTTATCGCACGATCATAAAGGTTGCTCTATTCGAGGCCCTCTATGGCCGAAAGTGGAGATCCCCTATGTGTTGGGCTGAGGTGGGTGATACCCAGTTAGCTAAAGGACGAGTTCCTGAAAGCACTCTCACAGGTCCGGATATCATACGGGAAATGACGTCGTTCAGATCTATGAACGATTGAAAGCCTCCAGAGACCGACAGAAAAGCTACGCTTATAAACATAGGAAACCTTTAGAATTCCATGTGGGTGACCGTGTCCTATTGAAGATCTCCCCCTGGAAGGGATTGATACGCTTTGAAAAGTGTGGAAAGCTAAATCCAAGGTACATTCGGCCTTTTGAGATTCTCGCACGTATCGAACATGTAGCTTACGAACTTAACTTACTGCACGAACTCAGTAACGTACATTCTACCTTCCACGTATCGAACTTGAAAAAGTGTCTATCCGACGAGACTCCTGTTATCCCACTCGATGAAATCGAGATCAACGAGAGCCTCAACATCGTGGAAGAACCAGTAGAGATCATGGACTGAAAGGTCAAGCAAACGAAGCAAAGTCGTATCCCGATAGTGAAGGTTCGTAGGAACGCCAAGCGAGGACCGGAATTCACTTGGGAGCGTGAGGATCAGATGAAACTGAAATATCCTCGTCTTTTTACTTAGTTATGTGTAACTACTTAATTCCTTAAAACTCGAATTTCGGGACGAAATTCCTTCTAAGGAGGGGTTGATGTGATAACCCGAATTTCTATTCTGTACAAACATATCAAGTCAATAGAATTTAGAACAGTTGTTATTAATTTTTAGACTTTTTAGAATAAGTTTGAGTATTTCAGGATTACACTTTAAGAGATATTAGGAGAGATGATGCACTAGGGTTTATTGTGTAGCTGTTATTACAAAACTCCAAGAAATTAGATTTTACTGCCTGAATAAAATATTTACGACCAGAAACCCTAAATTTGGGAGTATATATATGACAATTAGTCATTATTTACACTTTTTCCAAATATCAAGATCCAAATCCATTTCTCTCTCAAGTATCATCCGAAAGTTTTTCAACATCTTCAATCTAGTAAGTGTTCTAGCCTTCTTAAGTGATTATATGCCTTAATCTAGTGTTTTAACACACTTCTAACCATGAAATAATTCCAAAAGGTTGATTCTTCAATTTTCACCAAGAACACACACTAGTGTTCTTGGACTTTAACTCATTTCAACCTTCTATATTGTAAGTACTTCTATCCAAGAGTAGCATATAGCTTGTTATACTTCATTACATCAAGAAAATACAAGGAAACACCAAGATCAAAGGTGTTTACGGTCCAAGAACACGTTGGACCGTAAACCCTTCTTTAAGGGCCAAAGTGTGCCTAGTCCTTCACAAGCCATAGAAACATGTCTAAATCCTTTCCTTGATGAGCTAAGGATTTGAAAAAACCCCAAAAGACCATAAACCATATGATTTTACGGTAGTAAACTCAAAGGAAAATGGTTTAGGAACCATAAACTCCAATTAGGAGTGAAATGGTGCCCTAATTCCTTCCATAGACACATACTTAAGGCAGAAAAGATTCTAGGGACTCATAAGGCTTCAAATCATCAAATGGTCAAAAGAGGCAGAGCTTACGGCTGTAAACTCAAGGGTTTACAACCATAAACTCATTTGTTGATGACCATAAAACCGTAAACTCCATGATGGAGTTTTCCTTGAACCCCAAGCACAGTAGCCACGCCCTACAACACTTAGATGCAACCCTTGGGACTTATAACAATTATATAAGGTGTTTAGCATGTCCTAGTGTGTTTTAACTTTGTTTATTAGATGTTTAGAGTCAAATTGGATACATACATGTGACATTATATGACAACTAGGATCCTTGTGTGTGTTCAAGACTTCACTTGACACCTAGCAATCCTGTTTCATCAATTCATCCATACCACTCACTACAGGTGAGTTCATACCCCCTTAATCAATGGTTTAAATGTTTTTAAATGCTTTTATGGGGGGGGGGGAATACAAGTTGAATACTTATAGTTATTATAACTACCAAACCAGTAGTTTTCTTACTGTTCAAACTGTTTACTAAACTGTTTTACTTCAAACTTTTTTAGAAACTCTTTTACTTGTCAAATACTTTTACTTAAACTCTTTCATACTTATATATTGTCAAATGCATGTCTATGTATGTACAGTTATATAAGCAATGTTTAAAAGACTTAGGAAGGCCAGCTCGCTTTAATTCCTTTTCTTTGTTTGCATGTGGCTTTTGAGCATCGGTTATCCGTCCGCAGGTCATTTAAATATTAGTTGTATATGATGTATAAATACATATTCATAAAAGTTCCTTCAATTAGTTCTATACCTTTGAGTTGAAAGGGTATACAAACATGATCATACATTACTAGTAAGCTACCATAGGGTAGTTTAGGAAGATACTAAAACTATTACTAGAATAATGAAACATACAATGAGTTAGTTCATTCATAAGTCAATACGGTTAGTACACACAGTACATTACTATACATGCTAGATAGAGAGAGAACACACATTACATCTAGCACACGCAGAACATTACAGTACATAAAGGCTAGACAGAGAAAGTGTACACTTTATAGTTAGCACATTCATTACATATACATTCATACAATTATGTGGACCATTAAACGGGTCATGGCACTACCTGCCATGACCGTTTTTGTATCCAGAATCTCCTTAATTGGGGAGCATATGAGTTGGCGTATAGATCTCTACTGGATCGACTATCCTACACCTTGTTGCTCGCTACAGTGGGACTTGCAAGTCTACGGGTGCCAAATGTCATTTCTTACGGCGTCTTACATCGTCGTTTTACTAGAGTCGGTAGCAGGATACAGGTCGATCACATGTTACTTTAAATATCAATTGGTTTAAGGTAGTTAGTACAACAGTAGTCACTTATTACAAATACTATAGTACTATGATACTTTCCCATTACATTCACTTCGTGAATATTAACACGATGCACGATAATGTAAACAATATATTTTGGTTATTGATAGTCAGATTTGGGAAAATACACACACTTACAAGACACACACACACACACAAATACTAGATGCCTCGGTAGAAGGCTACAATTAGTAGGAAACATAGGGTTTTCTAGGAGAGTTTAGACAAAAACAAACTTTACAAAACTTATACATTACGAAGATCTTACAAATTTTTTCATACAAACACAGACACTAATATACTTATGATCTCACCAGCTTTAAAGTTGATACTTGATTTCAAAATAACTTGTATTCTCATGTCACCAATAGACAGGTACATGTGCCAGGTTTTGAGAAGATGGAGTTCGTTCAAGACGCGTCTTTTATTTTGTTATGTATATTTTGGTGTCTATATAACTTGACAGAACACAATTGTATGAAATTATATTATTAATGCAATAGATGATGTTGTTGCTTGTTTACTAATATTCATTGTTGTGATACTATACATGACGTCCTCCGCCCCAGAACGTTTCCGCCGTTCATGGTTTTGGGGTGTGACAGTAGATGCAAGGAAGATGCCTATAATACCCCTTCTTGAGTTTTTCCATCGTCTGTAACAACTAGATATTTCCATTCAATAAAAGCCAATAAAAATCAAAACCATGGTCAAAGCTAGTCAACTACGTCAGACAAAAGTCAAATAATTATAATTGTGTTAATTTCAATATGAAAATTTAAATTACATTAATGATTTTCAATATTTGGAATCAAAATTCAAATTAAAACGAAAAACATATTTGAAAAACAATTAGGAATGAAATCATGCGAGGTCCTACACTTCGAACCGAAAACCTTATGCAAGACCGAAATCCCTCGGACCGCAAACCACTTCCACTAAAACGGGAGTTTTTCAAAACATAAGAATATTTGTGTAAATAAAAAAAATACTACGTATGTTTTCTTACCTTCTATATGCATTTTTACATGAAATTACTAAATATGTGAAACAACGTTACTACCAAATTTACAAACATTTACATGCAAAAATATGTTAAAACGCAACGGTTTTCATTTCAGCAGAATATATAGTATAAACTGTGATATGTATAGTTTATGGTTCATTTTACAATAATGATACAATTAGAAATGTCTATGGAAAAGTTACATTTTGATTTACTAAAGTGTATTACATTTCATTTACTAAAGGGTATTAAATTTCGTTTACTAAAGGGTATCACATTTCATTTACTAAAGGGTATTAAATTTTCATTTACTAAAACTGTTTTCAGGTTATTACTCGTAAACTAGTTGAAGCAATAAATTTGTGAGATGTCTTCAAGTACTTACCTAAGTATCAACGAAAGTCCTGACTTATAACTAGAGTCTATTGTAGGGAGAGCGAGATAGTTGTGTATAGATCTATACGGGACTGACAATCCCACACCTTGACTGTTAGCAATAGTTGGACCGAAAGGTCTGCGGTGACAAATGTCGTTAACGTTTTTTATGCCTAAAGAATGTAAGGTTCAGGCTATCTTAGGTCATAGTATGGTTATAAGAACTGACATGGAGAGAACAACGACACATTTATGGAGTAATATATTTTCAAATAGTCTCATTTGAGCATTATCTTTAAATTTGGTTTACGGGGCAAACATACCTTCAAATAGTTTTATATAATAATGAAACTACATTACATGACTTCTTAGTACAACAAGGGTTACATTTCTAGGAACATATGTCAAATGGATTACATAAAAATACAACGACAGTACACTATTTTCCTAGTACAGTGCAACTTACATTTCTGAAAGGATCATTATTGTTAACTCAATGATTACTTAGCGTATATGTTAGGATTATATATAATGAAGATCCAATAAGCATTTGAATGCGTGATTCCGCCTTAGATCCTGTTCTTAGTTTGGTTGTGGGTTTAGGGCAAAGTCACTCATTCGACTGTCAGTTCGATCTTGATTATATATAACGTGTATACTTTAAGTGATTGTAGGAGGAAGCAGTATGGGTCACACCACTTACATAAATTAGAACTTCATATTACAGATTTTAAGCATAAGAAACTTATACATTTTGGTCTTAAGGTATTAAGACTACAACTCATTTTATAGAAAATATTGGATTTTATGGATGAACACACTTACGGTTTCAAGGAACAAAGAACATACTTTTACATACAAAGTGTTTATGAACTCACCAACTTAAATGTTGACACTTTTTCAAACCACTTGTTGTGACATCCCTATTTTCACGGCCAGAAAATACCGATTTTGTTTATGCTTTATAAAAATCAGAGTACCCTTTTTATAAAAATGTTGTAGAATTTGTTCCCAGAAAAACATGATAAATACGTTATCAAAACATTTCCGAAGAAATGTATTTTTTTTATTTTAAAACATTGGGGTGTCATCGTTAATACAGAAACATAAGCATAAACAGAACTTACATTCATTATCACTGGTGATTTATATCTCCTTAATCTCTCAGTGTAATGTAACTTCATATCAACACCTGTGATATAAATAAACTATGTGGGTCAGGTTGGGAAACCTGGTAAGTACACATGGATTTCAATCCCACAATGTTATATCATATATATTATTTAGAACTCACAAAATATACAATTTCACCATATATGTATAAGCAACTCTTATCCCACCCCGTCGATCCTCACAACGAGACTATCCATACTCTCAAACCTAAGATTAACCATTTTACCTAATCCATACTCCTAGATCAGAAATGAACGGCTTTACCTAATCTATCCTCTCAGATTAATGATGAATGGTTATGGCTAATCCATACTCTCGGACTAGGGACGAATGACTAATCCATACTCTCGGATTAATGACGAAGGATTATGCCTAATCCATACTCTTGGACTAGGGACAAATGACTATGTCTTAATCCATACTCCCGGACTAAGGACAACTGACTATGTCTTAATCCATACCCCCGAATTAAGGACAGTTGACTATGTCCAATCCATACTCTCGGACTAGGGACAATGACTGTGTCTAATCCATGCTCCCGGATAAATGACATATACTAAAGATCTATTCTCATATTCTAACTCACTTGTACTCATAAGAAAATACTACCCAATATTCCTCATAATTAATTTAGGTCTACTCTTTATCCTAAATCATCATATATAATCAGGTATGTTCTTTAACACGTATTTCAGGCGACATCAATTAACTCGCACATAAACATATAATTAATACTTCAATCAATACTTGTATTAAAATCATGTTCATGAAAGGGACTATGCACTCACTTGAAAATGTGGTGATTCCGAACTTAGACAGCGCTTCGCTTATTAAAAATAATTTCCTTCGACGAAACCTTGTATTATTACCACTAGAGTTTAGTCTATTATTTGTCGAGACTAATTAAGAGTCTAGCTATTATTACTATTACATAAGCGTTAAACATTACTTATATAACCCATAATAATAGCCCAAGTACTTATTATAAGTTCCTAATAATGTTACTATAATTAAATAAACGATATATTAAAAATAGCGTAGGCGTAGCTCACTTACAGTGGGTTTTATAGAAAACTGGGCTTTGCTTGGAGCAGCGCTCCAGAGCCGAAAATCTCTTCCTCTCGGAGCCGTCGAGCACTTCGGGGCTTCCGCCTCGTGCTAGGGAGGTTCCCTAGGCTTTTCGGGGGGTTTCGGGGCTAGAGAGAGGTTCTAGAGAGATTAAAAAGAGGAACGAATGGGAAAGGTGTGAAGAAAATGAAGGTCGGACAGTTTCTATTTATAGGGTGAAAATGGTTGAACTTGGTGCCACATGTCACCATCTAGTGGCAAGACTTGGGGAGAAAGCAATGGCCAAGATTGTGCCACATCACCCATTTTCACACAGCACACTTCTGACTTCTAAAATCCGTAACTTTCACATACCACCACCGTTTTTGACGTTATTTATATCCACGCGTAGGTAAAAAGAATATCTACAACTTTCGTTTTGACTCCGTCGGCTAATTCTCGACCAATCTTAAATTTAACAGTACGAGGAGATTATATTGTTAAATGTCCGCGTAAAATTTATAACTTCTACATACAGACTCTGTTTTCGTCTGTCTTTTTACTGTTGGGTTCCTATTAATGAGATCTTGAATTCTCATTTAGGTCGCGTAGGCCAAAAACCGCTCGAACTAAAATTCGAGTTTTGGGTCGTGCACTACTATGCCAAATCTTAGAAAATTCATAACTTCCTCATACGAAGTCACACTTGGGCGTTCTTTTTTTGTATGTTCTCGGTTTAACATATACTACAACTTCTATTTGGATCGATAAGGCTAAAAAGTCCTTTATCAAAAATTCACTATTTTCGTCTCCCGGTGCCGTGCCGGTTTTGCCGTAAAACTTCGATGGACCATAACTTCTTCGTTATAACTCGGATTTCAGCGTTCTTTATATGTACGGAACCCTTGAGACATATTATAAAACTTGGTTAAGATTATTTATTCTAAATAATCTTTTGTCGAAAAGTCGTTTTCGACCCCTATTATTTCTAAATTGACCAGCCCAGATCTACAGGCGTTACACTTGTATTCTCAGGAAATTAGTAGACAAGTACCCGCACAAGTTTCATGAAGACGGAGCATAGTAGCGTCACGTCTTAGTTTTTGCTATAATTTTGATGTCAAACAAACCATCTTTTAAACACAATGTAAATTGTATTTCAATATGATGGTTGAGTTGCTTTGATTATTATTATTCAATTGTTATGATATTGTACGTGACGTCATCTGCCCCGAACGTTTCCGCCGTTCCGGTTTGGGGGTGTGACATCGTCTTTCACAGGAATGGTGTAACAAGTGTCGCATCGATGGAGGCATAAATTTAATTTGGGCTTTATATACTTCGAATAATAAGTTAACTACATATACCTTCTTTACAGGGAAACGTTCAACATTGCTAACAGAGTGGGCCAAAAAAGTAGTTAGTAAAAATGCATAGCGTACGACAAGATGGTCAGTTTCTGGTTTTTCAGATGCAATATATCAAGTGCATGATTTCAAACATGGTGGCATAGATGATCTGAGGCAAGAGACTTGTACATGCAAATATTGGGAAGGAATTGGGTTGCCTTGTGGTCATGTCATAATGGTCTTAAAGCACTAGAAAAAAAACTAACTTTGGATATCTCGCTATAGATGCTTACAAAATGGAAACATACCGAAGTACATATGAGGAGGTGGTTTACCCCCTTCTAGAACCGTGTAACTGGGGATTCCTGCTGAGATGATGGTTTTTAAACCCTCGATAATGGATACACGTCATGCTCTTAGACTAAAAAACAGAAATTGTATCCCATCACAAGGTGAGGAACCTGTAGTAAGAAAGTGTAGTAGATGTGATAGTACAACACATAATGCAGCGACTTGTCCAGCATTGGTCCCAATGAAGCAAAAGAAGGCTACAAAAAGTAGTGCAACATCATGTAGTAACACAAAAGGGAAAGGGACACAAGGGACTCACGAGACGCTAGAGATGCACGGGACACAAGAGACGTAAGGGACGCAAAGAGAAGACTATTGTTCAACGTTTGATTTGAATGATTGATGTTGTATTTATAGTTAATTATGTTATCTTTTTGAAGACTTTGATTGTGTACTTTGAAATGGTGTTGTTACTAGTAGAGTAATAACTAAACCTCGAAGATAATACATATAAAAAACCACAAACACATAATAAACGTAAAACAACAGTAATTAACTTAAGGGAATTGCAATGGATACTTTTCTTTCTCCATTGTTATATAGTCGTCCCTAATTCTTATTTTATCTTCAAAACGGTCCTTTTGCCGCCCAAGATCTGTCATTTTTGCGTCCTTCTCAGTAAGCCATTTTTCAATCATTTTGATAGTCTTCTTAGTCTTTTTTTTATCCATTCCTCATGCTCTTTGATTTTTTTTATCAATCTGCATCCTTTCCTAAACCTCTTTGCACTCTGCCACAATGAGGCCACGACGTTCAGTGAGAGCCCGAGATGACTCTTTGTCTTTTTTTTGTTCTTCATCCCATTGTAATTGTTTCAATACATCATCAGACATATATGGCTCTCTCATGTTTAGTGATGGCGCAAGAAAAGGTTCGATCGGATCACAACAGAAACAATCAAATTCATTGCACGAGCAAATATACAAAATTTGAAGATGAACTCATATTAAATTTCAAAATAATTTGTAACTCTTTACCAAAAACTCAACGATCATCCATGAAAATATATATACCCGTCAACTCCGTAGAGAGTAGTTTGTCAATCCGCAGAGTTGTTTGTCAGTCTGCAGATCTGTTTGTCAATCTGTGTAGCTGTTTGTCAAGTTGTTGTCATCCATACATTACAATTACGGGAATACAATTATTTATTAAAAGGTAAACATTATTTATTAAAAACTAAACAACACCGACGAACCAAAAGTAAGGTTAACATAGAACTAAATACAAGCTAATATTCGTTGTGATCCATACATTACAGTTCAAGTGAATTGTCGTGGAGGTAAGACGACAACACTTTCAACTGGTATTTCCCAATACACAAGGGTTGGAATAGGATTGACCGTCTCAGTTTTAAAACCATTTCGATACACCGCGATAGTTACTTCAAATTTACCATTTGATGGATTTCTACAATTTCAAGCCATTGTAGTGAAGCTATAACATGCTCACAAGGTATATCACATATTTGCCATTTCCCGTAACTAAAAATACCACGGTCTAATTGCACGGATTCGGTGGTTGAATACTTACTCACTTCATATATGTCGCCAACAATATGCCTAACCGTATAACCATTAGAGTGGATAAATCTTTTATGAAGCACCTTGAGTGCATAAGGGGTTAGAAAATCATGAAAATCCCATATGAAGTGAATTGCATGATAAAACAAAAAGTATGATGTCAAAATGTATAATAACATATCATTTAAGCATTTGAGTGGTGTCATAATTTATAATTACCTCCGAATGAAGCACGTTGAACATACACTTGTTGCGTCGAGGCATGGACCATTTGAATGATTGTTGTTATTGGTAACTCATGACTGTTTGTTCTTATCCAATTGACAACATCGGGAATGTCAAGGAATTTAACATTGAAACGTACTTTAGGGAAAAAAAGCATGTACCCATTTTGCAATGGGAATATTGTCAAGCCAGTCAAGATCATTCTCATTCACCTCATTTTGTAAGTTGTTTAAACACGCATAAAAATCAAAAATATTATACACTTTACAAGTTTTCCAGAACAACTGCCCTACAGCTGTATTGCTTCCTACGGAAGCGCGTATTTTCTCAGCTATATTTTTACAACAATAGCCATGATATGAATCAGGGCAGACTCTTTGAACTAAAACTCTAAGGAATTAAACATATGGCTTACGAAACCGACTTCCGTATTGTCACCTAAACATTCTTTTAAGCCTCCTCATGAACCATAACCATGACTGGTCACAGTTTATGGTTCCCAAGGCAAACACTATAAGAAAGGGTTCATGATTTCTATCTAAAGCAACCGCAATGTACATGGATGTTACGTACGTCCCAATTATAGGTACGTGACAAACGAATATGATTGGTATCATAGACGTGAGAAACGTATGAATCTGCAAGTAAAGATAAAAATATTAGTCATATAACAACTTCAAATAACGAAATATTTACTATAAGGGATTACATGTGACATCCCCAAAATCTCGGCCAGAAAAGACCGATTTTCATTTATGCTTTTAAATAATTTCAGAGTAAATCCTTTTGATTTGAAAGAGTTGCGGATTTTGTTCCCAAAACAAAACATGATAAAATAATATTTATCAAAGCATTTCATCAAGAGATGCATTTTCATTATATAATCAAAACTCGGGATGTCATGTTCCGATACAGACCATAAAGCATAAACGATAACATTACAAGTCATTCAACAAATATATACATATACAGACTTGTAAACAAAACAACTTGATGATTCAACCATCTTATGCCCTCGCGCCACTACCTGTAATACAAATAAAACTGAGTGGGTCAGGCTTGGGAGCCTGGTGAGCGTATAGGGTTTTCAACCCACAATAAATAAGTTACATTTAATTTCACCAACCAATCACTATCCCGATTACCCATTCCCGTTATCCTCACTTTACGTCCCTAAAATAACATCTATCTCAAGGGACCTAATCTAGGATTTTCATCAGGACGGACATTACTACGAAGGGGTTTCCTCAACAATAGATATCCTAAAGGCAACCATGAGGGGATAGAGTACACCGGTGAACACATCGTTCACAACACCTACAGGTTATGAACCTGCTAGCGTTCCACTGGACTGTCTAGAAAGAGTCCGTGGTCGTTATCCATACTCCGCTGAATAACTAGATCAACAACAACAACAACATCGAGGCCTCTCATCTGTTTATTACACACCAACTATCTACCCATGTTCTACCCAACATATTAGTAGATAAAATATATACTTTCATACATAGTTTAAAACCTGTATATCATTTTCATTCAATATATATTCCACATAACAGATGAGGCATACCCACGTAACACGTATTTCATAGAAAACAATTCAGATCTATGAGATGGAATAAAGTGAATATCCATTCACGCATACAATCACAAAATATACACATAACAAGTATATCGCATAAAATACTTCATAGTTACTTGTTAGAAGAAAGTAACTACACCCTCACACATATAAACCACAATTTACTTAATACACTCAAACCGCACTTGTATTATTATCGTTTTTATGAAAGGTAGTATACACTCACTTGATCAGAAGATGATCGGACGGCACTACGACTTGCAGAAGTAGTAATCCTCAGCAGATCTGGAAGATCTCTATAAAAATCCATCTTCTCGCGGGCAGAGCTTCTGCTCGGGAACCGCACTTCTTGGGATCTTCGGGATCTCGGGACTTGCCTCGGGGGTCGAGAATAATACCGGGGCTTTGTGGTATTTCTGGCACGCAAATCGATACAAAAAGGGAGAGAGAAGAGAAGAAATTAGCAAAATAGCTGGCTGCCCTCACATCCTATTTATAGGAGGCTAGAGCCTCGGAGTATGCGGGGCGTACAGGCGTATGCGGGGCGTACTGGCCTCCGAAGTCGTCACTTCATGCGTCATCCGAAGTGTCGACACTCTTCGGAGTACGCGGGGCGTACGTCGGATCGGACCGCTGACTCCTCTTCGGATAATGCTGGATTTTTCAATTAAAAATAAATACAATTTATTTATCAAACTTCGGAAATTCATATCTTCTTCATATGAACTCCATTTTCGACGTTCTTTATATCCACGCGAAGGTGAGACTACGCTCTACAACTTTCGTTTAGACTCCGTCGGCTAATTTCGACTTTATTTTTATTATTTATTTTTAATAGGCCGCGACAGAAACTTTCGTTATAAATTCATAACTTCTTCGTTTGACGTCCGTTCTTGCCTAACTTTTTATCGCTTCGATACCAACAATGAGACCTTCGATCCTCGTTTAGAATGCTTCGGCTAAAAACCACTCGATCTCAAATCGAGTATTTTAGGCTGCATACCGCTAAGTCGAAACTTCGATAAATTATAACTTCCTCATACGAAGTCAGATTTGGGCGTTCTATATATATTCGGAAACCTCGTTTCAACTACTACAACATTAACCAAAGATATTAAGTTTATTTTACACTTAAATTTTGACGCTTATTTTTATTTTTAATTAATCAGACCACATAATTAAGAAATTAAGCACAAAACACATAATACTCAAATAATACATTCTTATTATTTCAAAACGGGTTACAAAGGTTAACCTAGACTATTACATTGCTAAAAATGGCAAACCCGGAAACACAGGCGTTACAATTCTCTCCACCTTAGAATGATTCCGTCCCCGAAATCACACATCAACAAACAAATGTGGATAGCGACCCATCATGTCACTCTCCGTCTCCCAGGTGAGATTCGGCCCATTCGTGTGTTTTCATCGGACAAGCACTAACCCAACCATCTTGCATCGCAATTTCTTAGTCTTTCGGTTAACGATTGCCTCTGGTTCCTCAATCAACCTATTGTTCTCATCAATTCTCAATTCATAAATTGGAATTATTTCGGGAACTTCTCCCGTGAACTTCCTCAAATAACACACATGAAAAGTGTTATGAATTCCATTCAGTTCTTCTGGTAGTTCGAGCTTGTAAGCTTGGTTCCCAATCCTCTGAAGAACTTTAAACGGTCCAATAAACCTTGGACTCAACTTTCCCCTTTTACCAAATCTTATAAGTCCCTTCCACGGCGAGACTTTTAAGCAAAACTGAATCCCCAACCTCAAAATTCATCGGTCTTCGCTTCTTGTCAGCATAGCTCTTTTGACAATCCTGAGCTGCTAACATTCTTTCCCTAATTATTTTCAACTTTTCAGTAGTTTGATGAACCAAATCTGATCCCATAAACTGCTTTTCCCCAGCCTCAAGCCAACAAGACGGCGTACGACACTTTTGTCCATACAATGCTTGATAAGGTGTCATCTTAATGCTCGAGTGGAAACTAATATTGTAGGAAAATTCTACCAATGGTAAATGTTCATCCCAATTACCTAGGAATTCCAAGGTACATGCTCTCAGCATATCTTCAAGTGTTTGTATCGTTCTTTCACTCTAACCATCAGTCTGCGGATGGTAAGCTGTACTTAAACACAACTTAGTACCCAATTCCTCTTGTAGACTTTTCTAAAATTGTGAGGTGAAACGGCTATCACGATCCGACACAATAGTTAACGGAACACCGTGAAGCCTCACAATTTCCTTCACGTAAGAATTCGCAAGCTTCTCCATAGACCATTTCTCCTTGGCCGCTATGAGATGCACACTGTTAGTGAATCGATCAACGACCACCCAAATCATGTCGTGACCATTCTTTGTTCTGGGCAGTTTAGTGACAAAATCCATAGCAATGTCTTCCCACTTACCCATTGGCATAGTCAAAGGTTCTAAACCCCCATATGGTTTCTGATGTTGTGTCTTTACTCTGGCACAAGTCACACACTCAGCCACATACTTTGCAACATCAAGCTTTATCGTCGGCCACCAGTAGTAGGGTTTCAGGTCCCTATACATTTTAGTGCTACCCGGATGAATCGAGTACATGGTCTTGTGAGCTTCTTCCATCAGAAGATATCTAATTCCTCCGGACATAGGTATCCAAATCCGATCTTGGAACACCTTCAGTCCATGGCTGTTTACACTGAACACCAACGTTTTGCCCAAACGTTCCTCCTTTCAGTCATTCTTCTCGGAAGCTTCGCTCTGAGCTTTCTTTATACTTTCCACAATGGTCGAGACAACTTCGATTCTCAACGCTCTTGGCCTGTTCCTTTCAAGATTGACTTTCCGACTGAAAGCATCAGCAACAACATTAGCTTTACTGGGGTGGTAAAGTATCTCGCAGTCGTAGTCTTTAAGTAATTCTAGCCAGCGTCGTTGCCTCATATTCAATTCTTTCTGATTAAAGAGATATTGGAGACTCTTATGATCAGTGAAAAGTTTGCACTTCGTGCCATAGAGGTAATGCCTCCATATTTTCAGAGCGAAAACTACCGCTGCCAACTCCAAATCATGAGTCGGGTAGTTCTTCTCATACTCTTTCAGCTGTCGAGACGCATATGCTATCATCTTTTCTCTTTGGGTCAAAACACAACCCAATCCAACCCCAGACGCATCGCTATAAACAGTGAAGTCTTCAACTCCATCGGGTAGAGAAAGTATAGGTGCCTCGCATAGCTTCTTCTTTAGCTTCTCGAATGCTTCATTATGCTTATCACTCCAAGCATAAGTAGCTCCTTTGTGGGTCAAAGCCGTCAACGGAGTAGCAATCGAAGAAAAGCCTTCGATAAACCTTCGGTAATATCCAGCTAATCCTAAAAAGCTTCGAATCTACGTGGGACTTTTTGGTTGCTCCCACTTTGTCACAGCTTCAATCTTTGCTGGATCAACCATTATCCCTTCTTGGTTGACCACGTGACCCAAGAATTGGACTTCACGAATCCAAAAATCACATTTTGAGAACTTAGCATACAGCTTCTCCTTCTTCAAGACTTCCAACACTTCTCGCAAGTGTCTGCCATGCTCCTCCTGGCTTTTCGAGTAAATCAGAATGTCGTCTATGAACACTATCACGGATTTATCAAGGAATGGATTACAAACCCTATTCATCAAATCCATGAACGCTGCCGGAGCATTGGTTAGTCTAAATGACATAACCAAGAACTCGTAGTGTCCATATCTAGTTCTGAATGCAGTCTTCTCTATATCCTGCTCTCTTACTTTTAGCTGATGATATCCTGACCTTAGATCGATCTTCGAGAAATAGCTCGAACCTTGCAATTGATCAAATAGGTCATCAATCCTCGGCAACGGATATCTATTCTTTATTGTTACCTTGTTCAGCTCTCTATAATCAATGCACATTCTCATACTTCCATCTTTCTTTTTTACGAATAACATCGGAGCTCCCCAGGGTGATGAACTAGGTCTTATGAAACCTTTGTCCAATAACTCCTGAAGTTGCATCATTAGCTCCTTCATCTCCGTCGGTGCTAATCGATAAGGTGCTTTCGCAATTGGCGTTGTTCCTGGCAACAAGTCAATACAGAATTCCACTTGTCGATCAGGCAGTAATCCAGGAAGATCTTCGGGAAATACTTCCGGATAATTACACACGGCTGGAATATTCTGCATCACCTTCTTTTCCTTCTTAGCATCAATCACGAATGCTAGATATGATGTACACCCCTTGGTCAAACATTTTTTGGCTTTCATCAATGAAATGATTCCAGAATTCACTTTGTGTTTGTCCCCGTACACCATAAACGAATCTTTCCCAGGCAGGTTTACTTTGACTATTTTCTTCTTACATAAAATTTCGGCGTCGTTGGCGCTAAGCCAATCCATTCCCAAAACGATGTCGAAACCATTTAGTTTTATAGGCAATAATTCCTCGTGGAACTTATTCCCATTCAGATCAATTAAGATGTTTCTCATACGATGGCTAACAGGTACAAACTTGCCACTAGCAACTTCGACTAATAAGGCATCATCTAGTCTAACAACAGGCAAAGCTAGCTTTCTACCAAATTCATGCGATATAAAGGAGTAGTTGGCTCCAGAATCAAATAAAATTTGGGCAGGCAATTTGTTAACGAGAAAGGTACCTGAAGCGACATCAGCTTCATCTTTAGCAGCTTCCAGTGTCCTCTGGAATGCTCTCGCCTTTGGCTTTGGTGGAATGTTGGGTCTAGCTGCCTCTTTCTTCTTCGGGCAGTCCCTCGACATGTGTCCCTCCTCACCACAACCATAGCAAACTTTCTTAGTGAGGGTACATTCATTGGCATAGTGCCCTGGCTTTCCACACTTGAGCATGTGTTCGCCACCTCACATCTTCCATGATGCTTCTTCTTACATTTGTCGCACCATTTCGCTTCACCTCCATTTCCCCTCGAACCAGACTTCGAGAACTTGTTTTTCTTGTTGGACCCTGAAGTTCCATCGAACTTCCTCTTTTCTCCAACATCTATCCTTTCCAGACCCTTTTCCTTCTGCTGGGCCTCCACATTCTTAGCTGCACGAACAGCCATTTTCAGAGTAGTTGCCATCTTGACTATCGGACCAAAGTCGGCAGGCAGTCCATTAGCAAACCTCTCGATCTTGGAGAGTTCCGTTGGCACTAGGTACGGAAACAACTTCATTTTCTCAGTATATGCAGTAGCATAGTCGTCTATGCTCATCTTCCCCTTCTTCAAGTTTTGGAACTCATTGTTCAGATCAATCAGATCTATCTCTGAAAAATACTGCACCCTTAGTTGTTCCAAGAACTCCTCGCATGACATTTTTAGGGCTTCTCCTCGTGGCATAGTATCTGCCAACAACTTCCACCAACTCAAGACTCCAGTCTTCAGTTGTCTAACCGCAAAGACGATCTTCTGTTTGTTGCTACAGTCGCAAATTTCAAATACCATCTCCATTTCGGAGATCCAATCCATTATCTCAACAGGCTTTGGGCTCCCAGAAAGACTTGGCGGCTTGGCGCCCAAGAAGTTCTTGTACATTCGCCCATCCTTGTTGTTTCTCCTTTCCGGATTGTTCCTTCGTTCTCCTTGAGTCCCAACTTGACTCATAATGCGACTATTGTTCCCTTCCTCCGATTGCTCGGGAATCAATTCGGGTTCCTCAATAGGTATGATAGGTTCATCCCTATTATCACGCAACATCTGTCGCATCTCCTCCCTTTGTTTGGCTAGCATAGCCCGAATCATGGCTTGCACCGCAGCCATTGTTATGGGTTCTGGTGTTGCTGCTACAACAGGTATTTGCTCAATCACTAGTGGTTGATTCCTGTTTTCATCCGCGTTTCCAACGCCACTCCTTGTTCTCACCATTTTTGATCTACACACCGAATAATTTCACCTTATTACTCCAAACGATTACATACTAGTTCTAATATCGTATACATACGCTTAGAATCCTAAACACATAAAACTTCAGATCCGGTTGGCAACAAACCGTAGATCCGAACAATTAATATCATATATGGCAACATATAACATTTAGCACATAAAAGCATTTTAGGCAACTTTCCTAAAATAAACTAGTCCTCGTGTCTAAAATCCAACAGACACACACCTCAAAATTCCACTTAGCATTCTAAGTTTAAGTCTAGAAATGCTACAAATTCCTAGTTCGCTTAAACTAATGCTCTGATACCAACTGTGACATCCCCAAAATCTCGGCCAGAAAAGACCGATTTTCATTTATGCTTTTAAATAATTTCAGAGTAAATCCTTTTGATTTGAAAGAGTTGCGGAATTTGTTCCCAAAACAAAACATGATAAAATAATATTTATCAAAGCATTTCATCAAGAGATGCATTTTCATTATATAATCAAAACTCGGGATGTCATGTTCCGATACAGACCATAAAGCATAAACGATAACATTACAAGTCATTCAACAAATATATACATATACAGACTTGTAAACAAAACAACTTGATGATTCAACCATCTTATGCCCTCGCGCCACTACCTGTAATACAAATAAAACTGAGTGGGTCAGGCTTGGGAGCCTAGTGAGCATATAGGGTTTTCAACCCACAATAAATAAGTTATATTTAATTTCACCAACCAATCACTATCCTGATTACCCATAACCGTTATCCTCACTTTACGTCCCTAAAATAACATCTATCTCAAGGGACCTAATCTAGGATTTTCATCGGGACGGACATTGCTGCGAAGGGGTTTCCTCAACAATAGATATCCTAAAGGCAACCATGAGGGGGATAAAGTACACCAGTGAACACATCGTTCACAACACCTACAGGTTATGAACCTGCTAGCGTTCCACTGGACTGTCTAGAAAGAGTCCGTGGTCGTTATCCATACTCCGCTGAATAACTAGATCAACAACAACAACAACATCGAGGCCTCTCATCTGTTTATTACACACCAACTATCTACCCATGTTCTACCCAACATATTAGTAGATAAAATATATACTTTCATACATAGTTTAAAACCTGTATATCATTTTCATTCAATATATATTCCACATAACAGATGAGGCATACCCACGTAACACGTATTTCATAGAAAACAATTCAGATCTATGAGATGGAATAAAGTGAATATCCATTCACGCATACAATCACAAAATATACACATAACAAGTATATCGCATAAAATACTTCATAGTTACTTGTTAGAAGAAAGTAACTACACCCTCACACATATAAACCACAATTTACTTAATACACTCAAACCGCACTTGTATTATTATCGTTTTTATGAAAGGTAGTATACACTCACTTGATCAGAAGATGATCGGACGGCACTACGACTTGCAGAAGTAGTAATCCTCAGCAGATCTGGAAGATCTCTATAAAAATCCATCTTCTCGCGGGCAGAGCTTCTGCTCGGGAACTGCACTTCTCGGGATCTTCGGGATCTCGGGACTTGCCTCGGGGCTCGAGAATAATACCGGGGCTTCGGGGTATTTCTGGCACGCAAATCGATGCAAAATGGGAGAGAGAAGAGAAGAAATTAGCAAAATAGTCGGCTGCCCTCGCATCCTATTTATAGGAGGCTGGAGCCTCGGAGTACGCGGGGCGTACTAGCCTCCGAAGTCGTCACTGTATGCGTCATCCGAAGTGTCGACACTCTTTGGAGTACGCGGGGCGTACTCGCGTACGCAGGGCATACGTCGGATCGGACCGCTGACTCCTCTTCGGATAATGCCGGATTTTTCAATTAAAAATAAATACAATTTATTTATGAAACTTCAGAAATTCATATCTTCTTCATATGAACTCCGTTTTCGACGTTCTT
The DNA here is from genome assembly GCF_002870075.4 of Lactuca sativa. Taxonomy (NCBI): domain Eukaryota; kingdom Viridiplantae; phylum Streptophyta; class Magnoliopsida; order Asterales; family Asteraceae; genus Lactuca; species Lactuca sativa. The sequence goes on from NC_056628.2 coordinate 172,572,170, forward strand.
TATATCCACGCGAAGGTGAGACTACACTCTACAACTTTCGTTTAGACTCCGTTGGCTAATTTCGAGTTTATTTTTATTATTTATTTTTAATAGGCCGCAACAGAAACTTTCGTTATAAATTCATAACTTCTTCGTTTGACGTCCGTTCTTGCCTAACTTTTTATCGCTACAATACCAACAATGAGACCTTCGATCCTCGTTTAGAATGCTTCGGCTAAAAACCGCTCGATCTCAAATCGAGTATTTTAGGCTGTATACCGCTAAGTCGAAACTTCGATAAATTATAACTTCCTCATACGAAGTCAGATTTGGGCGTTCTATATATATTCGGAAACCTCGTTTCAACTACTACAACATTAACCAAAGATATTAAGTTTATTTTACACTTAAATTTTGACGCTTATTTTTATTCTTAATTAATCAGACCACATAATTAAGAAATTAAGCACAAAACACATAATACTCAAATAATACATTCTTATTATTTCAAAATGGGTTACAAAGGTTAACCTAGACTATTACATTGCTAAAAATGGCTAGCCCGGAAACACAGGCGTTACATTACATACCACGCATCTCAATGCCACAAAACAAATTTGGAAACTAATGTACCGATCTTTTGTAATGTACGTGAAGGTGTTAGGATTGGTTCTTTGCAGATTATGGAAAAAAGTCGATAGGCTGGAGAAACTTTTTCTTAATACCTCATTAACTGAATTCATTTTCACAACTTTCGACACCTTGTAAAAATTAAAATGCTTGTCCAATTTAAAAGGAATCAATATACATTATTCCGCATTACTGACTTCACAGTTCACGTAACTGACTTGGCAGTTCGCGTTACTGACTAAATAGTCTGCGTAACTAACTTATCAGTCCACATAACTGAGGTGACAGTCTACATAATAGACTTGTCAGTCCGCATAACTGACTTGTCAGTCTGCGTAACTGACTTGGCAGTCCACATAACTGAGTTAGCAGTCTACATAACTGATTTGTCAGTCTACTTTACTAACTTAACAGTTCGCATAACAGACTTATCAGTCCGTGTAACTGACTTAGCAGTCTGCATAACTGAGTTGGCAGTCCGCATAATTGACTTGTCAATCCGCATAACTGACTTTTTAGTCCGCGTAACTGACTTCGCAGTACGCATAACCGACTTGACAGTCTGCATAACTGACTTGTAAGTCCGTGTTACTGACTTAACAATCCGCGTAACTGACTTGTCAGTCAGCGTAACTGACTTGTCGGTCCGCATAACTGACTTGTGAGTCCGCGTAAGTGACTTGGAAGTCCGCCTAACCTATCTTTTTATATATAGTAAAGCTTGTATCTATATGAAATTCACATCTTTAATTCACAAAAGGGATCATTTCAAAATATATCATCCAATGTACCAACTTCTTCGAATGTAGAAAATTCGTCAAATGCATCAGCTCCAACAAATGACACATCTCCATAGACAACTACATAGGTGTTGGTCCTAACAGGATGTTGGGTTACCGTTTACGAGGGTCTACCAGTAATGGCTCCCCCTCATTGCCTTGTGGTGATGAATGGTCCCGCCTAATAGCTTTGTTCAACTATGAGGTGAGACAAGGACAAGAACGGCTAAAACCCGATATTTTTGGTAAATGGATGGATTTAAAGAATAAAGTCACATGGTTCAATCAATGCTACAATTATGAGAAAATGTGACGCTCTCATGCAGACGATGGAGAACTTCTTGAAGATGTGAACGGATATTAACTGTGCGAGTTTGATGGAACTGATTTCAAGTAAACGGACATTTGGAATCTGGGTAAAAATAAACCTTTTTCATGTAGACGACTCTTTTTTTTTGTAATGTTTTAGGTAATGTTTGTTAGTCGTACATCTTATTCGTAATTTTTGTTTTATGTTTGTTTTGTAATGCTTTTATGTTATTGGTAATGTTTATTTTGTTTGAATGTATCGTAATATTTGTTTGTCGATTATGTTTCATAAAATAAAGGATAAATAACATAATAAACAAGTAAATAACAACTCAACCATATTACATATAAATAAAGCAATACAAGAACAATACAAAACGCAATACTAGTTAAAAATACGGGAGATTTTTCAAAATATTCCAAGGGGCATCATAGTCGAAACTCTCTTTGTTCCTAATGGATTTGAATTTTTCTTTAGCCGCCTCCAAGATGTATTCATCAGTATCATTCAAATGTGTGTCTTCAATCTTCTTATAAAGATCGTTGAATAAAAAAACTTATGTTTTCAATTCATACCATTTTGCTGCTATATCAAGCGTGCTGCGATGGTTTTCTATGGTGGTTTCAGCGTCAGTGTTGAAGGTATTGGTTACAAAGAACCAAAGCATTCTATCATCCAAACTGTTCTTCTCATAGACATTAATATATGCACGAGTTAGAAGCAAATACTCCTTAGCGGTCCATGGTTTTCAACCCATTGTAAAAGATACAAAGTAGACGAAGTGAAATAGATGATATGAAGTGATAACATTTTTGAGTCTTTTTATATAGACATGAGAGTATGCGGAAGTGACTTGGCAGTCCAAGAAACAAATATAATAACAAAAATTAATAAAAATAAAATACATTTTTTTATAAAAGAAAATTACCGAAATTAGTTATTTCATATTAATATATACAAAGTTCCTAAAATCAAGTTATATAGTATCCCAAATGATATTTGTCATCCTAATCTGTATAGAAATCCCGCATCTCTACGTGGCTTATTAATCTTCACTGGTACCCCCGAAACAATCATTTCCATAAACATGCATACGAATACTCCGCAATCCCCTCTATCTAGAATATATTCCTGTTGTGGCTCATCTACAATATCAATAAACTCCACAATTGCATTGTCTTTGTGTCCATCGGGGAAATCACTCCAGTAGTCAATGATATCTAGCTCTGAGATAATACTATCCCTAAAACTTTTGAATTCTCAATATATCATGTACTTTGAGAAGAATTTCATAGATTGTGCTGAATCATAAATGCATACTTTCCAGGTATCTATATGTAGCACTTCCAAAAACCAATGGATACCCATAACGTTTATAAGAAATAGAACTTACAAACAAAAAAAATTAATAGTCGTAAATTCAGTAATATTATATATATATATATATATATATATATAATTATTAAACATAACTAACCATATCTGCATCCTTCCATTTAGGACGACCTCCAATATCATTTGTTACATTCCTAAAAAATGATTTTCTAGGTTGCAAATTGAGTTCTTGAGGGTATATTGTCCACCTTGTGTTCGTCATCCGTCTTTCCATGAGCAAGGCACTCCATATCACAATATGTTGTACATTTTAAGATAAAAATGTTACAATTATTTATATAAATTAACGTCTAAAAAAATAGATAAAATTTAAATTTAACGAATGTTACCGAAGAAATTAACCACCTAGAGTCAGTAACTACAAGTAACCTCGACCAAAACTCCACATCCAGTGGGAGTATATGCAGCCTATGTGTAATGTTGAGGTTGGAAGAGATTATATACAATTCTTTCCAAAAACTCAACATACTAGCAGCATGAACATTGTCCAGCAGGAGATGATTTGAAACATCATTACTCTCTTCATTCACATTGTCTTCATTTGGTTTTTCATGACTCTCCACTGCTTTTTTTCTTTGTTTTGGTAATTTTCTTCAATTTTGGTGTGGATTGCATCAAAAAAATTAACATGTTAAATAATTATCAACAACGTAATACTTTATAAAGATACCAAATTTAAAATATGAGTTTTTTACCACTATGAACGGAGTCCGTTGATACCATGAAACGCCCTTCTTTCGTTGCGTCCTAACAATAGGAGTCGCTATTTTTGTGTGAAGTTCGCCCACGTCCGGTGACGACTCAACATGCATAGGCGTATGCCCAACTTCCCCCTCCAAACCATGAGTAGCTATATCATCATAGTCCAACTGTGTACCATGGTAATATGTTTCTTCCTCCTCTTCATTTATCATTTCTTCATCCTCCTCTCCAAACCCTATGTCTGGTTAATCTTTTTACTGTAATACACAATCTACTTTAGAACTTAAGTCAGCCACAACTCCTAGTAGACGCTTCACTAATGCATTTGTTCTTGTGTTCTTCTTCTTTACCAACCTTGTTGATGTGTCTCTTGACATATAAGTTTTTTTTATTCCAGGCTATTGCGGAAGAAGCATTTGTGGCAGATTGAGTCGAAGATGTTTCTGACCTGTACGTCTTTCTTTGAAGAGGCGAGGAAACAATAGGTGGACTATTTCGGATTGGACTATGTTGCGATGGGGGAGACTCTTCATGGTCAAGAGTCCAATTGACGTACCGAACATAAAACAGCAACACCAACTCCGTCGGGTTTGCCACGACAGAAATAGCTTGGTTGTTAGGCTGCAAAAATCTGATTGTTAGTTTAACATGAGAAAAACATTGGAATTTGTAATTATATATAATCCTTAATATAAAAAGCGTACCAAAGACACGTTGATTATTCGATGACATTGAAGCCAAGATAACGGTCTTTTACTTTTCCACGACCCCATCTGCAACAATTATGTCGGCGTGCGTATATAAAACTGGGTTGCCTCTGGGAACGTCTCCAAAATCCATATCTATGGAAAAAAAGGTAAGTAGCATGCTATTATATAATTAAAATGAAAATGAAAATGAAAATACGGTATTATATACTACAAACCGAAGTTCAATGTTTTTATCGTATAAAAAACAAATGTATGATAACTATTTAAATGCATTAGAAACTAACCTTAAACGGAAGCATAAAACCAGCAATGGTATACTTGTGTAGTTTCTTGGATTCGGGATTGGCCTGCTTGAATAGTCTAAATTTTTCTATTTTCTCAAACATTCCATGCATTAAGCCCAAAGTATAGGTCCAGAAATACGTACCCCATGCAAACTTGTAATTTTCAATTTATTTGTTATAATTATTATTATTATTGTATTTATACACAATCTATAAATGTAATACATGCTCCAATCATCTATATTATCAGCAAGCTAGTATATTGATGCGGGAATGCCCATTTTAAACGTCCCATCCGTGGAGACCTTTCAACATATAACAATTTGGATAAGCATTACAACATCTTCATCCTGAAGTGCAAGATAATTCGGAGAAATAATGTAGTCTTCCAAATCTTTCAGCCGCAAACGTGCATCAGAAATGTATGGGAACAAACGAGCACAAAGATTTGAATTTGACCGGCCTTTTCATTAGGGAGTAAATCCACATAAGGAGCGACTTTTAAACCACAAATCAGAATATATTCAGTTTCACCAAAATCCAATTGCATCCCCTCTATCTCAAAAAGAAACATCCTCATTTCAATTACTTTTTGAGACCTTACTTCATGCAACATCATCAAATGCACAAATAACGTGTTACAACCCAAAATTTTCCATCGTGTTCAGTCTAACACTTCATTGAAAGTCAAACTCATTCCTGTTATCTTTTAGCATAATTTGGAGCCTGTTTGAGCGTTCTGAGCCTTGTACACTTAAGGGATAAATGTTGGGGTTTATCTACTGAAGTTATAGCACAAAGAACGAGCCTTAATCACATTGACCATGAGTTCACGGCCACCACAATGGAGTTTACTGCCGTAAACTCCATGTGGGCCGTAAACTCACCCTACATGGTCAAGTTTTGGCCATTTGTTTCATTCTTTCACTTCCTTGGATGATTTCGTCCCAAATCCTCTCAAGTATCATCCCGATGTTCGTCCCCGATCTTCAAAACTCGTAAGTTTATTGTCCTAACTGGTTGATATCTTACATGATCTAGTGATCTTACATGATTTCATCCGTGAAATCATTCCATTTTGTAGATCTTCAAGTTTCACCAAGAACACACACTAGTGTTCTTGGCCAAAACCGACCATTCAAGCTCCTAGATCGTAAGTACTCTTGTTCTAACTCGTTGCACACTTGGTTATTTGTTATGTTGTTTTATACTATGAAAGAACACGCTTGTAATTAAAATTATACTATTAATTCAATGGATGATGTTGTTGCTTGCTTACTACTTTGCATTGTTGTGATAATATTGTTGAAACATAAAAGTGACCCTCTTGAACTAAGACACCGCAATCATCTATCTACCGCAACTGTTCACCATCAGCGATCATCTCAGCACCCGGAGTCAACTCGTCTTCAGCATCCGCAGCCCTTTGTTATTTCTTTTCTTATCTTTATGTACTGTACTCTATTATCCAGCATGCCTTGCACGGCTGCTTATAGAGTAGTTGTTTATTTCTGAGACTCTATAAATAGAGACTCTTTCTGATGTATTCGATATAACTTATAACTTCTTAATACACAACTTATCTTCTTCATTCCTCTATCTTACTACACTTCATACTCTAAATTTCTACTGAAACATAACCTCTCTTCGGAGCAAGTCTTCTAGACTTAATCACTAAACTTGATCTTTCTTATTAACTCGGAGTGAATGCATTCCTTGTTATGAATCAGTTTAAGTGTATTCTTGATATAACAATTGTTGTCATTTATATTTCTTTACTTTCCGCAACTAACTATCTAACCATCTAACTATATTATTGTTGAGCTTTTAGATCCTTTGAGATTAACTATTCCGCAATATACTTGTTCTAACGTTTGTTCAAGTGTGTCTCCAAGTTTTTCTCTCAACAATTGGTATCAGAGCCAAAGTGGTTGCTTTTGAATATCGGAACTCTTATTTTCTCATTAAGCCTTCTATACCACTAAAGCTCATTTCTCAAAAAAAAAACAAAAAAAATGGCACAATCGTTATCTCTGAATGTCTCCAATAGTGTTGGTGGTTCTAACCGAGCTCCAATACTGGTAGCGAATTAATATCATCACTGATCACAAAGAATGGAGAGGTACTTAAAAGGACTAGGTAAAGATGTATGGTGATCCATGGAAAAAGGACCACACGTTCCAATCCTCACACCAGTCCAAACTGACGGCGCGACAACTAGGCTAGGAGGAGGTCAACCAACCATGAGTCGTCCCACCAAGGATGATCTCGATAAAATGGAAAATGATGTTGTTGCTTTTTATGAAATTTCTTGTGGTGTTGCTCCTGACAACTTTGATATAATCATAAACTGCAAGTCAGCAAAAGAGATCTGGGATGTACTCAAAAACCTGTACGAAGGCTCAGAACAAGCACAAGATAAGAAGCTCACTACCACACTCAACGACTTCAACAACTTCAAAACTCATACGGGTAAAATTTTGGAGGACTCCTTCAAGAGATTCAACCAGATAGTCACAAAGTTATCAAATGCTGGTACCATCCGCAGTAACCATGAAACCAATCTCCAGTTCCTTAATGGCTTAGGACGACATTGGACTACGTCTAAGATGATAGTCCAAGGTGACAGAAAGATTCACTCTTTATCACTCTACAAACTCTATGGAGAACTGCAAGCACAAGAATCTACTGTACTTAAAGACTATGCTGACTTCGGAGGACCACTTGCTCTCATAGCACAAGCTCCACCGCAGTTACCCTACTCTTCATCGTATGATAACCCACCATAGTCATACGAAGCAGATTCCAAGTATGATGATGAAGTAGAATTTCAAAAGGCTATTGCTCTGGCTAGCCAACAGTTCAACCGCATACCACCTTCTTCTTTCCGCAAGAATCAACAATTCAACAAACCTCCATTCAACTGTAACTTCAGTCCTCAGAACAACCACTCTCGATATCTTAAAGGCTCTTAGAACAATCAACCAAAGGAGGTACTGCAGTCTCCTCATAACAATGACTCCGGTACTCAATCAGAAGACAAGACTGGTGTTGTGATTTGTCACAAATGCAATAAAGAAAATCACTTCGCAAAAGACTGTAAGGCCAATGTAGTCGAGGACAGAGCATTCTATCTTAAAATGGCTCAAGAGTTGGAAGAAAAAGAAAAGGCAAGGGCATATGTGGCTAAAGTTAAAAGAGACCATCAAGTTTGGTCATCAGGAGATGAAGAAGAGACCATCAACAGTGTTAAAGGAAAAGGGAAAATTTGCATGCTGGCCACTGCGGATGATGATGGGCCAGCAATGTTGAACAAAAAGTACTGGTACATGGCAAAGGATGGGACTCTAAGCATCGTTGAACAGGTAAAACTCATGATCCAAACTTTAAATTATAGTATGCATGATTGTCAACCCTACATAGATGATCTTAATGACACTTGTGTTGCCGTCCTTACAGACTATAACAAAGCCCTGGATGAGAAGAACATTGCGTCCCAAGAGATTTTCCATGTGAGAGGAAGACTGGATAACAAGAGACTTAAGATGGCAATGTTAGAGAAGGATCTAGAGTTAGAGAAAGATGCTAGAATGTTACGTGAAACCCAATTAGAGATAGCTTTGAACCAGAGAGATTTAGCTCAAAGAGAAATTGTACGCTTAAATCTATTAATTGAAAAATTATTTAATGAAAGTGATGCTATTGAAAATTTGGTAAAAAATGGAACCGTGGACAATACATATAATTGGGGTTGGTCAAATGGGTATCCTACTGCAATGGATTCCTCACCCCGGTTCAACAAAGACAGAGTGTATGTCCCTCCTAATAGAAAATTTCATTTCCCTGTCAATGACAAGACTTTTCCCGAAGATATCAAAACTCACTTCAGTAGATTACACAATTTGAGAAATAATTGTGTCATTGAGGAAATTGTGCCTGAGGATTCTAGTCACACATGTGATCAAACTCCCATATGCGGCACCACTCATTCAAATTCTCAAACTTCATCCGTAGTTGATGAAGAAATTGTTGTTGAAGGCCCTGAAGTCTCAAAGGACTTTCCATCTTTGTCCTCAGACCACAGTGTTCCACACTATAGTCAAATGTCCCAGAAGTGTCCCACCGCAGTTTCATCTAAAACCTACTCTGCGGTAGTCAAATCATCATTACCAAAACCATCAATTCAAGGAACGACAACTCTTCAGCCGATTTTTCATGAGTTACCTATATAAAATTTTGAAGTAGGCTAATGCTCTCAAATTCCAGAATCCTCAAGTTCTGATGATTCTAGCCCATGTTTTCAGAATCGTTCAAAAGATTCCAGGAAACCGCAGTTGAATAACAATGACTGCGGTTCACCAAAATCCTTGGCAAAAAGAGCTTTCAAAGAAGAATTTAGATCTCGAAACACAAGCAGACAAAGTTTTTCGAAAAATAAGAAACATATGAGAATTCCAAAATCTAAGAGACCAGAAAAATTTGTTTTCACAAACTACATTTCAAAAAACTCTTCTTTCATGAAAACCAGCAAAAAGGGAAGTTCAGTTTCAAAAGTCATTCCTGCTACTCCTGACATGACCTAAAAAGGTGTCAAACCTGTAAGAAACTACATTTTTCTGGTCTATTCCTCAAAAGACCCTAATTGGAAAGGAATTTTACCCACTCCAACACTTTTAAAATCACATCAAAACAAGTGGAAGGGAATCTTACCAAATCCACCTAAAGGGATTCAAAGATTTACACGTGCTAAATCTCATTCAAAACAAACTTTTCAGAAACCAAATAACATGCATGTCAAATCTCTTAGTCCAAAACTTTATTCAAAACAAACTCTTCAGAAACGAAATGTCAAATCCTTCAAGAGTTACCCACCTCAGACCAATACCAAGTCCAATTCACTCTCTAAACCGCTAACCAAGCACAAAGTCAGATTCAAAGACAAATTCTCTTTTTGTAAATGTCAGTGCAACTGTCAAAAGGTTTTATCTCATGTCAAGTCAAATCAAAGTCAGAAACCTCGTACTTTTCAAAAACCTCACAACAATCCAAATCTGAACAAACACCCAGTACTAGGTCTAAAAGTTGACAAAAGACCTGTCCATGCAACCTTGGACTATGCATCATTTAAGAATACATGAATTATCCCTGGCTCCAAAATTGTTTGGATGCCTAAACTAACTGTGTAATTCTTAGGCTTTGTGCAAGGAGGAACAAGAAGAAGAATGGTTAATTGACAGTGTCTGCTCCTTGCACATGACCGGAAGGTTAGAGTACCTTCGGGATTTTAGGCCTATATGCAATGGTGGAAATGTCACGTTTGGCAACAATGCAAACGGTGTCATCCGAGGTTACGGTGTTCTCACTACGGGGAACTTTTCCATTCAGAATGTTGCTTATGTAGAAAGCCTTAAACACAATCTTATCAGTGTTGGCCAACTATGTAAAGCAGGACATCGCGTAGAATTTGACGATCAATTATGTTACATAATGACGAGAGATCGAAGCACTTGCTTAATCAAATCTCGCTTCGAAGGCACGATGCATCCTCTGGATGTTTCTCTCATCATTGGTAAACCGCAGCTGTGCTTTCTGTCTAAAGTCGTATCCAAAGTCTGTTGGCTATGGCATCGCAAGCTAGCTCATCTCATCTTTCGGTACATCAACAACCTCATCACTGGAGAACTAGTCCGTGGTCTCCCCATTCTCAAATTCAGCAACGATACCCTTTGTCCAGCGTGTGAATGCGGTAAACAATCAAAACTAAGCCATCCTCTGACAATGGATTCTTCTATCTCTGAACCACTGGAGCTATTACACATTGATCTTTGCGGTCCCTCAACCGTAGCCAGTCTTCACCACAAAAAATATATACTGGTTATTGTTGATGACTATACACGCTTCACATGGGTCTTCTTTCTCAAACTTAAATCAGAGACACCACAAATCTTCATTAACTTCATCAAAGAAATCGAACTTCAAATAAAGCTTCCAGTCAGACACATCCGCGGTGATAATGGAACTGAGTTCACAAATCATCTTCTCAACAGTTTCCTAGTTTCCAAAGGCATCTCTCATAAATTTTCAGCACCCTATACACCGCAACAAAATGGTGTAGTAGAAAGAAGGAACCGCATACTCATTGAAGCAGCCAGATCCATGCTTAACTTCACCCAACTTCCTCTCTACTTCTGGGCTGAAGCAGTAGCAACCACATGCTTTGTTCAAAACCGAAGTATCATGTGCAAGCGTCTCAATAAAACACCATATGAAGGTCTCAACAATCACAAACCCAATGTTCGTTTCTTTTATATCTTTGGATGTAGATGCTTCGTGATCAACAACAGAGACCAACTCAACAAGTTTTCACTAAAGTCTGACGAAGGTATCTTCCTTGGCTAATCTACTAACAAGGTTGCATATCGAGTGCTCATCAGACAAACAAGGTTGATCATTGAAAGCTTTGATGTAAAATTTGATGATTCTCACATCCGCATCGCACCTCCGTCCACCGAAACCACTGCAATAATGGAAAGTGACATTCCAGCCGCTTCCAGACCTCTAAATCTAGTTGAAGTCAACTATGATGATCTTTTTGATCCCATTGAAATGGCGAAACTATCCGAAGTTCTAGTGTCACCCGCAGCTCAACAACGACATGCTGACGTATCTGGACCATCTCTATCTGAAGTAGTATCCCTCAATATTTCCACCTCTCTGGTTGAGGGGGAAAGCTCTACTCCGGATTTTGCTGCAACCGTTGAGGTTCCAGTACCTGATGCTACTTACATTCCTGCCCGAAGTGAGGCTTCACCATCAAACGAACCTTCGGAGGACTCAGTTGATGAATTCATAAAGAATATTGACACTAGAACCGATCCTAGAATTGTCACTCTCCCATCTGCATTCTAGGGGGAACCTTCTTAGGTTCCAGAGGAACTCCCATCCGCAATTCAGGGGGAACCTCAACCTCTGTCGATTCCTCAAGAAAATTCTGCTCCAATAGATCAAGATGGTTCAGCAGGATGTTCTCAAATCCAGGGGGAACTGCCATCCCCAACCACAGATTCCTCTGACATCCAAGATATCCCTTCTACCACTGCTGCTGATCATCTGATGCCACGTCTTCATGTATGGACAAAAGACCACCCACCAGGTCAAAGAAGCATTGCTTGAACCGGACTGGATAGCCGCAATGCAAGAAGAATTAGAAGAATTTGAAAGAAACAAAGTATGGCAACTTGTTCCTATTCCACAAGGTATTACTATTGTTGGTACAAGATGGGTTTTCAAGAATAAGCTAGATGAATCTGGCTCAATCATCAGAAACAAGGAAAGACTTGTTGCCAAGGGCTATAGTCAACTAGAAGGCATTGACTACGATGCAACGTATGCTCCGATAGCACGCATGGAAGCCATCTAGATCTTTCTAGCATACGTACCCCAAAAAAATGTCAAGGTACACCAAATGGGCGTTAAGAGTGCTTTTCTCAATGACGAACTAAAAGAAGAGGTTTCTCTTCAGCAACCTCCAGGATTTGAAAATATGGAATTTCCAGACCACTGCTACAAGCTTGAAAAAGCAGTCTATGGCCTGAAACAAGCCCAAAGAGCTTGGTATGAGACACTCTCTGAATTCCTTTTCTCATCCGGGTACAAAAGAGGAGTGATTGATCCCACATTATTCAGAAAAGCAAATGGTGACCACCTTATGAGGGTACAAATATATGTGGATGATATCATTTTCGGGTCAACTGATCAAGGCATGGTAGATGAATTTGCTAAGCTCATGACCAACAAATTCAAAATGAGCATGAATAGAGAGATTAATTTCTTTCTAGGTCTTCAAGTCAAACAAATTCAGCAAGGAATTTTCATTCATCAAGAAAAATACACCACTGAACTTTTGAAGAAGTATTCAATGGACAACTGCTCTTCTGCTAAGGTCCCTATGGCCTTCGCTTATAAGATCTCTACTGATCCCTCTGGTGAATCTGTCGATCACAAGACTTATAGAGGTATCATTGGTTCACTGATGTACCTCACTGCAAGCAGACCAGACATTGTCTTCACAACTGGTGTATGTGCAAGATATGAGGCTGATCCAAAAGTGTCTCAAATGACTGCAGCCAAACAAATTCTTCAGTATCTTAAATGAAGCAAATCAATGGGTTTATGGTATCCCGCAGGTAACGACTTCAGTCTTCAAGCCTTCACCGATGCAGATCATGCAGGTTGCAAGCTCGATAGAAAAAGTGCATCAGGTGGATGCCAATTCCTAGGAGGAAGACTTCTAAGTTGGTCTTCAAGAAAACAAACATGTGTATCCCTATCTACTGCAGAAGCCGAGTATGTGGCCGCAGCCAGCTGCTGTTCCCAAGTTCTTTGGATGAAGACACAATTGCTAGACTATGGGTATAGAATGTTGTGGATACCAATTTACTGTGACTCTGAAAGTGCTATAGCGATCTCTCATAATCCTATTCAGCACTCCAAGACAAAACATATCGAGTTACGATATCATTTCATCAAAGATCATATCAGACCTATTTTAGGGATGATGACAAAATGAACGATTCCCAAATAAATCCATCCTCAACTTGTCCTTTCCTCTCCCAACCACGTCCCATTAGTTACTGTGACATCCCCATTTTTCACGGCCAGAAAAGACCGATTTTGTTTATGCTTTATAAAAATCAGAGTACTTCTTTTAATAAAAATGTTGCGGAATTTGTTCCCAGAAAAACATGATAAATACGTTATTAAAACATTTTCAAAGAAACGTATTTTATTCATTTTAAAACGTTTGGGATGTCATCGTTAATACAGAAACATAAGCATAAACAGAACTTACATTTATTTGCACTAGTGATCTACATCTCTTTAAATCTCTCAGTGTAATGTCACTTCATATCAACACCTGTGATATAAATAAACTGAGTGGGTCGGGTTGGGAAACCTAGTGAGTACATAGGGTTTTCAACCCACAATAATATATTTATTATGTTTAAACAATCAAATAATCAACCCAATTACCCATCCCCATTATCTTCTTTACTCTTAAGGATTTAACCTAAGAGTCATCTATCCTGCATTCGTTTATTCTGATGTCCCTTACTTCCAGGGTTATAGGACTGGCACTAAATCCATAGCTGCCAATGTTCATTCATAAGGCACTAATTCCATAGCTGCTATATTCTACTCATCGGGTACTAAATCCATAGCTACCAGTGTTTAATAGGTACTAAGTCCATAGCTACCAATTCCTAACAAGTACTAAGTCCATAGCTACCAGCGTCTAACTAATAGGTACTAAGTCCATAGCTACCAATTCCTAACAGGTACTAAATCCATAGCTACCAACATCTATCAGGTACTAAGTCCATAGCTACCGGTGTTCGTCCCATAGGCACTAAGTCTGTAGCTGCCAATGTATACTCACATCATCGTATATCTCTCATCATTAATCTACCCATGTCATACCCAACATATTCGTATATATAAAATATGTATACAGTTTAAATCATTTAAAACATGTATAAAATGTTCATCCAGCATAGACAGCAAGTATTCAGACAATATGCCCACATAGCACGTAGTTTATATAAAATACTTCATATATATATGTGTAAGATGAAAGGGACTATGCACTCACCTGAGTAGGTGGTGACTCAGCACTCGGACAGCGCTTCGATACTCTTAAAACAATTTTCCTTCGATAAAACCTAGTACCAATACCACTAGGGTTTAGTCTAACGATAACCGCGACAAATTAATAGTCTGACTATTATTATTCTTATACAAGCGTTAATACACTCAATATAACTCATAATAATAGCCTAAATAATTATTTTAAGGACCTAATAACATTCCTATAAATATTTGAAAGATATATTAAAAATTGCGTAAGCGTAGCACATTTACAGCGAATTTTATCGAAAACCGGAACTTATTTGGAGCAGCGTTTTGAAAGCGAAAGACTCATTTTTCTCAGAACTCTGGGAGCCTCGGGAGCTAAGGGGTTTAACTAGGGCTTAGGGGGTTTAGATGAGCTAGAGAGAGAAAGTTTAGAGAGAGAGAGATATGAGAAATGTGTGAGAAGTTTGGAGCACTTCGCACCTCTATTTATAGTGCCAGACTTCGGTCATTACGCTGGGCGTAGGGAGGCTACGCGGGGCGTAGTCCTCGGATAAGAATGCCAACTTCGCACCAGCTGGCTCGCACCCATTCTCGGACCCAAACAAGATCAAGTACGCTGGGCGTACCCAGCATTTGGACACAGGGCTTAGCGAGGGGCGACGTGTCAAGATCCGAAGCGAGGCTTTCTTCAGCGATGGACGGTTCAGAACGCGCCACGTCATCGATCCTTCATCATGTCTCGCAATTTCATGTTTCAACTTTAAAAATTCTTAACTTTCACATACGAGCTCCATTTTCAACGCTCTTTATATCCACGCGAAGGTGGGAATGTACTCTACAACTTTCTTTTAGACTCCGTCGGCTAATTTTGATTCGATTTAAAATTTTATATTATTAACAGGCCGGGACAGGATTGGTCCGTTAAATCCTCATAACTTCTTCATCCGACATCCGTTTTTGCCCATCTTTTTTCTCGTTACGCTACTCTTAACGAGATCTTCGATTCTCGTTCAGGTCGTGTGGCTAAAAACCGCTCGATCAAATATTCGAATTTCGGGCTGTACACTGCTAGTCCGAAACTTCGAAAAATCATAACTTCTTCATACGAAGTCAGATTTGGGCATTTTTTTATCGATGTTCTTAGTTTAACATATTCTACGACTTTCCTTTAGAGCGCTAAGGCTAAATCTCACTCTATCGTAAATTCACTATTTACGCTTCCCGGTGTCGTGCCGGTTCCGTCGCGAAACTTCGACGGGTCATAACTTCTTCGTTATAACTCGGATTTCGGCGTCTTTATATGTACGGAAACCTTGTGACATATTCTAAAACTTGGTTAAGATTATTTATTCTAAATAATCTTTTGTCGAAAAGTCGTTTTCGACCCCTATTGCCTCTAAATTGACTAGCCCGGATCTACGGGCGTTACAATTATCTCCCCTTTAGGATGATTACGTCCCGAAATCATCAACGAAACAGGGCTCGTATAATGACTCCATACGTCATCTCTTCATCCTAGGTAATAATTATAACTTCTATATTCCTTCAAGTCTATCTCTTAGACTCATTGACTGCAAGCAGTACTCGATCGTGCACCTGCTCTGTACCTCAGGTTAGACTCCAAATAATGACCTATCATCATGTGATGCACGTTTAGACTCAGGTCTCTTACAGTTAAATTCTAAAATAGACTATGCCTTCCTTCATGTTTTAATGTGATATAATCACACTTTAACATGTAGCATTTCTAGTTACCAACTTCTTTAACAACGAGCGCGATACTTCTATTGATCGCTTTTGATTTCAGTTGTTTGGCTTAAGTCGGACGCTACATCAAACTTGGTTCTCTGAACCACGTAACCTACTCATCCTAGTCGGACTCAATGTGATATAACTACTAGGGTCGGGATAACAACAATTTTCTTAGTCATTACCGAGACAATGGTAACGACATACTTGAATAAAACGAAATCAATTACTAGCTTCTTGGTAACCTTCTTACTAAAAAGTTTTTACATGTTAAAGCTCTTTATCAAATTGCCTTACATACTGTATGTTTCCTTTCAAACTCTATTACAATTGTGTTTCAAACAAAGGTTTTCTTATACTTAAAATTGTTCTTATCAAACAAATTGCTCTCAAATCATTTTATAAACTGACATCAAGTCATCATTTCTTAGTTATTAAACTTTTCAAAGGTCTTAGAAAACTTCTTTTATACATTGATATTTTCAAATGCATGCCCATATATGTATAGTTATATAAGTAATGTTTAAAGGACTTAGGACGACTATCTCGATTTATTTCCTTTTCCTCGTTGGGATGTGGCCTTAGGGCATCGGTTAATCGTCTGAATGTTGTCTAAATATTAGTTATATATCATGTATACATATATAGACATAAAAGTTCCATCTGTCAGTTCAGTACCTTTGAGTAGCAAAGGCATACTTTCGGTCATACACATACATTACTAGTAGCTGTAATAGGTATAGTTAGGAGATACTACTTACTATTCCAAGTACAAGGAATCACACAAAAGTCTGTTCATTCATGAGTCTGTACTAATACTATTACATACTAAAACAGAGAATAATATAACAGAGAATACTGTAACAGAGAATACTATAACAGAGAATACTAGACAGAACATACTATAACAGAGAATACTATAACAGAGAATACTAGACAGAGCATACTATAACAGAGAATACTATAACAGAGAATACTAGACAGAGCATACTATAACAGAGAATACTAGATACTAATGAATGTTATAGGATGAGATACTATTCATACTACATGAATAGATATTTATACTTACTATACGGGACTTACCATTCCACACCCGGCTAATAGCTACAGTGGGAAAATGCACGTCGACGGATGTCTACGGTTGTACTGTTCGGCGAGTTTCCACGCCGTGAATATCCTAGTACAAAAGGATACAATTACAATAATTATATTATTTCATTATTACCTTTAATTTGTGTCACATTCACATGATCGATGAGGTAGACTAGATTTGAATAATAATAGTTATTACTTCAGTAATTAATACAAATAATACTGTAGCACGCATATATATTTTCCCATTATATTCAAATTGTGATCTTCTCACATATAGGGTAATATAAAACTATATTTTGATAATGATAGTCATACTTGGGAAAAGCTTTCATTCTTACAAAGAGACAAACATACAAAACAGTCGAGTCTTGGTAGAAGACTAATTTTTATACAAGTAGAAAATATAGGTTTTTCTAGGAGTTTTCAAAAATATACAAAACTTTACATTGTTCAAATACAAACTTTTTCACCAAACATTTACTAGTATTTTCTTTACAGTTTTACAATGTAATGACACCTAAAATACTTATGAATTCACCAGCTTAAATGTGTTGATCTACACTTTTAAAATAACTTGTATTCTCAGGTCACAAATAGATAGGTACGACGACCAGGTTTTGTGAAGACGGAGCAGTCAAGACTCGTCTTTTATTTTGATTATTTATTATGTTGTTTTATACTATGAAAGAACATGATTGTAATTAAAATTATACTATTAATGCAATGGATGATGTTGTTGCTTGTTTACTACTTTGCATTGTTGTGATACTATACATGACGTCCTCCGTCCCAGAACGTTTCCGCCCTTCTCGGTTTTGGGGTGTGACATAACGGGTCACCATGTGGGATATGCATTCCTAAAAATTTTCCAAATAATAGTCGTTATGATTGTGTTAGGTACGGAAAATAGTCTTGAATGATAGTACCCATCACACCTTTTAAAGTTAAATCTGCTTTTTGATTGAGATTATCGTGCTACAAAACATATACATTTAATTTCATATAGAACGTTAGTAATTGAAAATAAAAAACAACGTTTCAAAATTACTTTTCTAATTCGGTTTATGAAATAAATAGCAACGTACTTTTATATAATACTAAATACCACATATAAAATGGCAGAAATAAAAAATGTGGAAAAAGCAATTTCTAGTCATTCCACAGAGGCTAGAGGTCATTCCGCGGAGAACCCTCTGCAGAGTGACCTACACATCCGCGGAGACTCAATTTTGGTCGCTTAACTCATTCTGCGGAGGGAATACATCACTCCGCGGACGATCCTCTGCGGAATGACGTAACTCTCCGCCGAATTGATCTTCGCAAAATCGAATCCCTGTGAATCCTAACATCTACAAAATCTAAATTTGTATATATATTCACGGTAATCAATTGGGTTTGTGTAACATTTGAATCATATATGGAACTAATAGAAAGAAGGGAATGTGAGAAATACACGGGAGCCGTATCCATCGGCAAAAATATTGCGGAAATTGCCCTCCATCGGTGCCAGATTTGAATCGTATCTAGTCGATTTCGCTGGAAAATGACATTGTTTGATGTCGTTATCGTCGGGTTTGAAGTCGTAACCGGAAAAAGTTCGATATACACAGCCAATGCGGAGACACGTTCGATGACAAAGAGGAATGGGGGAGACCAGTGGGGGCCAAAGCGGGGGAATCGTTTTTGTCAAAGAAGAGAGGGTGAAATTACTAAAGTACCCCTCTCTGCGGAGATTTCATTGTTCCGTGGAGGTCCGCAGAGGGGCATTCAGGGAATGTATATCTATACCCGAAAATGTCCATTTTCATGTCTAAAATTTGAAAATACCCCCCATTTTTTTTATTATAGCCGGTATTTTCCCTGATAAATTTTTACTACACATGTCATCAGGAATATGGGAAGTATGAAAAAATAAAAAGATACTTAATTTTTCGATTAGAAAAAATAAGAGAATATTTGATTTCTATTTAGATAATAAAACAATTTTATTTATAACTAAGTTTCTTTACATAATTCCCCATATAAGTGGATTATTATGTACCAAAACGAATTTCGGTCATTATTCGACATTCAATTAACATGAAAATTAGTCTCTAACATACTTTTCACTTAACAATTTATCAAAATAAGAGATAGAAACAAATTAATATTTGTAGCGCCGTATGGACAACATCTAGATCCCTCAAGTTCCTACATATATTAAAGCTTGAGACGAGACAATATGCTGTTGAAAAACAATTCCAAAACTAGATTAGTGAAGAATCTCGGTGACAAGATCTACCAAGACTTCTAATTTATGTGTTAGGTATCACTTTGAGACATCATATCATAGTGATAGGGACGGTTCAACGAGTATGGGGCTCTAAGCGAACTAAAAATTTGGAGCCCTTTAACATTTACTATACTTAATGTTTTAAACTCTCATCTTTTATTCGGGCTTGGGACCGGCAATAATAAACTAAAAGGTTTACAAATGGCGGAATTAATTTTTTTTATGTATATGTGTTTTTGTTAATATATTTTATGACATAAAGTTAATTATTCTAGTCTTTTTAGATGCAAATTCTTTAATAAAATTTTCATAATTAATTTCTTTTACTAACTGTTTTTTAGTTGACAAAATAGTTAATTCATTTAATATTTCTTGTGACATTGTAGATCTTAAATAATTTTGTAATAGTTTTAATTTAGAAAAACTTTTTTCTGCAGAGACAACGGTTACAGGTAGGGATGAGCATTAGAACCGCCGGAACCGGAACCGGACCGAACCGAACCGAAACCGGATGGGAACCGGAACCGGAATTGGTAACAAGGTTCAGTTACCGGTTTTCAATTTTTATGAAAACCGATCCCGGTTCTAAAAACCGGAATCGGTTTTACATTTTTTTTGTTTTTTTTTAAATACGCATAACTCACTCATATGAACTCGGAATTAATTAATTTTTTTTCCAACATGTAATTTGGAGTTTGTAGTTCATTTTTTACTGTACAAACATATGTTTTTGTTAGATATTGAATCAGATACATGCCCTGAAAGAAAGAATATCGATGCTGCGTTTTTCCTATTTCAACATTTTTTTGTTTTTTTGAATCTGTCATATTTTTTTAAATGAGCATAACCCATTCATATGACGTCGGAATTACTTAATTTTTTTTCCAGCAAGTAATTTGGTGTTCGTAGTTCATTTTAGACTATAAAAACACATATTTTGGTTAGATATTGAACCAGTTATAGACCTCGGAAGACAACATATCAATGATGCATATTTTCTGTTTTAGCATTTATTTTTTGAAATTTGTCCCGCTTTTAAAATGCGCATAAATCACTCATATGAAGTCGAAATTACTTGATTCTTTTTTCATCATGTAAAAAGTCATAATTTGGTTAAATATTGAATCATTTACAAGCTTCGGAAAATAACATATCATCTATAATATTTTGAACCGTTTCTATTTTGAAAAATAACCGAAAAACCAGGACCGAAACCGGAACCAGCGTTAGAACCGGCGGTCCGGTTCCCGGTTATTATAATATACGAAAACTGGTTCTGGTTCCGAACCGGTCCGGTTCTAAAGCTCATCCCTAATGACAGGAATAGTTAACATAATCCTATAGGCAACATATGTATTTGGAAAACAACTAAACTTTTTTAATGTAATTAAGTATATTAATAATCGTATCACGCTCTAAATATACAATATGTCTTAGAAGTTTTAGTTCATGAAATAAATCTAAACCATCAATATATAAGTTATCATCATGCTCTAAAGTTTTTTCAGGATTTAAAAATGTTTTTTTAAAGTATTTTCATCAAATGATTTTAATTTTTCTATACTAAATAGAAAACAAAAAATATTTTTGAACTCATTAAATTGTTCAAATCTACTTTTAAGTGAAGTAATGGTTTTATCTACTATATATATATATATATATATATATATATATATATATATATATATATATATATATATATATATATATATATATATATATATATAATATATAAAATAATCAGTTTTAAATAACTAAATAGGAGTTTTAATAGTTTCATTAGGAACATTTTCATCATATCGTCTATTTGTTTCAGTGATATACTTAAACAAAATTTAGGTTTTACGTTTATTTTTAAACCCAATTCTTCTGCATAATCTAAAGTCATTTCAAATCCGTTTTCTCTATATTTTTCAACGAAACACAATAGTCCATTTAGTTGATCTATAACATCATCGATACACATATCATTTGATTGCAAGTTTTTACTAACAGTGTTAATAGCAAACAAAACATCATAACAAATTATCATTAATAAAAAAAAAAATTATAGTTTTCAAGTTCATATGTAGCTAAACATTTAGCCTCACTTTTAATTTTTGGATCTCCACAATTTTTGGATAATTGTAAAAATGTTTTTCTTAATTGTGGTGCTTGATATCTAATTACTTTTAAACTTTCTACCCTACTTTCCCAACGAGTTTGCGATAATGATGTAAGTATTAGGTTTGATATATTATCTTGTAATATTTTCCACCTTTGAGTTGATGAAGCAAATATCGAATATATATGTTGTATTAATCCAAAAAATTCAATAGTTTTATCACATGAATTAGCCATATCACAAATTACTAAATTTAAACTATGACAGCCACAAGGAGTGTAGAATGCTCTAGGGTTAATATCTAACAATCATTTATGTACACCTTGATGTTTTTCCTTTCATATTTGATCCATTTTCGTGACCTTGACCCCTAAGATTATTTATATCTAGTCCTATATTTTTAATTTTATTAACTATAACATCATATAAGTCTTTATCCATTGTATTATCTACTACTAAAAATCCTAGAATGTACCCCTTAACTTCTATTAGAGTTGTTGAAAGATCTAAACATCGTAAGATAATTGACATTTGCTCCTTATGAATTGTATCGGGAGTACAATTAAGTATTATTAAAAATTATTCAGCCTCTTTTACCTTTTTTAATAATTTTAGTTTTAACTTCTTCTCCTAATAAAGTAATAAGTTCATTTTGCATATTATATCCAAGATAATGATTATGAATTTCTTTGTCATTAATTCTCTTAATATGTTCTTGCAAAAAAAGATCAAATTCAGTAATCATTTAAATTATAGTTAAAAAAATTACCATTATTGTCTTTATAAAATTTTTCATTTGTTCCACGAAATGCTAAATTATTTTTTCCTAAAGTTTTTACTACAATAATGATTCTTATTAACACATTTTTCCAATGTTCTTTTTCTTTATTTAATTGTTCTTGGATTTGCTTTTCAATTGTTTTATTATTTGTTAATCTTGTTTGTAAGTCAATCCATGACCTCATATTAAGAATGTGTATGTTACTTGCTTCATGTCTTTTTAGTATACTAGAAATATTATTCCAATCATTGTTACCTTTATGTGCTAATGAACATGTAGATGTGTTTACATTAAATAATTTACAACAAAAACAATAAACTTTATCTACATCTATGGAATAAACCAACCATGTTTGTTCATATTTTTTTCCATTTGGTATTTTTTGCATATAAAGAAATGTACTAAATTTAAAATCATAAATTTTAACAGGGTCTTTTTCTACAATTAAATCTCTTAAATTTGTACTGATATTATTCCATCTACTTGGATCATATATGTTTAAAGGGGTGTTATTATTTTCACTATTAGTTTGTTCGTTATCAATTTCAATATTAGTTTGTTCCTTATCATTTTCACTATTAATTTGTTCGTTATCAATTTCAATATTAGTTTGTTTATTATCATTTTCACTATTAGTTTGTTTGTTATCAATTTCAATATTAGTTTCTTCAATATTATTATCAACATTAGCTTGTTCTGGTTCATTATCAACATTAGTTTGTTCTTTTTCATTATCAACATTTTTGTTTGTAGTTAAATATTTTTAAAAATACCATTTTTGTTTATCTATAAAAGCTTCTTCTTGCATTTTTCATTTCCTTTTTAAAGCACCTGATTCGTATTTTGTCTTTGACATGTTTATTAATTGTTTGATTAATAATAACTATAAGTATCGAATATATGAATTAGGATTATACCGCCCCTAAGATAATGGAAAGCTCAAAAACAATGGAATCTGCCAATGTAGAATCTGTGAACAATGAGATCTGCCAATCTGAAATAAAAATATCAGAAAATTTAAAAGAGTAACAAATTTGATCATTCATACCATTTGGAAAAAGCCCAAAACAATTAAAATACAAATTATATAACATAATAATAAAACATTGTTTTTAATTAGAAGATATTATATAACTTGATGTCAAACAATAATCTCATTAAAAACAAAACCAAATTATGATGCCAAACCACATAATTTA
The DNA here is from genome assembly GCF_002870075.4 of Lactuca sativa. NCBI lineage: Eukaryota > Viridiplantae > Streptophyta > Magnoliopsida > Asterales > Asteraceae > Lactuca > Lactuca sativa. The sequence goes on from NC_056628.2 coordinate 172,595,798, forward strand.
AGTCAAATATCGCATGTTTGATAAAAGAAAAAAAACTTGTTCTATTATTCTACACTCTGGGTATATTCCATCAAAATTCAATTTTGAGACTTTTCTAGATATTGGAGTTTGGGGCCAATCAACCAAACCAAGAGCCAAAAAGCATCAACCTTTTTGAGTAATGATTCACCAAACAAAGCAAATTGAAGCAGTGGGACAAAACTTATTGGCTAGGCGACAATTACTCCATTAATCAACAATATAAATTGAGATTTTTAGAACACTGGTTTGAGTGGTTTCAGCTAATCATCAACTATTAACATTTAACCCCATTACCCCAAATCCCTAATTACATAATTTGATAATCAAACAATAGGAAAATCAAAACTCAAAAGGGAAAATACAAGCGCATCACCGTTTCAAATTCAATGACAAAAGAATAGCTGATTTTGATTTTAGAGTTTTGAGCGATGGAGAAACCGATAGGCGAGAACAACAGCCAGCTGGTCAACCGTCAAGAGCGGTTCAAATCATTCAATCGACAGTCTGTGGAACAATTGAAGAATCGATTGGAGAAGAAGGCCTAGAATCGATTACGAGAATTGGGAAAAGAAGGGAAGTTTAGTCGTCATCTCACTGTCGCATTGTGTTTGTAGTCGACTAGTCGCAGACATGATTTTTTTTTTTGAGGAATGGGGAGTATCGCATGGATTGTGAATAGATGGAGAGAAACTAGACTTGAAATTAAATGAGGCCCCTTACAATTTGGAGCCGTAAGCCCTACCTTTACAAACTCAAGCTTAAGGTCGGCCATGCATAGTCATGAATGTCTGATGTGTAGGCTTTATTTAACCTATTTTGATAATTTCTCGAGCTCAAACAACCTTAAATTTTAAAGATATTAACTTCGAAAAAAATTGTCTACATTTTCAAACTATTTCTTATAGTATAAAGATATTAACTTCATGGTTTTCAAACTTTTTCAATAATTTGTAAGAGAAAAATATTAGTAACAAAGAGCATAGATTCATGTCTATGTCAATGAAGATGGAAACGAATTTGAAGATGGAATTTCTACGGATATTTATTAAGATATGTATTATGATATTCAAACATATTATTCAAGAAAACAAAAAGATAATGATTTTCAATGGCCATAATTCAAAGTAATGATAAATCATGTAAATGGAAAAAGGATAATAAGATAATTCCTTTCACATATTTGAAGATTGATGAATGAAACCGGATGGCTAAAGAATAAAATGCCACTATGGAAACAAAGATAAAGAAATATGCAATAAGGAATTTGAATTGCATACCAAACTTCACTAGGGAGATGAAACTTGTATTTTATTATGTTAGTTGATGCATTTCAAGAAGAGGGAAGGTGTTATATTATTATTATGGATTCAAAGGAAGGTATTCATGCAAAATATTGGCACTTGTGGTGAAAGATGGTAAAAGTGAACAAAATTTGTCAAAAAAACCGCTATGTGCAAACTATCTACGGAGAAAAAGAATTATTGCTCCGAACGTGTTTGAATGTTATAAATCTTCACCATTTTTGTAAAAGAATAGTTTTTATATATTTAAAAACTTAGTACTTTCAGAAAATTATTTTTTTACATTATTTTTACTTCTTCTAGATCATTGTTTTTATAAAATCAATTCTTTTCACAAAGTTATTTTTCTTACATTTTCGTTTTTATGCATGTTTTTTTTAACACTGTTCAACTTTTAAAAATTGGCTTTTTCTTTTACAAATTTGTTGTTATTTTTTCTTTTACACATTTGTTATATGAATATGGGGTCGTAAAAACCTATAAAATCTTTATTTTACATATTTATTTTTACAAAATGAAATACATTTTTACGTGTAATTAAATATAAACCTAATGTAAATCATATGGTATATATAAGATAAATTATCACTACTACAAAAGGCGTCATAGGACTCGCAAAATAGGACCTGATCTTTGGGAAAACCGGGACATATCATAGAAAAACCGGCACTTAAAAGGGGATACGCTATATGACCAGGTTCAGTTTTAAAAACCGGGATATATGTTATACTCAAGTAACCCGCTTCCAAGCACGTCAACCGGGACTTTTAGTTGTATGGGTATATGACCCGGTTTCAAGAAACCAATCGAGTTCTATTAGTGTTACTAGGAGAAAAAAAATATATGCCAGCCAATTTTTTAACAACCGAGTGTTTTTGACTTTTTTTGAGCAAATATGTTATGTGGCTTAATAAATGGGTTCTAATATAAGAATTTCATACCCTTAATGTAAACAGTAGATAAACCATTATCTGAATTAATAGCTATAGTTTTGAGTGTACCCAAGTTGTGTCTTAAAGAAGTATACTGTTCATATAACTGAGTCAAGAAATCCTACCCAATTCTCTCTATCATGCCCTCATTTTTAAAGTACAACAACAATCACTATTCAAGTTTAGCCTAATACTACCACATGTTTTATTAAATAAATAAATTATAGTAAAATAACATCTAAGTGGATAAATAATATATTTTTACAATTAGGGGTTCTTAGAATATTTCGGTTCTTATAATTTAATTAGATTAGGATCCCAAATGTCTCAACTTTTATATTCATAATAAAACTTTCACTGACATTTTATTTTCGCCATAATTTCAAATACTCAAAAACAACTAATAATTTTAAATGCAACATTCTGGAGCTCAAATGGTTGAATCAATTAGCTAGTGTTCGAGTCGATGGCACTGTGCAAAACCCGATATCAAAACCTGTTCTGGCCCGATTCTTAGATGCAGTTGACCTGGACCAAAGGGAGCCAAACCTTTACCCAAAATCCGGATGAAGTAATCTTTAAACCAGAAACCCATACAAGTTTTAACGGTTCCAATTGTCCGGTTTTCAGTAATTCAATCTCATCCATAGGCACATGTAACAGCAAATATAGATCTAGTATGCAATTACATATTTACATCACACTTTGAAATTAACCATTGACTTATAAGTTTTCTTTTTTAAAGGCTGGACACTTTATTACATGAAAATGGCAGCAAGTAGAACTACAAAACAAGAGACACATGTCATCCAGATACAGATAACTACAAGCAAAAGACCATTGTACATATAATTAAAAAATATTCATCATTTTTACTTGAAAAATCTGCCTTTAAAAACTTTAAGCAGCTACAGCATAGCTAATAATTAATCCATATTTTCCGTAAATGAAAGCAGCTCAATTTCAGTAAAAAGATGAGTTGTTTGAAACAACAAATGATAGTATTGCATTTTAAAAGACTCTACACTTAATCGGCTTAGGCAACTGCACTTGAATTTTGAAATCAAGACAAAAGCAATACCAATACAGTTAATTTAGCTTACAACAGCAACATCCAACCAGAAACCGACTTCAGGGGCATGGATAGATGGAGGACTCAAAATATGGAACTATTTGTGCACTCAGCCATTAACACTGGAAATCACATCAGACCCATGTTGGGTAGAACAAATTGACAACGTAAGATTGCTTTGGTATAAAGAAAACAAAGGAATTAAGTAGTTACTTTTTTACTTGTAGGTGTTACATTCAACAGATGAGGCCTACGTTTTCTCTCTATTTTGTCATATCCTTATCACTTTTGAAATTCATGCACTCTGCAAAAAATAGATCAGATACACTCAAAAGATTACACGGTCATAAACAAACTTTAAATTTTAAAGTTCAATAGATTTTGATAAAAAAAAAACAAATTTGAAAGATAACTACTACTGATTCCTATGATTATCTACTTATTTGCTATTTATTCTTCCATGTTACGCACACAGAAAAAGCAGAGACAACACATGAACACATATGTGTTTATTCATCAATTTGCATAGCAGAATACCAAGTGAAAAAAGGATAAAAGCTCTCTAAACCTAGTTAAGTGCATACTTCTAATTGATTTATGCTTCTTTGCAACTCCATTCAATTCAATTATATAATAAGACTAGACGAGTAACAAGAGAGTAGATGATCAGCGACGAAGAAAAATAAAATATAGTTCAATTCTAAAGAATGAGATTATGAAAGGCTCGGTATATATAATGTATATATATTGGATTAACAATGATGAAATCTTTAGCAGGAAAAGTCCCGCCTTCCAGTAAAAACCAGGGTATATTAATTTCATTCTACACTATAGCATAAGTATATTCTTTATCAAAATATTCTTATTTATCGGTTGTTATGTTATCCTACTGTTTGTTTTTATCTCTTTATTTTCATATGATATGAGGTTAAATTTTTCCATGTCTATTAATTTTAGTTTTTACATATATGAATAAATAGCTTATTTCATTATAAAAATCAAGACTTAACTGGAAAATTGGTCTTGTGGTTATCAAAAAAGTGTAGATAAGGTCTAAAATATTTTCAACTTACATGGTTGGTCCAAAACGTGAAACTTCTTGTGTTTTTGGTCCCTAAACTTAACTATTGTCTATTTCTTTCCATTTAGTATAGCATGTGCCCTCTATATGAGGGTAATTTTGTCTTTTCACCTATTGGTACCTATGGTTTGAAAACTCCTTTAAGACCCAACCCACAACGTCTCTCTTCTCGTTCATTTTCATTCAGACAACGCCTCTTTCTCTCTTACTCTTTCTCGTTCGATCGATTTTTTGTTCACTCACAATGGTGCAACAACTGTGTTTTTATGGAAGAGATGTTGCTGAGCGAACCTCCTGGACAAATTAAAACCCTTATCGTCATTTCATCGCATGCCCTAAACAGGTAACAAGGTTCAAATTAGGTCAACGATTATTATTTAATAATCCATCTACTTTTATGTGTAAATGTAGGATTCAAAATGTGGATTTATTGGTTGGGTTGAAGATGTATTTGGTTATAAGTTGGGTTTGTTCCTTTTGTTTATCTTCTTTAGGAACTATGGATTACATGTTAAGGTGTAGTTTTTGGAAGAATGTTGTAATGTTGTGTTTTGGTGTTTGTTTTTGTAAGCTGATCTAGAAGGATTAATCTAAGAATGTAGTAATGTTGTGGTTTAAGTTTATGTTGTTGTTAATGGTAACTTGTCTTATTGAAAGTGTTACTTTTTGTTATAAATTATCTCAGTTGAAATGGTTATGTTAATGGTGCATGGTGTAATGGTAAAAAATTAATTTTTAACATTTGGTGTTACTTGAAAACTATGATGCTAAACATACCACAATACTAGAAAGTACATTACCAAAAGTTGCTTTAACAAAAAGAAAAAAACCCAACAGTACCTTTAAACATTTCCAGAAGTACATGGTTATTGCATAACCAAGTTCAAAAGTGCATGACTATTACATAACCAAGTTCAAAATGGGCATAAAATATTACATAATAACTATAGTTTTAAAACATCGCCAACTATTATAACCACAAATAAAACACAAAATTCAGTAGCCTACCCTTGCAACACTTCAACACTTCGAGCTTCATCTGCTTGATTGGTACCTTCATTTCCCCCTGTCCCTTGCATGTCCTGGCATTATGGCCCTTGTTCTTACACTTACTACATGTCACACTCACAAAGTTCCTGGTTAGCTTCTCACTTTCACATTGACCTTGTTGTAGATTCCCATTCTGACTCTCGCTAACACTATTCTCATCAACATTTTGCCTCATTTTTATTTTTGGTCTTCCTGGCTGCTTGTGGTGTGATGGAATGGTAAGGGTTATTGTACAATCACTCTCAAGCCACATGCTCCTTCATTTGATAGGCTCCATTATGAAAGAGTACATGGTTTTCCATGTTTATAGCCAATACACCTCATGCACATAGGTGTACGATTCTCCTACTCTCTCACCATTGTCTCCTATTTCGTTAACTGTTGCAATTGCATGCTTACAGGGCATGCATGTCAACTCCCATTTCCTGCAGTTGCAAGTCATCTTCCCCATGTCCACAACATATTGGTTATGTCATGGCCCTTTGACGTAACACTTACTTAATCCATTCCATCTTGCGATGTACTGTGAAGCACTTGATATTTTCTCTGTAATAGCCTTTCACCAATAGGTGTGAGTGGACCTGTGAACTTGTGTACCACCTTCTTCACATTATAGACTCTTTTCGTAATAAAAGAAAACAGTATTCCAAGACATCATCATAAATCCCAAGTGGAACAAATGTATCAACACATCATATACTATTAGAGTCAACATGAAAATGCGGAACAATATCGTGTGTGCACTTCAATCACCCTGAGCTCTTCCCCTTTGCACCAGAAGTATATCGAACATAGACTGAAAAACATAAGCATGGAGCTTAGTGAGTTTCCCCCAAATACCACATACCATACATATTAAACATATATTGGGCCTCGCCCGATGAGTGTAACAGGCCCCACACTAACTCGCATAACGGGCCCTGTCCACTAAGTATAACGGGCCTCGCCCTGACTCGCATAATGGGCTCTGCCCACTGAGTGTAAGGGCCTCGACCTAAATCACATAACGAGCCCCAACCAACATACAAACATACAAGTATAACAAAGGTAATAGAATACAAAATAACTATCGGGACATGATGACCTCATTCCCAAACACCAAAACCTCTAAACCCTAATTCTTCGTCCTTGTAGCTGGAGAGTGCATTTAGGAGCTTGTGAGTGCATCTTTGTGATCTTGAGGTGGAGAAGGAGTTTGGAAGAAAAGGAGTGAGAGCCCAGGAGTCTGGATCTGAGCTTAGCTACATGAAAGACTTTCTAAAAATGTATAAAGCTTCAAGCTTTCTTATCCTTTGCTTTGGTTCATTTATTTGGTGCATTTTGGGTTTTAGTCCAAAAAGGTGGAGACTTTATGAGTAAATGAGCTCCAAAGGCCTTCATCTACCCCTTTTCAGTGTATATTGTGATTTAGAGTCATAAAAATCCGATATTGGACGTTAAGAGTGAGCCATGCATGAGATGTGAGCTTCTTAAGGAAAGGGGTTGTGTGTTTTGAGTGATGGTGACCTTTTTAGCCATGCAAAGGCTTAAAGTCACTGACTTTATGGATTAAGGGACATTAGAGTGACCACATCTAAAACATGAGTCCATGTCTTAACGGATTAAGACCAAAATCATGAGGAGTGTTAAACTGCGGCGTACGTTGGGCGTAACCCTAGGTACGCGCAGCGTACGGGTCGAGCACCCCAATTCTGTATAGCAGTTGAGTACGCCCAGTGTAGGGATGTGGAACATGCAGCATACTCCTTGTTGTTGACTTTTAGGGTTTGGTGAAGTTGTGAACTATTGAGCCTATGGAGGGGTAAAATGGTCTTTTACCCTTCTGTGAGTGTGGAAGGGTGAGTCTAGCTTCTTGAGGACCAATATTAATTAGGGATAATTATTATGTGATAGGCGGAGGCTAGACCGGTGGGTAGAGTTTGAGATTTCCGAGTGCAAGGTTTTCACTTGCTAGCTTACGAGGTGAGTATTCTCACTATACTTACCTTGTGTGGTAAATTTATGTGTAACCAGAGGGTCTTATGTGAATGTGTCACACCCCAAAACCGAGAACGGTGGAAATGTTCAGGGGCGGAGGACGTCATGTACAGTATCATAACAGTGTAAAGTAGTAAACAAGCAACAACATCATCCATTGCATTAAAGTAAAGTTTTAATACATGTGTGTTCTTTCATTGTAATAAGACATCAAAATATGTAATCAAAATAAAAGACGAGTCTTGTCTGTGCTCGGTCTTCTCAAAACCTGGCCATCGTACCTGTCTAACTGGTGACCTGAGAATACAAGTTATTTTGAAAGAGAGTATCAGCGTAAAGCTGGTGTATTCATAAGTATTAATGTGTCTTTGATTTGTAAAACTGTAAAGTAATGACTTTTAAACCTTTGGAAAAAGATTATATAAGTGTGAATTGTTTGAAAGCAGTTGAAAATGATGAGTTAAAAATTAACTTGAAGATCGATTAGATCTTTAAAACAGGTAAAATAATAAACGAGTAAACAGCAAGAACACAATAATGGATCAAAGAGTGTCGAATGATTAATCAATAATCCTCAGCAGAGCTCGATAAAGAACTTCTACTGTAGAGGATTTAGGGTTTACAAGAACGATGAAGTAATAATCTGTGATCTATCGTAATTGCTTTTGTCTTCTTGATCGTTAACCTAATATGCATGCAAGCACATTAATTTATACTAAACCCTATTAGCTCACGGTTGGACATGCCCAAACCGGAGTAACAAAACTTGGACTATTAACCGAGCCCGATGGACGCAATACATCAAAAAGCTACGCTACCCAACAATCTCCCCCTTTGCGTCAAATTGGAGCGAGATTACTTCTTTTTGCTTGGGCCAGCAGCGGGAACCTTCTTCTTTACAGTTTCAAACAGACGTGATATAAGGGTGAGGATTGTCTGTCTGAACCAAATGTACCAATGTATCATATCATCAAAATACTTGATATCATCCGCTGTATGTTCCTTGCGTCTGTGGATGATCCCCAACACATGCTCTAGACAAGCAGTGGTATAAAGATGTTTATCAGCTAAGGCAAAGAGACATTTCTGTCCTTCACTCCTAGTGAACATGACTGAGTTTCTCCTCGGGTCAAATTTTCCTATCTTCATCTGGTTTAGATCACTGGCCGAGCCAACAGGAGAGATCTTCGGTTTCTTCTTGAAGACAATTGCAATCTCCTGATCTATCAGTGCGACCTCCATGATATAGCACACCAACATCCTTTTAAGATGGTCGATGATCGGACCATATTCAGCTTCGTTGGTCAGAAGGATGTTGTGCAGGACGATCCAATCATGAGGATTGAGGTTCGATAGATCTGCTAAAGAAATGGCATGTTCAGTTTTTGCAGATCCCCTGAGCACCTTGAAACGAACATTGATAAACCTCCCTTCAGTGTATGGTTTCAGGACCCGAACATTGATGATCTTCTGAGCGCTCCAGGTTTGATATTGAGGTTGAGCAGCCTTCAGATAGAATTCAATCAATTCCCGATCAACCTCCGGATGAGGATGAGGGAACTCAGCAACGTTGGCGAAGGCGTGAAAGATGAACGCCTTTCGGCTAAGTGGCATGTCGAACTGAGAGTCGATAGAATTGTAACAGTCAAATGAGATGACTGGTTCAAACCACAAGATGCTCGGGGTGTCGATTGCCTCCTTTATCATTCTCTCTCGAGTCCAAGCAAGAAAAAAAGTTTTCCTACTCTCGAGAAGGTCGTGGGCTTCCTTCTGTTTGCGTTCAGCTTCTTCAGCTTCTCTTGCCACACGATTACTTTCATTTGCATCATTGCGTCGACTTTTGCGTTTCAGCAAGTCAGCAATGGTTTCGTTGTCTTCTTCCTCTTCTTCCTCAGCAACCTTCTTGCCTTTGTCTTTCACACCCGAACCGAAGGCTTGGCCTACAGGAGGAGGTTCGGTTGTGTGAGTTACCTTTGAGGAATGAGGTGGTTGCGATCCAGACTCCTTTTCTCCCCCTTTTTTCAGATTGGACACGAAATCGGGTAGCCCTTCAATTTTGCTTAACAGATCCAGGGCAGGAGCGAGCTTTTCTGCAAGGGTACGCCTCACAGAATGATTAAGGATCGGATCATGTGCTTCGAGGATGTTAGATATTGCAGAGTGGACATCCAAAACACACGTCTTGATGACCTCCCTTTCGGACCGAAGAGTGTCAATCTGTTGTTGAGAATTGGAGAGTTGAGCACTCTTGACCTTCAGGGCAGTGGTCTTCTTTGCCAAAACATCCATCAACAAGTTCTCAGCAACCAGATTGTCTTGGAGTTTAGAGAGGCGCTCGTCACGGAGGGCAGATTTGTCGTCTGTCAGAGATTGACGAAGTGTGGCAAAGGACTTCAACTCTGTAGAGACAAACGTGGCCAACTGTTGAACAATTGGTTTCAACATAGTCTTCGTGGCATCTGCACTCTCCTGTAAGGACTTTAACAGGTTAGAGGCATCAGAGAATAGTTTATCGACTTTTTCGGTCGCAGCCTCGCAGGCTTTCGTTGAGGCATCGATGGCGGTGGAGGCAGCAGCGACAGAGTCTTGCTGAGCCCTTGAGAGCTGAGCCCTTGAGAAAGCATCAACAATCTTCTGAAGAGCAGCTTCAGAGAGGGATGATTGAGAGGTGGAAGAAGAAGCAATGAGCAAGTCGACCTTGTCATGTAGCTCCTTAAGATGCTTCTTTGTGACCGGAGCATCATCGTCATCGTCACTCTGTACTTGAAACAGACTGTAATAGACCGAATCAAATGTCATGTTTTCCCCGCCAAGGAAAGGGTTATCTCCGTCAGAGGCATGATCGGGAGATGGTGGTGGTGGTGAAGCTGGGGGTGTAGTGGTATGAGTAGGTTCAGGTTGGGTGGTTTCGGGTGTAGGTGTAGGTGTAGGTGTAGGTGTAGGTTCAGGTGCTGTTTGGGTTTCGGTTGCTGGTGGAGGTTCGGTTGCATCGGTATGAACCCCCGTATCAGATACGTTGGTTGTAACCTTTGCAGTGGATGTTTTTGTAGCATCGGTGAAAATAGGTGGTGGCATAGGGATTGAGGTGTTTGGAATGTGGGTAAAGGGGTTTATGGTACGAATGGAAATAGGAATTGTTTGAGTAGGAGAGAGAATTGGAGAAGTATGGATTTGCATTTCGGGGGTAGGTGATCTGGGTGGTGTGTTGCTCCTTGGAGGTGTGTTGCCTCTTGGAGAGTCGTCAGAATCCGAACTCTCACCCTCCGACTCACTTGAAGAGGAAGCGATAATCAGCTTTCGCTTTGGTTGTGTCTTTCGCCTCTTCTGTTGCGGGGACTGAGCAGCTTTAGTGGGTTTCCTCTTCCTAGGAGAAGGGCCTTTAGCCCCTTTGGCCACCTGTTTCCCTTTGTCTGCCTTCTTGCCTCTAGGAACAGGCTTATCGGCATCGTGAATTGATTTCAGCATCTCCGGCGTGAGATCCCTCGGACCAGACCACTTGAACTCTTTGTAGGTCCGGATGATCCTACTGTTAGCTGGAACATCAGCGTACATGGTTTCCGGAATGGAACCATTGAATGGGAATTTTGAAGCATCTGAGACGATGATCTTCATGGTATGAAAGGTACCAATCGAAGACATCGGTACGCCGGCGACAGTAGGGATGCTGTACTTGTCCATGACCCACTTCGTAATCAGGGTCCAAAACCTAGCATACGACACCTCTGAATGCCGTGAAGAAGAAGATAAACTTTGGATGAGTTGTTGCCAGAGAACAAACCCATAGTCGACATTAATGCCGTTGTAAACACCATACAAGATGGACAGGAACAGTCGACTGGAACCATCTAAACCAGAGCTTCTTTCAGAGAGACCTTTGAATAGCACAGTGAACATCCCGTTCCACTGTGGCGGCAAGCATGACTTCTTGAACTTGGCAACGGAAGTAAGCACCTCCGTGTATCCCATATTGTAGAACATATTGAACAGGTGCCCCATGGGAATTGTCTCTGGATTAACCCTCGTTGGATCAGCTTCAAACCCTAACAGAGAGCAAAAGTGTTGCTTGGAGATAGACGCTTTATGATGAGAAACGTCAAAGAAGATCCTATCGACCACTTTGTCGTAATGAGCAGTCGCATAGATCTGCGACAGGAATTCCATGGGCACTGATTCCACCCGTGATAGTGCAGGAGCAATTGGCGAATACTTCAAGCACTCGATGATAGCAAACATGTAGGAATCATAGACATGAGGGGTTAGATCGATAACGAGGCATTGTTGAGGGCGAATGGGAAGAATGTGGGAAGTGGCGTGCACAGAGGATGAATCTGCCATTGTTGAAGAGAGTGAAGAAGATGATGAACAGTTAGGGTTCAGGGAATTCTTGCGCTTTGGGATTCTTGATTGCAGTAAAGAGGTAAATGGTAGATGATGTCGCCTTTTATACTGGGGTTTAAGTAGAGAGAAAAATCTTCCCAAATCTTCTATCGAAATACGAAGGGTTTTCCTGAATTTGACTGATGCGTGACAGTTAAGGTAAGCGATGATCACGCATGAGAGAGAGTGTCAGATTCCTTAGAACACGCCTCCCATCATGCGCCGGTTGGATAGAAATCGTTTCAGATTCACACGCGCCCTTTCAGTGCTTTTAGAGAAGAACCGTTTCAAATTCACACACGCGTCTGCGACGGCATTTGGAGATTGGACGTTTCAAATTTGCACGCGTTCCCTTTTTACCACCGTTTGAAATCAAATCAATTAGACTCCCGCTTAAGTCAGCAACCCTTCATCTTATCTTTGTAACGACATCTTTTGAATAATACGCCCACGTGGATTAAAATCGACCACAACAATTAATCAACCACCAATCCAATGAAAAAGCCTGTAATTATTAGAACCAGAATTTTGGAAAATCAAAGATTTTCGTGCTAAGAGTGTAAAAGAAAAGAAACAAAACAATCCTTTTTAGGAAAAAGTGTGATGTCAATAAAGACATGAAACAAATGATCCCGGGCACGAATCTCATCCTTCAAAGTCAAGAAAGACCTTAAAGTGTTAATGTGGTTTCCCGTTGAATAACGATCAATCACCTATTAAGAAGTGTTGAAAGGCATCTTTTAATTAAGCTTTTTAGGGTGGCTTAGCTTTGATTCAACAGTCCTAATCTTGAAATAAGATAGAAAGTGAACAAAGTACTTGTGAGACCGGTGTAGTCTGTTGAACAAGTAGGTTAGAAATAATTTTTTAAAGTGGCTGGGAAATATAAAATCTCAAAAAAAATAAAAACTGGATCCCAAGGGAAGAAATGTTATGGTTATTAACAATTTCATAGGAATCACACAAAAGAAAATTTTGAGACTTCATAAAGATACGTCCGTCAATTCATTAGTGAACACTAGAGCAAAGTAATTGTCCACCGTCAATTCAGATTGGGTATTGAATTTTGGGTTTCACTCAGCTCGTAGTGGCACGAAACTAAGATCATAAACGCAGTTTTTGAGTAACCATAAACCTCAGTGGTAATTTCTGAGAGTCTCAAGGGTTACGTTTGTGAAACGAATTTAATGGAGAAATGCAATAGAGATGGTGTAAGAAATCAAAGTACCTCTGCTGTGAAAAATAGGACCAAGCAGAAAACTCTTATCTCATGTGAGAAGAGAGTTAGGTAGCTCACGATTAGAATAAATGTGATAGCCTAATTGGGAAGACAAGGTTTGTATATACCAAGTCATTAAGGCTATTATTCAAAATCTGATGAGGCTTTGGGCACATACAGCAGCATGCTTCTAGGGACACTTAACTAATGCAACCATTTCCCCACACAAATAAAGTAAAAAAAAATAAAGAACAAAATATTTTTGGAGTTTTTGATAATAAAAAAATACTTTTTGAGTTTTTGATATTAAAAAAAAATATAAAAAAATAATAATAAAAAAATAAGACTGAAGAAGAAAAAAAATAAAAAAAACTTTGGAACCGAACCCAAGCGTTCGGTTGATTTCGGTTTTGAAAAATTTTAAAAAGCGGAACCCGAGCGTTCAGTTGGTTTCGGTTTTGAAAAATTTTGGAAAACCGAACCCGAGCGTTCGGTTGATTTCGGTTTTGAAAAATTTTGGAAAACCGAACCCGAGCATTCGGTTGGTTTCGGTTTTGAAAAATTTTGAAAAACCGAACCCGAGCGTTCGGTTGGTTTCGGTTTTGAAAAATTTTGGAAAACCAATGAACTAAGACTTTCAAAAAGGAAATACTTTAGACAATAAAATAAATAATTTTAAACCAATTATACATGAAATTTACAACCAAGAAAACTACCTTTAATTGATGAGCGAAAGGCAGATGATCCAACCGAACTCGAACGTTTGGTCTATTTCGCTTCTTATGTTTGTGATTGAGAGGTAGTTTGTGGTACTGACTCTGATTCCATCATTCCTAGCCCTTGTAGAATTTTGTTGAACGACGCTTCAGGAAGGGCTTTGGTGAAGACATCAGCCAGTTGATCAGTGGTTCTAACAAAGTGAATTTCAACGTTTCCATCTTCCACGTGATCTTTAATGAAGTGATACCTCAGTGCTATGTGCTTAGTCTTGGAGTGTTGCACTGGGTTATGACAAATCGTAATTGCACTTTCAAAATCACAATATAGTGGGATGCAGCTGCAATGTATTCTGCTTCAGCTGTAGACAAAGATACACACGTTTGTTTCTTTGATTGCCAGCTAACCAACTTCCCGTCAAGGAATTGGCAACCGCCTGTGGTGCTTTTCCTGTCTAATCCACAACCTCCAAGGTCTGCATCTGAGTAGTCCTGAACGAAGAAGCCCGAGTTGGATAGATACCATAGACCTAAAGAGGTAGTTCGCTTGAGATATCGTAGAATGTTCTTCACTGCAAGCATGTGGGGTTCGCGTGGGTTCGCCTGAAATCTAGCACAGTAACAAACAGAGAACATTTTTTCAGGCCTGCTAGCAGTAAGATACATCAGAGAACCGATCATCTGGCGATAAAGCGTAATATCAACTGCCGGTTTATCCAAGGATGGAGTGAGCTTGGTGCCGAACGCCATTGGAACTTTGACCTTTGAATCTCCCATCATGACAAATTTTTCTAGAAGAGTCTTTGTGTAAGCTTCCTGATTGATAAAGATCCCTTTCGGGTCCCTGTCTAATATTTAAACCAAGGAAAAAGTTAATTGGACCCATTGAGCTCATTTCAAATTTAGTCTCCATCAGCTTTCTGAAATCAGCCGTTAAGCTGGGATTCATAGAGCCAAAGATGATATCATTGACGTAAATTTGAACAATCATAAGGTGGTTACCTTCCTTCTTACGAAAGAAGGTTGGGTCAACCAAACCTTGTTTGAATTTGGACATCTTTAAAAACTTTGTCAGCGTTTCATACCAGGCCCTCGGAGCTTGTTTCAGTCCATACACGGCTTTGTCCAAAATATAACAATGATTAGGATACCTTTCGTTTACGAATCCAGGAGGTTGCTCCACGTACACTGTTTCTTCAAGTTCTCCATTGAGAAATGCACACTTGACGTCCATTTGGAAGACTTCAAAGTTTTTGTGTGCAACATAGGCAAGAAAGATTCTAATGGATTCCAGCCTAGCTACAGGAGCGAAAGTCTCTTCATAGTCAATTCCTTCCTCCTGACAGTATCCTTTCACAACCAGACGAGCTTTGTTTCGTATCACGTTCCTTTCTTTGTCCATTTTGTTCCGAAAGACCCATTTGAGACCAACAACTGAGGCATCTGGAGGAGTTGGAATTAGTCGCCAAACTTTGTTCCTTTCGAATTCATTCAGTTCGTCTTGCATAGCTTGAACCCAATCGGAGTGATCAAGAGCAGTGTTAACTGTCTTTGGTTCAACTTTTGAGACGAAGGAGTTAAACATACAAAATTCTACTTTTGAGAACAAGGAAGTTTGTTTTGCTTTGAGTTGTGATCGGGTCAGAACCTTTTCAGATACATCACCAACAACTTGAGAGACAGGATGATCTCTGGTCCATTTGGTGAGAGGAGGGTAGTTTGGATCAAAGGATGGATCTAATTCAGCGTTTATCATCTCTTCTAGTTCGGATGGACTTTCATCGTCATAAAGCCTATCGGCATGCTCCCCCTCGACAGATAAGCTTTCAGGAATGTCTTGAGAGTCTTGTGCTACAGAGGTTTCTGTTGGTGCTGAGCTTTCGGGTGTTGATGCACCTTCAGGTGATGAGGCACTTTCGGTTGGTGTGGTACTTTCGGTTGATAAAGTGCGTTCGGGAGCAGCTTGAGAACTGTTCTCCCCCTCAACATGTGAGCTCGGTTGTGATGATGATGGTGATCCTCTCCCTCGACTGAAGCATTGTGTTGTGGAGGGTCGTCAGAACTTGATCCTCCTTCATTCATTCTCTTTGCAGCATCATCGATAAGTTGCTTCAGATGATCTACCTTGTTGTCAGTTGCGTTGGCTTCTGAGAGAGTTACCTTCTCTGGTTCATCAAATAACTCGACGAACTTCTCAAAGAGGTTTGTGATAGAGGCGGTGACTTGGCCAGTTTGAGGAAAAATTTCTCCAGCTGTGTCTTCGTTGGCTTTTAGCTTTTTGACATAGCGATCATCAAAAGTCATGTAATAAGTTTCTTCTATTTTTCTCGAGCGCTTGTTTAATACCTTGTACGCTTTAGAAGTTAGAGTATAGCCTAGAAATATCCCCTCGTCGGCTTTGACATCAAACTTGTTACGGTGTTCTTTGGAATTGAAAATGAAACACCGTGAACCGAACACATGGAAAAACTTGACGTTTGGCTTCCTGTTGTTGAGGATCTCATAAGGAGTGAGAGTGAAGCGCTTGTTGAGATATGACCTGTTCTGTGTAAAACAAGCAGCAGAAATAGCATCAGCCCAAAAATATAAAGGTAAGGAAGCGAAACTTAGCATAGTTCGGGCCGCTTCACACAAAGATCGGTTTCGTCTTTCGAAAATTCCGTTTTGTTGAGGAGTGTAGGGAGCCGAGAAGTTATGACTGGTTCCCTTTTCGGCCAAGAATTCTTCAAATTCTTTATTTTTGAACTCCAGTCCATTATCGCTCCTGATGTTGCGAACGACTTTCTTCAGCTGTATTTCAATCTGCTTGATGAACACCTTTAGCTTATGAGTCGCTTCAGATTTAAGCTTCAGAAAGAACACCCATGTAAAACGCGAAAAGTCATCAACAATAACAAGAATGTACTTGCTACCACCGATACTTTCGATAGATGATGGACCACACAAATCAATATGAAGTAATTCTAGTGGTTCAACAACTTTAGTGTTTATTATAGATGGATGACTTTGACGACTCTGCTTCCCCATTTCACATGCAGCACACAAATGTTCTCTATCGTACTTGAGCAAAGGAAGACCTCGAACATGACCTCCAGTGACAAGTTTGTTGATATCTTTAAAGTTGAGATGAGAGAGCCTTCGGTGCCACAACCAGCTTTCGTCAGATTGTGCTTTTGATAACATGCAGATAGCTGGGTTCCCTTTGATAGGTTTGAGGTTCAGGGGAAACATTTCACCTTTACGCTCCGATTTAAGGATAACTCTTTTTGTCTTTTTCTCAATTATCTCAGAACCCTCATCGTCGAATGAAACTTTGAGACCGGTACCTCCAACTAGCTGAGACACACTGATGAGGTTATGTTGTAGTCCTTCCACGTATGCAACCTTTCTAATCGTGAAATCACCGTTTGTAATCATTCCATAGCCTTTTATGGTGCCGAAGGAGTTGTTCCCGAATTTGACATTTCCACCATTTGAAAGAGATCTGTATTCCCTTAGCTCTTCCTTCCTTCCTGTCATGTGACGCGAGCAGCCACTGTCAATGTACCATTCTTCATCAAACTGCTCGTCACTGATAACCTGCAAAAATCAAGCAGATTTAGGAACCCAAAGTTTCTTGGGTCCTCGTGAGCCTTTCACAGGAACAGGAATAGTAAGAGAGATGTCAACAAGATATGTTCTTTTTATTAGTGTTGTTTCATCTTTCCTTTTGATGGTGAATACTTTAATTTTATTGGGATTCGTTGCTTTTGGTTCGGACTCTGGTTTAACTGATGAAACCTTCGATTTTCCTTTCGGTTCAGTTGATGATTGAGGTTTTTGTGAGTGAATAGAATGGAATTTAAAATGAGGTGGAGAGGAATTAGAAGCATTTGAAGAATTAGAGGACTTAGATTGAGATGACTTCTTGGCTGGAGATTCTAGGTGACCCTTTTGCTTTTGATCATTAGTGGGACCGGCCCTAGAATTTTGATCTCTTTTGTTCTCAGAACCGAACCTCTGCTTTCGGTTGAAGTCATTCTCTGAATCGAACCTTTGCTTTCGGTTGAAGTCATTCTCAGAACCGAACCTTTGCTTTCGGTTGAATTCATTCCCTGAACCGAACCTTTGCTTTCGGTTGAAGTCATTCTCTGAACCGAACCTTTGCTTTCGGTTGAAGTCATTCTCTGAACCGAACTTTTGCTTTCGGTTGAAGTCATTCTCTGAACCGAACCTTTGCTTTCGGTTGAAGTAATTCTCTGAACCGAACCTTTTCTTTCGGTTGTTATTGCTCTCTTGTGATTCTACAGGACTTTTTTCTGACTTTAAGTTCCTGTCTTGATGTGAAAAATAGGCATTCTGAGATTGCCAAAACTGTTTTCTCTCAGAGAGATTCTTCTTGTATCTCTGATTCCTTTGTTGTTTTTGATTTCTCATCTCCTTCAGTTGATGATGAATATTGGCTTTTGATTTCTGTTTTCCTTTAGCTGGTTCACTCTGAACTGATGATGTTTCGCTTGGAGGAGTGACTTCTTTTGCATGAATTCCTTTTTCTTGAGGAACATCTTTCGTACCACTAGTACTTGGCACATCGAAGCTGTCAGGCTTATTTAAAGGTTCTGGCACATATCTGTCTTTGCTTTTCCATGAAGTTCTTTCAGACAGACCTACCGTTTCATCAGCATTGTCAATTGGAGCTGACCAAAAGAATTCGTCGCATCCATCAGCATTGTCTTCGTTTACAATGGCTGTGAGTTCAGCAGTCTGATGTTCGGTTACGCCTATGACCTTATACAGCTGATTTGGAGTGGTCCTAACTTTTTGACATACTACTTCCTTTTCTGCAAGGATCAGGGACTTTTGTTGGGACAAACGAGCAAACTCCACTGAATTTTTTGAGATGAGATTCTTGTGATTTTCGGGTTCGCTCTTAACAAATTCTGAACAATCAACTGTGTCCTCTACAGAAATTTCACTCATATTATCGTCCTCATTAAGCTCAGATGCATTTTCAACATCAATTTTATTTTCTGAGCTCAAGTTGGCATTCAATTAGTCAAATTTTTGTATGGTTTCGGTTCTCAGTTTCAGTTTATCATTTTCATCCAAAAGGTTTTTAAGCATGTCCTTATGGTCCTTGGACTTAATAAAAGATTCGATTTTGTCCAGTCCATACATATACGTCAGATTAACTTCTTCAGATGAAATAACACTTTCACAATTATATGCTTCAACATCAATTTCATCCTCCTTAAACTCAAGGAAGGGTAAAATCATGCGATGAATCTTTTGTCCTATTTCACAATCCAAATGAAGCTGAGTGATATTAGTGTAAAGACATTTAGCAATCAAACAAAAAACATTTCGCTGTTTTAAAAGCTTTAAATTGTCTCTTTGCAAATAAATGTTTTCATCTTTTATTTTGATTAACTCCGACTCCTTCAGTTTGATCCACATCCTCCGTTCCTCATTCTTCGAAGACACCCTGCTTATTTGGTCAGTCAGGTTAGAATTGGTGACTCGAGTTTGAGTTAAACTACTGTCTAGATGAGAGATTCTTGAATTAACACTTTTTAATTCTTTTTCGTATGAGCATTGTGGGACTTTGAATGAAACAAAAACGGATTGTACCTTCTTGATCAGTTCATCAAGCTCCTTGAACTGTACGCTGAGCGGTTTTGCAATGAAGCACAAGTCCTCTCGCTCCTTTGCGTCTTCAATCCCACCATCCGTGTTGTATACCCTCATCTGAGAAACGTCGGACACCATCAAGCATTTTCCACCACTACTCTCTTCTTTTGCCACATAAGCCTTTCCATGAGAAGGCTTCCTTACTTCATCATCTTTAGAGTCGGTTGACCAGACCTCCATGCCACCGAACTCATCATCCGCTACCGAACCCTGCACAATTAAAGCATTCATAGAAGGGTTAGCAGTAGATTTCTTCTTCCTGATTTCATCCAGCTTTCGCTGCAACAAAGCTTCTTCATCCTTTTCGTCATCCTTTTTTGTCATTTTCTTGAGGACGCAATCTTTTGCATAGTGGTTCTTTCCTCCACAGTAATAGCAGCTCACTCCTGAGTCTCCTTCAGCTTTCAGTTCCTTCTTTGATTCTTCAGCCTTTGGTTCATCTTTGACATTTTCAGAACTATAACTTCCCTGCCAATTTCTATTCTTATTTGTGGGAAATCTTTTCTTGATGAACCTCTTGGGGTTTGACACCATCATAACATAGTCTTCAGAAGTGAGGTCGTAGTCCTCCAAGTTGAGATCTTCTTCTTCCGTCGCCGCTTTGCTTTTGGACAAAAGAGCCAACGAACCCAAGCTTGAGACCACACTCTTCTCCTGTAACACGATCTCTTCTTGAGATTTCAGGATGCCTACCAGTTTCGCCAAAGAGTAGGATTTAAATTGCTCATGCGCTTTAACAGTGGACACCACAGCTCTCCACTCAGATCTGAGGCCATTCAAAAACGTAACCTTCTGCTCAATAAGCTTCCTTTCAATGTCATGTTTAATCATCTTGCTAAGAAGATGATTGAAGCGATCGGACGTTTGAATCATGGTCTCTTCGGCCCCCTGCTTGAATTCACCAAACTCAGATAAGAGTAAGGTTTGAATGGAGTGTTCAAGATCTTCGTCCGTAGAATACAATTCTCGTAGCCTGTCCCATATTTCTTTTGCAGTCGTGCATGAACTCACCAGCCTAAAAGTATCGGATTGAAGAGCCAATCTGATTAATCTCAACGCTTTGATATTGCACTGAAATTTATCTTTTTCGTCTTGAGCAATATCTTTAACGTCTTTCAAAAGATCATTATACTCCTTCTGAGTTTTAATAATCCTTGAAGTTGCTGAATGAGCGAAAGGTCCAGAAACGATTGCTTCCCAGATGAGGTATCCATTGTCCTCAGATCCTATAACATAGTCTTCAAAGTGATGTGCCCAGACTTCATAATCATGGGTGTATAGGATGGGAATCTTCGTTGTTGATCCAATGTTGTTCGAAATATTAATGGGATTGGATTGCGACTCGTCCATGCTTGATCAAATAACATGTTAAAAGATCAGACTTGTAATATAATAGATTAGGGCAAAACAATAAATATCGAGTTACGTCAATTATGGGATGATGGCTCAATAAATATCAGTAAATGCGGAATAACCCTAATCGAAACCTTTTTCACAGAATAGAAGTGTATGATTTACACAGCCTCCTGCTCTGATACCAATTGATGAGTTAAAAATTAACTTGAAGATCGATTAGATCTTTAAAACAGGTAAAATAATAAACGAGTAAACAGCAAGAACACAATAATGGATCAAAGAGTGTCGAATGATTAATCAATAATCCTCAGCAGAGCTCGATAAAGAACTTCTACTGTTGAGGATTTAGGGTTTACAAGAACGATGAAGTAATAATCTGTGATCTATCGTAATTGCTATTGTCTTCTTGATCGTTAACCTAATATGCATGCAAGCAAATTAATTTATACTAAACCCTATTAGCTCACAGTTGGACAGGCCCAAACCGGAGTAACAAAACTTGGACTATTAACCAAGCCCAATGGACGCAATACATCAAAAAGCTACGCTACCCAACAGAAAACGTTTGAATACTCTAGCAAATCTCTATGATTTCTATTAGTATAACGAGTAGCCTTCTACCAAGACTCATGTGTTTTGTAAGTAGTCTTCTACCAAGACTCGTGTGTTTTGTAAGTAGTCTTCTACCAAGACTAATGTGTTTTGTAAGTAGTCTTCTACCAAGACTCGTGTGTTTTGCTATAACAAAGATGGTTTTCCTTCTTTTTGACTATTACTAACAGTACTTAGTCTAACTTATCGTTTATGTGAATGTATCACAAAATAAGGTAATAGGAAAAATATAACCATGTAAGTGTTATCCTTTTGTATTAGGATTAACACGACATCGTGAATAGCGACATGTATAACCTTTGAACATCCGTAGATTGTTCAATTTTCCTCTGTAGCTACAGTAGGTTTAAGGAAGGGTTAGTCCCGTAAAGGTACTCCTAGTATAAGTATTAACCATAGGCATCCGTAGATGGTCATTTACCTCTGTAGCGAACAGTAGGCCAAAGGAATGGTTAGCCCCGTAAAGGTACCCCTAATATAGGTAATAACCATAGGCATCCGTAGATGTTCATCTACCACTATTGCTAACAGGTGGGTTCCAGAATGGTTAGTCCCGTCTAGATATCCCGTTGAACTGGGATAGGCAGGACAATTTACACATAATGTACTAATAAATCATCCCAGTGAATCTAGGTACAAGTATCCATGTAAGTGTATACAGGTAAATGTATCTATGTAAAGGTACTCATGTAAGCGTCTCTATGTAAACGTATTCATGTATCATGTAAGCATATGTAAGCGTACTCATGTATCATGTAAGCATATGTAAATGTACTCATGTAAGCGTATCTATGTAAACGTACTCATGTAAGCGTGTCTATGTAAACGTACTCATGTATCATGTAATGTAATGGTATAGACTCATGAATGAACTGAGTCTTGTGTGATTCCTTGTAATAGGAATAATGTTTTGTATCTCCTAACTATCCCTATAATAGTTAACTGGAAGGTAACTGATTGTCCAAACATGTTTATACACCATTGCTATACAAGAGTGAGGGAAACTGAATGAAGGATGAAAAGTATAACATCAATACATATATAAGAACATAAGTGTATAGATATAGTTTTGTTCAAGAAGGTAAAAAAATGGTTTTGTAAGACATCTACGAGTTTTGAACCATAATTAACAATGACTTGATGTCACTTTAATAAACATTTCAAACGTAATACTTTTGCTACCAAGGTATTTTTAAGATAGAAAACCATTTCATGCATCACATTTTGAAGTATGTGAAAATTGCTGGATGAAAACACAGTTATAAATACATATGATTGATCTAATTAACATGTTATTTTCTACTTGTATTCCCCCCATTAAAGCATTTAAAATCATTTAAAACATTGATTAAGGGGTATGAAATCACCTGTTGTGATTGGTTCTAACGGGTATGCACGTAGGGATGAGGAGTTCCACAAATGAAGTCCCGAGACACAATAAGTCCTAAATGATATATAAGGATACATATTGACATGAATATAGTGTTTATAACATCTATATGAAAGGAAACACTTTCCGGGACTAGGAAACACCTTGACCAAGAGTTGGAATCACATGTGATTCAACATAGGAAGGTATAAAGGCACTCACACGAGTTTACTACCATGAGTTCACGGCCCAAGGGAGTTTACGACCGTAAACTCATGGCTACTCATGTGGGAATGCAAGTTTGAAGGCTAGGGAATAATTTAGGGACATTAGCTTTAACCTAGGATGAAAAAGACCACCATCTTTGTAGTTTTTGAGGAGTTCACGGCCCTTATGAGTTTACTGCCATAAACTCATGGCCATTTATGTTTATGAGGGTCCTAAAGGTCATAAGTAAGCATTCTAAATTCAAGCCTAAGCCTTAGGAGTGTTTGTGGCATCAAAACACCCCTAACTTGAGTTTACGGCCCATGGACCATTTGGTCATGTGTTTGCGGCCGTGAACACTTATGGGTGTTGGTATTTTGATTGTTTTGGGTCCTAGACACATCAAGGTAAAGTGCTATGACAGTCTGTTGGCTTAATGAAGGCATTTTGGCAACCTAAAATGGAGTTCACGGCCCTGGAACTTCTTGGGTCATGAACACCTTACTCTTCGTGTTCTAAGGTTGTTTTCTAGCCTTAAACATATTAGGGTACAAGTCCAAACTAGTTTCATTGCTTAAGGAAGGGACTAGGCACCATTTGACCCTTATAAAAGAGTTTACTCCCCAAGGTGTTCTTGGGCGGTAAACTCTCAAATCTTGCTGTCTTGATATGATTTTGATGTTTTTAAGCACAATCTAAGTTATATAATACAACTAGATAGAAGTACTCACGTTCTGGGACGAATGTCCGAAGATCCGTGAGAGAGAATTCGGCTTTTCTCTAGTTGGAAATGTAACTAATGAATAAATATGGTTCAGAATCCTATATATAGTCCTGGGATTTTTGGCAGAAAATATTTTATTCACGAAATGAACTCTAATATCATAGAGTTTTGGAATAACAGAGGTGCACAAAACCCTAGTGCATCCACTCTCCTGATATCTCCTTAAGTGTAAATCTTGAAATACTCAAACTTATACCCAAAACTCTAGAAATTCACTGTGACTGTTCTAACTTCTATTGACTTGATATGGTTTGTTCAGAATGGAAATTTTAGGTTGTCACAGAAGGAGTTGTGTTTTGAGATATCCTGCTATTTGTTTTGTAATACGCTTACTGTGTATTATATTGAGCTGCTGAGTTGAGGGACGAGAGGGTCCATCTGATTTGTGGGACCGAAGGGTCCCACTGAGACACATTAACCGAAGGGTCTTATTGAGTTATAGTCTCGAATGGCTAATGTGCTGTGTGTGGTATTATGGGGAACTCACTAAGTTTTATGCTTACCGTGTTATATGTTATGTGTTTCAGGTAGTTCTGAGGATCGCGGCAAAGCACCGACATGATTGTACACACTGGCGGGAGATTGTTTTTATGATTCTAGGATTCTGTTTTATTTGTTGACATTTGAGACATATGTGGTTTCGATAATTATGAAACGAGTTTTATTATGTTTGAAAATGAAAATTTGGTTTGACAATTTACGTCGTTACACCCACCATACTCCATTAAGTGTCGCAATCCCTTCTACCTAGTACGCCCATCATACTTCCTTGTATGCCCTTCGTACAAGGCTTAGCCTTTTAACCACCAACTTCCGAAAGCCGTAACTTCTACGCTATAAGTCCGGTTTCGACAATACTTATATCCACTGACAGGTAACAATAAGCTCTACACTTTTACCAACTCATCATTGCCTTAAAACTCCCCGAAATAAAATCCAATATTCAAAAGGCGGGGTTAGTGTTTCAGAAGAAATGGTTGAAATGGGAATTTGACTCAAACTTTCTCCTATTAAGAATCCTGTAAAGCATACATATCTACTAGTAGCTTGTTATACCATTTCAAAGGATGAGAAAACAAACTTTTTTGTAAATGAATGCATCGTGTGAAAGTTCCATCAAGCTATTCTGCAAACATTAAGAAGTTAGTGTCAATGAAATAAGTAATACTATCTGGTATGAAGTCCCATGATTGTCATATTTTAATGGCACATTTGATTCCCATTGCAATTCATGGAATACTACCAGACTGCATTCCACACAGTCACAAAGCTATCCTTGTTTTTCAACACGATCCATTCTAAAGTTATTGATCCCAATGTGTTAGATTCATAGGAAAGTGATATTATCTTAACGTTATTTTAATTCGACATGTATTTCCCACCTTTATTTTTTGATTTCATGGTTCATCTAACATCACATATTGTTAGAGAGATAAAGTATTGCGAGCAGGTATTCTTGAGATACATGTATCAATTTGAGAGATATATGGGCCTCTAAAGGGTATGTAAGGAACAAACATCGACCAAAAGGAAGTATTGTTGAAGGATACACAACATATGAGGTAATTAAATATTGTACTGACTATCTACAAGGTGTCAAGAGTATTGGCATTCCGAAATCTCGACATGAGAGTAGACTTGTAGGGAATGGGATAAACAATCTACCCGTGTATTTTATGTTGAAGACCCAAAGGAGTTGGGAAAACACATCATCATGCATAGAAAACGACATATATTTGATGTTGATGATCTTGTGGACGAGGAAGAGTACGATTAGTTTGACGAGCTACCCCCATTTTCAATCGACATTCCCTCTTTAAATGATGATGTTGATGACACCACTTACTTACATTCAGATCACAACGAAGGACTATGGATATCCTAACCCATTGATAAGCATTGACGGTTTGGCTAGGTTTATGAAAGGCGGAAGTAGGGTAATTTCAAGGCTAAATGATAAAATAGGAAAGTTATTTTGAGTCTTTTATATGAATAATGATTATAATCCAGTTGTTTACTTATATGTTTAGACTATGATAATTATTCCTAATTTATAGGATATCGTTTAAGGTTGTTTAGCATGTCTCTATAAATATGGTGCACCATTGATTCTTATTTTTATGCAATTAATAAAGCTAGTGAAAGATTATTTTGGAGATTACATGTTCTCGAATTAAGGCCTAATGGTTCTAACCTTAGGGACCGAATCTCGTACCTATCACCCATATAGTTTCGAAAGTAAAGCACGTTATTCAATATGAAACGTGAAAGTGATTGTAAATATTCACTAATCAAATATAAACTACTGGTATTTTATAATCGATACTTTATCTGGTTATGATTTGTTTTTATTTTTGCATAAAAAGCTAATCTGTATTATTTTAGTATGCTTTCATAATTAAAAACATAGCCACATGAAAAAATACAAAATTATTTAATGAATATATAATGCAAATTAGAAAATAAAAGAGTCGTCTAGAGTTGGTAATTGGTTGGATGAAAAAGTAAATAAATACTCCTTTTAAAAAAGGAAATGCCTATCATTTGTACCGGTGCAAATTTGTGCCAGAAATATGTAAAGATTTTGGTTGACTTATTTTTAGGTAAAATTTTGGATATCCCGCCATGAAAATTCAATAACCCTCCATGAAAATTTGATATCCCGCCAACATATTTGAGGTCCAATCGATTAGAACCCACACCACTACGTACTTCTTTACCCCTCTTCGTCTCTACTGCAACAACCGAGGATTTTGAGGGATTTTTCGCCTCAAAGCCTTCTCTTGTGCCTCAACCGACGACTCCACTTCATCGTGTCGACCACCACATCCATGCGTTAGACCTTTCTTTTCTCCTAGATTAACCCTATCTCGTTCCTCATATCACTAGCTAGCTCGCCAAATCATTGCTAGTGTAGCAGTACTGGATCGTCTAGACGACTCCACATTTCTATTGGTGTTGTACTTTGTAAGTTTACTAATTGGTATTTGTTTTTGTTATAACCACTGATTGTTATAGCTTCGAGTGTTTTGATTATCGATGACAAAAATCTTGTATTACTAAAGTTGTTTGGTTCTTATTCACATCCTTGTCTTTGTTGATTTCTAAGTCGAGAATCCATAGACTTTACTTGTTATCGGAATACTTGCAAATTTTGATTTGGGCCAGTGAAGTAATTGATATAATCCTGATACCTTTTCTTCCAAAAGAAAAGGGGGTTTCTTGTTAATCTTCTAATATCTTTAATACATGAACATGTTTTCTTCTTATTCTTTTTCAAAGCGATTTCTGTTTTATTTGACAATTAGTTCCGTGTTCACATCTCACACTTATGTTGGATGACTAATATTTGATGTTATTTGATTTTAATTGTATTCCAGGAATACATCAATGTTGTTAAGAGGATAACACAAAATCTGTAGATCAAATGGAACAAAGAAACTCGACCCTATCCTAATCAACTGCAAATAAAGGCAAATGAAAACATATTCCAGATTATTTAAATGAGTTGGTGGTTTGACATTAAGATTTAAAATATGTTATTGTTTATTTTTGAATCTAAGAGGCTTTATCTTTTAATTAGAACTAATGTATTATATATTTTTATTTTTAAATCTAATACCTAAACCAAGCCACTTAAGCATTATGATACCATGTTGAACTACTTTTGTAATCTGTTCAGGTATGTAATTGTGCCTTTTGCAGATCATCTAGATCAACAACCAATACAACAACCAGAGCCACAACCACAACAAAGGGAAAAAACAGCCACATGTCTAATGGATATAAGTCTATAATAGAGCTACAAGAAGTTGAGTTCAACAATATTGGTCAGGATTGTGGCGATAAACAAAATAAGTTTGCCAACGACTGCGGTGTTCTTACGAGTAGGTTAATTTCTATCGAATATCCGACTTGGAAGAAAGTACCAGGGAATGAAAAAGATAACTTATTGATCATAAAAGTTTGTTATCTCAAACACATTATATGTGCTTTCATTTAATTAGTATATGTTACTAATAATTACTCTTTTTTTCAAAACAAAAACAGAAGTGTTGGAATATTTGTGATGATAAACGCAAAACAAATATGCTTAAGACTTACAACGAGAACTGGAGATCATTCCAGAAGAGGGTTGAAAAGAATTTCTTAGCAAATGAGCATAAGCGAAATCCACTTGAAACCTACTTATATATGGAGAAGATTGCATTGCAAAAGTTTAATGAGATGATATCATCAAAGGAATTCCAGGTTTAATTGTAGGACTATAATGTCTATTGGTAATATTAATTATTATGTTGCCATTTTATAATTGTGGTTGTTACTTTTATTGGCAGATAATAAGTGAGAAAGCAAAGATGAGTTCGAAGTTTAATACAAATCCAGCCCGATTAGGTCCGCATGGCTATCAGGGCAACAAACCTAAGTGGGAACAATAGATAGCATCCGGTGAGCTGCTGCCACTGTTGCATGAGATAAAAAGTGAGTGTTCATTAGCTTATGTATGCATTGTTGTTCAAAAGAATAGTTGTGGATCAACATCGACATTGGATGCTTTAGATGTGATAAAGGTAATCATTTATTATAGCATCCTTTTTTCACCATTTCATATTATAACATTATACTTTGAAATGTCATTTTCCATAAAATTTTAATAGAAATTAAATCAAGGTGTTCAGTTTTTATGATGAAAATGGACTTTAATTTTAATTTATAGATGACATGTCTGAAATAAATTAAGTAACATTTTAGTGAATATGTTTGTGCGTTAAGACATACAGAGGAAACAATAAAAGACTTCTCAAAACTAGAAATGAAAATTGCTATACGTATGTATATAACATGACAAAATGCCCCCTATTTATGCTACACTTTAGCCTTATTAACTCTTTTAACATTAGATTTATTTTAATGCCACATTTTACTACATTTGTGAAAAAATAACCTAAGGTTTGGCTTAATGTTTCACTTACTCTGTTTATCAACATGAATAGTCTGTGTCTCTAAAACATTTACATGCATGATTCTTGTAAGACACAAATACATGAATGGTACCTGTGTTGAAGCAATTACAGAAATGGTCCCTATAAGATTTTTTTTTACAAAAATGGTCCATATAAGATTTTTTTACTGAATTGGTCCCTGTGTTATACAAATGCACACTATTGGCCTCTATGTTTTAGAAAATTTACAAAATAGCACCGGACTTTCGTAGTTAGCAAATTTGTTTTAAAATTGCAAATTTGTATGTTTATTGGATGTTTGAGTTTCTAATGACCAAACAATATGGATTCGCAAATAGAGTAAGTACTTTTTTTTTTCATTTTGTCTGTATCAAGAAACTATCTGTTATGTTATTCACTTTTTCATGAATTTTAACTTAATATTTCATATAGTTTGGTACCATTTGGAATGAACAGGCTCCCTTAGAAGAAAAGGTGTTGGTTATGACTGTTGCTAATTGGGCCGGATAATTTCTTAATAATTTTATGAATGATGTTTAAACGTGCATATAAGGTTAGTTGTTAATCTTTATAGCATCCTAATTTTAGTTTAATTATTGTTTGTTAAATTTAACCATTTTGAAATATTAGACAAAATTGATTCTTTGTTATGTTTGTTTTTCAGTAAGAATGGAGGATAACAACTACTCTTGATTATGGGACAATCCTACTTCGGTGGGATAACAACTTTTTTTTTGAATTTTTTGTAAGTTTTATGTAGTAAGACACGACCAAGTCAAGGTGTTTTTGTGACATGCAAACACGTTTATATCAGTTTATATCAATGACTTTATATCAGTTTATATCAATGACTAATGGTTGGTTATCTAACATGTCTACATTAGCATAACTTCTTTATCAAAGCATACCTTTTTGTATTGAATATGTGTTATGGATGTAAGTTTCAGTTGTGTTGGTGGTTATTTGTAACAAAATTTAATTTTGGATGTACAATTTGTTGGTTATTTAATAAGAAAACTATTATAAAAAACCAGCTTTTTTTTACAAGAATCAACCTTTAAATGACCCGATTATTAGAATGGAACCGGTGTAAATGTGATCCGGTTTTGAGTATTTGAACTGGGTCTTATCTCCTTATATGACCCGGTTTTATGTTGCATAACTGTGTCCAAATCTCCTTGTGTAGCCTGGTTTTGTGGACTCTGATATCGTTATATGTCCTGGTTGTTAAAACAAAACGTGTCCTTTTACTATTGATAGAACCCGGTTTTGAAACCGGGTTTTATTCCATTTTTCACATAAGACACGCCGACAATAGGATCCGGTTGAAAACCGGGTTATTTAACTGATATAACCGGGTCCTACAAGCTTCTTTGTATATATGTATCCTTCCTAATAAATAAAGAATGTTTTTGCCACATGTTACACTCTCATTGATTTGACCAAATGTCGTTTTGTGGTTATTTTCAATTAATTTTTTTCCACAATGCATTTTGTAGTTTTTTTCATTTTATTAATTTCCACATAATATTTAAATGTATATAATAAATATAGTAATAAATGTCTATCAATTTCATTAATTGACTTCCTTTTAATTTCAAATTTTCTAAATTAAAGTTTCATTAGTTTCTTTTGTTTATTTATCTAAATTATTTGTTTAATTTAAAAAAACAAACAATTTAATTTTAATAATTCTATTTTTTTCTTATAAATTCAAACTTTACAAATGTTTAGAATTTCATTTTTTTATCTTTAAAATGAACCCATGTAATAAATGAGTCTTACACCTAGTTGTATGTTATATAGAGGAACTCATCATGCGGAGTGCTTTGAGGAGAAACATTTTTGTTGTTTTATTGTTTATTCCTTAATGGAGTATATCTCAAGCAATTAAATAAAAATAAGAAATATATCCAACTCATGTTATCTTCTTAAATTTTTGTTTTGTTCTATTTTTTCCTAAAAGGACAAATAATTTAAATATATTTTTTGTCTGGGATTGAACCCAGAACCCCCTAATTAGTTGTTAGATTAGAAACTTTTATGTTAGTCAAGTGGGTTAGCCCAAATTTCTCCCAAAATTAATTAACAATTTAAAAGAAACTTGTTTATGCTTGGTAATTCAATATATGCTTTTATTTAATATACCGATTATTCATTAAATGTATTAATTATTTAAAAGATGAAATGAATGTGGTGAATATCGTTTGGAAACTACAAAAGTTTATCCAGAATATTATTTTACTCAAGAATACGTCTACAGAGTCATGATGGACGTCGACGATTTGAGGAAGGTATTGGTGGTACCACCATGGTTTCCACTCCTCTCTCTTTTCTCTCCTCTCAATTTATACTATGTGCTTCTATATTTATACCATATTATATGGGATGATAATGATAGATTTCCATGTATTGATGGTTGTAATGATTTGAAGTGTTGAGTGTTATGTGGATTGAAGATCCACAACCCATGTGACATATGGGTTGGGAAGGATAAACTCCGTCTGCCCTAAGGTTGTATGGTATGGTATCCATATACGTAATGCCTATGTGGCAGGCATGGCCTCCCATGAGTACGACCCACTCTTGGTATGTTGAGGCGTAGAGTGATGGAATGTTGTGGAGAGAATGGATTATCATACCATTAAAAAAGTAGATGTGTTTTGGGGTTATGGAGCGTGTATGATTTTATGTTAAATGGTAGGGAAATAATGGTGACGTTGTGATGAGTTGAACTTTTAAATTGTTAGATAATAGGTACATCTTATAGCCTAATAGAATCGCGTAATAGAAACCTAGATGATTGCGAATATTTTTTGCATTAAAAGTGTTCCCAACATCTTTTTTTTTCTCCGATATAAGATGACTTTTATTCTCAAGAATTAAAAGAATTCTTGTTAAAATTTATATAGAAAGATACAAGTTTTCAACATCCTTTGTAAAAGAATTAAAACCAATACATATTTTATAGAATATAGGAATCTTATTACGAATGGAATAATGTTTACCAACACAACCATTTTATAATTTTTATAAAGAAAATTTGCATACATACCTTTAGAATAGAAAGTTATAAAGTGTAGGGACCAGAAGAGGCAAATCTCAAATATATGGGGCCAACACACCAATTTAGTAAAGAGTAGAGACCAGAAGTGGCAAATCTTGAAAATATGGTGGCAGATTTCTGAAACAACAATATTATAACAATATTATATTGTTCCTCGATGTTATGGGAATTAATTGTATGTATAATGACATCGCCTTTTTATAACCACCCAAAAAGGATTAATATTCAAATAAATTTTTTTCGAAAGAGAATATTCAAATATTTGTAATTCAAAAATATTGAACTTTTTATTTAATTCGAAATACGCATTACATTTTTAAAATTCAAGATGATTTTCGTTCATATTCTAACGTTTTTCGAAAAAAAGATTATTATGTGAGATATATTGGGTTTAGGTCATTTTTCGTCATTTAATTTTTGGTTTTTGTGATCATCTGGTCAGTTAACTCTTTTTAAGTTTTAAAAGGTTATCACATTTTTAGCTTTGTGTTCATTTAGTTACCTAATTTTTGGTTTGATCACGTTTAGTCACCTAACTTTTAAAATTATGCCCATTTAGTCACTAAAATTTTATATTTTTTTTAAAAGTTTAGTGACTACATAAGCACAATTTTAAAAGTTAGATGACTAAACGAGCGCAAGTCTAAAAGTTAAGTGACCAAACCAAATGTTAAGTGACTAAATGAGCACAAAGTCAAAAGTTTGAGGACATTTAAAACTTAAAAATTGTTAAGTGACCAAATGAACACAAAACCGAAAGTTAAGTGACCAAACAAAACTTAAACCCTATTTTTTACTATGTTTAACAAGGTTAAACCTCTTATATATTTGCGTAAAATCACTTTTACATAAGATGAAAATTGCAAAATATTTAAAAAAAAACATTTAATGGTATATTCTAAAAACATATGCGATATTTCCTTGTGAGATGCGCTTTTAAAGTCAAACTAAAGTTGTAATCTATCATATCATTTCAAGATATTATACTCTTTCATGATTTACATAACAGTGTTATATAAGTGTATTTATTTATTTATATGTTGACGAATATTGCAAGCGATATCTTAGAATTTGTTCATGTAACTATAAGTTACGTCATATTAACATATACTTTAGGTAGTTAAATGTTTTAACTTTTAACCACTAAATTAGGCACGAATTTTGTTAGCATTTCTTTAATATAATATTTGTTTATTTAGTTCTCATTTTAATATATCTCTTATATGTTAAAGGGTATAAATGTATTTTGGGTAAAAGATTTCCCTATATAGAGGGAACATGAATGCATGGAAACATTTGTCGTGAAAATGAAATCAAGGAAAGGGAAGTGGCCACCAAGGGCCTCTCTAATCATGTCTCTTGTTGTAGTCATTGTTTCTCTAAGTTTCCCATTACCAACCACTTCACAACCTCTCATATATCCCATCCAAGGCAAGTCACCACCATCACGGTCACCAAAGTCTTCACCACCATCATCCATTCACGACAATGATGTCCCATTTCTACCTCTTTCACCTCCATTAATACTACCCATTTTTCCTATGGTCCCGCCCTTCATACTACCTATTTTGCCATCTTCACCTCCTAAGACACAGAAACCCAAACCTCCCCCTAAGAAAAAGGAATCAAAACCTCCTTCCAAACCTCCTCCTAAGAAAAAGGAATCAAAAACCCCTCCCAAACCTCCTCCTAAGAAAAAGGAATCAAAACCTCCTCCCAAACCTACTCCTAAGAAAAAAGAACCAAAACCTCCACCAAAGAAAAAGCAACCAAAACCTCCTTCCAAACCTCCTTCTAAACCTCCTCCAAAGAAAAAGGAACTAAAACCTCCTCCTAAGAAAAAGGAACAAAAACCTCCTTCCAAACCCCCTCCTAAGAAAAAGGAACCAAAACCTCCTCCTAAGAAAAAGGAACCAAAACCTCCTCCTAAACCTCCTCTTAAGAAAAAAGAACCAAAACCTCCTCCTAAACCTCCTCCAAAGAAAAAGGAACCAAAACCTCCTCCTAAGAAAAAGGAACCAAAGCCTCCTCCCAAACCTCCTCCGAAGAAAAAGGAACCAAAACCTCCTCCTAAGCAAAAGGAACCAAAACCTCCTCCTAAGAAAAAGGAACCAAAGCCTCCTCTTAAACCTCCTCCTAAGAAAAAGGAACCAAAGCCTCCTCCTAAGAAAAAAGAACCAAAACCTCCTCCTAAGAAAAAGGAACCAAAACCTCCTCCTAAGAAAAAGGAACCAAAGCTTCCGCCTAAACCTCCTCCTAAGAAAAAAGAACCAGAACCTCCTCTTAAGAAAAAGGAACCTAAACCTCCTCCTAAGAAAGATAAGGAACCTAAACCTCCTCCCAAGAAAGATAAGGAACTTAAACCTCCTCTTAAGAAAGATAAGAAACCCAAACCTCCTCCTAAGAAAGATAAGGAACCTAAACCTCCTCCCAAGAAAGAGAAGGAACCTAAACCTCCTCCCAAGAAAGATAAGGAACCCAAACCTCCTCCTAAGAAAGATAAGGAACCTAAACCTCCTAAGAAGGAGAAAGAACCCAAGCCTCCGAAGGAAAAGGTTCCTAAGCCTCCCAAAAAGGAGAAGGAACCCAAGCCTCCTAAGTCACCTTCACCTCCTAAGTCAGCCCTACCCATTCCAATACCCGACCCAATACCTAAACCACCGGCTCTTCCAATCCCTGATCCAATACCAGATCTACCTAAACCACCAGCTCTTCCAATACCAGATCTACCTAAACCACCGATTCTTCCAATACCTGATCCACCTAAACCACCAGATCTACCAACACCAGATCCACCTAAACCACCAGATCTTCCAAAACCCGATCTGCCTAAACTTCCAATACCTGATCTACCAAAACCACCAGGTCTTCCAATACCTGATCCACCTAAACCACCAGATGTTCCAACACCAGATCCACCTAAACCACCAGATCTTCCAATACCCGATCTACCTAAACTTCCAATACCTGATCTACCAAAACCACCAGGTCTTCCAATACCTGATCCACCTAAACCACCAGATCTTCCAATACCCGATCCACCTAAACCTCCAGATCTTCCAATACCCGATCTACCTAAACTTCCAATACCTGAACTACCAAAACCACCATCTCCTCCAACACCTGATTCACCTAAACCGCCAGATCTTCCAACACCTGATGCACCTAAACCGCCAGATCTTCCAACACCGGATCCACCTAAACCGCCAGATATTCCAACACCTGATCCACCTAAACCACCAGATCTTCCAATACCAGATCTACCTAAACTTCCAATACCTGATCTACCAAAACCACCAGGTCTTCCAATACCTAATCCACCTAAACCACCAGATGTTCCAACACCAGATCCACCTAAACCACCAGATCTTCCAATACCCGATCTACCTAAACTTCCAATACCTGATCTACCAAAACCACCATCTCCTCCAACACCTGATCCACCTAAACCGCCAGATCTTCCAACACCTGATGCACCTAAACCGCCAGATCTTCCAACACCGGATCCACCTAAACCGCCAAATCTTCCAACACCTGATCCACCTAAACCACCAGATCTTCCAATACCTGATCTACCTAAACTTCCAATACCTGATCTACCAAAACCACCAGGTCTTCCAATACCTGATCCACCTAAACCACCAGATGTTCCAACACCAGATCCACCAAAACCACCAGATCTTCCAATACCCGATCTACCTAAACTTCCAATACCTGATCTACCTAAACCACCATCTCCTCCAACACCTGATCCACCTAAACCGCCAGATCTTCCAACACCTGATGCACCTAAACCGCCAGATCTTCCAACACCGGATCCACCTAAACCACCAGATCTTCCAACACCTGATCCACCTAAACCACCAGATCTTCCTATACCTGATCTACCTAAACTTCCAATACCTGATCCACCTAAACCACCAGATGTTCCAACACCAGATC
Organism: Lactuca sativa; assembly: GCF_002870075.4. NCBI lineage: Eukaryota > Viridiplantae > Streptophyta > Magnoliopsida > Asterales > Asteraceae > Lactuca > Lactuca sativa. The sequence goes on from NC_056628.2 coordinate 172,631,515, forward strand.
CACCTAAACTACCAGATCTTCCAATACCCGATCTACCTAAACTTCCAATACCCGATCTACCAAAACCACCATCTCCTCCAACACCTGATCAACCTAAGCCGCCAGATCTTCCAACACCTGATGCACCTAAACCGCCAGATCTTCCAACACCGGATCCACCTAATCCACCAGATCTTCCAACACCTGATCCACCTAACCCACCAGATCTTCCAATACCTGATCTACCTAAACTTCCAATACCTGATCTACCAAAACCACCAGGTCTTCCAATACCTGATCCACCTAAACCACCAGATGTTCCAACACCAGATCCACCTAAACCACCAGATCTTCCAATACCGGATCTACCTAAACTTCCAATACCAGATCTACCAAAACCACCTGGTCTTCCAATACCTGATCTGCCTAAACCACCAGATCTTCCAACACCCGATCCACCTAAACCACCAGATCTTCCAATACCCGATCTACCTAAACTTCCAATACCTGATCTACCAAAAACACCATCTCCTCCAACACCTGATTTACCTAAACCGCCAGATCTTCCAACACCTGATACACCTAAACCGCCCGATCTTCCAACACCGGATCCATCTAAACCGCCAGATCTTCCAGCACCCGATCCACCTAAACTACCAGATCTTCCAATACCCGATCTACCTAAACTTCCAATACCTGATCTACCTCAACCACCAGGTCTTCCAATACCTGATCCACCTAAACCACCAGATGTTCCAACACCAGATCCACCTAAACCACCAGATCTTCCTATACCTGATCTACCTAAACTTCCAATACCAGATCTACCAAAACCACCAGGCCTTCCAATACCTGATCTACCTAAACCACCAGATCTCCCGACACCCGATCCACCTAAACCACCAGATCTTCCGATACCCGATCTACCTAAACTTCCAATACCCGATCTACCAAAACCACCGGATATTCCAGCACCGGATGCACCCAAACCACCGGATGCTCCAGCACCCGATGCACCCATACCACCGGATGCTCCAGCACCCGATGCACCCAAACCACCCGATGCACGCAGCGCACCAGATGCTCCACCACCGGATGCACCCACCCCACCAGATGCTCCACCACCGGATGCCCCCAGCCCACCGGATGCTCCACCACCCGATGCACCCAGCCCACCGGATGCACCAGCACCGGATGCACCCAGCCCGCCGGATGCACCAGCACCGGATGCACCTAGCCCACCGGATGCAACACCACCCGATGCACCCAGCCCACCGGATGCTTCACCACCGAATGCACCTAGCCCACCGGATGCTCCACCACCGGATGCACCCAACCCACCCGATGCTCCACCACCCGATGCTCCAACACCCGATACACCCAGCCCACCCAATGCTCCAACACCCGATGCACCTAGCCCACCAAATGCTCCAACACCTGATTCACCTAAACCACCAGATCTTCCAATACCTGATTTACCTAAACTTCCAATACCTGATCTACCTAAACTTCCAATACCAGATCCGTCACCCGATACACCTAAACCACCAGATCTTCCGGCACTTGATCCACCTAAACCACCTGATCTCCCAATACATGATCTACCTAAACTTCCAATACCTGATCTACCTAAACCACCCACTCTTCCAATACCTGATCTACCTAAACCACCAGATCTTCCAATACCAGATCTACCTAATCCAATACCTAAACCACCACCATCCATTCATGGGAAGCAAACAAGAACGCTACCAAAGACTTCTTCTATACCACTACCACCTTCCTTTATTCATGATGGTGTTATTCCAATACTACCTCCTATACCTCCATTAATAGCACCTATTTTGCCACCTCTGCCTCCATTACTACCACCCATGCTTCCGTTACTACCACCTTTGCCTCCATTACTACCACCCCTTAAATCACCTTCACCTCCATCACTACCGCCTCTTCCATTACCTGAATTAGTAGTTGACCCATGATCATAATCCATTCATGGAAACTCACAACCATCGCCTCCAAAGTCTCTTCTACCACACCATATCTCCATGTATAATACCCATCACTACCTCCTAAGTCAACACCTCCACCACTATGTGGTGGCAAGGATACACTAGGTGGTGAGAGTCTTTGTAATTATGTCAAGATTATTGTCTTCACCTAAGGACTAAGAGGTTCTAAGTGTATAAACAAGCAATTCCTCTTGTTTTTATTAATACAACCAAACTCAGTTCCCATATAAGCACAAACACATGGATATATAAGTACACATATTATGAAACTATCTTTTATAAATTTAAATCTGAAGCACACACCTTTAAGATTATAGGTAACTAAGATAATACTCGTAACCGAGCATGTGTTCCTTTTTTCACTTGATATTTATATTTATTTTATATTTCATTATGGTTACATTTTTCATGTTACTAGGATTTTGCCCATCGCACATTACGACAATGTCAACCCATTTTTAAGTTGAATTTTAATGGTTCTATTGATAAAAGGTAGGTACCGTTACAATGGTTGGTATATACATATACAATGTCGGTACCACCGAATAATTCTAATATATATTTTTGATTAAATTCTATTATATGTGTCAAGATTCATACATAGGAAATTTACGTAAAACTAAGCACAAAAACATAGAAAACTTGAATTTTTAACGATACATACATAAGGTTAAGTAAATATTTTTTAAAGTTAATGCACGAAAGGTAAAATAATAAGAAACGTATTATATGTGAACCAATTTGTACAAGCCTACATAAAAATAAGCACAAAAACAAAAAAATATATATATCAAAACGTAGACAAAGTCAAATTTATACCAACAAATACATAAAAAATCTAGTGTTCTTTCTTTAATTAACGAACGATAGTTATAAAGTTACCTTGAAATGTGGACCACCTCAAATTTATAAAAATAAGGATATAATTTTTTTTCGGTTAACGTACGAATGTTATTAAGAAAATTTAAATTATGTATACTATCGGGATAAGCATAAAATTTTACAAAATAAAAGATGTGAAAGTGATATTTTAAAAGTTCAAAGTATAGGGTTAAAGTGGCATTTTAAAGAATAGGTAGATGTAAAATATTATTTTACAAAGTATTTTTAAAATAAAAGGTCAAAGTGGAATTTAAAAAGTATTGGAATTGAAAATGTCATTAATCAATGAAGGTTTAAAAAAACAAGAGGTTGGAAAGTCTCATTGTTAAAAGTAGAGTGGTTGCAACTACCGATGAAGACATCCACGAAGATTACAAATAAATATTGATATAGTTTTGAAAGTTTGTATCGATTGGATACACTTCAAGTATATGGAGCAAAAGTAAACTAGTCTAAACAAATAAAGAACTGAAAGTAAAGAACACAAGGAATTCTCCAAATTGTCTTTTACCAAGAAAGAGTTTGTTTTCACCAAGAAAACGAGGTTGTCACAAGGATGGTCACCAAGACATGTACATTAGGGTTTAACCCTAATCTATACTGATCTTTATAAGACAGATATTGGATCTGTCATCTATTTTTTATTTATATGTATCATTACCTAATGTACAAAAGGATTACATAGAATAATTATCTTCACACTGACGTTAATAGACTTGATACGTTGATGCTGATAGTGATCTAGACACTAACGTTGACAGATAGCATGTAGAGTGTTTGACTTATCAGATCATAAGGTGTGACCTTACAATCTCCTTCTATCTGATGATGTGAAAACTAATCTTTAACGAATGCTTCAGCTTATGTCCCCCCTTGAGAGTAAGATTGAAATTTTAAGTCCTTCATCTTTAACGAATGCTCCCCCTGAGAAGATGAATGACTTCCCATTTTTGATTGTCAAGGAGTTGAGGCAGCATTTATGAATCGCAACGGATGGACGAAAAGATGATGAGATGAGAATGTTGATGTCGAGCTTGACTCCCCCTTAGATTTTGCTTTTCTTTAGATGAATAACATTCAATAATCTCTTAAGCTTTAGCAAGATTTTCCCCCTTTTTTTGACATCAACATCAAAAATGGGTTTGGAGAAAGTGACGAGAGTATTGGAATTACAGCTTGTAGTGATGTCTCCTAATAGTGTGGGCTTAAACTACCATTCAGTGACATAGTATTGTGAGATTTCATCAGCGTTTGGTTTCATATGCTAACCCATTAATCACTTTTATTAGAGGAAAAAAGGTAAGAGGTGTATGACGTATGTGATAAGTTGTGTTGTTTGAGCTTAACCGCCGACATAGATTTTTCAAGCTCTCAATAGAGTATGGTACATTAAGCTGAATCATAAGCCTTTAAATAAGAAATTTAGGAGAGAATGAATTGTTTCAGTCATGCCGAGGTGGAATCAGCGTGAATCATCAATAGTGATAACTTAGCAAAAAGAAATGGTTCAAATCGTGCACCATAGAGTTAAATGTAGTCTAGAATCAAAGATTCACTGTCAATTCATTATGGTACCATGTCATACCCCAGACTAGGAGGTCATGGACATGAATAACCCTTTGTCCTTTGAGGACCATACAAGTAACTCTTACGATGTTGACTATGTAATCAGGTTAAGCCATTGGATTATGCTTAATGTTTCAGCAAACATGAGACTTGATGCATACAACAAGCATGCTTCCAAGAACAAAATCAGTTAAGATAGTTAACTAAGAATAAACACCGAAGCCTTTCTATCATTTTTTACATTCTGAGAACCTGAAATTTCTATCTTATACAAGATTCAATTCAATCAAGGTCAGACTCATTTCTGCTATCTTTTAGCATTGTTTAAGGTTTGTAGAGTGTTATAAGCCTAGTACAATCAATGTTTGGGTTTAGGGATGATGTATATAAGTTCTTAGAATTACATTCAAGCCGAACACTCCTTCAAGAGGAGTGTACGACCATACACATGGGTGTACGGCCGTACACCCATCATGCCTATGAACCTCCAACATAAATAGATGATACCCTTCATTTTCCTTCATTCCTTCCATTTCTAAGCCAAGAATTTGGATTCTCTCTCAACTAGCATCAAGTTTCCCACCTAGATATTCAAAGATGTAAGTGTTTCCTACCTTGATTAGTTGTTACATTGCATTAACTAGTGATGAATCCATGTTTTCATTCCATAAATTTCATCTTTGGTTAGCTCTTCATCTTTCACCAAGAACACCCAGAACACACACTTGTTCCTGGTGGCCATGAAACCTCCTCAAGCTTCCAATGTGTGAGTACTTCCTCTATCTTCTAGTTAGACATGTTAAGCACTTGATTCATATCCTTGAAACATCATCAAACTCATGAACATCATGAGTGTATGGCAGTAGACTCTATCTACAGCCGTACACTCTTATTTGGTTCTTAATCTCGAGTCTTAAACACTTCTAGATACTTGTTGTACATTAGAACTCATAAACCCTTGAGTCCCTATGAATGAAGACCCAAAAATGCATCATAGTGGAGTGTGTATGGCCGTACACACTTGGTGTGGCTGTGAACACCCTTCCCTTTGGATGTACACATCTTTGATGCAATCACATGTGATTGTAGCACTTCATTTCATGTGTTTCCTAGTCCAAGGGTTGCCTATCCTAGTATGTTAGTTGTTTTATACACTAATATCATGTTTATATGTATCATTATATGATGATTAGGATCCGTTGTGCTTCGAGACTTCATTCATGTGTATAACACTCTTATCCAAGTCTTCAAAGAAATCATCCACCAAAGGTGAGTTCATACCCCTATAATATACCTTTTAAATGCTTTTAGGGGGGGGGGGGATACAAGTCGAAAACAATTAAATTCTGTTAAATAAACTATTTGTGATACAAATCACATTGAGAAGAGTTTATTTATGTTTTAAAGATTATGATAATAACAATAGATTTCCCAACGTCTCCAAATGACCTTAAGTCATGTAAACCCTTTTAGAGTCATGTTAAAACCTTGTAAAAGATTAGATACATTGCTGAACTGTCTTTTAAATTTCTCAAAACTTTAGATTATTATATCATGTTCATATAGTTATTTATATATAAATAAGCTTTAACAGACTTAGGATCATTGCTATCGCCTTAACTCATGTTCCTTGTTTGGTTGTAGGCTTAGGGTAGGATCAATCATCTGACTGTCAGTTAAACCTTAGTTATACATGTTGGATAAATATATGAACGTTAACCGCATAATGGTAAGAAATCATGTTATATATATATATATATATATATATATATATATATATATATATATATATATATATATATATATATATATATATATATATATATATATATATATATATATATATATATATATATATATATATAAGGTTTAAAGGACTTAGGACTGATGGGTTGCCTTACCTCTTTTTCCTTGTTTGGATGTGGATTTATGGCGAAGTTATATGTCTGAAGGTCGTTTCCTTCTTAATTATATATATATATATATATATATATATATATATATATATATATATATATATATATATATATATATATATGAACGGAAAAGTTACCTCAATCCAATATAGTCACCTTTGATCCATGTTAAGCAGAGGAGTACTTTCATGAATTATCATTCTAATCGGATAAATCATACAAATTATAGTAGTCATAAATTATGGCACAAATGAAATAGCCATTTTACTAGATAAGTTCACCAGGTTTAAAGCCAATTTATTAAGAAATGGGATAACATTCAATCCTTACTTAAAACAAATAAACCAAAAATGTGAAATCATACCTCAGGATACAACCGTGCATTTGTTGTATTCCGTTTTGTAATCAGAGTCTCCTTGAGGGAGAGCGGGCATCGTGTGTATAGATCTATACGGGACTGACAATCCCACACCCCAAATGCTAGCTACAGTCCCAACTGGTAAGGCCAAGGGGTGACAAAATGTCACCTTACTATTTTTCGATGCTAGAAGGTCGGCGTGTTCATTCTAATCTACTAGCATGGTTACAACCTTATCATATTTAACCATAATTAATAATCTTTATTTACAGCGTTGTCATTACACCAATAGTGTATATTCATGGTATATAAAATTACCATGCGGTAACCCAAATTAATAATCTTATTATTAGGGGTGCGAGGGCATCGGAAGTGCATGCTAGCGCAAGCTTAATAAATACTACTGCAATAATCATTTTCCACAATCAAAGGAACGATTTTATTGGGATTTAAAACTACAAACAATGGAACGGTTTTATGCGGATTTAAAATTACAAACAAAGGAACGGTTTTTATGGGGATTTAAAACCACTTTTAAAACTAAAAGGGGATTTCACACACTATAATTTTATGAAAGGTTAAAATTATGTCTTAAATAAGTTATAAGTATAATACCGCTTAATCAAAATGGTTTTATGGAGTAAAACTACTTTTCAGTTGTAAAAGCAGGAAGTATAGGACTTTCTGGAGTAAACTCAGTCATTTTGTTAAAACTAAACAACCATAACTAAATACTTATGAACTCACCAGCATTAAATGTTGATTCTCTCTTTCAAAATAACTTTTAATCTCAGGAATTGAGTAGACAGGTACACTCCAGGAGCTTTTGCGAAGACAGCCTAGTACCGAGCTGCATCCTTTGTCTCCTTCCTTATCTACTTTTGATGTTGAATACTTAATGTTTGAACTTATGTAAAAATGTATATTTTATTAATGAAATGGTTGTTGTAGTTTTCTTACTATATTGCATGTATTGTGATACTTGACATGATGTCCTATGCCCCCGAATGTTTCCGCCAATTTGGTTTGGGGGTGTCACAGATTGGTAGTAGAGCATTGTTTATAGTAAACTCAGTATATCAAATCATAAAAGATATACAGGTATAAATACATTGGGATAAAAACACTCTAACCAAGAGTTATACTTTAAAATATAACAACATTTTATAAAAGTATAAGTACATCTAGAATATATATATACTAGAACAAATATCTCAAGAGGAACAAGATAAAAGTTTTTGGATGTTGGACATTACCATCAAACCTGGACAGTTGTGTAGTCATATGTGAGATAAATATAGTTTGATCAACCATATTTATTTGCGATATGACCAAAGTGTGTTTGGGAGTGAAGGCGGTGTTGCAACAAATCTGAAACTTAACAACCATATAGGTATGCTAGAGCCAAACATAATGTTTAAAATACTATAGGAGTATTTTATGATGACAACAAACCTAAAAAAGTGCCAAGAAATTCTAGAAACAAACATATAAATTAAAATACTATAAGAGTATTTTAGGTAACATAGATAATCTTGCGTAAAAACTAACAAGACCCTTACTGGTAAGTCTATAATTGAAGGGTGTCTACCCCCAACATTATATATAATAAAGATCTTATAGACTTAGAATGTGTGGTTTCACTTTACTTCCTTTTCCTTGTTTGGATGTGGATATAGAGTAGTATCACATATTCGAAGGTTTATTAGATCTGAGCTATGTATAATTTGTATACACCATGTAATTCTGGAAGGACCCGATAAGGATCGCTTAGTAAAATATTATAATTACCTCTTAAGACTCTTTAAACATTCCCATTCTCGTATAAACACCATTAGATAGTTGTATCCACTTCAACAATCAGCAGAGAAGTCAACGAAGATCCATAAGAGGTTCACTAAGAGGATATCTGAAGAGGAGATCAATGAGCAATCAAGAAACTATAGAAACCCCCATGTGTCCATTCCTTGTTAGGAACATCAGTGAGAAGTTCGTCTGAACTTCCAAGACTCAATTTATCCATTATTAAGTAATGAGAATCAATGCCAGGATTGGAAGTAGGACGGCATGCCTAGAGTAGAACAGAGAACGGAGGGAGGCCCCGCATGAAACATGATAAATTTTTTTGCCCCTAATTGTGACAACCCGAAGTTTGTTTCATCGCCGTAACTCGTTTCCGTCCATAAAACTCGTTTTTAACAAATTGTTCCGATTACGTTTTTGGATTAAGTCATTTAATTTAAGATTTTTATTTTGACCTCGTAAGTATCCAAACACGTTAGAAGCACATGAAAACACCCCAATTTAGTAATTGGAAATTTTTTAGTTTCGACCATATCGGGTTACGACAACTTAATCGGGTGCGACCAAAAGCCTCGTTTAACATCAGTATCGGGTAGAATTCCACCGTGTCCCAAACTTAAACCATATATAAAGTTGAAATTACTTCATTTTGAAGCTTTTCACCCTCTCTACTCTCTCTCCTCAAATCCAAGTTCTAGGTCCCAAAATCACTCAATTCAATCTCCAAATCGATAAGGTAACTATCTTAACTCTTAGATTAACATCTTTAGCCTTCAAATTCGTGTTTAAACCATGAAATAGGACCATGTTCATGTGTGTACGGCCCTAGAACAGTCCTAGGCCATAAACTCACATAGATGGGGTTTTGGAGCCCCAAAACCCTCCTAAATCACATATGGAGCTTGGAAATGACTTAAGGGCTTATTTGAATGGACTAGGAACACCATAAACTCATCATTTAAGGGATAAATATGAATTTAAGGCCCAATATCATGCTTGGACTGTAAACACCCATTCATAGGCAGTAAACACCTTTTAAGGTGTTAAGATGCCCTTTAAACACCTCCTAAGCCTGGAACTAATATCTAGAAGAAACCACAAATGAGTTAGGGGCCTTAAACTTGATAAAAACAACTCCCTTAGGAGTTCACGGCCGTAAACCCCCCCAAGGATAGGTTCCTGGGCCGTAAAATCCTGTAAATTGGTTAAATGATGCCCTAATTTCATTCCATGGCTTGTATAATGACTTAGAATCACATCTGATTAATCTAGGACCACCAAAACATGAAAGGAAAGGGTATATAGGAGCTTACGGCCGTAAAATCCTATTTTACAGCCGTGAACTCCATTAGATGGCCCCTTTGGTGGTTTACTCCCTTCCAATGCCCTAGAACTTAACCTAGTTTCATCCCTAAAGTGTCATAAGGCCATTAAGCACCCAAGAACCTATCACCCATGATTTTACGACCATAAACTCATGGGGACATGGTCTTAGGGCCGTAATATCCCCAAGGAGTTTACCCTTGAAGAGAAAACTCCATATTTAAGCCATACACCCCCTTAGATGCCACCCGGGTCACTCCAAACACTTGAATTGAAGTCTTTTTTGCTCCTCGGAATGTTTATTCATTTTAATTAGTAGAACAAGGTCTAATTAGATACAATTGTGTATATCTTCATATTACATAGGAACCTCGTGCATTTTCAAACCCCGAATTGACGTTTAGCATCCAAACCGACACATTCCTCGATTGGTGAGTTCATACCCCTACCCTTTTCAGTGTTTTTCAATGCTTTCAGGGGGGGGGGGGGGGATACAAGCAAAAGTACAAGAATACCTTGTACTTAAATTTATTATTTCATTTGAAATGTTGTCATAATCCGTATACTTTTAACAATCGAAACCATATTAACCAACTGTTTGACTTGTAGAGTTAGTTTTCGAACCGAGTTCAAATATTATTATATAGTGTTATATTTTATTATTTCACAAATGATTGTTCACACCATTACTGTTAAAATCATAGAACTTTTATATCGTCCTTTGTAACACTCCCCCTAGATACGAGAGTGAAGGACAGATATCAGTAGAACTTTTGACAGGTCCTTGTTAATACTCCCCTTAGACACGAGAGTAAAGGACTATTAAAACAGAATTTTCCGTATTATTAAATTCAATTTTAAATTCATTAATCTTAAGATTGGAGACATGTTCTTTGTAACACTCCCCCGAGATACGAGAGTGGAGGACTATCCTTGTAACCAGAATCTCTTGGAGGGAGAACGTGACTTGAGTGTATAGATCTATATGGGATTGACTACCCCACACCTGGCTGCTAGCTACAGCTGAACCGAAAGGTTCAAGGGTGACAAAAGTCATAAAAAGATACGGCCCCGTTTCGGGCCTTATCTAGTCTGTAGTATGGTTATGGAACTCACAATCAAGATTAAGGAATGTTTTCTACTTATTTATTAGTTATATATATATATATATATATATGTTAAAACTAATGTACTTTTTCAAGGATAACCGACTTTCAGGAAACTTCACACAAACACATTAAGTATAGTAGGTACTTGTACGTTATATTCAGATTCGATAACCAACCCCAACTTTGAGGAAAAATAAGGGTTTTTCCTGGAATAACTGAACTGTTCTTAACTAGACCGTATAACTAATGGATAACTAAACCTTACTTTTAAGAAAATATGGGATTTTCTTGGCTAACAACATTTTCAGAAAACCAAAGGAAACTTTTTCATTTTCAGAAACAAACCGCTTATGAACTCACCAGCTTTATGATGATTTTTAAACTGCTTGTATTCTCAGGTTCTCCTTAGACAGGTATTCCGCGTTCTTTTGTAGAAGACAGAGCGTATGGAAGTCACATCTTACTTTTGGTTAACTTATGTATCTACTAAACTTGTAACACTTTACTTTCAAACAAATGTAATGAATCTATGTAATGTAATGTTTTGTGTTTACTTCGCTTACTATGTACATTGGTTGTGATACATAACATGAAGTCACCTCCGCCCCGGAACGTGTCCGCCTTCGGTTTCGGGGTGTGACAGATTGGTATCAGAGCACTTGTTTATAGTGAACTAAGTATACCAAACCTTACATGGTATAAGACTATAAACACTAAGGGGCCTAAGTGCTCTGAACTAAAAGTATACTTTAAAATAAGTATTTTCAAAAATATACAAGTATACCTTACGACCGAAATCCGCAACCTTAAGTAGAACAAAACATAAGTAAATGGGTGTTGTACATTGCGGTTAAACCTGGGTAGTAGTCGTGTCTAGGGTCAATTTATCATTATCAACTATATTCATTCGAGACACGACCAAGATGTGCTAAGGAGTGACTGTGGTATGCAGCATGCCTAAAACTTACCCAATACCCAAACAACTAGCCATCGTCGCAGCAAAACATGAAATACTATGGGCATATTTCTAGATCCAGCTTCGTTATAGAAATCCTCATTCCAGCGTTGCTCCTTGATCATTCTTTTAGCGATCATTTATTTGCTTTGATAACTCATTCCTGTTATATCGCTTAATAGAATTCTATATCTGTCATAATGAGATATCTCTTGCTTCGTATCTCTTGATTCAATTCAGAGGACTCACCATCCTCTTTTTCCTAATCATTTTAGATCAACATGCCTCCAAAGAAAGGACCCAACTCTAGGAACCAAAACTCTCCGCCACCATATTCTCCTCCATTCGACCTCGTCTTATTTCAAACAGTTGTTACTGCTACCGTAACAACTGCAATGACGCTTTTGAACCCTAGCAGGTCTAGTGGACCAGGAAGTAGCACCTATCCCCAAATCCATGAAGATGATCAGGAGCACCTGAATGAGTGTGATAAGAGTAAGAAGGTTTTTTGGAAAAAGCGAAAGGGTCAGAGTTCACAAGGACCCTCCAAGAAGCACAAAACTATGGCAGTCCACACTGCTACTACTCCTATCGTTGCGTCTACAGCTCAAGCACTTACCACTGGGTATGCTGGTAATCTCCCTTGGTGCAACAGGTGCAGTTACCACCATCGTATCCCAGGCCCATGTCGTGAGAGGATCTGCATCAGCTTTGGCAAGAAGGGCCACCTTGCTCGAAAATGTAGAACACCATCCTAACAAACCAATCAAGCTTCCGAATCGAGTACCGATCAGGCCTGCTATGGGTGCGGTGAAATCAGGCATTTCAAGCAAAACTGCCCAAAAGCAACAACCACCAACAATGCCAACAATGTTGGGATAGCTCTGACTATAAAGCAGGAAGAGGCAGCCACCGATCCCACCATCGTCGCGGGTACGTTTCTTCTCGACAATTCTTATTCTTGCAATCCTTTTCGAATCTAGTACCAAAGAAGTTTTAATAAGTCATTCATTCAAGCGTCTTCTTAAGCATAGTCCTCATCTAGTAACCGAAATATTTACTGTCGAGGTGAATAACGGTAAGAAGTTTTAATAAGTCATTCATTCAAGCGTCTTCTTAAGCATAGTCCTCATTCAAGCGCTAATGACTTATTCCTAAGCTGTACCCTTACCTTGAGTAATCATTCTTTCCCCATTGACCTAATTCCAGTTCAATAAAGAGCTTTGATGTTGTCTTTGGTATGTATTGGTTGAGTCCCAATCATGCAGATATCCTTCGTTACGAGAAAGTCATCCGTCTCAATTTCCCCTCTTGCAGACTCTCATTATCTATGGCGATAAACTTAGTTCCAATCTTCGTATCATCTCCTGCATCACAAGCTTCTGCGAAAAGGAGTGCCATGCATTCCTAGCTCATGTAATCAACGAGAAACAGGAAGTTAAAGACCTCGAGAGCATCCCCGAAGTCTGCAACTTTCCTGATGTTTTTCCTGAAGAGCTTCCGGGAATTCTTCCCGAATGTCAAGTTGAGTTTCTCATCGACCTAATTCATGGAACTACCCCTGTAGCCAAATCTCTGTATCGCTTAGCTCCAGCAGAAATGCAGGAGTTATCCAGCCAGCTCAATGAGCTACTCAGCAAAGGGTTCATCAGACCGAGTTTCCCCACCCTGGGGAGCTCCGGTTTTGTTGTGAAGAAGAAACACGGATCCTCCCGGATGTGTATCGACTACCGTGAGTTGAATAAGTTGACCGTCAAAAACCGATATCTTTTTTCCCGAATAGATGACCTCTTCGATCAACTTCAGGGAGCCAGTTACTTTTTGAAAATAGACCTCAGATCAGGGTACCATCAGCTTCGAGCACACGAGGATGAGGTTTCCAAGACAACATTCAGGACTCCATATGGTCATTACGAGTTCGTAGTGATACCATTCGGTATAACCACGTCATTTGGTCATGTAGTAAGCGAAGAAGACATATACGTGGATCCTTCCAAGATCAAAGCAATAGAGAATTGGTCGGCACCGAGAACACCCACAGAAAACCTGCCAATTCTTGGGTTTCGCCGGCTATTATCGCAGACTCATTCATAAAATTCTTCCAGAATCGCCAAACCCTTAACCACTCTAACACAGAAAGGAAAAGTTATCATTTATGCCTCGAGACAACTAATATCACACTAAGTTAACTACACAACTCATGAATTGGAGTTAGGAACAGTGGTCTTCTCACTGAAGAATTGGATACATTAGCTCTACGGAACTAAGTACATGACCTTTACTGACCATAAAAGCCTACAACATATCTCTGATCAGAAAGACTTAAAGTAACGGTGATGGGTAGAGTTACTCAGTGTTTATGAGTATGAAATCCGCTACCATCCTGGGAAGGCCAAGGTGATAGCAGATGCCCTTAGCCGAAAGGAAATCTTAAACAGGAAGACGAAGACATTGACAATGACCATCCATTCCCATTTACCCGCACATACCCGAGAAGCCTAGTCAGAAACCCTCAGGTTTGCTCCAGCAGCCCGAGATACCCGAATGGAGATGAGAGATGACTATCATGGATTTCATCATGAAGTTACCAAGATTTCTGAGTGGGTATGATAGCATTTGGGTAATTGTCGATCCTTCGATAAAATCCACTCACTTTTTCCGATCAGAGAATCATTAAAGATAGAAAGAGTTACACGAACCCACATCCAAAAGATAGTCCGACTGCACGATATACCTTTGTCCACTATTTCTGATTGAGATAGCAGGTTTACCTCAAGGTTTTGGCAAGTCCCTTCAGAAAACTCACAGAACCAAGCTAAACATGAGTACAACATATCATCCTCAAACAGGTGGACAGAGTGAGAGAATTATCTAGACCCCGGAAGACATGCGGGGAGCATGTGTCATCGATTTTAGAAAGACATGGGATACCCAATTACCTTTGATCGAGTTCTCGTATAACAACAATTATCACACCAGTATGAAGACTGCTCCATTCAAAGCCCTATATGGTCAAAAGTACAGATTCCCAAGTGTTGATCCGAGATACATTGGACCTTTCGAGATCCTCGTTGGGATCGATCCCGTAGCCTACAAACTCTGAATACCTTCAAAACTTAGCAACGTCTATCCTGTATTCTGCACCTCTATTCTTAAGAAGTGCCTATCTAATAAAACCCTAGTAATCTGTCACACCCCAAAACCGAAACGGCGGAAACGTTCTGGGGTGGATGACGTCATGTCAAGTATCACAACACATGCATTATAGTAATCAAAGTACAACAAAACATTGCATTAATAGTAATAGTTTTACATAGTTTACATAACAGTACAACAAAGTAATACAGGTAATAATATAAGTACAGTTTGGTACTAAGCTATCTTCATCAACAGCTCCGGAAATGTACCTGTCTAAAGCTGACTTGAGAATACAAGTTATTTGAAAAGCGAGTATCAGCATTTTTACAAATGCTGGTGAGTTCATAAGCATTTAGTGGCATTTTATTCAAATAACTTTAATAAAAATGGTAGTTTCACTGTATCTATTACATTAGTGTCTTTTCCAGAAAATCCTATATTTTCTTTAATAAATGCAGTCTTCTACCAAGACTGGACGGAGTTATGTGGTAAAAAGGTAGTTTTCCCTTAATCGCTATCATTATCAAAATACAGGATTTGATTATTAAGAAAGCAGGAGAATTCAGGGAAAAACATATACCTCAACAGTGACGACTACTGAATAAGGCAAAGGAATCATAGACTCCAGGAGAGTATCGAATGAATGACACGCCTGTTTCAGTCTAACAGAAAGAGACACAGACCCCAGACGGTACCAAATGAAAGGTAGAGCTAGTAAGGTCTAAAATAGAGAATACAGACCGCAGATAGTATCAAATGAAAGATACAGCTCGCAAGGCCTAAAACAGAGAATACATACCACAGACAGTATCAAAAGAAAGATACGACTAGCAAGGGCTAAAAACAGTGTGACTCTGAAAATGGGTTTCCCAGCATACAGTGTAATTTGCTGGTGAAGTACCGTTACCTTAAGGCCATGAATTATAAGGTAACCTGGGATACTCGTAACCATACTAACCGACACTAGGGTACCTGACGCCCTACAAGCTTCTATAAAATATGACATTTGTCACCCTTTGGCTTGGTGGGCTGTGGACTGTAGCTAGTAGTCAGGGTGTGGTGGTGTCAATCCTGTATAGATCTATACACACAATGTCCTCTCTCCCTACAGGAGACTCTGGTTACCAACTAGACGACGGAGAAGGCCGTGTCCCGAAGATGCATCCATATTAGTGGGTAGTGGGTTTCATATGTAAGTGCTGAACTAGAGGTAAAGACTCATAACTGGACTGAATAGAGTAAGCCCATATGTATATGCTCATATACATAACATATAACTAATGAATCAAACGACCTTCGGACGGCCATCCGATCCTACCAGACCACATCTCAACGAAGAAAAGGAAATAGGGCGGACAAGCCTTCCTAAGTCCTCCAATCAATGTTTATATGCACCTATACGAGTACAGACATACATCTAACTGTGACTGAGTTGGTAACAAGTGGAAAAAGTATCGTGATGTATAACCGAATCGTGGTGTGTAAAAGTACAGTGTGGAATAACCGAATCGTGGTGTATAACATGCAGTGTGGAATAATCGAATCGTGATGTATAACGTACAGTGTGGAATACTGAATCGTGATGTATAAACATACAGTGTGGAATAACTGAATCATGATGTATAAACGTATAGTGTGGAATAAGATCGTCTAACAGGTATAAGCGACTACAAGTATAAGCAAAATAGAGACAATAATAAGTATAAACGCATCACGAAGTGAAAGCGTTATCAAGTAGGAGTTTAACTAAGAAAGAGTATCAAAATATGGAAGAAAACCTTTATTCTTGTGAAAGTCCCATCTTGGTGTCCTTTGGTAAAATAAGTTTGAAAACCTTTAGAAATTCTTTAGAAACTTTTCATAAACTAGTTTAAATTGTCTTTTGATAAAACAGTATAAGTAAGAGTTTGAACAAGTGAAAACCTTTTAGAAAGCCATTTATAGTATCCTACCTGGTAAAACAGTTTATAGTGTGGTAAATCTTTGTGCATGCGGGTTATCAATCACATGTGATTGAAATGATAACTGGCATGTTTAACCTATATTCCCCCCTATAAAACATGTAAAAACATTTAAAAGGTTCATTCAGGGGTATGAACTCACCTGGTGTAAGTGGATCCCGACGAAGGTGCCGGTTGGGTGCTCGGTGTCAAGTAAAGACTTGGACACACTTAATGACCTATTTAACATATGATAACATATGTTCACATATAATTAGTACACTTAATACTATTTAAACAAATATACGCACCCTAAAGAGCGGAAAACACTTTGGTTAAGTGTATGGGGTGTCCCTGGTAACATTTAAAGGTGTGAATGGCTTAGGAATGGAGTTTACTCTCCAAGAGTAAACTCACCTTATGGTGTTTACGGCCCAGGGACAACTCCCCATGAGTTTACGGCCATAAACTCATGGTGAGGGGTTTCTAGGGTGTTTTAAGGCTTTAACATGCTTGTGGAATTATTCTAGGTCCAAATCTAATTTGTATGTGTGGATTTAAGGGGTTTAAAGGGTCCAAATGGGAGTTTATGATCCATGAACCACCCCTATGGGAGTTCACGGCCGTGAACTTCTATCCCTTGATTTTGTGGAAGTTTTGAAGTCCCTAATTCCTTCTAGTAATTTATAATGAAGTATAACGCCATTTGGGGGGACAAAAACCATCATTTGACATAGTTTAGGGGTGTTTACGGCCTAGGCACTTGCTTGGGCCGTAAACTTCAAGTTACCCCTCCTTTCTTTGTGTTTAAATGTTCTAATCCCGGAATAGCAAGCCCATAATTTATGTATTAAGCCTAAGGGTGGTTTGGGAGTGTTTTTGGGGCATTTATGCAAGGATATGAGGTGTTTACGGCCTAATCATGTGCTTGGGCCATAAACTCTCTGTTATGCCCTAAAATCTTGTGTTTTGATGATTAAACATTCCTAGACAAATTCCTTAATTGGTTCCTAGGCTCAACGGGACAAGTTTGGGTCATTTTGGCCACTTTTTGGGTGTTTATGACCTATGGAGGCTCTTAAGCCGTAAACTCCTTTTTCATGTCTCAATCATGTGATTTTTAGGCTAATAAGACAATAATGTACGCAGAGAACAAGTTAGGGTTGAAGGTCTTTCGTTTAGGAAGCGTTTGGTTGCGGATTTGGGTCGAAAACGGGCGTTTATGAGAGAGTGTATAGAGAGAGGGTGGAAAAGGTTGAAATGGAGTTTACTCCCTCTTATATAGGGGCTTGAATTAAAGCTCAGTGGGAATCTACCCAATACTGTCGTTTAACGGGGCTTTTGGTCGCACCTGATTTAGGGGTTGTAATAATAAAAACTAACTTTTTCCAATTAAATGGAAATGTAAGGTAAGTGTCTTTATTTATTTTATTACGACTTTAAAGACACATTAAATAAATAAATAAAACATTTATTTATTTGGCGACCTCCAATTAACGGAACTTTTATAAACTGGAATATTCCGTTAACGGTAACGGGATAATGTAACGGAATAAACTTGGGTTGTCACATCATCCCCCCGTTAAAGGGAATTTCGTCCCGAAATTCAGGTCTAGGCAAGGGAATAGGTATGAATGGCCAAGTAGAGGTAAGAGGGTACTTCCTATTCTGTTCATCCTCGCATTCTCAAGTTAACTCTGGTCTGTGTTTGTCATTCTAACAAACCTTCACGCACGGGATGCAGATTCCGTCTCGTGTAGCAAGTGGGTTCCGACTGGTGTATCTACGAGGTTAGGGTTCTCAATAGATCCTTATCAAGATGATTGGGATACGAAGAGTGACGTCGGGCAACACTGATCATGTCTAAGGAGTGGATCGATCTGGTGTGAAGCTTAAGGGATATCCGGAAGTAGTAGTGGTCTGACGAAGGTTGGACCAAATCTCTATAAGGATTCTCAGATGGTCCTAAGCTCTCGGAAGGGTAGAGCTTTTCAGTACTTAGAACATAGTGTACCTTTATGGAAAGATCATCACTGGCGTGATCGCCATTCCGAAGTTCCTAACGTTCTCACTTGTACTGGATGTGTAGTCCTTCAGGTTGGTTCTTAGGAAGCTCAAGTTGTCCTTGGTTTCGCGTTTTCCTAGGTCATCGTATGGGTTGCATGACTACGGTTTTCTGTTTGCTGTAGAGTGTCTATTTCAAGCTCATGCAAAATGAATCTGCACTTCTGATGCTTGAGGTATTTCTAACGGAAACCCTCGGGGTTAGGGAGATACGGTTTCACCAGACGAGTGTTGGACTACCTCGGGAGGTGGTTCTACTATTTCTGCGTGGGATAGTATTCGTGGAACACCTAATAGTCCAATGAATCTCTAAGACTTTGGTTTATTCTAGTGCGGAAAGCGCATACTCCTACATCACCCCTCGACTAACACCAAGGCTGGTGTCAAGTCTATTATCTCTTCGGGATCTGGGTCATGAGGCTGAATGCAACTACGTTCGCACTTTGATCAAGTATTCCTGGCTGCGGAGGTTATCCTGTGGTTCTCGGTATTCTAGTGTTTACTTCGGAGAATGAAGTCTATCGTCTAGAGGGCGATGACTATTTCCTCCATGCCAGAGGATGGAGGGCCTAGGCACTACTCGTCGGTAACAAGGTGGACGAAGTGCCTGAGTAGTGCGAGCATCTACTGCAACTACTCTTCCAAAGGTTCCAAGTTTTCTCGGTCTAGGTCAAACCTAGTGCGTATAGGTTCCCATTCACTAGGAACCTTAATCTCTTTACTAACTGAGGGTGTTAGCTACTATGTGGGCTTACCCGGGATGACAACAAATTTCGGATTTGTGGTCATTATTGTAGCTCAACCCTCAGTGGTTCTCTTGACTCCAGCTCCTATTTTATGGAATAGGATGAAGGACTTTACTATGAGGTTCGTGGTAGAGCTCATACTCGGCTTAACCACTAATACTCGGTGTATGTAAGCCGTATATAATTGAGGTCGGCAGGATGTTCAGTTGTGCGACTCCACCCCAGACCCACAACCCAACGAGGAACAGGGAGTAGGGAGGAAGCACACATCTCAAATCTTTTTGATCTCAACTATATACCACGTTTATGCATATACCTGGTTATAGTGGTCATTCCTATGAGTTCTATTCTCTGGGTTCACGAACCTGATGTGCGAGGTGCGAAGGGTCTTTCTGGGGAATTCTACAGAGTAGGCTTTGGATGGTTATTGTCTTCTGAAGTGTCTTGCAGTGTCTTTCGCTTCGGTTTCTATATGACTAAGAGAGGTCGGTCGACAGCGTGCGGTACCCTTCTCTTGGGTACTTCGGAAGGTTTGAGGTAAGAGGGACAACTGACGGATCGTATTAGGTTTGATTATTCGTATTATGTTTAGGTTCGGAAGAACTTCTATTTGCCGACATGGCTACGGAGAATGTTCTTTTTACACAACACTTGGGATGTACACATGGTTGAACTACGTCAAACCATGATCGATAGAATCTTCGAAGTTGGCACACTTCGACATGATATAATATGAGTATCGATAGAGTCATGCACCGATCACGCACACAAGTTCTAGGCGTTTCGGGTTTCGTCCTATGTATCACTGTCGCGGATACTTGGACCGATAGAGTCGACACGGAACTATAGAGAGTCCTAAGTGTTTCCGAGTAGAGTACCTTTTCATGAATGGATTCTGACGAGGCATTTCTATAATCGCCTAACATATACTAGTCATGTATAGTTAAGGTGGGGAGGACTGTTGACTGAGCAACTCCGCCCTAAATCCACAACCAAATGAGGAACAAGAAATGAGGCGGCGTTCACTCACTCTAGGCCTATCCATCTTAGCTATACATGATCGGAACGTATGTGTTTATCCATTATAGTTTTACCTAATGAATTTTTAAATTTTATAACAGTGCTGCGACTTTCACCTTAATGGGGAAGTATTTACATTTTGAATTAGCGTTTTAATGTTTTGCGTTAGTTATCTGAGATTGAGAGACGTATCAAAATCTACCGGGTTCCTTGATGCTTCTCCTTAAGCAGTAGAGTTAGACTCCTCCTGTGTCTTTGTCTTTCCCTTTGGTTGGGCAGTCCTTATTGAAGTGTCCCACTTCACCACATAGGTGGCAAACTGTACGGGTCGCCACATTGGTGGTTGATGTAATGAACTCAACCGGGGTTCTGCAGACGCGAGTAGTATGCCCCAACATGTGGCACCTAGCACAATAGAGCTCCTGGCAGACACCATGATGATGGTAGCTGCACTTGCTGTAATGGGGAAGGTTTCCTAAGTATGGTCTCCTAGGTGTAGGGATGGGAGGGTTGGTAGGGAATTTGACTATCTCAGCTCGTTGCCCTTCGGAAGGTCCTTGTGCCGAGGTACTTCCCTCCTCGATCTTGATCTTTCTTTTTAGTAAATTTGAGTGGGGTTCTTGGGCGGCTGGGTATGTAGAGGTTGGTTGATGTTGTCCACTACTAGGATCGGGATTTCCGATAGGGCTCTTACTAACATTGGCGTTGTGAGCATTCAGTTGAGCCATGACAACTACTACGGCTGCTGAGACTGCAGCTTGGAACGTAGCTTCATCGAATAAAAGAGTAGGTTTCTTGCTTGGGGACTGGTTACGCTTCTTCGGTGGCATGGTTTTTCCTACACAGAAAGGAACACAAGATAATGAGAGACGATGGCTAACCCTGGACATATCTATCCTGACTGCATTAAGCATAGATTTTTCCCATTGCCTCTGGTATTGGCTGTCTGAGTGTCGACCTACATCCCTATGATGTAGTCCTGGTATGCAAGGTAGGAGCATGAGTATCAGAAAAGGCCATAAGATGCGAGTCGTTCCTACTAAGTTACCTTTTATACTGGGAAAGGTTTCACTCTCCGGCCTGGAGAGATTTGAGAACAGTTCGGAACGAAACCGCGGAAAGAAAGGCTTATGAAGGCTTATGGCTAAATATTTTCAATAGAGGTGCGGGGATCCGCTCTAATCGTGTAACTGGCAACAGGAAACGACGCATTTACCTAACACATAGCGTGAGTAGTGTAACCACTAACTCACTAAATTGCATTATTTTAAGGGTGTATTAGCGTGACGAACACGAGGGTAAGACACTTCTCGGGTTCCATGTACTGGCTCCCTCTGTCTGCCTCGTATCTTTGACTGGTATTGGCGTTGGTTTCCTCCAGATAGTTACCTAGGGTTCTCTTCTCGTATGGACATACTGAATCTCTACTCTGCCTTACTTCTGAATCCGTCTCTGGGTGTCATCGCTTCATGATGGATGACTGGAAATCTCGGAAGCTTAGGCGAATCACTCACCACTGTCCCTAATAGATATAGGCACTTGGTGAATTCAATAGTCTCGACCCGGTTCATTTATTTCCGAACAGGAAATCTTCTCAATGAACTTCTTCGGGGTCGGACTCAACTCTTCTGTTAAGCACTGAAGTGGATAGGGTTTTCTACAGGGTTCATGCGAGAATGGAAATGTCTAAAGAATCCTAAGAGATTATTAACATTTCACTGGATGATCCATATCGAGTCCTGCGACGATTACACAGGGTATACAAATCATAGATAGCTTAGATCCGATAGGCCTTCGAATATGTGATACTACTTTAGAACCACATCCCAACGGGGAAAAGGAAGTAGAGCGAAACCACACATTCTTAGCCTATGGGATCCTTATTATATATAACCTTGGGAGTACACCCTCTGTAGTTGTAGGTATATCAATAAGGATCTTTTTAGTTCTTCACACAAGGTTAGTTATGGATCCTAAAATACCCCTATGGTATTTTAATTCTTGTTTGATTCTTATTTTCTGATTATGATTCTGGGATTATTGTTAGTCTTTTAGTGTTCCAAAATACTCCTATAGTATTTTAAACTTTATGTTTGGATCTATCAATCCTAATTGGTAAGTTTCAGACCTATTGCAACACCACTATCACTCCCAAGCACACGTTCATCGCATCTTGAATAAATGTAGTTGATCAGGTTACATTTATTCCAGCTTACGATTACATAACTACCCAGGTTTGACTGTAGTGCTCAACATCCGAAGACTTTTATTATTGTTCTTCTTGTGATACTTTTGTTCAAGTGTTTAGGTTCTGGATGTTCTTATACTTTGGTATAATATGGTTATATTTTAAAGTATAATTCTTCGTCAGAGTGTTTTATCCCTTTGTATTTATAGGTTGTATATCTTTTATGAATTGATATACTTAGCTCACTATAAACAATGCTCTGATACCAATCTGTCACACCCCAAAACCGGAACGACGGAAACGTTCTGGGGTGGATGACATCATGTCAAGTATCACAACACATGCATTATAGTAATCAAAGTACAACAAAACATTGCATTAATAGTAATAGTTTTACATAGTTTACATAACAGTACAAGAAAGTAATACAGGTAATAATATAAGTACAGTTTGGTACTAAGCTATCTTCATCAACAGCTCCGGAAATGTACCTCTCTAAAGCTAACCTGAGAATACAAGTTATTTGAAAAGCGAGTATCAGCATTTTTACAAATGCTGGTGAGTTTATAAGCATTTAGTGGCATTTTATTCAAATAACTTTAATAAAAGTGGTAGTTTCAGTGTATCTATTACATAGTGTCTTTTCCAGAAAATCCTATATTTTCTTAAATAAAAGAAGACTTCTACCAAGACTGGACGGAGTTATGTGGTAAAAAGGTAGTTTTCCCTTAATCGCTATCATTATCAAAATACAGAATTTGATTATTAAGAAAGCAGGAGAATTCAGGGAAAAACATATACCTCAGTAGTGAGGACTGCTGACTAAGGCAAAGGAATCATAGACTCCAAGAGAGTATCGAATGAATGACACGCCTGTTTCAGTCTAACAGAAAGAGACACAGACCCCTGACGGTACCAAATGAAAGGTACAACTAGTAAGGTCTAAAACAGAGAATACAGACCGCAGATAGTATCAAATGAAAGATACAGCTCGCAAGGCCTAAAACAGAGAATACAGACCGCAGACAGTATCAAACGACATTCGGACGGCCATTCGATCCCACCAGACCACATCTCAACGAAGAAAAGGAAATAGGGCGGACAAGCCTTCCTAAGTCCTCCAATCATTATTTATATGCACCTATACAAGCACGGACATACATCTAACTGTGACTGAGTTGGTAACAAGTGGAAAAATTATCGTGATGTATAACCGAATCGTGGTGTGTAAACGTACAGTGTGGAATAACCGAATCGTGGTGTATAACGTGCAGTGTGGAATAATCGAATCGTGATGTATAACGTACAGTGTGGAATACTGAATCGTGATGTATAAACATATAGTGTGGAATAACTGAATCATGATGTATAAACGTATAGTATGGAATAAGAGCGTCTAACAGGTATAAGCGACTACAAGTATAAGCGAAATCGAGACAATAGTAAGTATAAACGCATCACGAAGTGAAAGCGTTATTAAGTAGGAGTTTCACTAAGAAAGAGTATCAAAATATGGAAGAAAACCTTTATTCTTGTGAAAGTCCCATCTTGGTGTCCTTTGGTAAAATAAGTTTGAAAACCTTTAGAAATTCTTTAGAAACTTTTCATAAACTAGTTTAAATCGTCTTTTGATAAAACAGTATAAGTAAGAGTTTGAACAAGTGAAAACCTTTTAGAAAGCCATTTATAGTATCCTACCTGGTAAAATAGTTTATAGTGTGGTAAATCTTTGTGCATGCGGGTTATCAATCACATGTGATTGATATGATAACTGGCATGTTTAACCTATATTCCCCCCTATAAAACATGTAAAAACATTTAAAAGGTTCATTCAGGGGTATGAACTCACCTGGTGTAAGTGGATCCCGACGAAGGTGCCGGTTGGGTGCTCGGTGTTAAGTAAAGACTTGGACACACTTAATGACCTATTTAACATATGATAACATATGTTCACATATAATTAGTACACTTAATACTATTTAAACAAATATACGCACCCTAAAGAGCGGAAAACACTTTGGTTAAGTGTTTGGGGTGTCCCGGGTAACATTTAAAGGTGTAAATGGCTTAGGAATGGAGTTTACTCTCCAAGAGTAAACTCACCTTATGGTGTTTACGGCCCAGGGACAACTCCCCATGAGTTTACGGCCATAAACTCATGGTGAGGGGTTTCTAGGGTGTTTTAAGGCTTTAACATGCTTGTGGAATTATTCTAGGTCCAAATCTAATTTGTATGTGTGGATTTAAGGGGTTTAAAGGGTCCAAATGCGAGTTTATGGCCCATGAACCACCCCTATGGGAGTTCACGGCCGTGAACTCCTATCCCTTGATTTTATGGAAGTTTTGAAGTCCCTAATTCCTTCTAGTAATTTATAATAAAGTATAAGGCAATTTGGGGGGACAAAAACCATCATTTGACATAGTTTAGGGGTGTTTACGGCCTAGGCACTTGCTTGGGCTGTAAACTTCAAGTTACCCCTCATTTCTTTGTGTTTAAATGTTCTAATCCCGGAATAGCAAGCCCCTAATTTATGTATTAAGCCTAAGGGTGGCTTGGGAGTGTTTTTGGGGCATTTATGCAAGGATATGAGGTGTTTATGGCCTAAGCATGTGCTTGGGCCATAAACTCTCTTTTATGCCCTAAAATCTTGTGTTTTGATGATTAAACACTCCTAGACAAATTCCTTAATTGGTTCCTAGGCTCAACGGGACAAGTTTGGGTCATTTTGGCCACTTTTTGGGTGGTTACGACCTATGGAGGCTCTTAGGCCTTAAACTCCTTTTTCATGTCTCAATCGTGTGATTTTTAGGCTAAAAAGACAATAATGAACGCATAGAACAAGTTAGGGTTGAAGGTCTTACGTTTAGGAAGCGTTTGGTTGCAGATTTGGGTCGAAAACGGGCGTTTATGAGAGAGTGTATAGACAGAGGGTGGAAAAGGTTGAAATGGAGCTTACTCCCCCTTATATAGGGGATTGAATTGAAGCTCAGTGGGAATCTAACCAATACTGTCGTTTAACGGGGCTTTTGGTCGCACCCAATTTAGGGGTCGTAATAATAAAAACTAACTTTTTCCAATTAAATGGAAATGTAAGGTAAGTGTCTTTATTTATTTTATTACGACTTTAATGACACATTAAATAAATAAATAAAACATTTATTTATTTGGCGACCTCCAATTAACGGAACTTTTATAAACTGGAATATTTCGTTAACGGTAACGGGGTAATGTAACGGAATAAACTTGGGTTGTCACATCCCTTTTGATGAGACCGAGAACAACGAAAAACCTAAACTTCCTGGAAGAACAAATCGAGATAATAGACCGAGAGATCAAACCTACAAAGCAAACCCGCACTTCGATAGTGAAGGTTCACTAGAATTCCAAGCGGAAACCTGAATTCACTTGGGAGCATGAAAATTCGATGAAGCAGAAATATTCACATCTCTTTCCATAATTTGTATCTTAATTTTTGAATTTCTGGACGAAATTTACTCTAACGGGGGGATAATGTGACAACCCGAAGTTTGTATCATCGCCGTAACTAGTTTCCGTCCATAAAACTCATTTTTAACAAATTGTTCCAATTACATTTTTGGATTAACTCATCTAACTTAAGACTGTTATTTTGGACTCGTAAGTATCCAAACACGTTAGAAGCACATGAAAACACCCCAATTTAGTAATTGGAATATTTTTAGTTTCGACCATATCGGGTTATGACAACTTAATCGGGTGCGACCAAAAGCCTCGTTTAACGTGAATATCGGGTTGAATTCCCATGTGTCCCAAACTTAAACCATATATAAAGTTGAAATTACTTCATTTTGAAGCTTTTTACGCTCTCTCTACTCTCTCTCCTCAAATCCAAGTTTTAGGTCCCAAAATCACTCAATTCAAACTCCAAATCGATAAAGTAACCATCTTAACTCTTATATTAACATCTTTAGCCTTCAAATTCGTGTTTAAACCATGAAATAGGACCATGTTCATGTGTTTATGGCCCTAGAACAGTCCTAGGCCATAAACTCACATGGATGGGGTTTTGGAGCCCCAAAACCCTCCCAAATCACTTATGGAGTTTGGAAATGACTTAAGGGCTTGTTTGAATGGACTAGGAACACCATAAACTCATCATTTAAGGGATAAATATGAGTTTATGGCGCATGATCATGCTTGGACCGTAAACACCCATTCATAGGCAGTAAACACCTTTTAAGGTGTTAAGATGCCCCTTAAACACCTCCTAAGCCTGGAATTAATATCTAGAAGCAACCACAAATGAGTTAGGGCGTTAATCTAGGACCACCAACACATGAAAGGAAAGGGTATATAGGAGCTTACGGCCATAAACTCCTAGTTTACAGCTGTAAACTCCATTAGATAGTCCCTTTGGTGGTTTAGTCCCTTCCAATGCCCTAGAAGTTAACCTAGTTTCATCCCTAAAGTGCTATAAGGCCATTAAGCACCCAAGAACCTATCACCCATGAGTTTACGGCCGTAAACTCATGGGGACATGCTCTTAGGGTCGTAATCTCCCAAAGGAATTTACTCTTGAAGAGCAAACTCCATATCTAAACCATACACCCCCTTAGATGCCACCCGAGTCACTCCAAACACTTGAATTGAAGTGTTTTTCGCTCCGAGGAATGTTTATTCATTTTAACTAGTAGAACAAGGTCTAATTAGATACAATTGTGTATCTCTTCATATTACATAGTAACCTCGCGCATTTTCAAACCCCGAATTGACGGTTAGCATCCAAACCGACACATTCCTCAATTGGTGAGTTCATACCCCTACCCTTTTTCAGTGTTTTTCAATGCTTTCAGGGGGGGGGGGGGGAATACAAGCAAAAGTACAAGAATACCTTGTACTTAAATTTATTATTTCATTTGAAATGCTTTCATAATCCGTATACTTTTAATAATGGAAACCATATTAAACAACTGTTTGACTTGCAGAGTTCAAATGATTGTTCACACCATTACTGTTAAAATCATAGAACTTTTGTATCATCCTTTGTAACACTCCCCCTAGATACGAGAGTGAAGGACAGATATCAATAGAACTTTTGACAGTTCCTTGTTAATACTCCCCTTAGACATGAGAGTACTGGACTATTAAAACAGAATTTTCCGTATTATTAAATTCAATTTTAAATTCATTAATCTTAAGATTGGAGACACGTCCTTTGTAACACTCCCCCGAGATACAAGAGTGGAGGACTATCCCTGTAACCAGAATCTCTTGAAGGGAGAGCGTGACTTGAGTGTATAGATCTATACGGGATTGACTACACCGCACCTGGCTGCTAGCTACAGCCGAACCGAAAGGTTCAAGGGTGACAAAAGTCATAAAAAGATACTGGCCCCGTTCCGGGCCTTATCTAGTCTGTAGTATGGTTATGGAACTCACAATCAAGATTAAGGAAACTTTTCTACTTATTTATTAGTTTTATATATATGTGTTAAAACTAATGTACTTTTTCAAGGATAACCGACTTTTAGGAAACTTCACACTAACACATTAAGTATAGTAGGTACTTGTACGTTACATTCAGATTCGATAACCAACCCCAACTTTGAGGAAAAATAAGGGTTTTTCCTGGAATAACTGAACTGTTCTTAACTAGACCGTATAACTAATGGATAACTAAACCTTACTTTTAAGAAAATATGAGATTTTCTTGGCTAACAACATTTTCAGAAAACCAAAGGAAACTTTTTCATTTTCAAAAACAAACCGCTTATGAACTCACCAGCTTTATGATGATTTTTAAACTGCTTGTATTCTCAGGTTCTCCTTAGACATGTATTCCGCGTTCTTTTGTAGAAGACAGAGCGTATGGAAGTCACGTCTTACTTTTGGTTAACTTACGTATCTACTAAACTTGTAACACTTTACTTTCAAAAAAATGTAATGAATCTATGTAATGTAATGTTTTGTGTTTACTTCGTTTACTATGTACATTGGTTGTGATACATAACATGAAGTCACCTCCGCCCTTGAACGTTTCCGCCTTCGGTTTCGGGGTGTGACACTAATGCGTCACCTTAATCAACTAATAAATAATTACTACATAGTAAGTTGGTGTTTACACCGCTTACATTATGTGTTAGGTTTATCACCTTTTCAGTCATGGCTAATATCAGTAAATCGGATCGCAAAACCTCAATTTGAGAGTGATTATTCCTAATGATTCATAAGTCTTTTTTATGTACTCTCTGTTCTGGATTTCTTTCTAATCTTTTCGAAGTCGGAGAGTGATATTCCCCAGTCTAAAGATAACTTAGTCTGAGCGACACCCGATTTATGACCTTTTCTATAAACTTACTTCCACTCTTTTTACTAGGACAGCATCATAGGGATGTAGGTCGAAACTTAAAGAACCATAGATCAAAACGCGGAAAATGTATTTGCGTATTTAATTTATTTAAATACATCTAGAATCAACCATCGTCGCTCACAAACTTGTTTTCCTCATCGTATAGTAAAAATTATGCCTCCGAAGAAACATAATCAACCCACTAGAAAGACACCGACTCTTCAGATAGATGCAACTACGTTTCAAGCTACAATTACAGTAGCGATAGCCAGGTGCAGCAACACAAATGTTAGTGGAAACATTATCGGTATTCCCGATCGTTGCGATAGCCAGGTGCAACAACCAATACTAGTTTGTAAAGACACTCCAGAACTCAAACCAAACATCCTGAAAAGAATTTTTGAGAATGAGAAAGGGACTACTTCAACTCAAGGACCTTTCGAAGGGCAGCAGGCTGGGGCAGTCAATACCCCTATCAGCTCTCCTGTCTTGACGCCAACGACACCATACTTAGGAAACCTTACCCACTATAGCAAGTGTAACTACCATCATAATGGGATCTTCCGAGAACTATATTGTGTTAGATGCAGCATGAAGTGGCATACTGCTTGCATCTGTAGGAGCCCGGTCAAGTTCATCACATCAACCACCAATGTTGGGGTCAATCCAATATGCCATCTCTATGGTGAAATAGGACATTTCAAGAGAGACTGTGCAATAGAAAGAAGTAAGAAGGTGCAAGAGGAGTTTATCCCTAAACATAAAGAAGCATCAAGGAGCCCAACAGAATTTTGGTATGTGATGCGTGCAAATAGCTACACCTAATTTTAATATTTATAACCTAACTTGCTTAACTAACTAATTTCACCTAGGCATTGTACACAGTCAATATTATAGAATAGTTGGGTAAGTCGGGTGTCGATCTCAGGGAACGGTTTTGACTAATTAATGTATCTACTATTAAATTAACCTAATTTTAGAGCTAAGATGGGGTTTTATCTGATTTTACATGACCAGATGAACTTAAGTCATAGAATTCAATCAATTAATTAAACCACTCCTGTTTAGTTTGAATCCACTTCCTCTTTATGGTTAGCTATCAATTATGGATTATCGAAGTTGGTTACCAATTATTATGTAATTAGCAATTCAAGTATAAATTTACTAATCTTTTTGCCAATTCATGAACTACCTTGTATAGTAATACATAAGCAAAACACATAATTAGTTATTAGTTATAGACGGGCTATGTAAGATTTATCTAAGCAAACACAATTATGGTCCCAATTATGCTCTCCAACAGCTAAATTTAATTACTTCAGTTACTACCTAATATTGGGTCGACCCTAGATCTAGCAATTTAATGTTCACTAAATCACTAGGTTTCAAGTTCATGTAATCTAATAATCACTAGCTACATAGAACATGAATTTAATCAACTAAAGAAACAAACATAAGCATGCTAGGTAATAATAATCAAACACAAGCAATTTACCAACTAATCAAATCCTATAGTCATTAAGCTAAACCATATGTTAGAAGCTTCATATTGCTAAACAAGAGTTGTGTGACAACCCGCAATTTATTCCGTCACTTTAACCCGGTTCCGTCAATAAAACCGTTACGTCCCGATTTTTCCGTTAACTTTGTTTTAATTTAATTTATTTGCAACTTCTATTTAAATTTCATAAGTGTTGGGATACATTTTAATTCATTAAAATATTTTCTATTTTCATTTAGAAAATATTTAGTTTCATCTAAGTCGTAATTACGGTAAATTAATCGGGTGCGACCAAAAGGTTCGTCTAGCGTCAGTATCGGATAGAATTCCACCGTGTCCTAAACTTTGAGCACATATAAAGTTGAGATAGCCTCATTTGAAGCCTTTCCACTCTCTCTACTCTCTAATTTCTCTCTCTAGAAATCGAAATCAAGCCAAAAATCATTCAAAACAAGCTCCAAATCATCATGGTAACTATTCTAACTCCTAGTATAACCCGCTTGGTCTTCAAATTCGTGGATTATATGAGAAGTAGGACCCTTAGCATGATTTTAAGGTCCTAGAACATCCCTAGGCCGTGAACTCACATAAAAGGGGTTTTTGGGCCATAAAACCCTTCCAAACTTCATTTGGAGCTTAGATATGACTAAGGGACTTGCATGCATGGATTTAGAACACCTTAAACTCTTCATTTAGGGCATCAACATGAGTTTACGGCCCAAGCACATTCTTGGACCGTAAACACCTATTCTTGGGGATTAAACTCAATTAAAGGTGTTAGTTTGCCCCTAAACACCTCCAACAAGCTTCCATGAGAGTCTAGAGCCCTATAATCCTTCAAGAAATGCACCAAGTCTCACACAAATGGGAAAAGCTTGAGTTTACGGCCCAAGAACATTCTTGGACCATAAACTCATCTCCTTAAACCTTAAACTCATCCAATGGGTGTTTAAATGCCCTTCACACCTTGTTTGGTTTAGAAATGCGTCTAGAACTTAGTATGCTTGACTTTCAACCACCAAAACATCAAAGGAATAGTGTGGGGGAGTTTACGGCGATAAACTCCTAGTTTACTGCCGTAAACTCCAATAAATGGTCCATAAGTGAGTTTAATCCATTCCAAGGCCCTAGATTTGATCCTAGCTAATTTTTCCCAAGTGATATAAGGCCATTTAGCGTCATAAAACACCCCACCATGAGTTTACGGCCGTAAACTCAGGGGGCTTGGTACATTAGGGCCGAAAACTCTTGTGTGAGTTTACTCTTGAAGAGTAAACTCCATATCCTAATCGCAACTAGAAGTGTCTGTCCCATATCGCAACTAGAAGTGTTTGTCCCTAACTAATAAATGATTCAAGTCCTAATTAGATACAAATGTGTATCTTTTCATAATCCATAGGAACCTTGTGTGTTTGCAAACCCAGAACCGATGTTTAGGATCCAAGCAGACACGTTCCTCGTCCGGTGAGTTCATACCCCTACCCTTTTTCAATGGTTTTCCAATGTTTTCAGGGGGGAATACATGAAAAATAGAAATGTTTTCAAAACCTTAAATTGATGTATTTCAATAAATATCTGGCAAACTTATAAATATCTTTACTCCTTATGTATTATGCTGAGCATAAGGGATGTTTTATCAATTATAACTACATACATTTCAGTAAAGGAAACAATCAAACTAATCAAATTATTATGGGAATGATTTGGGATCTTCAGTACTCGTTTTATGAATTCGGATTTCAAGTAATGTTAATAGATAAACTATGTCTGATTCAGTTTATCTTTGTTTCATTTAGAATGTATTGTCAGATAATTTCATTGTATATAACTGTATTCACTGTATTATGTTTCATATCGTTTAGTATGTTTGATATCGTCTGGGAACACCGTGAATAATTCAGTACTAGCTTGTGAGATTCGTCATTACCTTTTGGGTTATCAGTAAATCCTCCCCGGAAGTATAACCAGATTCTCTTGGAGGGAGAGCGTGGAATTTGTGAATAGATCTATTCGGGACAGACAATCCCACACCTTAACTGCTAGCTACAGTTAGGTAGGCACACCTGAGGTGACAAATTTTGGATATCGTCCGACGCTTGACAAGCTTCAAGGAGGTCTCGTTGTCGTATCAACATGGTTACCCGCCTCACAATACGTATTAATATTAGTTTATTCACGGTTTTTGATTTGATTTTATATCTATCTTCTATCTATAGTTCTTGTATCTAGTACGGGATGATAATCCCATGGTTTTGAATCTATATCTAGTACGGGATGATAATCCCATGAATTTCAATCTATATCTAGTACGGGATGATAATCCCATGATTTTAATCTATAATCCAGTACGAGATGGTAATATGGTTTTGAATCTATATCTAGTATGGGATGATAATCCCATGGTTTTCAATCTATATCTATCTATAGTTTTGTGTATATCAAACTATCTTATATCTAGTAAGGGACGGTAATCCCATGACTTTCAATCTATAGTTGTTGTGTGTGAAAGTTGTCTTATATATAGTACGGGATAGTAATCCCATGATTTTCATTATATAGTTTTATGTATTAAACTGTACACTGCGATATTCAACTAAACTTTACTTTAAGGAAAATAAGGGTTTTTCCTGTGATAATTGAACTGTACATAACCGAAACGTATGATAAATAGAAAATTAAACACTTAGGAAAATATGGGATTTTCCTGGAATAACGTAACAACCCGTAATTGAATTGGTAACAAAAGCTAACTAAACTGTTTTCATAAGAAAATATGGGATTTTCTTGGATAACAAACCTTTTCAGAAAACTAAAGGGAACTAGTACATTTTTCAGAGAATAAACATCTTATGAACTCACCAGCTTTATGCTGATTTTCAAGCTACTTGTATTCTCAGGTCCACATTAGACAGGTAGTCGATGATCCCTTTTGGCGAAGACGGAGTGCGTAGAAGACACGTCTTACTTTTGTTCATATATACTATGTATCACAATTGTAAAATTTACTTTTGAACAAATGTAAACTTTTATATGTAATGTAAAGGTTGTTTACTTTGCTTACTATGTGCATTGGATTTGATACTCAACGTGGAGTCCACCCTGGAAATGTTTCTGCCTTTAGTTTTCGGGGTGTGACAGATTGGTATCAGAGCCCTTGTTTATAGTGAACGGAGTATACCAAACCTTACATGGTATAAGACTATAAACACTAAGGGTCCTAAGTACTCTGAACTAAAAGTATGCCTTAAAAATAAAAGTATTTCAAAACTATCCAAGTATACTGAACCGTCGAGATCCGTAACTACAAGTAGAACAAAACATAAGTAAATGGGTGTTGTACGCTGCGGTTAAACCTGGGCAGTTATGTAGTCGTGTCTAGGATCAATATAGCCTGGCCAACTATATTCATTCGAGATACGGCCAACATGTGCTTGGGAGTGACTGTGGTATGCGGCATGCCGAAAACTTACCCAAATACCACAAACATCGAACCAGTGTCGTAGCGAACCATGAAATACTGTGGGAGTATTTCTTGAGTCAATCATTTGTAGAAATCCTCATTCAAGCGTCGTTCCTTGATCATTCCTCTAGCGATAAATTATTTGCTTTGATAACTCTTTCCTACTTTTTTATGCTTAATCAGAATATATATACCTGTGATATCCCTTGATTCAATTCAGAGGATTTACCATCCTCTCTTTTCGAATTATTCAAATTGTCCACAATCTTTCATATGTTGGAAGTAGATATGAATGAAGATTGTCATGAATTGGTGTGTAGATTGTCTAAATGGTATTAGACACAGCAAAAGGTTTCTACAACGTTCATGAGTGCTTATGAACTAGTTTTGAGCATTGGAACAAACCCGCGCTTGCTGGAATCACCTTAGGGAATGTGATAAAAAAGGTGATCGCAAGACGATAATATCATATGATCTTAAAACCAAGATATATGGTTTGTTATTTGTTAATTGGTTGTGCATTGATAATGTGAAACCGCATCAGTAACTTGATGTTATAAAACGCATTGTTGTGTATAGTTGATTAATGAATAAGTAAATGCATAGAAGTCAAAGTTTATCTGTTACTTTTATTCTAAGAGGGTAAAAGCGATATCTCGGCCGCTCGATGACTTGATTTGACTTATGTGTCGGGCCCGGTCAGAACTGAATTGATGTGTTCGATTAAGTTCTATGTCAGATAAATCGGAGATCGAGAAACCAAATGCTAGACAAATTTGTTCCATAGAATTGTCAGCACGATATCTAAGCAGAGGACTGTACGATCCCTTATCTTAAGGACACGATTGATAAGATCAGAGTTTGACAGCGTCTTTGAGAGCTACGATTGCTAATCGTATTATACTTGTGTGTATAGTTACTAAACTTATCCAAGTGGGAGACTGTTGGAATAGTGTCTAAGGCTGCAACTATATTAGGCAAGTATTTGACCCGGTTGTGCATAGTCCTTTTGGGTTGCCTTCACGATAGCAACTTGACACGATGATTTATTATGAGAGAAGAAATATTATTAATATATAATGAGAATAATATAAGGAATAATAATATTGTTATTTGATTAATATAAGTCATAAATTAATTAGGAATTAATTTGGTGACTTAAAGAGATTAATTGAATAAAGGGGCATAAACTGTCAATTGTATGATAGTTGTAATTTGGGCTATAATCCCTTATGGATAAGGGGTGGACGGTTTCTAGGGCTTAATATAGGCTTAGAATTCGTCCAGTAGATTATCAATTAGGGTATTGGATTGCTTAGGGCCTAATTTATCCAATTAGGGTTTAAGGGTGAAACCCTAGGAGCCTTACAAGTATAAATAGACTCTAAGGGTTAAGTAAATCAGGACATATGCTTTAGAAGAAACCCTGGCCGATTTTGATCCTCTCTCCTCTCTCTCAAATAGTCCTCTTGCTAGTTGGTGTTTGTAATCCATTAGAGGAGTGACAATTGTGACTTTAAAGCTCTAAGGACATGAAGGTCAACCAAGTGATTCAAGGTAAACTTCTAATTCTGATTTCTTATTGTTATTATACTCTTTTAGCCATTAGAAGTCTTAGATTCAATGTATGTTCAATTAGAGAAACCTAGACCCAAGAATTAGGGTTTACATGTGCACATAGGAATGTTCAGATGGCTAAAACCCATCAGTTCGCAGTCCTAGAACATCCCTAGGCTGTGAACTCACATAAAAGGGGTTTTTGGTCCATAAAACCCTTCCAAACTTCATTTGGAGCTTAGATATTCCTAAGGGACTTGCATGCATGGATTTAGAACACCTTAAACTCTTCGTTTAGGGCATCAACATGTGTTTACGGCCCAAGCACATGCTTGGACCTTAAACACCTATTCTTGGGGAGTGAACTCAATTAAAGGTGTTAGTTTGCCCCTAAGCACCTCTAACAAGCTTCCATGAGAGTTTAGAACCCTATAATCCTTGAAGAAATGCACCAAATCTTAAAAAAATGGGAAAAGCTTGAGTTTATGGCCCAAGAACATTCTTGGACCGTAAACTCATCTCCTTAAACCTTAAACTCATGCAGTGGGTGTTTAAATTCCCTTAACACCTTGTTTGATTTAGAAATGAGTCTGGAACTTAGTATGCTTGACTTTCAACCACCAAAACATCAAAGGAATGGGTGTGGGGGAGTTTATGGCCGTAAACTCATAGTTTACTGCCGTAAACTCCAATAAATAGTCCATAAGTGATTTTAATCCATTCCAAGGCCCTAGATTTGATCCTAGCTAATTTTTCCCAAGTGATATAAGGCCATTTAGCATCATAAAACACCCCACCATGAGTTTACGACCGTAAACTCATGGGGAATGGTACATTAGGGCCGAAAAATCTTGTGTGATTTTACTCTTGAAGAGTAAACTCCATATCCAAGCTTTATGTGTCCTTAAATGCAACCCGTGTCCTTCCAAACACTTGTAATGGAGTGTTTTCGGAACTAGAAGTGTTTGTCCCTAACTAATAAATGATTCAAGTCCTATATAGATACAAATGTGTATCTTTTCATAATCCATAGGAACCTTGTGCGTTTGCAAACCCAGAACTGACGTTTAGGATCCAAGCAGACACGTTCCTCGTCCGGTGAGTTCATACCCCTACCCTTTTTCAATGGTTTTTCAATGTTTTCAGGGGGGAATACAAGAAAAATAGAAATATTTTCAAAAACTTAAATTGATGTATTTCAGTAAATATCTGGCAAACTTATAGATATCTTTATCCCTTATGTATTATGTTGAGCATAAGGGATGTTTTATCAATTATAACTACATAGATTTCAGTAAAGGAAACAATCAAACTAATCAAATTATTATGGGAATAATTTGGGATCTTCGGTACTCGTTTTATGAATTCGGATTTCAAGTATTGTTAATAGATAAACTATGTCTGATTCAGTTTATCTCTGTTTCATTTAGAATGTATTGTCAGATAATTTCATTGTATATAACTGTATTCACTGTATTATGTTTCATATCGTTTAGTATGTTTGATATCGTCTGGGAACACCATGAATAATTTAGTACTAGCTTGTGAGATTCATCATTACCCATTGGGTTATCAGTAAATCCTCCCTTGAAGTGTAACCAGAGTCTCCTGGAGGGAGAGCGTGGAATTTGTGAATAGATCTATTCGGGATTGACAATCCCACACCTTAACTGCTAGCTACAGTTAGGCGGGCACGCCTGGGGTGACAAATTCTGGGTATCGTCCGACGTCTGACAAGCGTCAAGGAGGTCTCGTTGTCGTATCAGCATGGTTACCCGGCTCACAATACGTATTAATATAAGTTTATTCACGGTTTTTTATTTGATTTTATATCTATCTTCTATCTATAGTTCTTGTATCTAGTACAGGATGATAGTCCCATGGTTTTGAATCTAAATCTAGTACGGGATGATAATCCCATGATTTTCAATCTATATCTAGTACAGGATGATAATCCCATGATTTTAATCTATAATCTAGTACGGGATGGTAATCCTATGGTTTTGAATCTATATCTAGTATGGGATGATAATCCCATGGTTTTCAATCTATATCTATCTATAGTTTTGTGTATATCAAACTATCTTATATCTAGTAAGGGACGGTAATCCCATGACTTTCAATCTATAGTTGTTGTGTATCAAAGTTGTCTTATATATAGTACGGGATAGTAATCACATGATTTTCATTATATAGTTTTATGTATTAAACTATACACTGCGATATTCAACTAAACTTTACTTTAAGGAAAATAAGGGTTTTTCCTGGGATAATTGAACTGTACATAACCGAAACGTATGATAAATAGAAAACTAAACACTTAGGAAAATATGGGATTTTCCTAGAATAACGTATCAACCCGTAATTGAATTGGTAACAAAAGATAACTAAACTGTTTTGATAAGAAAATATGAGATTTTCTTGGATAACAAACCTTTTCAGAAAACTAAAGGAAACTAGTACATTTTTCAGAAAACAAACATCTTATGAACTCACCAGCTTTATGCTGATTTTCAAACTGCTTGTATTCTCAGGTCCACATTAGACAGGTACTCGATGATCCCTTTTGGCGAAGACGGAGTGCGAAGAAGACACGTCTTACTTTTGTTCATATATACTATGTATCACACTTGTACAATTTACTTTTGAACAAATGTAAACTTTTATATGTAATGTAATGGTTGTTTACTTTGCTTAATATGTGCATTGGATTTGATATACAACGTGGAGTCCGCCCCGGAAATGTTTCCGCCTTTGGTTTTCGGGGTGTGACAAGTTGTTAGATTAAGCTACTCATAGTAGTAAACAAACGAACACAAATCAATAAACAAACGAACACAAATCAAAGTATAAGACGTGTTCAAGTATCAACAATTAAACTCACGTTGTGAACCATAAGGAGCCAGAGAATTTATAATATCTGATTTTACCGAGTTCACGTCGTGAACCATAAGGATTCACGTCATGAATGTAAGTTTTACGTGTTCGACAAGGACTCTTTCACCCGGATGCATATCTTCTAGAACACTCCACTCACGTCGTGAACATCAAATTACTCACGCCGTGAGCACATTTTTTGCGGAGGTTTTCATCCTTCTTCCATTCAAGCCTCCAAAGTTCCATGTATTGTCAGTTCTAGTCCTTCTCTTCGAAAATACTTTACTTTGGTTGCAAATAATAATTTATCCTTATAAGTACCATTATTCTATGCAAATAACAAAAATATCAATAAAAATGTAAGTAAATATTCCCTAAAAATATGTATAAATATGACAATATCAAAATACCCCACACTTATTCTTTTCTTGCCCGCAAGCAAATCTAATGAATTCAAACTTAAACCTTCATTACTAGCATCACATAAAATAATCCAATTCCAACTCAACCATTATGCCAAGACCTCAACGCATGCATTTGTGTCTAATTAAAATGTTTCCTAAGTAACCCTTCTTAATTCTAAATACTCATAATCCTCATAAACACGCGCCCACTTCTTCTAAACAATGGTCATTTTATGCATCCCTTCGATTCCATCTTCAGAAAACTTCCTTAACCTCAAGGTATTTTTGTAAAGCAACCCATGCATACATAAACTCTAGAAATAATTACACTTTGATACCACAATGGAGCTCTTGGAATTCACCTCTTCTTTGATATTTGATCTTCAATTTTTTTGAATTCACCATCTTTTGTAATTTTTGGTATCTTCAACTTTTGATTTTTTTTTTCAGAATTTTTGATCTTTGATCTTTAACATTGGTACTTCTATAGCTCCAAAAATTCTTCAATTTTTTCACTTTTTGGTAATGTCTCATTTTTTTATTTATAAATATCTCACTTTTTTTTTCACTCAAAGCCTGCATGTTTAAGTAGGGGCACTTTAATTCAACCCTTATTGGTTAAGGTATTAGTTTTCCTGAATACATTTTGAGTACATGATGCTAAGCATATTGCATTCCTCAAACTAAGCGAGGTTATGTTTTTGTCCCATGATTTTATAGAATAAAGGAGGCCACAAATGCACTATAACGTGTATTGTCTCAACTAAACATTTGAGCTCTTCTCGGATCACCCCATGCAACATTAGCAACTACAGTTCAAATTATTATTATTACTAGAAATTTTTATTTAGATTATTATATCAACTCAATTTCTATTTTTTTTAAATTTACTAAATTCTAGCAATTTACTTTTAGCAATCTAAGCAATTACTTTTCCGACCTCTACCCCATACTTATTACATACAATGCCCTCATTGTATGCATAAACTAAATAAAAGTAATAAAAGGGAAAAAAAGGAACAGACTCCCCTAGGATAGTGGCGTGATCGAACTCCATAAGTGTGGACAAAATGCCCATCTTGAATGTTGAACTTCTTTGAAATATGAACTTGAATCTTGATCGTTGCAAGATATAATAAGCGTCAATGAAATATGGAATCGAGACTCCAAACTTCAACAAAGGTGGTGTAAATCTCCAAGCAAGAAGAATAATGGGGAAAACAAATGCCACATAAAATGGTAAAGAAACCTAGCCAAAGTAATCTTCATAACAATCCCAAGAAGAAAAGCAGTGACCCATGCAGTAAAATGCATCAATGGGTTTCATCTTTGTGGAACTACATGATTCACATCGTGAATTATAAGAAGGGCGGCGACGTGAAATCGAGAAAACATGGAAAGTAAAAATCCGTGAAAAATTGACTCACGACGTGAATTTTAGGGAGTCACGACGTGAGTACTCGACATACCAAAAATTGTTCTGTCTTCAGCTCTTATCTTCAAACAAATGTCTTCATTGATTAAGATTTTGCTAATATCTGATTTTTTTACTCTTCTGTACACTTATCCTCTCTCTTGACTCACCCCACACTTAGTTAAAATTGTGGGTCTTGACTTGCGACTCTAAACTCTAATGATGCTCGATACGATCTCATGTAAACCGACCTCTCTCTTGACTCCATAAGCAAATCCGGAATATTCCCGTCACATAAAATAAAGAAGTAACATAATAACTTAAATTGTCTTACAAACCAAATCAAGTTTAAAACTAAACAAATCCAAACCAAAGGAAATTAAAAATAAAAACTAAATAAGAAATCAATCATCATCTTCTTCATCGTGATGTGCTCCACTTGTACCAGCTCCATCTCCCCCTTGACCTCTATACCCACTCCACCGAGGGAAAATTGGGTAATGATACCCAAGGTGAGGAGGTTGCTACATATACAAATACTGTAGCAAATTTTCCACAGTCCTGCCAATCCAACTGACTCTAAGTTAAAGCTGATCAAAATATCCGGCCATATCACCCCCAAAATGTGGTCCTCCCATGGGTGCGAATTGATGCACCGACTGTTCTCTCTCTCCTCGTCGTCGCACATTCCACCTCCGAGGCCTCAGATGTGGTTATTGCTCAGTCTGTCCACCAAGGTGCTCACCACCATCACCCTCCTCATCAGTATGCATAATTCCTAATGAGATCCAAAATTCTGAACAACCCGCATTGTTTCCATGCATCCCATGGTAAAATCGCTCTCTTCCTTGCAAGCTAAAGAGCGGGTAATGTTGGGAACAATTAAGCCATAAGAACGGGCCAATCGAATGATGAAATGGCCCCCACAGATAGGGATCCCAGAACGAGAACTAGCAGCAGAATCAGCCAAAAAGCTTGCCAAAAAGTAAGGAATGTTGCAACACACTCCCGACTATAAGAGATACCATAAAAAGAACAGATTCTGCTTCGTTACTTTATCCCCATGCCTCCTGTGGTTTTAGGAAAACGTGATAAATCGGTGGAGTAATCGGTGGATAGGGGACCGAATGTTGCTCTCGGGAGACACTTCAGAATTTAATATCCCAGATGCAATATTGTGCCAGAACTCAAACCCAGTAGCACCATCTGCATAACCTCTGACCGCCTCCCTCAAGAACATGCCAAACTTAGGAGTCATTGCCTCTTGTGGATTATATATCCCCACTCTCCAAGAAAACTCCACGAGGCTGCATTCATGGTACTCTCCCCCGATACAGAATACCAATGCTCGCTGAAAATGAGGGTGTTGGACATTCTCTTGGAATGTCACCATCGAGAAGAACTCCACACATAATTCCTTATAAACCCTCTCTTGAATGCTGAAAATATTAAGCCACCACGAACAAGTAAACGAAAAACCACCTCCAATAAGTATCTTTGTAAGAAATGGGGACAGCCTATCCACTAGTCCAACTTCCCTCAAATGTGTCCAATTTATGGTGGGTGCAAGTGTAATCTCTCTGTTGTAAAGCTACCATAAACGGTTGTTTTTGCGGGTCAAAATTTCTTGGGACATTGTTGTTGGGAAATTGTAGAATGGAGGTAAACGCACCACTCCAATTGGTACTTCCCTCCTATGAGCCATTTTTGCATAAATAATCATAAAACACAGCCAAGAAAAACATTACAAAAGATTAGAATTAAATAGAACTGGAACTGTCAGGTCCTAGCATTCATGTCTTGAATCCCTAAAGATTCACGTCGTGAAGTCGTAATCGAAGTCAGAATCGTCAATGTTGTGTACAAATCGGGCTAATACAATGGTTGGGGTTTATTGCCAGACCATTTCTAAGAACATTCTAGGAGCATGCAGTAACAAATTCAAACCTTTTAGGGCATTGATTTTGATAATATAATGAAAAACAAACCCTAACCCCTAAATCTAGCAATTAAATCAATAATAGACAATGTAAAGAAAATTAATTTACCTAATTAGGAGGATTGCGTAAGAAAAAGATGATTAAATAATGGAATCGGCCACAATCGCGAAGAGGGGGGGGGGACCGGAAAACAACTTCTCACTTCGTGGGAAATAAAGAATGAAGTAGGTCAATGACTTTTCTATCATTAATCTGTGGTCCCGTGCGTTTCAGGATTCACGTCGTGAATTCTAAAGGATTCACGTCGTGAGTCCGTTTTGGGCTGTACAATTGGACCACTTAATTAAATCCAATATGGACTAAACTAAAAAAATTGGGCCATTTAATTATATAGGACCGTAACATGGAGTGGGCTGGACTAATAATCTGCTAAGGAACATATTGTTCGTTTCAACCTGGACTCACATCTTGAATCATAATGATTCACGGCGTGAATACTATCTGATCATGAAGTTAATTATAAACTCCAAATTTGTCTATTAACTAGAGTTGTTAATTATTACCACTCAATTTTTAGGGACCCCACACTCAGTGTTGTGTTATGTATAAAGTGATTTGGATGATATGACGATTTCCCTAAAACTAAAAATGCAAAAACTAAAAAAAAGAAGAGAGAAAACGTAAACCAAATTCGGGTTGCCTCCCGCGAAGTGCTTCTTTTTGAGGAGTCTTGAGCCGGAAGCCGTGCCTCATACGTTGAATCTTCAGATGAGTCCATCACCAGCTGGATTTTTTGCTCCTTCCATCGCCTCTTGTATGCTTGGACTCGTCTAGTGTATGCCTTTTTTGAATTTTCCTTTTTATCTTTCACGTCATCCATATCAAGCTTTCTGTTGGTCCCTTTATTCTCCATTTTTTCTTCATTCTCCCTTAGGTCAATAAGGACCTTCTCTTCTTTCACCATTGGAACCATCTCCTTGGAAGTAACCTCGTCTTCATTACATGAAAACTCATCGTTTTCCTCACTCATCAAAGTTGTTGGTTTTGTGTAGGCAATGACCTCAACGAAAAATAGAACTGATGCTCTTGGTTTAGTGTGTTTGACTTGTTGAATTGTTTTGATTTCTTCTTCTATAAGCTTCTTTAATTCTTCAAGTTCATTCTCTTCATCAATGTAGAACACTTCACCGTTAACATCATATCCTTGAAATCCATCTTGTATACCAAATTCTTCCTTATCATCACCAACCCTCATTGTTAGCTTAGATTCATGAAAATCAACTAAAGCGCCAACAATATTTAGCAAAGGGCAACCCATAATGATTCAGATATTTGCATCCTCCTTCATATCCATAATTATAAAATCAACTGGGAAAACAAACTTCCCAATTTTAACAAGGATGTCTTCTATAATTCCCCTTGGATGTATCACCGAACAATTGGCCATGTGGATGGTCATCTTTGTAGCCGTCATTTTCTGAATATCCAGCTTTTGTTAGAATGAATAGGGCATCAAATTTATGCTAGCCCCGGAATCAGCAAAAGAATAAGTTTTCAAATTGTTACCAATCTCATAAGTAAGAGTGAGGCGTCCAGGATCTCCCATCTTCTTAGGTAACTCTCCCAATACAACTCTTGGGCTTTGCTCACTAAGAATGAACTTATAATTTTTCTTTAGTTGCTAACAAACATTTACAATATTATGTAGAAACTTCGCGTA
Organism: Lactuca sativa; assembly: GCF_002870075.4. Lineage (NCBI taxonomy): Eukaryota > Viridiplantae > Streptophyta > Magnoliopsida > Asterales > Asteraceae > Lactuca > Lactuca sativa. Next base: position 172,675,716 of record NC_056628.2, read on the forward strand.
TTCTAGAATTTTTGAATGAAAATCGATAAACGGGGTATTAATAGGAATACCCTTTATTTGCTGAATAAACTCCAGGTGTTCCCTTTATAGTGGATTATGATTAGCTTGGTATGGGAAATGAAAAGGCGGTTGATAAGCAGAAATGAATTCTGGCTTTTTTTTGCTCAACCTGAGCCCACGACGTGAGCATAGGGGACTCACGACATGAGTCTGGTGTTTTAGCAATGTCTTCATTTTCGAGCTTTGGCTTCTTCGAATTTGGATCGGGCTGCTTTGGTTCCATTTCTAGCGCCTCCAAAAACTCAGAGATTACCTCTTCTTCAGTATCAATAGCCATAAGATGAGGTTGAGCGTTCTTTTCGGAAAATTGTGAAGATAACTTTTTGCTCACCAAAGTAGTTAGTTGACCAATTTGGACTTCGAGATTATGGATTGATGCTTGATGATTTCTTAATGAAGGTTGATGGTCAATCATCAGTGTTTGCTGTTCTTTCATCATTTTCATGTGTTCCTTTCGCACTGCATCAGTGTCATCATGCCTTTTCTCGGAAGCTTCCATAAATTTGGTCAAAATGTTTTCCATGTCTACTATATTTTTTGCTGGTGGTTGTTCTTTTTGGTAGAACCCTCGCCTTGTCTGCTTATATTTTTCTTCTTTTTTGCTTCTTTTACTCATTGTAAGGCATCCACTCATTCTTTAGTTTCCTCCAGTCTTCATTGTATTTATCTCCACTCGAGTAGCAAACTTGAGCCTTCTTGTTCCCATATTCCTCCAAATGGAAATCTTTAGTCAAGTGTGGCCCACTGCATCGTTCACAACCAAATCTAATTACATGAATTGATTAGTCCATTTGGGTTAGCCTTCGGTCCATATTATTTAGCATTCCCATCATCGCAGCCATCACTTCAGAATGTGTACTCCTAACTCCCTTTACTCCTTCATTCCTTGGATTGTGGTATTCACGAGAATGTTTTGCAAATTCTTCAACTAATTCCTTGACTTCACCCGAATTTTTTTTGGAAGTTGTCCTTGAGAATCAAGGAGTCGCCTTGTCATTACATTGACCCCGTCATAGAATATGGACACTTCTTGTTGAATGTTAAGGTCATGTTGAGGAACATTCCTTAACAGCCCCTTGTAGCGCTCCCAAACCTCGTAAAGTGACTCCTTCGGGTTTTGCTCAAAATTGGCTATTGCCTTATTGAGTTTAGCTATCTTGGATGGTGGAAAAAATTGGTCTAGAAACTGCTCACGCATTTGAGCCCAAGTAATAATTGTACCAGGTGGTAGTGCTTTTAAACAATCGTTAGCAGCTCCCTTAAAAGTAACAGGAAGCATCCTTAGCAAGACAATACGTCTACCCACATTCGGGACATTCAAATAATCAGCAATGTCATTGACTTCATCTAAGTGCTTAAACGAATCCTCATGATCTTTTCAATAAAATGGGATATGCTTCAGTACAGAAAGGATATGTCCTTTCAGCTTGAATGTGGTAGTGGCAGGTATGGCAGGTTGTACTAAACCTGGACCAATATCATCTCGAATTCTCTTTCTGTAAGCTCCCATGGACATCTCTTCAATATTCACCATCTCATTTATTAGCTAGTTCTCGGGTTCACTTGTATGTAATTCAAATTCAGGCTCGATATCGTATTTGGATTCAGGTTGGACGGGTATTTGATCAATGTTTGCAACCTTGCTCTTGTTCTTTGAAGATGAACTCGACTCTTCCGTTTTCTTTCCCGACTTCTTTGAGAACACCGACTTGAATTGTTGTAAGGGTGTCTTCTTTCGTGTTTGATCTTCTTTCACATTCTTATCTTTCATTTTGTGAAGGGCGGACTCTGGGTCTTCAAGAGGTGGCACCAAAGGTGTGTTAGAGCCTCTAGTCATGAACTCCTACAAAATAAACAAAATAAAAACGTAAAACTGAACAAAAACTAAATAAAAACTTCCTACTGAATGGCCACCACGACGTCGTAAAGGCTACCACCTCGTGTTGTCGCAGAAAAACAAATAGAAAAGAAAAACGAAAAAAACGATAAAATACTGAACTCACGTCGTGAGCTTACGGCTGACATCGTGAGTCTAGTACTATAAAAAACTAAGCTGTAAAAAAGTAACTTTTTGCAGGTTTTACCCCACAAAAAGGATCGATTAATCTAAAGTAAATAAATAAACTATCAAATAAGTCGATCACCGGCAACGGCGTCGAAAACTTGATGCGTGAAAATAGCTACACCTAATTTTAATATTTATAACCTAACTTCCTTAACTAACTAATTGCACCTAGGCAGCGTACCTAGTAAAAAATATAGAATAGTTGGGTAAGTCGGGTGTCGATCTCAGGGAATGGTTTGACTAATTAATTAATCTACTATTAAATTAACCTCATTTTAGAGCAAAGATGGGGTATTATCTTATTTTACAAGACTGGATGAACTTAAGTCACATAATTCAATCAATTAATTAAAATAATCCTGTTTAGTTCGAATCCACTTCCTCTTTATTGTTACCTGATAATTATGGATTATCAAAGGGTGTTACCAATCATTATGTAATTAGCAATTCAAGTCTAAATTTACTAATCTTTTTACCAATTCATGAACTACCTTGTATGGTCATACATAAGCAAAACAAAAAATTAGTTATTAATTATAGATGGGCTATGTAAGATTTATCTAAGCAAACAAAATTATGGTCACAATTATGCTCTCCAGCAAAGGTAAATTTAATTACATCAGTTGCTACCTAAGATTGGGTCGATCCAAGCTCTAGCAATTTAATGTTCACTAAATCACTAGGTTTCAAGTTCATGTAGTCTAATTATCACTAGCTACACAGAACATGAAGTTGAGCAACTAAAGAAACAAACATAAGCATGCTAGGTAATAATAATCAAACACAAGCAATTTACCAACTAATCAAATCCAATAGTCATTAAGCTAAACCATATGTCAGAAGCTTCATCTAGCTAAACATGACTTGCAAGATTCAGCTACTCATAGTAGCAAATAAACAAACACAAATGAAAGTATAAGACATGTTCAAGTATGAACAATTAAACTAATTATGAACCTCTACTCTTTTGGTGCTGAAAACCTTTTTCCAAGACTTTTTTTCTACTAAAATTCGTCTTCTGAAACTCTTTTCTCCAGCCAAAAGTTTTTCAAGTCGTAATAACCAAGAGAATTTATAATATCTTATTTTACCGAGTTCACGTCGTGAACCATAAGGATTCACGTCGTGAATGCGAGTTTTACGTATTCGACAAGGACTCTTTCACCCGAATGCATATATTCTGGAACACTCCACTCACGTCGTGAACATCAAATTACTCATGCCGTGAGCACGTTTTTTGCTGAGTGTTTCATACTTCTTCCCTTCAAGCCTCCAAAGTTGCAAGTATTGTCAGTTCTGGTCCCTCTCTTTGAAAATGCTTTACTTTGGCTACAAATAACAATTTATCCATATAAGTACCATTACTCTATGCAAATAACCAAAATATCAATAAAAATGTAATTAAATATTGCCTAAAAATATGTATAAATATGGGAATATCAGTACGCTTCTCAAGCTTAGTAATAAATTAATTAAAAAATTTAATAACCAATTATAATTATTATTGCTCCCTCGTTAAAACAAAATCGCAGCACTGTTATAAAACTCAAAACCCCATCAGGTAAAGCTATGATGGCTTCGTGTATATGTTAGGGCCATTTATATTTATGATTTGTAGACCTCGAGTGAGTGATGCGGCCTCATTTCTTGTTCCTTGTTTGGTTGTGGATTTAGGGCGGAGTCACTCAGTCAACAATTTTTCCAATCTTAATTATACATGACTAGTATATACTAGGCGGTTATAGAAATGACTTGTGGAAATCATTCCATGAGTAGTACATTATTCCAAATCATCAGGACCCTAAACTGTTAACGCCCAATATTTCCGGTTCAAAAGTTCGCGGTAGTGATACCATGGACGAAACCAGAAGCGATAAAACCATATGTGCTTGATATAGTACATCGTCCTGTTAATCATTTCTTGCATATTGATTCAATATCTATTATGCCGAGGGATTTCCAACATCGTCGTCAATCATGGTCCGACTTGGTCCTTACGATGCAAAAATTCTCGGTGTTGTGTAAAAAGAACTTTCATCCTAGTAAATCGGTAAATAAAATTCTTTCAAATCTAAATGGAAAACCTAATGCAAAGTGGACTTGGGGTGGAGTCACCCATCTGAACATCTTGTCAGTCTCAATTATATACAACTTGTATACACGAAGAAGTGATGAATGAGCAAAATTTTTATCATGGATGACAAAGCAAAAACCTTCGTTATATATCCCTTGGAAAGAAACTCAAACATGAGAAAACGACTGTGAGTTGAACTACTAAATGACTACAAATTCGATATTCGTTATCATCCCAGTTGAGCCAATGTAGTAACTGACACACTTAGTCGGAAAGAGTAACTCAGATTATAGAGTCAAATCGTTGACTGCGACCACCCATTTACATTTGTTCACACGAATTAAGGGCTCATCAGGGAGTGTAGAAACCTAGAAATGTGTCAGGTGAAATCCGTAGAGGTCTGGGGTGATGGAGTCTTTTACCACATAGATTTGATCTAGACATCGAAGTTCAATGACGTCTGAGAGGTGGTCATGTAGGAATCCCACAATACTCAAGCACTTTGTTCGTCCAGATCCAGACGAGAGGCGTCTAGACCTCAAGAAGGTAGCTTAATAGCTCGTCATGCGAGGAAAAGTATTGTTTCCTGGTAGGCAAGTGTCTTGTGCACACCAAAGTTAAAGTTAGAATACCGAAAACCATAGGATTTCCACCACGGTCGAAGATACCTAAGTAGAAGAGGAAGTCGATTGCTATAGGCTTCATAGTCAAGGTTCCCATGGCAACATGCGGACAAGATATCATTTTGAGTGACCGTCAACGGATTAACTCCGCATGCTCCTTGCAAATTAAAGAAAATGGACACAATAGAGAAGCTAATGGAACGCATGTCTGAGAGATTAGTTAGACTGCTCGGTGTTTAATTGTTTGTTATCTCTATTAGAAATAATAGAATCACCTCCCGAATTTGGCAGTCACTCCAAAAAACCCCTGAGGGCAAAGCTTGTCATGAGCATAGCCTACCATCCATGAAACGACAGACAGAATAATATGACGATTCAACCATTAGGGATTGTGTGAAGAACACATTTGATTGACCTTGGTAAAGCTTGGGATACCCAATTGCCAACTAGTCAACTCCTTTACCGTATTGGCATTTAGAGTTGCTCCATTCGAAAACCCTTAATAGTTGAAAGTGCAGATCCTGTCTACACTGGACTAAGGTAGGTGCCACACAACTAGTTGGATGCCAAATGTGACAACATATTCGCTAATCCAGAAACCCTTCAAGAAAACTACCAAGTAATAGTGAGAATCCGAAAACGACCTAGAACTTCTAGAGCCAATCAGAAAGGCTATTCCTTCAGTAAGAGAAAACCTTTGGAACTTCAGAAAGATGATCACATCAAATGGGGATCTCACCCTAGAAGGGCATCATGTTTTTCAGGTGTATGGAGTGTTAAATCCAAGGTGCTTAGGGCCATCAAAGATTCTTGATAGAATTGGCATGTAGCTTACAGGTCCCGACTATAGGGAATTCAATACATTTGACACTATCCTTCCACGTCTATAAATATTTGAAAAAGCGGTTGTCCTTCGGGACTCTTATTATTCCACTTGATTAGAGCGATGTAAGAAAAAAGCCTAGTCTTGGTAAAGAAATGTGTAGAAATCCAGTTCAGTGAAGGAAACCCTTGGAAACCCTAGTCAGTGGAGACCAGCGAACGAAAACGAAACTGTACCTCGTGGGACGAAATTCCCTTTAACGGGGGGATGACGTGATAACCCGAAATTTCTACCTTGTACAACATTCAATTCAATCAAGGTCAGACTCGTTTCTATTATCATTTAGCATTGTTTAGGGTTTGTTTGATTGTTATAAGCCTAGTACAATCAAGGTTAGGGTTTATGAATTAGTTATTTAAGTTCATAGCATTTATTCAAGCCGAACACTCCTTCAAGAGGAGTGTACAGGCGTACACATTGGTGTACGGCCATATACCCGTCATGGCCATGAACCTCCTACATATGAAGATGATACCCTTCATTTCCTTCATTCCTTGCGTTTCCAAGCCAAGAATTTGGATTCTCTCTTTACTATCATCAAGTTTCCCACCTAGATCTTCAAAGATGTAAGGGTTTCCTACCTTAATTAGTTGTTACATTACTTTAACTAGTGATGAATCCATGTTTTCATTAAATAAATTTCGTCTTTGGTTAGATCTTAATCCATCACCAAGAACACCAAGAACTCATACTTGTTCTTCATAGCTGTGAACCCTCCTCAAGCTTCCAAAGTGTGAGTATTTCCTCTATCTTTGAGTTAGACATGTTAAACACTTGATTCATAGCCTTGAAACATCATCAAACTCATGAACATCATGAGTGTACGACTGTCCATTACAAGTCATAAACCCTTGAGTCCCTATGAATCAAGACCCAAAAATGCCTCATAGTGGAGTGTGTACGGCCGTACACACTTGGTGTGGCCGTACACACCTTGTGTGGCCATGAACACCCTTCCCTTTGGTCGTACACATCTTTGATGCAATCACATATGATTTTAGCACTTCATTTCATTTGTTTCCTAGTCCAAGGGTTGTGTATCCTAGCATGTTAGTTGTTTTATACACTAATATCATGCTTATATGTATCATTATGCGATGATTAGGATTTGTTGTGCTTCGAGACTTCATTTGTGTGTATGGCACTCTTATCCAAGTCTTCAAACAAATCATCCACCAAAGGTGAGTTCATACCCCTATAATATACCTTTTAAATGATTTTAAATGCTTTTATGTGGGGGGGATACAAGTTGAACACAATCAAATTGTCTTAAATAATCTATTTGTGATACAAATCACACTGAAAAGACTTTATTTTTCCTTTAAAGATTATGATAATAATAGTAGATTTCCCAACATCTCCAAATGACCTTAAGTTATGTAAACTCTTTTAGATTCAAGTTAAAACCATTTAAAAGATTAGATACATTGCTAAACTGTCTTTTAATTTTCTCAAAACTTTAGTTTATTAAATCATGTTCATATTGTTATTTATGTATAAATAAGCTTTAACAGACTTAGGATCATTGTTACCGCCTTAACTCCTATTCCATGTTTGGTTGTGGGCTTAGGGTAGGATCAATCATCCGACTATGAGTTAAACCTTAGTTATACATGCTAGATAAATATATGAATGTTAACCGCATAACGGTTAGAAATCATGTTTATATATATACATATATATAAATAAGGTTTAAAGGACTTAGGACTGATGGGTTGCCTTACCTCCTTTTCCTTGTTTGGATGTGAATTTATGGCGAAGTTATCTGTCGGAAGGTCGTTTCCTTCTTAATTATATTTGGTGTATATATAGGAACGAAAAAGTTACCTCAATAGCATGGTTACAACCTTATCACATTTTAACCCTAATTAATAATCTTAATTTACAGGGTTGTCATTACACCAGTATTGTAGATTTATAGTTTATAGACTTATAACGCGGTAACCCAAATTAATAATCTTATTATTAGGGGCATGATGGCATCGGTAGTGCATGATGGCATCGGTAGTGCATGCTAGTGCAAGCATAATAAATACTACTGCATTAATCATTTTCTACAATCAAAGGAACGGTATTATGGGGATTTAAAAGTACAATCAAAGGAACGGTTTTATGGTGATTTATCATTCTAATTGGATAAATCATATAAATTATAGTAGTCATAAATTATGACACAAATGAAATACCTATTTTACTAGACAAGTTCACCAGGTTTAAATCCACTTTATTAAGAAATGGGATAACATTAAATCATTATTTAAAACAAATAAACCAAAAATGTGAAATCCTACTTCAGGATACAACCGTTCATTTGCTGTATCCCGTTTTGTAAGTAGAGTCTCCTTACGGGAGAGCGGGCATCGTGTGCATAGATCTATATGAGACTGAAAATCCCACACCCCGACTGCTAGCTATAGTCCCAGCTGGTAAGGCCAAGGGGTGACAAAGTGTCACCTCACTATTTTTCGACGCTAAAAGGTCCTGGTGTTCATACTAGTCTATTAGCATGGTTACAACCTTATCACATTTTAACCCTAATTAATAATCTTAATTTACAGGGTTGTCATTACACCAGTATTGTAGATTTATAGTTTATAGACTTATAACGCGGTAACCCAAATTAATAATCTTATTATTAGGGGCATGATGGCATCGGTAGTGCATGCTAGTGCAAGCATAATAAATACTACTGCATTAATCATTTTCTACAATCAAAGGAACGGTATTATGGGGATTTAAAAGTACAATCAAAGGAACGGTTTTATGGTGATTTAAAACTACAAACAAAGGAACGGTTTTGATGGGGATTTAAAATTACTTTTAAAACTAAACGGGGATTTTTAACCTATAATTTTATGAAAGATTAAAATTATGTTTTAAATAGGTTATAATTACAATAACACTTAATCAAAATGGTTTTATGGAGTAAAACTACTTTTCAGTTGTAAAAGCAGGAAGTATACGACTTTCTAGAGTAAACTCAGTCATTTTGTTAAAACTAAACAACCATAACTAAATACTTATGAACTCACCAACATTAAATGTTGATTCTATCTTTCAAAATAACTTGTATTCTTAGGAATCCAGTAGACAGGTACACTCCAGGAGCTTTTGCGAAGACAACCTAGTACCGAGCTGCATCCTTTGTCTCCTTCTTTATCTACTTTTGATGTTGAATACTTAATGTTTGAACTTATGTAAAAACTTATATATTATTAATGCAATGGTTGTTGTACTTTTCTTACTATATTGCATGTGTTGTGATACTTGACATGACGTTCTACACCCCCGAATGTTTCCGCCAATTCAGTTTGGGGGTGGGACATATTTGGATCTGCATGAGGGGTGACAAAATGTTCTCAGCAGATGGTTTCGCTGATGAGATACGTACACATATTTCGTCATTAGTTACACACTTGGCTCATGAATCGCCACCGTCAAATCCTTTTTGTTAAATGGCAACAAATAATATAATTAATACAAGAATACAAAAAGAGTTAGTTAAACAAGGAAATATTCTAAAAGCGATATTTTTGCAGCTTTTTCAGAAGCATGATAAAGACTCGATCCATCAATTCTTTTGAATTAAATAGGCATAAATGAACTTCCATTTTCCAAGATATCTACTTTGCAAGTCTGGTTATTAAGGAAAACACAAGCAAAGATAAACACATCAGTATACAAAACATCTCATTATAAACCAAAAGTGATGAAGACATTTATCATTGAAACATTGCAGATGGATGCGAAGCTTCATATTTTTCTGGAGAAAGCGAAGAGAAGAAAATAGTCTTTGTAACCAATGAGTTAATTAGCTCAAATCCATGAAACTGTCGTGTTGTTAAGATCAACACGAGGGCATTCGATGTTTTATCGGATTATGAGTCAATAGAGGAAAGCTAGACTTATTGCCTTGATGGTTTCTCTTTGCATCCATAACAGCGAGTGGAGGAGAAATAAGACATTCGAAATAATATGAGGACATAATGCCACTCTTTCTATCAACACCAAGAGCATTCAGAACATTCTAGATGACTCCAGCTCTTGCAAACTCTGGAGGAACGAGGTGTAGATAAATCTTAGATAGACTTGAAAGATAGATAAAAGAGACAAAAGAGAATACTTGTACATACTAGAAGCAAAGCTTAAGGAAACTATATAAAAAAATGTATAAACATACTAAAATTAGCATTTTTTTGTGTTTATGTGATTTTAGAAAGCAAGCAGAAGCAATGTTAAATCAAACGAGTTAGAAAAAAATTTAGTCATTGAAAGCATACCAAGATTTGCAATCAATTTGTTTAGAGTCTTCTCGGCCAATGCTTGGTGAAAATGTCAGCTAGTTAACCAGTGGATGGAATGTAGAACAACTCCACTTTTCCCTTTTGAACAATCTCCCTAATGAAGTGATGATGGATATCAATGTGCTTGGTCTTGGAATGATGCACTTGATTTTGTATCATCTGAATGGCACTGGTGTCATCACATCATATGGGAGTCATTGAGAGGTTTAGGCCATAATCTAGGAGTTGATTATGAATCCATAGAATCTGAGCACAACACCTTCCACAAACTACATATTCAGCTTTAGCGCTCAAAAAAGCCACCGATGTTCGCTTCTTGCTGGATCAGCTTACCAGTTTATCTCTAAGCATTTGAGGTCCTCCGGAAGTACTTTTACAATCAATGCCACATCCATCATGATCGGAGTCAGTGTATCCCACTATCTTAAATTCAAAATCATGAGGATACCATAACCCAAGATTGGGTGTATGCTTGAAGTAGCGAAAAATCATTTTTACATTGAGAAGATGAGATTCCTTAGGACTGACTTGATAACGAGCACAAAATATCATAGCAAACATAATGTCACGGTGAATGACAATAAGATAATATAAAATGCCTATCAACCCTCGATACAGAATTGCATTCACATCAATGACATTTGGATCAATGCTAATAGACGCTGATGAGGACATCCGAGTCTTTTCCAGCTTGCAATCATAGAAACCATACATCTTCAGCATGTCTGTAATATATTTAGCTTGACAAAAAAATTCCAACGGTTAGTTGTTTAACCTATGTAACGACCCAAATTTCTATTAATCATTGGTGTTAGTATCCCGTTAAGTCTTATTCTTAAACTAACCTTTTTAATTGTATAAATTTATCTTTGGAGGGCCAAAGTGTAATGGAATGAACCATGATCACATATATGGGTCTAGGAGTCATTTTGTGATACTTTAAGGGCCAATAATGAAAGTTATGATGTATTTAATTAACCCCTAACCCTAATTGTCCATTCTTGAGTTCAACTTAATGAGAGAAAAGAAAGGAAATGGATGAAAATAAGAAGAAAATAAAAGAAATTGGTGTTCTCAAGTTTCATTAAAGGAAGGAAGTGGAAGGAAATGGGGGGAAACAGAATGATCACTTTCCCTCATAATTTCCATCCAATTTGGGAGGATATGGAAAGATAGAACAAAAGGATTCATTTTCCTTCCACTTCTCTCCAACTTAGGAACACAAATGAAAATTTTATTTTCCTTTACTTTCTCTTCTTTTCTCTCCTGAATTTCTTTTCTCTTATTTTCTTTCCTTTTTGTTAAACTTGGGAAATAGGTGTAAATACGGGATTAAACCCTAGTTGGCAGTCTCCACACTACTTTGAGGTAAATTCTTGAGTACATTTCCTTTCTTGAAGTGGTGGTGGAAATCTAAGAATTTGTGGTGGTGGTTTTGGTGCATTCAGTTGGAGATACTTATTTGTTGGGTTCAAGACTTGTTCCTTGCTTCTTCTTCTTCTTCTATAAATTCATCACATTTCAGAGGTATAAATGAATTTGTTACCACCTGTCTCTATTTTTTGAGTCCGTGTCTTAATTGTTGAAGTATTTGTGGATGTTTGTCACAGTTAGAAATTTGGACATAATTTTTAATCTGTTCTGTGAGGGCTGTAGGTCTCGATCTGCTCCGAATTAGAAAATTTCTTGCAAAGATGAAATTGTAGAGAATTGAGTCTAGCTTCCAGAAAGTCTAATAACACCCTTTTTGGAGTTGCATATTATGTTATATGCTCAAATCACTGAACATGGGTCAGGTTGTGAAACTTCAAAATATGAAAATTAGACTTTGTTTTCCATTTTGATTGGTTGTTAGTAAGTGTGGAGATCAATTTAGACTGTTAGAAATCAATTCTTCCTTCTTTTAAGTGTATGGTTTTCTTTCTCATGCTAGTGAAGAGTTTTAGTATAATACAACATCTTATGGTGCACATACAACCCTAAATACCTCGGATGTATGTTTTCACTAATTATACATGCAAATGGTTTCCAAGGCATTAAACCTATAACTAGCATGCATTCTCATATACCAAATAAGATACTAGTTAGAGTAACATACCTTTTGTGTTGTAGCTTGATTCAATAGAGCTTAAGAGCCGAGTGCCTGAAGTGTGACACCTCAAATGGTTCACACAACACCACCAACAACTTGGAATAACTTAAGAGAAAAGGTTCCTATGCTTAAATCGACTAGCTGTAACACCGTAAATTTCATGATAAAATTTTCATTTAAAATAATCATTTTAATGTTAAAACACTTGTTTAAAATCTCATTCATAATTAAATTACAAAACATAGCTTCATTTTCACTTGCATAGAAAACCAGGATCCTCCAAAATATGACTCTTTCTCTGATGTGTACAATCAAGCCGGTGCCGTCCCGTGATACTGAAAGAAACCTGAAAACAACATAACACAAAACACTGTAAGCACGAAGCTTAGTGAGTTCCCCAAAATACCACACACATAACACATACAAGCCACTCGAGGCTATAACTCTATGGGTCCGTGCACCCAAACTCTATGAACCCTCAGGTTCTAACTCTATGAACCTTCCGGTTCTAACTCTAGGAACCCTTCGGTTCCAACTCTGCAACCATGCACAGCATAAATCACGTAGAAATAATGCAGTACAACACATAACATACATAGCATACAAATACTCTGTCACATAACTCTGGTTACCTACTCAAGGTAAAGTATAGTGAGAAGACTCACCTGGCAAGCAAAAAGCAGATATCTCCATACTCGGATCTCGAACTCGCCACCGCCTAACACGTAAGGCAAAACTCTCATGACTATAACTCTCGAGACTAGAATCAATCCTCTCAATGCACCCTCTTAAGGGTAAAAGACTATTTTACCCCTCTCTTGGCCCAAAAGCCACATCGCTGACCAAACCCTAAAAGTCAACGGTCAACCCTTGGTCAAAATCAAAGTCCTTAGTCAAAGTCAACCCCTGACTGGCCCTACTCGCCGAGTCAACCCTATGACTCGCCGAGTTCCTATAATCAGAACTTCACTCAATCCGCGACCTAACTCGCTGAGTCACTCCGAGACTCGCCGAGTCCAACAATTCTGAGTCCACTCGCACACAACTCACCGAGTCATCCCTTGACTCACCGATTCTCGACTCAACCAGGGAATATCGGGACTCTTCGACAAGACTCGCCGAGTCCAAGAACAGACTCGCCGAGTCTAAGACTATCATTAACCTACTCGCCGAGTTGTTCATACAACTCGCCGAGTTCCAGGCCATCTTCATCCAACTCGCCGAGTTGTTCTTCCAACTCGCCGAGTTCCAGCTCATCTTCAAGCAACTCGTCGAGTCCACTCATGTGACTCGCCGAGTACCACCGGTCTGAATCCACTCAGAAGCATTCCAGGCCATGCAAATGATCCAAAACATAGGTCTAGTCTCATACAACTCATCCATCACGTAAAGTGGCCAACTTTACGTGAATCCAAAGAGATCTAGGCCTTATTCACTTATAATTAGGGTTTGGGACATGCAAGCTTCACTAAACAGTCCAACACAGGGACTTTCATGCTCTCTGGTTCTTCTCCATTTCAGATCTGAGGTAGCAACCTCAGATCTAACCTCTAGACTTCCAATTTCACCCATAGACTAGACCTCACAAACCCCAAAATGAAGAAACAACATACAATCAATCCAAGAACGAGATGTTACCTCCAATGGACGCCCCAACTGCAATGAAATTCGAATCCAAGCAAAGCCCCTTGCCCCAAGCCTTCAATCTCACAAGATTCCTTCAACAAACTCCTCCAATGCTCCAAATACACTCCAATCTTCTTCAATCACACTTTCTAGGGTTTCTGGACTTCAAGAGGGAATAAAGAGGCTGGGGGAAAGATATAATGTTCTTTTAAATAGGGCTCAATCCCGAGAATTAGGGCTTTCTCCACTCAGCGCCTACTCGCCGAGTCCATCTCATCGACTCGCCGAGTCGGCTACTTAACACGCGACCAAGCCGCGACTCTACTCGCCGAGTCCATCCATGGACTCGCCGAGTCGCTCTTTCCCAAATAACACTTTTAGCCCTTCAACTCTACTCTTGCTATTCCGGGATGTTACAATTCTCCGCCACTTATATTAGGCTTCGCCCTCGAAGCCTACAGCAACTCAACTCCAAGGGTATTCCCACAACGTTCCACCGGGCCTTAACCGGCCCAGGTCTCTTAAGGCATAAATATCGAAACTCGAACATACTTTCTCCCTCCTTCACGGTGTCCTGATCACCATCTCGAACCGAGCATCGACTGTACCCCTGATCATCACTCTCAATAACCGAGAATTACCCAAGATGCAACTCTGCTCTAAATCGCAACGATCACTCGACCCATAAGGGTTAGGAAACCATGAACCACCGGATCCCCGATGCAAAACCCACTCTATCCATTCCGGAACGACTGAGAGACCCATTCTCACTCTCAGAGAAACTCTCATGAGTTCTCCTCTTGCAATCACATACACATGCTGAACTAGCCCCAACACCCACAGGTTGGAAGACCCGATACACTGATGATATCCTCAAACATCCCCCTGGATGAACCACTGATACATACCCAATACCCTGATCAGAATCACACTGAGAGTCCAGGATTCTCTCCCTGGATCCCTTCCGAGCCTCCTGGCTCTACACCCGTGGAATCCCTTCCGCGTCCTCAGCAGACATCTCATCACAATGTCATTCCATACCACTGTAACGGACACCACGTTCAACCCTCATACTCTTCATCATCCATTCGCACTACTACCTTCACTTCCGTGAACCAACACTTCCCCCCCCCCCTCTGGGGTTACATACCTTTCTCTTCCCTTACCTAGGGAAATTCACTTGATAACCTTGTCATTACTCCATGTATCGCACATGCTCTGGATCTGCTCACAAGGACTCTCGGGTCCATGCGTTACCTCTCCTCAGCAAATGAGGGTCCGACACCACCTCCTATACAACAACTCAAAGGGCGGCATACCAATGCACTAATGATGGCTGTTGGTATAGGACATCTCAACCAAGGATAATTACGTGCCGCAGCTTCCTCCGAAATCTAATACACATGCCCGAAGCATGACTTCGAGCGTCTGAATCGCTCACTCGCTCTGGGGTGTCCTTAGACAACCTCATGATAAGCTCTAGCTCATTTCTCATATCCCTCTTCGAGACTAAGCACCAGGTCAGCTTTTGACTCCACAGCTGAGCCTCCAAAGGTCTCCCATAACATGATCCAAACATCTCACTAACCTTTTCCTCGTGACCACTCTCCTTGCCCAGTGACACGCAAGTCACGAAATCCTCGTTTCCTCATGCGAGAAAAATACGATCCAATCGAGGATCGTCTCAGCCCTGATCTCTGGTTTCTGCTGTGCATATCCCTTGCGCATCTCACCGCATCTACCGACAGAGACGGAGACCCCAGTCTCGCCCCCGATTCAACATCCAGGCTCTGAAGACTCAATACTAGGGCTACTCAAACCCAAAAATCTTCCACTTCATACACTGCTCGGAAAACATTCCAACATCACATTCTCTTGCCATCTAGTGAGTACTGCGACTCCACGCAGTATCACAACACCCTCTGAATAGTGAGTACTACGGCTCCCCGCAGTATCACAACACCCTCTGACTAGTGAGTACTACGGCTCCCCGCAGTATCACAACACCCTCTGACTAGTGAGTACTACGGCTCCCCGTAGTATCACAACACCCTCTGAATAGTGAGTACTACGACTCGAATATCCATCACAGACTCTGGAGGCAATCAACCTAACAAATGCCCACCCTTGCGAAAATTCACTCTCTCAAATAATCTCCCTGGATGCCCATACTCGAAGGGCTCCCACTAGATCCATAGATACCTGATATACCACAAGTCGATTCAATTCAAGATTCACGAGTAACTCCTGAAATAAAGATATCATACCCGGAGATCTCAGAATACCCCAACAGAACATCACAAGATCCTGCCACAACCACTGATCTCCTGCCCCAAGCATCATATAGACACAATAATACATTTCCTCTGAATCCCAAAATTGGATCTGCATTTTCCAAATTGCAATCTCGGTGTATCCAATTTCTCAATTGGAATACAAGAAAACGCTAACGCTACTAAATACGCTGATAATTCTCCGAACTCATTTCCACCGCTCAAAATTCAAACAAGGATACACATACCGAACCGAGAGTTGGCTGCCCAATCATTCTCTATCTACTTGCAACAACACCAAACACCTGCCGTGGAGACATTCATCCTTATCATCAAGTACTTCCCGCATTAACTCACTCTAACCCCTTTCCTCGATCACCGACATCTCTGGTCTCATGATTTCTTACAGAAGATCCCTATACTCCACTTATAACTACTCTTGACAAATCTCTGCTTTCTTACATACTGTACCCGGTTCTCCCCCACTTAGGGTTCGAACCATCACCAATTAGCACACAACCAACCCACAACTATTTTTTTTTCACCAGCGAAATCGCACCTGCCCCAGGAAGTACTACACAACGCCCGATAATTCCCCCTTAAGGGAATCCATCAACCTCATATACTCTGAACCTCTGATGAACTACTCGAGAACTTCTCATCACGACTGCCTCTAGTCGTTCCAAATCTCATACCAATCTAGCACTAACCATCTCAACTGCTCAATAACATCCCTGGCTCATAGACTGAACCGCAAAATCATCGTACCTCTCACTTCAACTCATCAACCAACGCTCCAACACCGGAATCGTCCCAAGGACAGGGACCCACTCCCAACATAGATGAAAACTCTCTGCACTGCAAAACTCGACTGAACTCCCCACTGATACCACTACAACACATCCTACTATTCTCAAATAGGTGTGGTGTGGTCCTTGACTACCTCAGTCCCAACTGACTGTCTGCTCATGATAAGTCACTGCCTCGTGGCACACATGTTGCCTGATACTCTGGGAGAAATCATCACCAATAACGACCTGCAGGGTTTACCCCCAAACCCAAAACTAAAACATCAGGCCTCTCATGTCTTGCACACAACATAAATAGCACCACCCACATAGAAGGTGACCTCTCCTCTATCGACTGATTGCTCAACTCAGACCGAAATTCTCCTCTCCCTCTAACTCCTTACCAAAATACTCTGATAGGCACTCGACTTCCCTCTCGAGGGACGCCTCTCCAAACTCAATCATGGCCTACAGGCCTAGAACCCATAGCGTCCAATCTCTCCCTCATCAATCGTGATCGGATAACCAGAGAATCACAAGCATCATTCACTACGAACCATGGTACTCATCCCATGACATCTCTTCTCAATATGCTCCGGTGTATGGTACCCGAACCATAGCATCACTCCTCCATCTGCTCCGATGTATGATACTCGAACCATAACATCACTCCTCAATGCTCATTAGAATCTTCAGAATACTCCCTGTATCAAGTATGGGTCCTCTGCTTTCAGTAGTACGGGCCCATACTACCTGCCACATCTACCCATACTTTCCACACGGACTATCCCGGAGCTCCTAAGTAGCTGCTCGACCTTCTAGTTCACCAACTCCGTCGCGCACTCGCTCCCTAGCGAAATTCTCTACCCTGCCAGTGCACTCATCTGGCTAAGCTTACTCCCTAGGCTCTTCCCAGATTCCCACACTTCTCTGCCATCAGCTGCTGAAGAGCTCCTAATGATGCCAGCCATCTACCTCCTGAATATCGTCATATTCGCTTGGTAGCTGACTCCCATCATCAAGAGTTCCACAAAGCACGAAGCAAGCAGCATTCGAGCATCGAAGAATATATATGACTCACTCTGGGTGATAACTCCGCTTGCTCTGCTCATCCTCGGAAGTACCACCGAACTCTGCAACTCTTCCCCTCGCGGGCTCTAACTATTCTTTCTCCAAGTACTACAGTACTCATCTAGGTATCTTCCCTAGATTACTCCACTACTCAAATCCCCTAAAGGATTCCAATCAAATATTCTCACTCATCACATACTCAAAAGCACAACGCATATCACAGCAATTCCTAGGCTAAGGCATCACAAATCAGGCCACTCTACTCCTAATATATGGAATACCTAGCCTGTCTCTAGCATGCAATAATATCTCATAAAGTGCATCATAAATATCTCATAACACAAAAGTAAGGGTATTTTGGGAAATCACCGTTCGGGCTCTGGCTGATTGTACACACTGTTCTTTCTCGTTTTCTCTTTGAACTCTTATTCGCTTTAGAAAATTATTTCTTTGAAAACTTTTCTTACTTCCTCAGTTTGAGTCCAGAATTACCCGAAGGCGCATCCGAATCCCTCAAACCAAGGCTCTGATACCAACTTGTAACATCATATCCCCCTCTGGCACATATCACAATATTATCCGCTTTGGGCCACTCGGCACGAGGACTTCCCAGGGGGTCACCCATCCTGGTACTACTCCCGCCCGAGCACGCTTAACTGCAGAGTTCTTATGGGATCTGCTGCCCTCACGGCTTTAAAACGCGTTGTGATAGGGAAGGTATCCACACCCCTTATAAGGAATGCTTAGTTCTCCTTCCCAGTCGATGTGGGATCAGATCTAACCCACTTTCACCCCCCATTATAGGGTTCGACGTCCCCATCGAACACATCGACCCGTGCCCTAGCTCTGATACCAACTTGTAACACCGTAAATTTCATGATAAAATTTTCATTTAAAATAATCATTTTAATGTTAAAACACTTGTTTAAAATCTCATTCATAATTAAATTACAAAACATAGCTTCATTTTCACTTGCATAGAAAACCAGGATCCTCCAAAATATGACTCTTTCTCTGATGTGTACAATCAAGCCGGTGCCGTCCCGTGATACTGAAAGAAACCTGAAAACAACATAACACAAAACACTGTAAGCACGAAGCTTAGTGAGTTCCCCAAAATACCACACACATAACACATACAAGCCACTCGAGGCTATAACTCTATGGGTCCGTGCACCCAAACTCTGTGAACCCTCAGGTTCTAACTCTATGAACCTTCCGGTTCTAACTCTAGGAACCCTTCGGTTCCAACTCTGCAACCATGCACAGCATAAATCACGTAGAAATAATGCAGTACAACACATAACATACATAGCATACAAATACTCTGTCACATAACTCTGGTTACCTACTCAAGGTAAAGTATAGTAAGAAGACTCACCTGGCAAGCAAAAAGCAGATATCTCCATACTCGGATCTCGAACTCGCCACCGCCTAACACGTAAGGCAAAACTCTCATGACTATAACTCTCGAGACTAGAATCAATCCTCTCAATGCACCCTCTTAAGGGTAAAAGACTATTTTACCCCTCTCTTGGCCCAAAAGCCACATCGCTGACCAAACCCTAAAAGTCAACGGTCAACCCTTGGTCAAAATCAAAGTCCTTAGTCAAAGTCAACCCCTGACTGGCCCTACTCGCCGAGTCAACCCTATGACTCGCCGAGTTCCTATAATCAGAACTTCACTCAATCCGCGACCTAACTCGCCGAGTCACTCCGAGACTCGCCGAGTCCAACAATTCTGAGTCCACTCGCACACAACTCACCGAGTCATCCCTTGACTCACCGATTCTCGACTCAACCAGGGAATATCGGGACTCTTCGACAAGACTCGCCGAGTCCAAGAACAGACTCGCCGAGTCTAAGACTATCATTAACCTACTCGCCGAGTTGTTCATACAACTCGCCGAGTTCCAGGCCATCTTCATCCAACTCGCCGAGTTCCAGCTCATCTTCAAGCAACTCGTCGAGTCCACTCATGTGACTCGCCGAGTACCACCGGTCTGAATCCACTCAGAAGCATTCCAGGCCATGCAAATGATCCAAAACATAGGTCTAGTCTCATACAACTCATCCATCACGTAAAGTGGCCAACTTTACGTGAATCCAAAGAGATCTAGGCCTTATTCACTTATAATTAGGGTTTGGGACATGCAAGCTTCACTAAACAGTCCAACACAGGGACTTTCATGCTCTCTGGTTCTTCTCCATTTCAGATCTGAGGTAGCAACCTCAGATCTAACCTCTAGACTTCCAATTTCACCCATAGACTAGACCTCACAAACCCCAAAATGAAGAAACAACATACAATCAATCCAAGAACGAGATGTTACCTCCAATGGACGCCCCAACTGCAATGAAATTCGAATCCAAGCAAAGCCCCTTGCCCCAAGCCTTCAATCTCACAAGATTCCTTCAACAAACTCCTCCAATGCTCCAAATACACTCCAATCTTCTTCAATCACACTTTCTAGGGTTTCTGGACTTCAAGAGGGAATAAAGAGGCTGGGGGAAAGATATAATGTTCTTTTAAATAGGGCTCAATCCCGAGAATTAGGGCTTTCTCCACTCAGCGCCTACTCGCCGAGTCCATCTCATCGACTCGCCGAGTCGGCTACTTAACACGCGACCAAGCCGCGACTCTACTCGCCGAGTCCATCCATGGACTCGCCGAGTCGCTCTTTCCCAAATAACACTTTTAGCCCTTCAACTCTACTCTTGCTATTCCGGGATGTTACACTAGCCCTCATCTGTACACACACTAGCGGCAATTTCTTGAGCCATGGGGTCCTTATATATGGTGGCTATTAGGGTTATACCATGTAACTAATGTCTTTACATATTCTTCATGCTCCATGGGTTAAAACCTCCATGGAGTAACCATGGGTACTCTATGGGTTTAGCCCAACATAAAAACTATGGATCATAAGCCCATATATATAAGAATGAATGATTTACACAATCAATCCCCATATATTTAATTTGTCTCCTTTTGACCATAATATTAATTCCAAATTAAGTCTTGATCAATACCAATTAAATAATATGATTTCATATTAACATATTAGAATTTATAATATATTAACAAATCATAATTATCCTTTTCTCACAAAAGTCTATCCAAATTGTTCCGATACCATGCAACTCTAATGGACTATGTCAATCGGGTGAAGTACATACCAATTATAGTTATGGACTTAGACATTAATCCAACAGTCTCCCACTTGGATAAGTCTAGAAATAATATTGCGTATGACTTCAAAACCCAACTAGCAATCGTAGCTATTAAAAGCTGCTGTCAAACTCTTAACAAATCCATGACGCGCCCATTAGATAAGGGATCATATATTCCTCCATTCTAGATATAATATGGACGCAGACATGGATTATAATCATTCTCTATGTCCATTTGTTGTTTCCGGATTTCCGATTTATGACGACCGACTAAATGAACAAATCAAATCAGTCCAGGCTTGGCCAAGCATTTCAGGGTGTCATCACTAAATCGTCAAGAGGTCCACATATATCGCTTTTATCCCTACAAGGGTAAAAGGAATGGATAAAATTCGACTCGGATGCTTGTTCTACTACTTGTTAATCATACACAAAGGCATGTTTTTATAACATTGATTTACCAATGCGTTTTCGTACAATCATGATCACTCGTGATAAAATCCATGAATTGAGTCAAATGAGCATGGGTTTAATCCAATACTTAGAACTTATGAGTACTCATGACTTTTGCAGCAACTCTTGCTATGTCCACTACCTTGGACATCTACAAGCCAGCTTCATGGCAGTCTTGATTCATATCTACTTCCAACATATGACCAACTGTGGATGGTTTAAATAACTTTGTCATTCAAGATGAATGACCTAGTTATTTTGGAAGTCAAAACATGCAAAGTGAAACACAAGAATAATCGAGTCTAATATGGTCTCGGAACTTATGAATATAAATAGAACACCTTTTATTTATCACCATATTGATTACACATTATTCATTGCATACTGTTTCAAACTATCAACTTTATACTTGAATTAGAAAAAATAGTTTTCCCATGCTCTAAGCATGTACACTATGTTTTTTCTAAACACTAGTCATGCCATACACCAAGTATGCACACTATGTTTTTCCAAACATTAGTTATGCCATACACCGAGTATGCACACTAAGTTTGTCAATGATCTTTTCTTTTTGAAATAGATCGATTGAACATAATTACAATTATTCTCATTTCACAATCCCAAATCCTTACTGTAAATGCAAGAAATCCAAATTTCTGCCATTCACCTAAATCTGTTAGATTTTAAACATATATGCATTGATCCTCTTGTAATGGTTATGCACAAATTCACCAAGACTTGTCAACAGACCTTACAAAGTATTCCACTAGAGATCAATTCCATGGAAACGAAGTCTCATATTCAAAGTACATTTCTTTGAACGTCCTTCTTGCATTAAGTTTTCTAATCTTATGTAGATTGAATAACTTCCACCTATGGAGACAACCCCGTATTCCCATTTTGACTATTACTTTTGAACAAGAGCTATCTCTTTTCAGAATATGTCAATATGGTCCTTCCAAAATTAACACTATACTTCCAACTGTCCCTGATCAACCAATCTTTGGTAAACCTTAGATTGTCGTCGACAATTTCTTAATCAAATTACTCATATCTTGTTCTAGTACTTTTCCCCTCTTGATGCCCTGAGCATTTGGAAAATTTATAAAGGAGGAATATGATAGCACATGCAATCGATCCTGTATCCGGAGCATATGGGATACGATTCAGGATGTCTCACATAAAGACATGATACTAGACTAGTCTTTTTGATATAATATTTCTATTTCTATTTGCCAACTTCTCATAATTTAGATTATGAAAAAGGATGCCGTAATCATCATCGAATTTTAGAACGCAAATAATATTCCCATATATAGAATTTCCTTATGTTGAACCATTCCAACATAACACTCATATATATACTTGACTAAATTTGACTAAAATCTCACAATCTAAGCTTTTAGATTTCAAACGAAGTATAATTTTCTCTCCCTTAATTATAGCAAAACAACTTTTTCCCAATTGAAACTTTTCTTTTCTATAATTAACATTGCTAACTTGCAACACTTATTATAATTATCATGATCCTACTAACATGAGAATTATCAGCATATCACTTATGCTCCCACTAGCTTTGATATGTACTCAGAAATCTGCTGGACTTCTAGAAATCAATACTTTATTGAATTTCTTACCAAATTTCAGATTTCTGATACGAAATGCTTTGTTGAAACTTTATCAAAATCATACACCTTTCCTTAGATAGCACACATATGTGTCTAAACAATTTCAAAACTATGAAAAGGGATATCGTAATCATAGTCTCAATTGTTTAGACCTTTTCCATTCTTCAAAAGTCCATGTTAGTGTGTCGGTTAACCACACACGCTCCACTAATGACTTTGAAAATGCAAATATCACAATTGTTATCTACTTAAAATCTACTTAGTGAAAGCGTTTCCTCACCATCATTTTCATGTGTTGGAGACAAACCTTATGACACTTAAATTTTATGGTATATGTGTTGCTATCCATGTGAATTTGTCAAAACCATAATCTCAAGACAAGGTTAGTGACAAATCCAAACTAATATGGATTGAACTTGTGCATTCTTAACTTCTTGCCATCTGGCAGCATAAGGGCCTGCCATTGCTTCCAAGTTGTTATGCAACCAATTAACAACTCTCAGACCTTATATGAAAAGCCAATTTTAACTAGAATGGGCACATAAATAGGAATATGTCAACACGATAGGTTATAAACCTCAAGTCATGTGCTAGTGATAAACTACATGTTTTATTCTTGATTAGATCTTTAAATTCTTTCAGGATCTTTTAGACTCCCACTGTCCGCTTGACATATAATACTCTCTTGCCAAATATTCAAGAGATAGTCCGGATTTTTTATCAAGACAAACACTTCACAAAATTGGCCTTAGTTGGTCTTTGTTTTACTCTAAAACATCACAACTTACCAATTACAAATGTACAAGAGTAGAAACACAGTTTACTCTTACATTTTAGAAGTGTTATACACCCTTTTTAAAGATGTGTCAGTCAATTTACAATCTTGGAGTATGACTCTAAGACTTGTTTTGGAACGAAGTATGACTCATCTTCTTGATTTAACCATTTCAATAATTCACGGTTCCTCTTCTTAGCCATAGGAATGCACTAAGATATTCTTAGAGGACTAATTGTGATATGGTTTCTTAATCATTAAGATGATCACAAAACTTGATACTAAAGTACTCTCCCATCTTTTCAAATTTCAGAAACTTTTTATCTCGATTATTCTGATTCGTTCTGCCATACATTGAAACTTTAGTAAATCATGGAAAATAGTCTTACCGATCTTTTATGGTGGACTTGATCAGTGCACAAGAATGTGTACTCGATCCCTTTTTCCTTCACTTGACTCACATATATAGGTGAACAGGGCATTAGTCATAATTTTCCAAAGATGAAAATTCTTATTCATCATACTATACAACTTGCATGAATCCAAGTTCCGGTCCAATTGAAACTTTGGTGATGAGAATCTTCCTTACTTGGTAAATTTAGACACTACCACAAATGAAAGAACCAATTCATATTTCCATTATTTCTAGAAACATTCAAATATCAATTTTCAATAAAGGCCATTGTAAGGAGATATAAACTAAAATAAAATCAAAATTTTATTTATTTATAAACTGCAGAAAAACTTTATCCTTACAATGCAACTTAAATGAAAACTATGCTATTACATATTTTCTAGCAATCTATCCTAACTCCTAAGTAGCAGCTCAAGAATCTGATCTTCGAATCATGCGATTGAAATCCATCTTCTCGATCAAATTCATCATACTCTTTCTTTAAGTTTCCTTCCCTTTGCTTAATCCTAACATACATCAAAATGTATCAAGAATCTCCAAATGGGAACTTAATTGAGTTAGATAGTGGACTTACCTGAGACAGAGGTCGAGTTTTTTGACAAGACATTCTCTATGATCTTTTAGGTAGTTAGGGTAGCTTTTCAACCAATGCCCCCTTCCTTTTGGAAATAGAAACATATGGACTCTTTGGGAATGCCACACTGGACTATCTCAGACCTGCCTTTATCTCCACCAGTGCTCCAAATCATTGTTGATTCAGTAGAATGAAGCAAATAGATAAGATCATTAAGGGTCATGTCATAGTCTTTTACATAGTTGTCCCAAAAGACATTCACTATGAGACTTAGAAAGTGATTGAACAACCAACTTTCTCAAGACTTTGACACCCAACTCTCCCGGCTTGTCAATATGTGACTTCATCTCCAAGATGTGAGCACACATAGACCTTTCTTGCCCATAGGGCTTGAGTGACCTTGAACTTGTGGGTTATGGAGAATAATTGGAGGAGGTGGAGGAAGTGAAGAATGATTTCTGGGACATTATCTTCATTAGGAAAGCTTGTTCCAAGAGATTTGGGAAGATCATAATTGTCTAGACCAGACATCTTTTGGAAGATATTCAAGATAGTTAATTTAAAGTCCTTAATATGACACCCAATATGAAATATTAAGTCTACTACCCAACACAATATTTTATGACTAGGAAGAGGGAGCCGTAATCAAAGCTAGAGAATATTTGAAGGTAGGTTAATGACGATTCACAATCTTCCACCTTGAAAAATGAAATAATTTATTAGGTTTTAAATGGATTTGAAACTCCTAGATCTTTTGAGATCCACTGAACTTTTCAATGGCATGTTCCAATATCAATTATGCCTTCTTAAATTTTGTGACTGGGATGCCGAGGATCTCTAAACAAGGTATGAATAATCATGAAAATATACTTGGTACCCTTAACGTTTATCCCTCAATCGATGCGTCGGTTAACCACACACGCTCCACCGATACTAGGATAAACATTAAGTTACCCTTTACCTACCTTCTAAAATTCAGGTTAGTGTGCTGAATAACCACACGTGCTCCACTAACGACTTATGCAAAGTGCAAACTGTAATTTCATGGGTTTGCACCAAATTCACATTTTCCTAAGTAACTAAGATTGGGAATTCATAATGGTTTAGTTACTTAGCATTTATCATTAATACATTTGATGAAGAGAGAATTCTAGTCCTTGTCCTTCCCGTTCGGCTAACGACCCTCCACCAGTCAAGGAAGCGGTGGATGAGAGTGGACACCCATTAAACTGCTATTTTATAGGCAGTAACCTTATACCCCCTTATATATTGGCTTCGTGAATGAGGCCTACTAACAGTAAGATTGACTTTGTTATTATATATATATATATATATATATATATATATATATATATATATATATATATATATATATATATATATATATATATATATTTATAATACTATAAGTATAAGGGTTGAATTTTAACTCTTAAAATTCTATGGGTTTAATTTGGAACTAAAGTATTCATGAGTGGAAACTTTAAAAATTCCCAAACTTGAGGGCACGTTTTGAACTATTCAAAAACTTTTCAATTCCATAACTTATGTGTTTAAAGTAGTTTTAATGAAAAACTTTTCAAGTTCCATAACATGAGGACAAGTTATGGAAGACTTTAAAACATTTATAAAATGAGACTCTCCATTGTTCATAACTTATGGAATCTTATGAGTTTTAATAATCATAAATGTGACTTTTCATATAACTTGAGGACAAGTTAAAAAAGCATATATTATGAACCACTTTTAGATTAATTTGGATTGAAAACATATTGTCACATAACTTTTCTATTAATCTGAATCAACTCATATGAAAAAGATAATTCAAATCAAACACTTTTCATGTAATTAGCCTAATCATCAAAATAATACAAAACATGAATATATTGATAATTATCTTTTGCATTGGATTAGAATAAACATTACCACATCAAAAATAGGTTGAAAGGTTTAAAAACAGCTTAGGGTAATGATTCTAGTCCAATTCCAGCCTTAAAAGTCGAAATATGTTGTCAGGGGCTCCTACTCGTCGAGTGTATTAAACTACTCGACGAGTAGGATGATTTTCTTAATGGACTCAGCGAGTCCAATGCCCAGAATGCTAGAATTTTCGATTTTTAAGCTATTTCAGCAAGTATAACTTGAAAACAAGCCTTGGCTCAGATACCACTGAAGAGTTTTAGTATAATACAACATCCTATGGAGCACATACAACCCTAAATACCTTGGATCTATGTTTTCACTAATTATACATGCAAATGGTTTCCAAGGCATTAGACTTATAACTATCATGCATTTTCATATACCAAATAAGATACTAGTTAGACTAACATACCTTTTGTGTTGTAGCTTGATTCCATGGAGCTTAAGCGCCGAGTGCCTAAAGTGTGACACCTCAAATGGTTCACACAACACCACCAACAACTTGGAATAACTTAAGAGAAAAGGTTCCTATGCTCAAATCGGCTAGCCCTCATGTGTACACACACTAGCGCCAATTTCTTGAGCCATTGGGTCATTATATATCGTGGTTGTTAGGGTTACACCATGTAACTCATGTCTTTCCATATTCTTCATGCTCCATGGGTTAAAACCTCCATGGAGTATCCATGGGTTACTCAATGGGTTTAGCCTAACATGAAGAACTATGAATCATAACCCTACATATATAAGAATTAATGATTTACACAATCAATCCCCATTTATTTAATTAGTCTCCTTTTGACCACAATATTAATTCCAAATTAATTCTTGATTAATACTAATTAAATAATATGATTTCATATTAATATATTAGAACTTATAATGTATTAACAAATCATAATTTTCCTTTTCTCACAAAAGTCTATCCAAATTGTTTCAATGCCATGCAACCCAAATGGACCATGCCAATCGGGTCAAGTACATACCAATTACAGATATGGACTTAGACACTAATCCAACAGTTAGTTCATCTTCAATTGACAAGAATTGGTTGGAATCAATGACAATTGCTTCCTATTTTCTATCCTTGATCATGGTGATTTCTACTTTTGATTCTTGTAGTTATGTGTGGTTAATTTTTTAGTCTTAATAAGTGTGTTTGTGTGGTTTAATGGATGCCAAATATGTTCATTAACACTCTCAAAAGTATTCTTAATCAAGTCCATGAAATGCTCAAAGTTTTGGAATCATTACCTTCTTTGTTGTTGCTAAAACTCATGTTGATTTTTATCTCAATTCTAGTGAGTAATTTTCTATAAAATACCATGTTTTTAACTAGCCAAAATATCTTCGAAACAACCCATAAAATTTTTTCATGTGATGCTTAATGATGGAGGAAACTCAGGCCCTAGTTGTGTTTTCTCTTTTAGCACTGAACTTTGCTTTTCCCATAAAAGCGACATACTTTGAATCATGGATTATGGTTGAAATAGTTATTTTAACTTCATAACATTTTATATTGTTAATAACTTGATTTCCATCTTTATAGTTGACTTTGGTTATGGCTTAATGGGTTAAGTTGTCAATTAACCTTTAAAATGCAATGTTGAGAAATTCTGAAAATTTACCAATTTGCCAATGTTTTGAAAAAATAGAGAAAAACCATCAGAAGTCGGATTGGTTTTTTCGTAAACTCTCAAAGTTTTATTTTTGAGACTAGTTTTTCATTGATTTTTCTCAAGACCTGATACTGTCCCTAAGAAAGGTGAAAATCGTCTTTTTCACTGACTGGTCGGAAATTAGTTGCATGGACATGGTGTCTTGTAAAATTCATAGAAAATTCTTGAAAAATTGTATGGACTCGTATGAGTAGTTTATGAAATGCTAAAGATCTAATATACTGGAATATGAAAAAATAGTGCAACTTAGTTAGGTTTATGTGGGGCTAAAGTCGCCATCTATAGGCTCTTGTTTCATGATAAAATCTGAGAATTTGACCTAATAACCATTTTTCATGTTTAGGTAGTAAATTTCCATTATTTGTTCACGTAAAGTTATAGGAATCCATCTATCTGTGTTTCACTAGGGGATCGTTTGATACCTCAGGTCCTACAAGATTTGAAGTGAGTAAAGGGTTCTTGTTTGACAAAGATGAGTAAATCTTTGTCGTTGTTTAAAGTACTTGTTAGGGATTCCACATCTAGAGAGATTGGAATAAACCTTGGTTGTTTAGGTTTCATGTAACCCAATTGTAAGTGATTAATAGATGGGAATCATGTTTCATTTGTGTTATTCTTTTTGTTTGCTATTTTGATGTGAGGGGTGTGATAGGTCAATGATAGAAAGAGGGATTTATGATGGTTGTGTGTGGAATGTGCATGCTATTTTTTTCTAAAAATACTTGTTTATGTTGGTTAGGAAAATGCATGCTAGTGATATAATATGCCTTACTGATGAAGTGATGATATGTTCATGATTATATAAAGATGGAAAATGCCTTAACTTGATATGTCTTATTGCGTGTTTACATATTGTGAAGTAGGGAAGTAATATGCCATTTAATATTAACAGAAATTGAGCATGATTACTTAGGGAGGTTTGTAGTGTAATCCTTATGTGATGAATTAATAATATATTAATTAAAACGGGGAACACACTTAGTGGGGCGTAATGGGTAGCAACCTAGACTTAGGCATGTGTACCCTATCCTGATACTTGTGAAGGCGTTATAGGTTGGAAGATACCTAAAGGGAAAGAGCTTTAGCCAAATGGTGATGCCAAGTGATTTTTCTATACCACCCTTGGGACATGATTCATGCACACTAAAGTGTTTGAGGACTGGAGTGATATTGGCGTAGTGAAGGCGCTAGATTAAACATCACATTTGAGTTGGAAATTCTAGTGATGGGAAAAATGAAAAGTACCACTTTTGAACAACAACGTGCATATTTGTATGTGCAACGTCAGAGTAGCAAACACATCAAACCGGGAGCAATGTTACGAGTGAGAGTGGCACCTCACTTTAGGGCATTGGGTCGAGCCGGTTAAATTAGTACTGAATGAGGTTTTTACCTTGTAGGTTAGTGATGGACCTAGTAGGGTATGGTTGGGCCGATCACTTAGTGGTGAATGACTTTTTCTTTTAGGTTAGTGATGGACCTACATGTGTGGTGTCTACCTTACAAGTTAGTGATGCAACCATGTGTGGGGAGTCTTCCTTGTAGGTTAGTGATGGACCCATGTGTCACACCCCGAAAACCGAAGGCGGAAACATTTACAGGGTTGACTCCACGTTGAGTATCAAATCCAATGCACATAGTAAGTAAAGTAAACAACCATTACATTACATATATAGAAGTTTACATTTGTTTCAAAAGTAAAGTTGTACAAGTGTGATACATAGTATATATAAACAAAAGTGAGACGAGCCTTCTGCGCACTCCGTCTTCGCCAAAAGGAATCATCGGGTACCTGTCTAATGCGGACCTGAGAATACAAGCGGTTTGAAAATCTGCATAACGCTGGTGAGTTCATAAGCGGTTTTGTTTTGTGAAAAATGTACAGGTTCCTTTCTGTTTCTGAAAAAGTTACACACCAAGAAAATCCCATATTTTCTTAAAAGTTGGTTATTGAATCCCAAAATGTAATGTAAAGTTGTACACTGAAAACATGTTTACCCTTGTGAAATGTAAAGTTTAGTTATCTGGTTTGTTACACTTTTCTGGTTATGTACAAATGTTTCCCCAGGAAAATCCCATATTTTCCTGAATGTTGGTTACCAAATGTGAAAGATGTATACTGAAAACCTGGTTATCCTTGTGAAATGTATTAGTTTTAACACATATATAAAACTAATATATGCAAAGTAAATTAATTACCTTATTCATTATTACTATTAAGTAAATCTTTGTTATCCTAATTGCAAGTTCCATAACCATACAATAGACTAGATATGGCAAAAAGTAGTCCACATCACCTTATGACTTTCGTCACCCTTGAACCATTTTGGTTCGGCTGTAGCTAGCAGCCATGTGCGGTGTAGTCAGCCCCGTATAGATCTATACACTCAAGTCATGCTCCCTAAGAGATTCTGGTTACGGGTGCGGTCCTCCACTCGCATATCTCTGTTGAGTGTTCACCGAGGACGTGTCTCCAATTATATAGGATTAACAAAATTACTAGTAATAATACGACAATCCTCCACTCGCGTATCTCTGTGGAGTGTTACCGAGGACAAAACGGTGTACTAAATTTTATATTAAAGGTTCAAATGTCATGCTTTTAAGTGATAAAATATGGAAAAACCATTTGTGAAATATAAAACATAGCAGTTTATAACTAATTTCACAAATAATGTGTATGATTATCCTGCAAGTTTCAAACGGTTATCTGTTATGATTATCAGTGTTAAAAGCATATGAATTATGAAACACACACATGTAAAACAAGTTTTTAAGTACAAGTATCCATTGTACTTTTCTTGTATCCCCCCCCCCCCCTGAAAACAGTGAAAAACAGTGAAAAAGGGTAGTGGTATGAACTCACCAGACGAGAAAACGCGACTGTTTGGATGCTAAACGTTGGTTCGGAGCTTGATTACACGTGACGTTCCTATGAAATATGAAATGGTATGCAAATGTATCTAATTAGACTTTAAAACACTAATTAGATATGATAATACACTCCAATGAGCGAAAACACTTCAAATCAAGTGTTGGAGTGACCCGGGTGACATCTACGGTCTTGTATGGCTTAGGAATGGAGTTTACTCTTCAAGAGTAAACTCTTAGAAGAGTTTACGGCCCTAAGACCATAATCACATGAGTTCACGGCCGTGAACTCATGGTTGGTTGGTTTTATTGTGCCAAAAGGTCAAATAACACTTGGGAAATGTTGGGATGAATTTATCTAAGGCTTAGGAATGAATTAAATCACCAATAACACCATCAAAGGGAATTTATGGCCGTAAGCTCCTATACCTATCTTGAATTGATGATTTAATTACCTTAGACCAATCACATGTGATTCAAACAATTTTTACAAGCCTTAGGATGAATTTTGGGCACCATTTGACCTAGGTTTATGAGTTTACGGCCATGGAACCTATTCTTGGGAGGTTATGGCTGTAAACTCTCAAATGAGGGGATTTCATCAAGTTTAAGGCCTCCAAACTAATTCTGGTTGATTCTAGAATTTATTCCAAGGCTAATGGTGTGTTTAAATGGCTTTTAAACACTTGGTTTTGAGTTTACTCTCCATGAATGATGAGTTTATGGCCCAAGCATGTTCTTGGGCAGTAAACTCATGTTTTCTCCTCAAAAATCATGTTTAAGTTGTTCCAAGTCCGAATTTGTAGGCCATATAGTCGTATCTAAGTCCCAAAGTTGGTTTGGAGGGGTTTTAAGGCATAAAAACCCACTTTATTTGAGTTTACGGCCCAAGCATGTTCCAGGGTCGTAAACTCATGAAGATGGTCCTTTTCCAAAGTTTAAACACGAATTTGAAGGTTCATGACGCTATACTATGAGTTAAGGAAGTTACCTTAAAGATTTGAAGCCTTAAATTGAAGTTTTGGACCTAGTTCTTTGTTTTGAGGAGAGAGGTTAGAGAGAGAGTAGTGAGAGGGAGCAAAAGCTTCTAATGGAAGCGTAAACCACTTTAAATAGTGTTTAAGATTTGGACACGGTGGAATTCTACTCGATACCGACATTAGACGGGGCTTTCCGTAACCCGATATGGTTGATTCTATAAATATTCCGATTACTAGAACGGGGTGTTAAAACGAGTTCTAAATGCGTTGGGACACCCATTAAGTCATAATAACAATCTCAAATAAATGTCTTAATTTAATAATGAAATCGGAAACGAAATTGGAAACGACGAATGAATTAACGAAAAGGGTTACGATAAGGATTACAAATAATGATACGAACTTCGGGTTGTTACACCATGTGTGGGCAATCTTCCTTCCAGCTTATTGATGGACCCGGGGCTAGGAAAAATTATTAATTATCTAATATTAAAAAATAAGTAATAACAATAGACCCTAATGATACTCTAATGAAGAATATGAGATCTATGTGATGTATATGGTGTGTGTGATGTATGTGTGGTATGTGATGAATGAAATGTATGTGACGATATACTATGTGTGTTTTCCTAAGATTGTACTTATGGTTGACTCACTTAGCATTTGCAGTCACTTGTTTATTTGCTTGTTGCTGTCGTGCACTGGTATATGTGGCATAGTTTGATGGCTTGGTGAGGATGGAGAATTTGCGTAGTTACCCTCCAGTTTATATCTTAGTTTTGATACCATTTGGACGTGTCGTTGAGTTTTCTTAACACTTGTTTTTGAGAACTTGTTTTGATTTGGTTTATGAACTTTATTTTGAAGAATGCGTCGGGTTTAAATGTACTATGCCAAATATGTATTCTAGAATAGTCTTGTTTGCTGGTTTTGTCCTGTCCATTCACGGTTTTGCATTCTAAGGTTAGACTATATATTATGCATGCATGTATTTTATTAGGGTTAACGTTTTGTTGCCCTACCTAGCTCTCATAGGGAAGCTCTTTCTTGAACTGTTCTAGAGCTATTCTAATCAAAAAATTCGACACCATTTTAATCTTTGTTCTTGTCATTTAATTCTCATTATTTAATATAGAATATATTGAACATAATTATTGTTCTCACAATTGGTATCAGAGCAGGAGATAATGCAATCAACTTTCTACTCTTTTGTTGAGTTTTTTCTAGGGTTTAACATAATACTAAGATTTGTTCTTGTAGTCTCAATTGCTCTTATAGGCTGTAGACTATAGATCTAGATCTCAAGTATTTCCATTGAACTCGATTCAAGTTTTTACATATCTAATTCAATATCGATTTAAGTGAATTCTTGACATTATGAATAACGACAATCCTCATACTCTTTCATTCAATATTTCTAGTGGTATTTGATCAACAATAAGGATCCCTATACTCTTTCCTCAAGATTATGAAATATGGGCTTTTTCACTTTGAAGATTATGTTCTTCGAATAGAAGAACATGGTGCTACTATATGGCATTCAATGACGCAGGAAACATTCACGTATTCGGGTATAAGAGAGCCGATCAAAACTTTGGCTCAATACAATACACTCTTTCTTGAACATAAAGATGTTGTGAACGATGAAAAGAATAAGCTTATGGCTAACATAAAAGATATGAGGATTATTTGATTTTCTTTTCCTCTAGATACTTTTCGTTTTGTGAGCACATGTAGAACTACGAAAGAAATATGGGATAGGCTAAGGGAACTTTATTCAAGCGATGCTGATTTAGAGCACTTTGTGCAAACATTGCTCTTGTCGGAGTTTGGAGCCTTTATTCAAAAATCAGATGAGAGATAAGATCACACATTTAATCGAATTAATTATCTATTAAGTAGAATTCCGAAATACAAACTCAAGCATGAAGTCATTGAACAAAAAGTCACGTTCATGAAAGGATTGGGATCTGAATATAATGTTGTTGTGTCCACTATGAAGGCACACAACTAGTTCAAAAGCTACTCCTTGGCCAAGCTTGTGGGAATTCTGAGATCCCATGAAGACGAAGTTACGAAGGATGTGAAGCTTGTTTCTAGTCTTGGTTCATTGGTTTTGGTTAAGAAAGGCAATAAAGCAGTAGAGGAAGATTTTGAATCAGATCTGCCAGAAAGTGAAATATCAAAAGAAGACAAAGCTCTTCTGGTGTCCAATCCCAAGAAGTTCTATAAAAAAATTTCTCTCGTTACAAAAATAAGTTCAGACAAGGTAACTCAAGTTCAGAGAAGCCAAGGGATGAGTTTTTCAAGAACTCGGGAAACGATGAGGAGAAGAAAGAAAAGAAGTCATTGGGTAATTCAGGATTTGATTGTGACTACTGTCATGGCAAGAATCACTTTGCTAAGGAATGCATGCTATGGAGGATGAATGAAAAGAAAGAAACTAAGAAGGATGAAGCCTACTATCTTCAGAAGATAGAGGAACTAAGAAAAGTGAGTGCATCAAATGCAAAGTCATCATTGATCGTTCAGGAAGGAATTGATGAAGTTGGAAGAGTTGAAGTATGGTCAATAGACTATGAAGATGACGAGGTTAGAAAACCCACACATGGAGGATGATTTGTGGCAAATTTAGATTTGAAGGAGTATGTAGGAAAATGCTTGATGGTTCAAAATGGAGGTTGGGAACGAAGAGCGTATGCTATTGATGGTGATAAAGCTTTCAAAAGCTGCTTTGATGTGAAAACTGTTTTAGAGCAAGTAAAAGAATACGTGAAGGTGGTAGATAAAGTATATTCTATACCCATATCTCTTAACATTCAGGTTTCTCACTTTGACTCTGACTAGATGATTTAAAATATATTGTCTCTAATTTCAGTGATAGTTTAGAATGAACTCGTCTAGATAATTCTAATCTGACTTATCAACTTAACAGGGCAACATTTACAAGTAAAGAGAGGAGATTAAGAATAGAGGTCTTGGAATCAGATCTTACTAGGTCACATGATGATGTTAATTATCTTAAGAGAGATAGTCGTGCACTTTCAAAAAAAAGAAATATTTTCTATTTAATAACTAAGAATTTATATTTCAATATTACTCAATTACATCTTTTTTGTGAGATAGGAAAACGATTGCACAAAATCAATGCAAATTGTTATAAGTGTGAATCCATTGTTTCTTCTGATGATGTTTTTTATTCTTATCGTGTTGAACTTGAGAAAATATAAGAATACATTAAGGCTAAAGAACAACAAAATATGTTGAAATAAATTTTAACTGAAAAAAAATAAGGAAGAAATCAAATTGACTTCTATGTAGAAGTATGACTTGTTATGCAAGAAGTTGAATTTAGAAAATACTCTTGATTATGAGAATACTTCTAAATTGGATGAAAGCAAAATGAGTGAGATTTCTATAGATGACAAAGTTGATTGCTTAGAGTTTGTACAAAATGATGTTGAACCGAAAAAAAAATGATTTTGAAAATACAATCAAATTCGTTCGTAGAAAATAAAGGTTCAAGTGTTTTAAATGAAAGGGCAACAGTTTTTCCTAAATTACAAATAGTTCTAAACCAAGTTTTTGTAAACACCGGACTGAACAAAAATCATACTTTAGAACTAACGTTCTTGGTTTAGTGATAATGCAAAAGGGACTAATCGACAATGCAGATGAAACAAAAGGTCTTTCCGAAATGACCTCATCGAAAACAATGGGAAGATATGTTTCAGAACTATTGAATCTTGTTAACCATTGTTACGATAAGGTTGGTCCTAGTGGTACTAAAGATATTCCAAGTGAAACCTCTTCAAAACAGACTGATACGTTAATCCAAAAGGAAAAACCAAAGTCTAACATTCACAAATCTGCTGAATTGATTAAAAAAAAAGGCAGTTGAATGCTAGATATAGGAAAAATATAAAAGAAAGAAAGCATTTTTGGAAAATTAAGAATTCAAATCAAAATTCTGTTAATTCGGAAAGAGTTTCAAATCAAAATATGAATTCTTCTTGTTGAGTCAAATTAGTTTTAATGTGTCGAAGTTTGTTAAGATTGTTTTGTTAGTTTTGTAATCTATTTAGTAAGACATTTTTAGTAATGAAGTCTAAATGTCGAAATCCTTAGTATTTTTTGTATACTTTCAGTTCTCCTATAAATAGGAGTTGTACTATGCATCATAGTAATCAAAGTAACACAACCATTACATTGAATATACATAAAAAGGTATTTACATCTGTTTGATTCATATTTATATACATCAAAAAAAAAAAATAAAGACGTGACTCTATATGCTCTGTTTTCTCAAAAGTCTGCTTAGGTACCTGTCTACTGATTTCCTAAGAATACACGCGGTTTTGAAAACGGTATCAACATTAAGCTGGTGAGCTCATAAGCATGTTTTTGTAATGGAATTCTGTTAATGAATCATTGAAAAATGTTTACACGTTTCCTAGAAAATCTAATATTTTCTAACTTATGAGTTTGTTACAACGTTCCATAAAGTATTAGTTTGAATGCTTGATTACCACCAGATGAATTGTATATTACAGTTTTGAATGTAAAACCCCTTTTGTATGAAAGCCCCACACATCCCCAGTATATATATATATATATATATATATATATATATATATATATATATATATATATATATATATATATTAGTCTTATTAATAAAAATAAAATCGGGAATTGAAATCGCTAGAATTTTCCTGTTATGTTATGAAATAGTTTTATTAAGGAAAATAAAACTAAAGAATAATGAAACCCCTAAACAAAAAGGTTAGTTTATACTATTGTGAGTCGTATAACAATGCTTCATATGACATAAAGACCTTTACGACGTTCTTCAAGTGTTGGATATATGACATTTGTCACCCAAGGCATGCCAGCGTAACTGTAGTGAGTAGTTTAGGTGTGGGATTATTAATATTGAATAGATCTATTCACAAATCTCATGCTTTCCCTCTAGGAAACTCTAGTTATACTATAATAGGATTTAGTTCAGTATACCAATGGGTACAATTTGAAGTAGAGTCTCATAATTTTGTATAGTCTAGTTTACGTGCAGTTCCGTATTGATCTATGGTATTTGAACCCGTGTGTAAACTTTATAGAGCAATAATTACACTTAAATAAATAGGTAATAAAGTATCCTTGTTACTTGAGAATATCATAACTAAGTCTGTCATAGTTTATATGCTTAGCAATGTATAACCTCTGAATTTGTAATACTGTATATTGAAACCCCAAACTATACCTATTATAGTTTGCATGAATATTATGTATTTGGTTCATGAATTGATCTGAAAACTATGCAATTTGGCAGTAAGTCGAAACCGTCCCTTACGCTCAGCATAATACAAAAGGGATAAAATATCTAAATATTTTTATGAAATGTGGAAACCGTGTGACTATATCCATTACATCAGTTGAAGTGTTTTGAAATGCTTTTGTATAAATCCACAAATCATTTGTGTTTGGCTTGTATTCTCCCCCTGAAAACATTAGAATCATAAATGTATAGGGGTATGAGCTCACCTTCTTGTGAGTGACTTGGATGAATGACAAAGGTAGGATGCTTGGTATCCTAAGTGAAGTCCCGAGCACAATACGGTCCTAATAAGCACATATTAAGACATATAGGCCTACCATTAGTGTCTAAAACCACTAACAAGGATAGGAAACACCCTTAGGATGTAGGAAACACTTACAATGAAGTGTTGGAACCAAGAATAACGGTCAAAAAGGAGTTCACAGCCAACCTCCATGGGTTTATGGCCAAAGATGTGTTCACGGCCCATGAACACATGAAGGGTTTATGACCCAAGATGTGTTCACTGCGCATGAACCCATGAAGGGTTTATAGCCCGCTCATGAACATTTTATATCACACCCCGAAACCGACAGTGGAAACGTTCTCGGGCGGAGGACGTCATGTGTAGTATCACAACAGTTGTATAGCAAGCATAGTAAACACAAACATTACATTAATATGAGTATTTACATTGTTCAAAGCTTGGTTTATACATATCAGTATATAATAAAAGTAAAAGACGTAACTTTCAAAAATGCTCCGCCTTCTCTAAAAGTTGGCAGGATTACCTGTATATGGTTGACCTGAGAATACAAGTAGTTTTAGAAATATCAGCATAAAGCTAGTGAGTTCATAAGCAGTTGATTCTGGTGAAAAAAAATGTTCCTTTGATTTTATGAAAAGATGTTTTCCAAGAAAATCCCGTATTTTCTTATAGAAGATGCTTGGTTATCCCTTTGTTAAATAGCCTGTTTATGAAAAGTTAATTTATTCCAGGAAAAACCTATATTTTCCTTAAAGGTTAATGGTTGGTTATCAATCTGAAAATAAAGCGTACAAGTATCTACCATACTTGTAACGTTAGGTGAAGTTTCCTTGAAAACTCTGTTACTCTCGATGAGATACATTAGTTTTAATACACACATAAAACTAATAAGTAGGTAGTGAATTAATTCCTAAGGGAATTGATGATACCCTTTAGTAATCAAAACAGTTATTACTTTGAGGTTAGTTCACTAGGTTCATTATTACCAAAAGTAAATCTCCATTATCTAAGTTGTAAGTTCCATAACCATACAATAAACTGGATATGGCACGTAACGGGGCCAATATCATTTTATGACTTTGTGACCCGTAGACCTGTTGGTCCCACTGTAGCTAGCAGCAAGGTGCGGGGTAGTCAGTCCCATGTAGATCTATACACAAAAATCACATTCTCTCTCCTTTTGGGTTGCCTTCACCATAGCCACTTGACAGGATGATTTGTTAAGAGAGAAGAGATATTAT
Organism: Lactuca sativa; assembly: GCF_002870075.4. Classification (NCBI taxonomy): domain Eukaryota; kingdom Viridiplantae; phylum Streptophyta; class Magnoliopsida; order Asterales; family Asteraceae; genus Lactuca; species Lactuca sativa. Next base: position 172,714,873 of record NC_056628.2, read on the forward strand.
TGTTAATATATTATGATAATAATATATTAAAGGAATAACATTGTTATTTAATTAATATATGTCATATATTAATTAAGAATTAATTTGGTGACTTAAAGAGGTTAATTGAATAAAAGGGCATAAACTGTCAAATGTGTGATAGTTGTGTTTTGTGTTATGTATCCTTATAGGTAATGGGGTGGACGAAATTTAGGGTTATGGAACCTTAAATTCGTCCAAGCCTAGAATCTAGAAGGATCTTGGATTGCTTAGGGCCTAAGTTATTCAATTAGAGTTAAAGGTGAAACCCTAGTATCCCATAGTACAAATAGATCCCTAGGGTGAGGGAAATCGACACTCATGCAAGGCAAGAAACCCTAGGGACGATTTCTCACCTCTCCCCTCTCTCTCAAGACCATCTTCTTGCTAGTTGGTGTTTGTAAGCCAGTAGAGGAGTGACAATTATGACTCTAAGCTCCAAGAAGAAGAAGTATCAAGCAAGGAATCCAAGGTATTGTTCTAGATCCAATTTCATACGATTTGATTCAATTGTTTACATTAGATCTAGTATTGTAAGTCTTGGATTCAACGCATGTTTAATTAGAGAAACCTAGATCCAAGCATTAGGGTTTGCATGTGCACATAGGAAAGTTCTTATGGCTCAAACCCATCAGTGGTATTAGAGACTTGACTGATTTCTATTGAATTGATGCATTGGTTAATTTCTTGTTTCTTGTAAAATTCGATTTTTGGTCTTCTTCCTGATGAAGTCGGCGAGTTCCACTATGGACTCGGCGAGTTGCTCCAACTCGGCGAGTCTATAGTGGGTAGTCGATGAGTTCAGCGTCAGAAAGAGGGAGTTTTGGGATTTCTTGCTGTTTTACTTGAGGAAACTTGCCTTAACTATTTTAGGTCATTAAAATCCGATTTTAACCATATATATGAGTATATTCTTGACCAAACAAAAGTTAGTTACCAATTAGTTGAATAATAATTTCCTTATGTGATAATAATTGATTATTTGAATTGAATTGGTTAATTATTTTGCAAGTAATATTGAATAAGATCAAATTGAGATAATTTAATTGTTGATTTACATTATTTGCTTTTTGATCCTTATGTTTTGAAAAAGTTTAAAACTTGTCCTCAAGTTTTGAAATTTAAGTTTTGTGATTAAAAGTTTAATTATGAATAATTTAAATTTCAAACCCTAGAATTTTTACAAGTTTAAAATTCAACCCTATACTATTATATGATTACAAGCTTTATATATATATATATATATATATATATATATATATATATATATATATATATATATATATATATGTATGAGTAAAACTATGCTAGTCTTACCGTTAGTAGGCCCCATTCACGAAGTCGGTCTATAAGGTGGGTATAAGGGTGCTGCCTATAAAATGACGCTTAATGGGTGTACACTCACACCTATTGCTTGCTTGATCGGTGAAGGGTCGTTAGTCGAACGGGTAGGATAGGGAAACTCTCTCTCCTCATTAATAAGTATAATGAATCTATAAAGTAACTAAACTATTTTATAAAACTCCCAATCTTAGTTACATTAGGAAAAGTGAATTGATGCAATCCCATGAAATTGCACTTTGCACCCTTGCTAAGAAGTTAGTGGAGAGTGTGTGGTTTACCGGCACACTAATTGGTTCTATGCAAAGGTGGCAAAGGGTGATTCATTGTTTTTCATAGTTCGATGGAGTGTGTGTGGTTTACCGGCACATCGAATAGATGATTGTAACAATGAAGGCACCATGTAGATTTGCATGGTAATTCACACCCGCTTTGTGATCCTCGGTATCCCAGTCACAAACTAGAGGGGCATATCGAGATTTAAACATGCCATTGAAAGGTTCAATGAATCTCTAAAATCTAGGAATTCTCAATAAAACTTAAGGTTATGTTTTCATGGTGAAGAATTAATGAATTGCCATTCACTTACCTCCAAATTATTTGCATGATTGGATTACGGCATCCCTTTTCTAATATGTAAATAATGTTTTTGGGTCCTAGCCCTAATTTTTCATTTTGGGTGTTTAATTAGGGATCCAATTCTAATCAAACTTTGTCCTTTCTATTTGTAGATGTCGAACGCAAACAACGTTGCTGCTAACTCATTCACGCTAATGAGTCTTTGCCAAAAGGTGACCTTCGATGGTACGAACTTTAGTGAATGGATAGGATACATTCTCACAATTTCATGCTACGAGGACAAAGAGTATGTCCTCAAAGAAAAGCTCGAGAAGGTCGACCCGGAAATCGCTACTCCCGAAGAGATGGTTGTCTTTGAGACACACAAATGTGATGCAACGAAAGTCCATTGCATCATGATAGCCACTATGAACCAAGAATTCCAAAATTCCTATGAGGACATGTATCCGTATGAAATGCATCAAGACTTGATGGAGAGGTATCACCAAAGCGCGAGGCAAGAGCGCTACGATATCATCACTAACATGATAACCGCTAAGATGGGAAATGGAGAATCATTGACTGTGCATTTGCAAAAGATGCAACGATATGTTGATCGTCTTTGCAAGTTAAATGTTAACTTTGGGGAGGATTTGACCATCAACATTGTTCTTCATTCCTTGCCTTCATGCTACAACCAATTTAGGATGACCTACCACATGAACAAGGAAGAGGTCACCCTAAGCAAACTCCAAGGACTCCTTAGAACAGCTGAGAGCAACCTAAAGGACAACTCTGCTGCACCATCTCCCGCACCAACCGTTGCTCCTATTTTGGCTATAGGGTAGAGAAAGGGCAAGAAGAGGAAATCTCCATCAAAGAGCGACCACAAGGGAAAGTCCCAAGATGGTTCTTCTTCTATTGGGACCAAGGTTGATCCCACTAAGCCCAACCCTAACTCGAAGGAGGCAGAGTGCCATCATTGCCACAAGATAGGGCATTGGAAGAGAAGCTGTACGGAATATCTACAAGCCATCAAGGATGGAAAGATCAAGCCATCTTTTGCAGGTATATACACAATTAAATCTAGTAATTCATATCACACTACTTCTTGGGTTCTTGATACAGGATGTGGTTACCACATTTGTTCTGATTTTCAGGGACTAAGAAGGGATAGAGATGTGGAGCAAGGAAGAATAAATCTAATCATGGGAAACAGAAGATCGTCGCCTGTCACCAATATTGGAGTATATTCTTTAGTGCTTAGTAATGGATTAGGTCTAGATTTAAATAATTGTTGCTACTCGCCAGATATAGCAAGAAACATCATTTCATTTCATGGTTTGTTTAGACAAGGATTTAGATATCCGTTTAATAATATGAATGGTTCTATTTATGCTTATCTAAATGGTGTTTTATACTTTGAAGCAATGCCTTGTAATGGAATTTATGAAATTGTTATGGTTGTAGATAACCTAGGAAATGATGTGTTGTGTATAGATTCTTCCAATAGTATAGATAAAGCATCTTTGTGGCATTGTCGTCTCGGACATGTCAACAAGAAGCGCATAGCCCAACTCCAAAAGGATGGAGTGTTGGAGTCATTCGACCTTAGGGAAGATGACACGTGCGAATCTTGCTTACTTGGAAAGATGAACAAGTCACCCTTCACTGGCACTTGTGAGAGGGGTGACGGTTTATTGGATCTCATACATACCGATGTATGTGGGCCGTTTAGATCCACCACAAAGGATGGAAACCGCTTCTACGTGACTTTCACCGATGATTGTAGTAGATATGGGTATATTTACTTAATCAAGCACAAGTCTAAAACGTTTGAAAAGTTCAAAGAGTTCAAGAATGAAGTGGAGAATCAATTAGGCAGGAAAATCAAGATGCTTCGATCCGATCGAGGAGGAGAGTACCAAAGTCTTGAATTCCACGACAATCTCAAGGAATGTGGAATAGTTTCGCAATTGACGCCACCTAGGACACCGCAGTTGAATGTTGTGGCAGAAAGGCGTAATCGAACCCTGTTGGACATGGTTCATTCTATGATGAGTCGTGCTTCACTACCTATCTCATTCTGGGGGTATCCCTTAGAGACTGTCACCCATATCCTTAACCGAGTCCCTACAAAGAAGGTTGCCAAAATAGCTCACGAGATGTGGACAGGGAAAGCTCCCTCGTTGGCACATATCAAGGTTTGGGGTTGTGAAGTTTTCGTAAGACGAGAAACTCACGATAAGCTCGAACCTCGAAGTGAGAAATGTATTTTCATCGGCTACCCGCAGAAATCCTTTGGATATCTCTTCATAAGACAAGGAGACAGTGGGAGGCAGATCGATCTTGAAGAGATTCAAGAGTTGAGCGATGAAGGAACCTCTACCGCTGGTGCTCAACCCGAGGAGGAAACTCCAATTGAACCGATTGACGAGTCCTTACCTCTTAGACATTCCGAAAGAGTTAGAGTTCAACCCTAGTTTTATGGTTTTCATATTACTACTGAAGGGGACACATATATTAGTGATGGTACACTAATAAATCTAGATGAACCTAATTGCTATAAGGAAGCCATGGTAGGCCCAGAGTCTGCAAAATGGAAGGAGGCGACGGACAGCGAGATTCAGTCCATGTATGACAACCAATTTTGGAATTTGGTTGACAACGTGCCCGGACGTAAGACGGTTGGGTGCAAATGGATCTTCAAGAAGAATACCGACGTGGATGGGAATGTGCACACGTATAAAGCACGATTGGTGGCGAAGGGCTTTACTCAAACTCCTAGAGTTGACTATGATGAGACCTTCTCACCAGTTGCTAAGATAAAATATATTAGGGTAATGCTTGCCATTGCTGCATTTCAAGATTATGAGATATGGAAAATGGATGTCAAGACCGCTTTCCTTAATGCAAAGTTGGCTGAGGATGTTTACATGGCTCAGCCAGAGGGTTTTGTCGATCCGAAGCATCCAAATAGAGTGTGCAAGCTTGAGAAGTCCATTTATGGACTTAATCAAGCATCTCGCAGATGGAATCTTTTCTTTGATGAGAAAGTCAAAGAGTTTGGATTTGTACGAAGTGAAGATGAATCATGTGTATATGTCAAGGCCAGTGGGAGCATAGTTAGTTTTCTCGTTTTGTATGTCGATGACATACTGCTCATAGGAAATGTCGTCCCGACTCTGCAGGAGGTCAAGTCCTGGCTTGGGAAGTCTTTCGCTATGAAGGAGCTCGGAGAGGCTTCCTATATTTTGGGAATAAGGATAGTGAGAGAAAGAAGTAGGAGACTAATAGGACTTAGTTAGAATACTTATTTAGATAAGGTACTAAAACGTTTTAGTATGCAAAACTCGAAGAAGGGAGAACTACCGATACAAAGTAATACCAAGGTGAGTAAGACTCAAAGTCCGAGTACCGAAGCTAAGACAACTGAGATGAGTCGAGTACCTTACGCTTCCACAGTTGGCTCGATCATGTATGCTATGACTTGTACTCGACCTGATGTGGCCTTTGCTTTGAGCATGGTCAGTAGATATCAAGGGAATCCTGGTAAAGCGTATTGGATTGCGGTCAAGAACATCCTTAAGTACCTTCGGAGGACCAAAGAATGGTTTCTAGTCCTCGGGGGGAGTGATGACTTGAAGGTGTGAGGGTATAATGACGCCAGGTTCCAGACCGACAGGGACAACTACCGTTCGCAGTTAGGATGGGTCTTTACCCTTAATGGAGGAGCAATAACTTCGAAAAGTTCCAAACAGGAAAATGTAGCTGATTCAATGTGCAAATCAGAGTATATTGTAGTGAGCGAAGCATCAAACGAGGCGATGTTGTTGAAGAATTTCATTGGTGATCTTGGAGTTGTGCCTGCCATAAAGGAGCCTATGGAAATTTTCTGTGATAATGAGGGAGTGGTTGCCTTGACCAAGGAACCGAGGGATCATGGTAGATCTCGGCATATAGACAGAAAATATCACTTTATTAGACATCGAGTAGAAGAAGGACACCTCGTAGTGAAGAGGGTATCGTCGGAGGATAATCCAGCAGATCCGTTTACGAAGGGACTGAGTAGGGTTAAGCATTTGCAGCACGCTAGGAGGATTGGGCTGAAAGAGGATATTAGTTAAGATTAGATAGTTTTGAAACATGTAATAGATAAATGTAATTGACATTTGATGATTAAATAAAAGAGTATTATTTATAAGTAAAGCTACTGTCTTATGTTGATTGTTTAAACTATTGTATAACATTTATGAAGGATCAAGTTAGATGAAATCGATGGTCTGATGGTAACTTCAAAGTGGCGGAGATACAACAACCTGAATGTAGGTTTGGTTTGTGTAGGGTTGAAGAAGATGTAGCCCAAAAATTGAAAAATATGAAGGTTGTTGGTGTTGCTATGAGGAAGAGCAAGGGAATGATTTATTTGTTTTTGAATGATTGTAGGACAATTGTAGAGAGAGGGTGGGCTCCAAGTTTTCTAAACTGGCTAAAACAAGTCAAGGTGACTAAAATGACAGGTTGTCCACAATTTAATTCCCCTTTAAAGCCACGAAACAACTTCAGTGACTAAACGAGTTAACCTTAAAAAGTTCATGGGCTATATGTGTCATTTTCCCTTATTATTATTATTACAAGAAGAAGACTAGTAGCTTATGAAGTTGAAGAATTTTGGTGGAAATCTCTAAAGAGCTTCTACTTCATACCTTGTTGCCATCCTCATCAACTTCCTAATCACAAAAAAGAACCAAAGTATTCAAAGGTTGTAAACTTCTTCTTTCCTTTGGGTATGGTTTTATCTTTCTAAAGCTTTCAAAATCATCCTCGGTGGGTTACAATGATTTTAATTTATTTAAACAAAAATTCATCCATTGTTAATTACGTCAAATTGTGACTCTTAAATTGGTCTATTGTTGAATAAAAACCCAACATTTGGTATGAGAACCAATTTTGCAAGTATGGTTAAGTTATTTGTTAATTGTTGAAATCATTGTTTTTGGAAAACATGGATCATTTTCTCTCTACATGAAAAATCCATACATATTTTCTTTACAAACTTTATAATTATTATTTTTTGGTTACAAATGTTTACATGTATTCTTTTTATCACAAAAGTTGTTTTAGAAAAAAACAATGACTTGTTTTATATAATTTTGAGTATATATATGTATGATATACATAAACTATCCATGAAACCTTATGTTGTTTTGTTTAAAATGGTTGTAATAATTAAATAGATTAGTTTGATTTCGTTTATTTTTGTATTTAATAAATTAGCTTTAGAAATAATTTATTTTGTACAAAAAGGTAACAATAAATGAAGATGGATGATATTTTGAAGATAAAAGAAGTTGTTTTTACTATTCTTTAATAGCAGGTGAATATACAACCTTTTCTAAAAAGTGTAGCGAAATATTGGACCTTTACGTGAGTTTTGAGTGTTTAAAGGTCAGATCTATAAGTTAGAGAAACAGATCTGACCTCAGAAGGTCATTTGGTATTTGCCATGGAGGAAACTCACCGAGTCCATGAGAGAACTCGACGAGTCGAGTTGGATTGCCCCGCGCTTCGTGATCTGTGGTAACCCGTCGAGTGAAAGGTTAACTCGACGAGTCGAGTCAAGCCTTAGAAGGATTCAGAAGATGCGTATGAACTCGCCGAGTCCCACGAGTGCACTCGGCGAGCCTGGACAATGTTGGACCATTGACTGAGTTGACTTTCTATGACTTTTAGGGTTTGGTCAACAATTGGGCTTTTGGGTCGTGGAGGGGTAAAATGGACTTTTACCCTTTTGAGTAATTATAAGGGGGATTAATCTAGCCTTTGAGAGTCATTGTTAATTAGATGAAAATTGTTTATGTGATTAGGCGGAGGCTTGATTAGTATTCGAGATTCTAGATTATCCGAGTTACCCGAAGTGAGTCTTCTCACTATACTTTACCTTGAATGGTAATCATGTGTGACTAGAAGGTCTTATGTGCTATGACGAGTATGTGATATATGTTTACATGTGATATGTATATGCTATGTATATTATGAGTAGTAGGGTATAGACCGGAAGGTCAGTAGTGGATGGACCGAAAGGTCTACTCAGATTGTGGGACCGAAAGGCCCCTGAGACACATTGACCGGAAGGTTTCATAGATCACTAGCGAGGATCGCAGGAAGGATCGCAGGAAGGCGCTGACCATGTTATGTGATATGTGTTTCAGGTGCTAGCGAGGATCGCAGGAAGGCGCTGACATGTTTAGTACACACTGATAGAGGATTTTTGTAGTTGAGATTCTGGGATATGTTCTACCGTAATTACATTCGATACAATTGTGTTTTAAAATGATTTTTATGGGACGTGTTATGGTTGAAAAATGAAAGAAAAATTGTTTTAAATTTTTATGTTGTTACAATATATCATAACGTATGATTTATTATGTCATGTACATCTTTTTAGACTAAAAAGATTTTTTGTCTGATATAGATTTATATGTTTTACAAGATACAAAAAAATTAGAAGAGTTTTTATAGAAAAACTAGCTTCATCGTTTTATTAAATATTCATGGAGTCCATAAAGAGACAACAAGACATGCTTTCATTTATTTAATCATAAAGCCATGTTCTTATACTTGTAGCCGTTTGTTACTAGTTCCTAAAGGCATGGTGTCTTAAAGCATCAAGACTCAATGAATAAGTACCTGGGTTAAGATGATTAAAAGGCTTCCATGTATCTCTTCTTTAGCTAGCTAAGAATCATGAAATTGTGGGTTTCCTAACTCCATATTCTCTCTAGTTTTTATCTCTTAAAGTGTTAAGATCAAATTAGGAAGAAGCTGATACCTTAAATGAACTCTCCTTTAGAATGAAAAGTTTGCTTTGTTCTTAAAGCCTTCATATTATTATTATTAGGGAAAATGACAAATTTAGCCTACGAACTTTCTAGGTTTGACTCGTTTAGCAACTTAAGTTTTTCCGTGGCTTTATAAGGGATCGAAGTGATTTTTGTCAGGTCGATTACGTCCTTTTGGACAAAATAAAGGGGTCACCTGGTACCCCTTTTCCACATAGACATTTATTTGACCAATTTTCCTTTGCCACATAGATTTTGACCAATTTTCCTTTGCCACATAGACTTTAGCCAATAATACTCGAATTATTCATGCATCCATGATTACATAATAACCGTTGATTCCAATTCCATACATACGACAAACACAATGTCGACTTCATCATGATTTTATATCTACATTTGCTGATTCCTGACCACATTCAACGTCAAATTTCATATGACGCTTCCCTTTTTCCACTCCAACATCCTTCTTCTTCCTTTCTTTATCCGTTAATCTGTAATCGCCTCCTCAACTTGAAGCAACTTCTTCTTCCCTTTCTCCAACTCATCGGATTCATCATCATTTTCATTCAGACAAGTTCCAAGTGATTCATGAATAGAGCCTCGTTGTTGCAATTATTAAAAAACTGATAAATTTAGTGACACGGAAACGATGACAACGTAGAGAAGTACCCTACTCTGATTTCACAAATAAAGAAATTCATATAAAATCAATTTTCATATATATATATATATATATATATATATATATATATATATATATATATATATATATATATATATATATATATATATATATATATATATACACACACATACTCTGATTTCACAAACAAAGAAATTCATCAAATGTTTCATTTGATTTTTACCAACTTAAAGACCAAATTTTCCTATTTTTACCTACATGGAGAAAAAAAAAGAAATTACTTAAATTGTTGGTGCTGGCTTAGGAGAGGCGGAGGTCGGCTGCTTCTGGCGATGGCGGCAAGAAGTGTAACACCCAGATTTCCAAAAAATAAAATTTTCATTTAATTAATCAATTTAATATTAAAAACACTTGTTTAAAATCTTATTCACATTCAAATTACAAAACGTAGTTTCATTTTCGTTATAAAAGAAGACCTGGATCCTCCAAAACACAACTCTTTCTTCGGTGTGTACAATCGAACCGTTGCCATCCCGCGTTACTGTAAGAACCTGAAACAACGTAACATAAACAACGTAAGCACGAAGCTTAGTGAGTTCCCCAATATACCTTACGCACATACGCCTTCCGGCCCGGATCTTTCGATCCACATAATATCGCCTTCCGGCCCGGATCTTTCGATCCACATAACTTTGCCTTCCGGCCCGGATCTTTCGATCCACATAACATCGCCTTCCGGCCCGGATCTTTCGATCCACATAACATTGCCTTCCGGCCCGGACCTTTCGGTCCACAAGATAATCGCCTTCCGGCCCGTACACATATATATCACATAATACAAACACTCTAACACATAAAGCACATATATCACATATCATACCTGACCTTTCTGTCACATAATGCCTTGCCTTCCGGCCCATATATAAGCATGTATAACACGCGTAGCAGCTAACTTTCCATTCATAGCATATAAACATAACACACAACATACTTGACCTTCCGGTCACACAATCAAACCCTTCCGGGTGAAGTATAGTGAGAAGACTCACCTCGCGGACACTAGAAGATAGCAACTCCTAAAATCCCTTGCACTTGATCCTCCGAGCTACAAGCTCCCTGTAACATCATATATCCCTTATTTAATACTTCTATCTTCCACGTTAACTGACCCTAAGAATCACACCAGTCAACTCTGGTCAACAGTCCAATGTCAGCTCGACTGGACTCGGCGAGTTCCCTGGCGACTCGGCGAGTCTGGTCGTCCTTCAATCCTCTGAGATTCCCCTTCTACTCGTCGAGTATCCTCTTTGACTCGACGAGTCACTCCTGGAAGAATCGCGGGGCCACCCCGACTCCACTCGCCGAGTCTGAAGAACAACTCGGCGAGTCCCAGTAAATCTTCAAGCTACTCGCCGAGTCTGATCATCCGACTCGGCGAGTCCATGCCATGCAGTCGATCAAACTGCTTCCTGAGATACATATATTCCCGAAAAACACACCAATGGGACTTCTGGACCTCTAATCATCCTATTACTAGGGTATAAACTCTTGTATAACAACATAATAATCCATCAAATCACCAAATGGGTTTCATAAACCCTAATTCCATAACACATCAACATAGCAGAGGATAATTCGAAATATTACCTGAATAACACCCTCTCTGTGTCTCCAAACCTCAGAACTCGATCCTCTTGATATTCCCTTGGCCAAAACTCTTCTTCTTCTTGCTTAACAAATTCTTCAAGGTTCTAAAAGCTCCCTCTCCTGCCCTAGACGTCCACAACGATTAAGGGTCCTTCTCAGTCGGCCAAAAGGCGAACAATGGAGGCATAAGATCCCTTAAATACTTCCCAAACCGAACGGCTAGGGTTTTCCACTGAACAGCGTCGACTCGCCGAGTCCATACCTGGACTCGTCGAGTCCAGTCGCGAACCCGCGACCAACTCTGCGACCCTACTCGGTGAGTCTGGCTCCAACTCGCCGAGTCTCCCCTTTAAACACCCCAAAATGCAATTTAGCAATACTTGAGATTTTGGGCTGTTACAATTCTCCCCCACTAGAATTAGACTTCGCCCTCGAAGTCTTACTCTGAAAATAGCTCTGGCTGCTGCTCCCGCATCTCACGTTTCGGCTTCCCTAAACACTTCCGATATCTTCCGAGGTCGCTACTGAACCACTACCAGAGGTACCTCCTTGTTCCTCAGAACCTTGATCTTCCGATCTCCGACGGCCACTGGCCTCTCGACGTAACACAGGCTCACATCCACCTAATCGTTCTCTAGTAGAACCACTGCTGACTCATCTGCTATACACCTCTTCAACTGCGACACATACCAGTGTCATGGATCCGTCCCAATTCCGTTGACAGCTCCAAACGATAGGCCACCCTTCCTACCTTCGCACCTTCACGAAAAGACCCAACATACCGGGGCCCCCCATTTACCCTTCTTCCTAAATCGAAGCACCCGTCAGAAATACGAAGTCGCTGACCTGAATCACATACTCGTAACGGCGTCTGCCTGCATAACTTTCCTGTTAACTCTAAACGATCACTAACTCTCCTTAACCTGCTGAGTCTGCTCTGTCGACTGAAGCCCAAACTCTGTACTGTCCATCTCTCTCTGTAACCGAGAACCACCCAAGATGCAACTCTGCTCTTAAACCCCAGCAATCACTCGAACAATGAGGGTTAGGAAGCCCTGAACCACCGGATCCCCGATCCAAAGCCCACTTTGTCCATCCCAGACCAACTGAGAGATCCATTCCCACTCCCAGAGTAACTCTCACAAATTCTCCTCTTGCCATCATATACACATGCTGAACTAGCCCCAACACTCGTAGGTTGGAAGACCCGATACACTGATGATATCCTCGAACACCTCCCAAGATGAACCACTACATCCACCCTACACTCTGATCAGATTCACACTGAAAATTTAAAATTTTCTCTCTCCATGCATCCCTGCTGAGCCTCAACAGACATCCCAATCGGATGGGTTCCTACTCCACTGCCGCGAACACGATGCTCAGAACCATACTCGAAGTACTCTAACCATAACTCTGCTCTGCAGCTTTCACTTTCGTGAACTTGCACCCCCTTCAGAGTTACATACCCTCCTCTTTTCCTTTTCCACGGAACTCTCTTGAACATAGTGCCACTCCAACCGGTGCCACGGTGCTCGCCCCAAGCGACACCACCCTTTTTGCGTAACTGCCATTCACATACTCTGGTTCTCATTGCAGGGGCTCTCAATCCCACGCACTCTCTCCACTCATCAAAATCACTGCCTCCGCTAAACAAGATCAACAACCCAGGGCCAGACCTTCCAATGCAATCACACTGCAACATACGTGATCCGCAAATCTCAAACTAATCCAGCAATACCAACAGAGTCTCCAGTATGACTGGACCGACTCTCATAACACATACTAGCCACTCGAGGCTATATCTCTGTGGGTTCGTACACCCAACTCTGCGAACCCTCAGGTTCTAACTCTGGGAACCTTCCGGTTCCAGCTCTAGAAACATGCACAACATAATCCCGTGGGATTAATGCAGTACAACCAACACGTACCTCAAACGTACCAATACTCTGATCGCAAAATTCCGTTTACTTACTCAAGCTCGATCCCGACATCCTTTCAGGCCTCCACAATCAAATGCCCTAGGTCTGTATCTCGCCCCGCATACCCAACACTCGCTTTCGTCGGCCTATACTTTGCGCTGACAAACATTGCTGAATCCCAACAGCTAAGCACCCTCACATACTCGTCGATCTCCCGGAGAATTTTACAATTCTCCCCCACTAAAGCACTGACTAACTGCCACCGATTGTCATTAACGACCCTTCAGAACCATCCTGCACAAAGAGAACATTTACCCTCTGACTGCTTCCCACAAGCATAAGCAACCCTCAGCAAAACACCTCTCCTCCCTGATCGATCCGCTCAAAAGAATCCGATCTTTCAATTATCCACTCCACAACTGCAGATGCTACCCATCATTCAACCCAGTGCCGCATCTCCACTAACAACCCCCACCAACGATAACCAACGAAATTCTCAACAATAATCCGAAACCAAAACCCGCAATCTGCCAAAGGATGGATACCACATCGAAAACCGCACAAAGCTATCGGCACTAAAACACCAGACTATAACCATACCAACCATCAGGGAACAACGAATGCCAAAGCGAAACCTGAAGCACCAATCCATAACCATGCCAAACCCGCGAAACAACGAATACTGCATCGAAATCCACACCAGACATCAGCACAAACAATACGCCACAAACAACGCAAGCTAATCAAGACATCAAGACAGCATCATACCCGCAGCTGCCTCCGGCACTGCTCCGTCTCCCTCTGCCGCAAGCCGATAAGCACAACCCTGAGCCCTTGGGCTCTACTCCATCCTGTCCTCCTCCTGAACTCCTCAAGGTGGCCGGTGCTAGAGCCTGCACCGATCCTGCAAAGGCTGTGGACATTTGACCCTCAAATGTCCAACCTGCCGACACTGATAACAAATCCTGGAATCCCGAATTGGCACTGACTGCCGACAACCCCGTGCACCATGCCCCTCCTTTCCGCACTCGCGGCATACACCATTGGGCCAACAAGCTCCGGTGCCATCTCTCTCACACTTCCCACAAGTGTGACCGCTCCGATCCCCCATTTCAACGTCTACGGTTCTGAACCGTTTCGGCGCCGACTGCGACTGCATCGGGGCCTGTCCCAGCTCACGCAACTGCAACTTAACCTCTAACTCACGCCACATGGCGACCTTCTGCAACTCCAACAGGGTCTCGCACCTCCGCGCAGACACGAACTGTCTGATACCCCCTTGAGCTTACTCGAATATCGGGCATCTGAGCCTGCTCCGAAGTGAACTCAGGGCAAAACATCGCCCTCTCAACAAACATCCCGGTGCTCTCAGTCACCGACTCCAAATCCTGCCTCAGCTTAAGGAACTTCCGAGTCAATTTCTCCTGTTCATCCCGCGGAACATAGCGAGTACTGAACATCCCTCTGAATTGATCCCATGAAACCGCAGCCCTCTGCGCATCAGAAAATGACCTCGTGGTCAATCTCCACTAATCCTTCGCCCCGAGCCTCAACAGGTTCAGAGCACACCCCACCCTCTGATCAGCAAAGCATAAACTCGTGGAGAAACACCCCTCCATGTCTGATAACCATCTCATAGCAACAATCGAGTCCTGAACCCCATCGAATGTGGGAGGCTTCGCATAATAGAAGTACCGATACTGAAAACCCCGACTAGTCCCTTTCTTTGTCGTTGCTACAGCCGCTGTAACCGCCGCGGCAGCCGTCTCTGCGAAAGCCACATATCGCTCATCAAACTACTTCAATCATAGTGGTCCTGATCGACCCAAACAATTCTGGCGACTCAACCCGCAACAATGCAGCAACCTCATCACGCCGGATCTCGCGAATCCTCGCATCCCGCTCGCTCGTGCTCGTCCGATCGATAACCGGATAACAAGATAGCCACAAGCATCATCCACTACGAACCATGGTACTCATTCCATGACATCCTTCCTCAACATGCTTCGGTGTATGGTACCTGAACCATAGCACCATTCCTCAACCTGCTCCAATGTATAGCACTCGAACCACAACATCTATCTCAATCTGTTCCGATGTATGGTGCCCTGACCATAACATCACTCTGTATCCGCTCCGATGTATGGCATCCGAACCATAACATCACCCCTCAATCTGTTCCTTAGGACCTTCAGAATGCCCCCTATATCAAGTATGGGTCCTCTGCTTTCAGTAGTACGGGCCCATACTACCTGCCACATCTACCCATACTTTCCACACGGACCATTCCAGAGTTCCTAAGTAGCTGATAAACCTGCTCTTTCACCAATCTCATCGCGCGTGCTCGCTTTCCAGCGAAATCCTCTACTCTACCAGCGCACTCATCTGGCTAGGTTTACTCCCTAGTCCCTTCCGCTGTCCTCCCACTTCTTTGCTATCAGCTGCCGAAGAGTTCCCAATGATGCCAGCCCTCTACCTCCTGAGTATCGTCATACTCACTTGGTGGCTGACTCCCATCATCGATAACTCCACAAAGCACAAAGCAAGCAGCATTCGAGCATTGAAGCATACATAGGACTCCCCATCTGTGGTAGCTCCACCTTCTCGACTCATCCTCGGAAGTACCTCTGTACTCCGTAGCTTTACCCCTTGTGCGTTCTAACTAGATACTCTCACTCATCACATACACATAAAAGTATAACGCACATATAACAGCAAACCCTAGACTAAGGTATCACAAACCAGGCCACTCTAGTCCTAAGATGTGAAGTACCTAGCCTGTCTCTAGCATGCAATAATGTCTCATAAAGTGCATAATAGATATTTCATAATACAAAAGTAAGGGTATTTTGGGAAATCACCGTTTGGCTCTGGCTGATTGTACACACTGCTCTTTCTTGCTTTCTCTTTGAACTCTTATTCACTTTTAGAAAACCATTTATTTGGAAAACTTTTTCTTACTTCCTCAGTTTGAGTCCAGATTTACCCGTAGGCGCGTCCGAATCCCTCAAACCAAGGCTCTGATACCAATTTGTAACACCCAGATTTCCAAAAAATAAAATTTTCATTTAATTAATCAATTTAATATTAAAAACACTTGTTTAAAATCTTATTCACATTCAAATTACAAAACGTAGTTTCATTTTCGTTATAAAAGAAGACCAGGATCCTCCAAAACACAACTCTTTCTTCGGTGTGTACAATCGAACCGTTGCCATCCCGCGTTACTGTAAGAACCTGAAACAACGTAACATAAACAACGTAAGCACGAAGCTTAGTGAGTTCCCCAATATACCTTACGCACATACGCCTTCCGGCCCGGATCTTTCGATCCACATAATATCGCCTTCCGGCCCGGATCTTTCGATCCACATAACTTTGCCTTCCGGCCCGGATCTTTCGATCCACATAACATCGCCTTCCGGCCCGGATCTTTCGATCCACATAACATTGCCTTCCGGCCCGGACCTTTCGGTCCACAAGATAATCGCCTTCCGGCCCGTACACATATATATCACATAATACAAACACTCTAACACATAAAGCACATATATCACATATCATACCTGACCTTTCTGTCACATAATGCCTTGCCTTCCGGCCCATATATAAGCATGTATAACACGCGTAGCAGCTAACTTTCCATTCATAGCATATAAACATAACACACAACATACTTGACCTTCCGGTCACACAATCAAACCCTTCCGGGTGAAGTATAGTGAGAAGACTCACCTCGCGGACACTAGAAGATAGCAACTCCTAAAATCCCTTGGACTTGATCCTCCGAGCTACAAGCTCCCTGTAACATCATATATCCCTTATTTAATACTTCTATCTTCCACGTTAACTGACCCTAAGAATCACACCAGTCAACTCTGGTCAACAGTCCAATGTCAGCTCGACTGGACTCGGCGAGTTCCCTGGCGACTCGGCGAGTCTGGTCGTCCTTCAATCCTCTGAGATTCCCCTTCTACTCGTCGAGTATCCTCTTTGACTCGACGAGTCACTCCTGGAAGAATCGCGGGGCCACCCCGACTCCACTCGCCGAGTCTGAAGAACAACTCGGCGAGTCCCAGTAAATCTTCAAGCTACTCGCCGAGTCTGATCATCCGACTCGGCGAGTCCATGCCATGCAGTCGATCAAACTGCTTCCTGAGATACATATATTCCCGAAAAACACACCAATGGGACTTCTGGACCTCTAATCATCCTATTACTAGGGTATAAACTCTTGTATAACAACATAATAATCCATCAAATCACCAAATGGGTTTCATAAACCCTAATTCCATAACACATCAACATAGCAGAGGATAATTCGAAATATTACCTGAATAACACCCTCTCTGTGTCTCCAAACCTCAGAACTCGATCCTCTTGATATTCCCTTGGCCAAAACTCTTCTTCTTCTTGCTTAACAAATTCTTTAAGGTTCTAAAAGCTCCCTCTCCTGCCCTAGACGTCCACAACGATTAAGGGTCCTTCTCAGTCGGCCAAAAGGCGAACAATGGAGGCATAAGATCCCTTAAATACTTCCCAAACCGAACGGCTAGGGTTTTCCACTGAACAGCGTCGACTCGCCGAGTCCATACCTGGACTCGTCGAGTCCAGTCGCGAACCCGCGACCAACTCTGCGACCCTACTCGGCGAGTCTGGCTCCAACTCGCCGAGTCTCCCCTTTAAACACCCCAAAATGCAATTTAGCAATACTTGAGATTTTGGGCTGTTACAAGAAGACTGATTGAATGACAAGGAGCAACAATTTAAGATGGGTATTCCGTCAATAAAAAAGATGGTTCCTACCCCTGTGATTTTCAGATGCAATCGTATTAGGGAAGAGGGCAATATCGTGACATAACAATTTAGGTCCGATTCGGATAACATTTATGAAGCATCAAGTCAGATGAAATCGATGGTCTGGTGATGACTTCAAAGTGGCGGAGATACAACAACCGGAATGTCGGTTTGGTTTGCCTAGGGTTGGAGAAGATGTAGACCAAAAATTGAAAAATATGAAGGTTGTTGGTGGGTTTGAGTTGTTGTGAGGAAGAACAAGGGAATGATTTATTTGTTTTTGAACGATTATAGGACTATTGTAGAGAGAGGGTGGGCTCCAAGTTTTCTAAACTGGCTAAAACAAGTAAAGGTGACTAAAATGACAGGTTGTCCACAATTTAATTCCCCTTTAAAGCCACGAAAAAACTTCAGTGACTAAATGTGTTAACCCTAAAAATTTCATGGGCTATATGTGTCATTTTCCCTTATTATTATTATTACAAGAAGAAGACTAGTAGCTTATCAAGTTGAAGAATTTTGGTGGAAATCTCTAAAGAGCTTCTACTTTATACCTTGTTGCCATCTTCATCAACTTCCTAATTACAAAAAAGAACAAAAGTATTCAAAGGTTGTAAACTTCTTCTTTCCTTTGGGTATGGTTTTATCTTTCTAAATCTTTCAAAATTATCCTCGGTGGGTTACAATGATTTTAGTTTATTTAAACAAAAATTCATCCATTGTTAATTACGTCAAATTGTGACTCTTAAATTGGACTATTGTTGAATAAAAACCCAACAGTTAGTGTGAGAACCAATTTTGCAAGTATGGTTAAGCTATTTGTTAATGGTTGAAATCTTTGTTTTTGGAAAACATGGATCGTTTTCTCTCTACATGAAAAATCCATACATATTTTCTTTACAAACTTTATAATTATTATTTTTTGGTTACAAATGTTTACATGTATTCTTTTTATCACAAAAGTTGTTTTAGAAAAATACAATGACTTGTTTTATGTAATTTTGAGTATATATATGTATGATATACATAAACTAGCCATGAAACCTTATGTTGTTTTGTTTAAAAGGGTTGTAATAATTTATTTATTCATATGGTATGTAATAATTAAATAGATTGGTTTCATTTTGTTTATTTTTGTAAGTAATAGATTAGTTTTAGAAATAATTTATGTTGTACAAAAAGGTAACAATAAATGAAGATGGATGATATTTTGAAGATAAAGAGGTTGTTTTTACTATTCTTTAATAGCAGATGAATATACAACCTTTTCTAAAAAGTGTTGCAGTTGGAAAAGTGTTTCATCAGATTCCTTAAGGTGCATGTCCTAAGGCAACCATTTCTGAAGTGTTGCATGTTGTCGAATATACACCCTTCAAAAAGTTTTCAACATTTTTAGGAAATGGATGTTTTCTCAAGTAGGATATTTAACAAAAACATCACTAGAAGATTGTTGGTCCATTAAATATCCATTTAGGAATGGACTTGACATTTTTGTGATGGCTTATAAAATGTTACTAGACTTGGTTGGTTTATGAAATTATGTTTTTGCATGTTTATGTTATTTAATTTATGTTTTTATTATGTTATTGTTGATAAATTAGTTAGCAAATGATAAATAATATGTAAACATAAATAACATCACAAAGGAGTTTGGTTTTAATGATATTTACTTTTAACCTAATATGATAAAAGTAGTTTTAAATGTACCAGGTTACAAGACAGTCGCAAGAAAGTCGGTTGCAAATGGAAAAAGGCTATAGACAGCAAGATTCAGTCCATATATGACAATCAAGTATGGAACTTGGTTGACAATGTACCAGGTGACAAGACAGTCGGGTGCAAATGGATCTTCAAGAAGAAGACCAACATGGATGGGAAAGTACACACATAGAAGGCTCGAATGGTTGCGAAGGACTATACTCAAACTCTTGGAGTTGACTATGATGAGACCTTCTCACCAGTAGCGAAGATTAAATCTATAAGGGTTATGTTAGCCATAACTGCGTTTCATGATTATGAAATATGGCAAATGGATGTCAAAACCGCTTTCCTTAATGGAAATTTGGCTGAAGATGCTTATATGTGTCACCTAGAGGGTTTTGTCAATGCAAAGTACCCTAATAGAGTGTGTAAGCTAGAGAAATCCATCTATGGATTAAAACAAGCATCTCGTAGATGGAATGTTTGTTTTGATGAGAAAGTCAAAGAGTTTGGATTTTCAAGAAGCCAGGATGAGTCATGTGTATATGTCAAAATTAGTGGGAATATTGTTTACTTTCTGGTATTGTATGTAGATGACATACTGCTCATAGGAAACGACATCTCAACCTTACATGAGGTGAACTCCTGGCTTCGGAAGTGTTTTGTTATGAAGGATCTTCGGGAAGCTGCTTACATTCTAGGGATAAGGATATTGAGAAACATTAGTAAAAGACTAATAGAACTAAGTCAAAGTACCTACTTGGATAAGGTGTTGAAACATTTCAACATGGATAATTCCAAGAAAGGTGACTTACCTATCCAGAGAAATACCAAACTGAGCAAGGCTCAGAGTCCGAGAACTAATGAAAAGATAGCGGATATGAGTCAACTACCATATGTCTCTACTGTTGGGTCAATCATGTACACTATGACATGTAATCGCACTGATGTGGCTTTTTTCTTTGAGCATGGTTAGTCGATATCAAGGGAACCCTGGTAGAACTCACTAGATTGTAGTAAAGAACATTCTTAAGTACCTGCAGAGGACTAAGGATTGGTTCCTTAACCTCGGTGGGAGTGATGACTTAAGAGTGACAGGGAATTGTGACGCCAGTTTTCAAACCGACAGAGATAATTTGCGCTCTCAGTCGGGTTGGGTGTTTACAATAAATAGAGGAGCACTAACACTGAAAAGTTTCAAGCAGGAGACTCTAGCTGATTCAATGTGCAAATCAGAGTACATAGCAGCGAGCGAAGCATCGAAGGAGGTGATATGGTTGAAAAACTTCATCGGAGACCTTGGAGTTGTACCATCCATAAAGGAGCCTATGGATATTTTCTGCTATAATGAAGGAACGGTCGCCATAAGCAAGGAACCGAGAGATAATGGAAGATCCAGGAATATCGACATTAAATACCACTTCATAAGACATCGAGTAGAAGGACTCATCGTAGTAAAGAGGGTATTGTTAGAGGATAGTCTAGTAGATCCCCTTACGAATAGACTGAGTAGGGTTGAGCACTTGTAGCATGCTAAGAGTATCAGGTTGAAGGACGATATTAGTTTTAGTGATTCGATAAATATTTAGAAACTTGTAGTAGCTAAAATGCATTTGACATTTGATGATTAAATAAAAGGAGTTTTATTTATAAGTAAGGTTACTATTCTGTGTCAATTTTTTACTATTGTTTCACTTTTGCATGTTTTAACTTCTAGAATAATAAGATTACTCAAACTATCCACATTCGATCATACTTTGGAAGTAGGTTATGAGGCTAGACTATCATGTATTGGCTTGTAGATTGTCTATGGTGTTAGACATAGCAAACGTTTGCTACAACATTCATGAGTGCTCTTGAAATAAGATTTGAGTATTGGATTAAATCTATGCTTACATGAATCACTTCATGGAATTTATCATGAGTGATTGTGAGACAATAATATCATATAGTCTTCAAACCAATATATATGAATTGTTAACTACGAGTTGGTTGTGCATTGATGGTATGAAAATGCATCATTAACTCGATATTATAAAACATATTGTTGTGCACTATTTAACGAGTAGTTAGTACAAGCGTATAAGTCGAAGTTTATCAATTATTTTATCTTAAAAGGATTAAAAGCAATATCTTGGGCCCCTCGATGATTTTGTTTTGGATTATGTGTCGGGGTTGGTCATGACTCAATTGATGTGTTCAATTAAGTTCTATGTCAAACATATCAAAAATTATGAAACAAACTGTTGGACATTGTGACATCCCCAATTTCACGGTCAGAAAACACTGATTTGTTTATGCTTTGTTTTATAAATCAGAGTAATCTTTTAATGAAATCAGTTGCGGAATTTGTTCCCAAACAAGATATGATAAAACTTTATCAAAACATTTCTCAAAGAGAATGTACTTTTCATTAAATAATAAAATCTCGGGAAGTCATGTTCCGATACAGACCAAAAGCAAAAACAGTATAAAATAGACCTTACAACGGTTATTTATAACTACTGATCTATCATCCAAAATCTCTGTTCATGTCAACCAACTTATGCTCTTGTGCCACTACCTATAATACAAAGAAAACTAAGTGGGTCAAGCTTGGAAGCCCAGTGAGCATATAGGGTTTTCAACCCATAATAATATAATTATTATATTTACTCATCAAACAATCAACCCAATTACCCATCCCCATTATCTTCTTTATTTCTTAAGGTTTTACCCTAAAATCAACTATCATTCCTTCATTCATTCCTAAGGATTGACCTAAGGAATTGGCACAAAGTCCATTGTTGCCCGAGGTTCATCTACATAGTACTAAATCAATAGCTACCAAGGTTCATCTACATAGTACTAAATCCATAGCTACCAAGGTTCATCTACACAGTACTAACTCCATAGCTACCATTGTATTTATATAAGGGACTAAATCTATAGCTGCCAGGGTTTTTAGAGTACACCGGAACACATCGTTCACAACACCTACAGGTTATGAACCTGTCAACATTCCACTGGACTATCTAGAATCATCCATGGTTGTCATCCCTACTCTACTGAATGACGGGGCCATCTTTTGGGTAAAGGTTTCACTCATTTTTCACTTGTCACCCTCATCTCATGATCTATATCATCTTACATCTCATCCTCAAACTCATCTTTCATCACACACCAACTATTTCATCTACCCATGCTCTACCTAACATATTTGTAGATATAAATTACATATATAGTTTAATCATATACAAACCTGTATAAAACATTCATCCAACATCCATCTCAAATAAACAAACAACATATAAACAAATAACATGTATTTCATAGCAAATAATTCATATCAATGTGTTAGAAGAAAGTAACTACACACTCACTTGATTAGACGATGCTCGGACAACACTATGGCTCTTCGAGTAGTATTCTTTGATGAAACTAGAATATCTTCAAACACCGGGCTTAACGCAGGCAGAGCTTCGGCTCGAAAACTCTTTTTCTTCATGGGATCTTTGGGCTTCGAGATTCGCTTCAGGTCTCGGGAGGATACTAGGGCTTTGGGGGTACTTCTTTGCACATAAATCGAGGTAATATGGGTGAGAGAAGGGCGAATTAGCAACCCTGGCCGGCTGCCCCTGCAAATGTATTTATAGGGGTGATTTCTCAATTATCACATCGTGAACAGTATTTTCACGTCGTGGCCTTGATCGTCACTACATGCGTCATCGCTAGTTGGGTCTGCCAGACTCCAGGAGGCGTCCGAAGACATTTCACGTCGTGAACAATTTTTTCACGTCGTGGTCTCTGATAGTTTTGGGGTTTCGCGCCCCAAACTTCAAAAATTCATAACTTTTGCATATGAACTCCGTTTTCAACATTGTTTATATCGATGCGGAGGTGCGACTATGCTCTACAACTCTCGTTTAGACTTTATTGGCTAATTTGGATTTTATTTATATTATATTTATATTATATTATTTTTAGTAGGCGGGGACAGGAAAACTCTATTAGAAAATCATAACTCCTCCGTCTGACGTCCATTTTTGTCTGTCTTTTCACCGCTGGACTACTATCGAAAAGATCTTCAATTCTCAGTTAGATTGTTTCGGCTAAATATCGCTCGATCTCATATTCGAACTTCGGGTTGTACACTCCTAAGCCGAAACTTCGTAAAATCATAACTTCCACATACGAAATCTGATTTGGGCGTTCTTTTCATCCACACTCTTGGTTTAACGTATTCTACAACTTTCATTTAGATCGCTGTATCGCTCTATCGTAAATTCACTATTTATGTCACATTGTGTCGTGTCGGTTCTATCGTGAAACTTCGACAGGTCATAACTTATTCGTTATAACTCGAATTTCTGCATTCTTTATATTTCCAGAATCCTTTTCACGACCACTACAACTTAGCTAAGATTATTCATTCTAGATAATCTTCTATCAAAAAGTCGTTTTCGACACTTACTGTCTCTTAATTGACTAGCCCGAATCTGCGAGCGTTACTATTATCTCCCCGTTAGGATGATTACGTCCCGGAATCATCAACGAAAATAGGACTTGTATAATGATTTCATACGTTATCTTTCCATCCTAGGTAATAATCATAACTTCTATGTTTCATCGAATGAGTATCTAACTCTTGGACTTCTTGACCGCAGGCGGTGATCAATCTTGCACTTGCCCTTCGTACTATGTTGTACTTTCAATTGTAACCTACGAGTTACAAAATAAATCCTTATTAAGGACTCCTTCTTCTTCTTAGGATAAGTACTTTCCTTCATTTATTGTAACAGACCGATGGGTCATGTTCTAATGGCCTCTCATTGTATAATGCAACGCTTAGACTCAGGTCTCTTAGAGTCAAATTCCAAAATGGAATATATCTTGCTTCAGGTTCTAATGTGATATAATCACATTTTAGCATGTAGAATTTCTAGCTACAGGCGTCTTTAACAACGAGCGTGAAGCTATTGATCGCATTGATTTCTCTCTTCTGTCTTAAGTCAGATGTTACATCGAACTTACTTCTCTGAACCACGTAACAAACTCATCGTAGTCGGACTCAACTTGATATGACCACTAGGGTTGGAATAACAATCATCTCATTAGTCATTACTGAAACAATGGTAACGACATACTTGAATAAAACAAGACCAATCACTAGCTTCTTGGTAACCTTGTGACTTTCCATGATCCAAGCGTGAGTCTTGTGCTTCCAGTAGTATAGATCTCTACTACTATTCACACCTACTCATACTCATCCCAAGTATTGTCTCGCAGTCCCCATGTAACATCCAGAATCAGAAAGACCAAGAAAAGAAAAGAAAGGCTCTAAGTCAATAGTCAACTCGTCGAGTCTAGGGAGTAACTCGACGAGTCGGAGTGGGATCCAGGGTATAAAGTAAGTAACTGACTTAGCGAGTCGGCTAATGGACTCGGCACGTCTAGTTTGGATAAGGAAAACCCTAATCCCAGGAGTTGTACCCTACTTAAAGAACATCACATCCCTTCCCCAGCCTCTATACTCTCCTTTTGAGATCCAGAAACCCTAAATCGTGAGTGAGAGTCCTCGGGAGAAAATTGGAGCTTAGATAAGGGATTTCGTGAAGGGCGATTGAAGATCAAGAAGCTTGGAGCAAGAGGCTTTGTAGAGAGTTGGATTACTCTTCAGTGGGAGGTCATCCGTGAGGTATTAAGTTGTTGCTTTGGCTTTATTACAAGTAGATCTATCGTTGGATGAGATTTTGGGGCTATTTTGGTAAGATTGAGAGCTATTTCGGGTTTGGGACTTAGATCTGAGGTTGCTACTTCAGATCTAGGGTTGTGATGGTCTAGAATGTCATAAAGTTGAATTCAATAAGTTTTTGATGAAGCCCTTTTGTCACAAACCCTAGCTCTAGAGTGTTTTAAGGCCATAACTCTTTGGTTTCACGTAAAGTTTGCAACTTTATGTGACGAATAGACTTGGGAAGAGTGGATCTATTAGTTGGAGCCCCTACATATTGTATGGATTAAGAACTGGAGCGACTCGGCGAGTCACATGGGTGAACTCGGCGAGTTGGATGAAGATGGGCATGGACTCGACGAGTTGGAAGAAAAACTCGGGGAGTCTATTGAAGATTGTATTGGACTCGACGAGTCTGTTCTTGGACTCGACGAGTCAGATCACAGAACCTCCAACCTCTTCTGGTTAAGACGCAGATCAGTGAGTTGAGTGATGACTCGGTGAATTGGTCAGGATGGGACTCAGAGATCGTTGAACTCGACGAGTCTTGGGGTGACTCAGCGAGTTGGGTCGTATATTGAAAGCTTCTGAGTTTAAGGACTCGACGAGTCTATGGGTTGAGTCGACGAGTCGAGTCAACAGGAAGGTTGACTTTGACCAGGACTTTGACTTTGACCAGAGTTGACTTATCTTGACTTCTAGCGTTCAGTTTGAAACTAAGTGTTATATTGATATTAGTAGCTTGAGGAGCTAGTGGGGAAGCGGTTTAGATAGTTGTCGGTCAGTAGCCAGAGGTTTATCAGCAATGTTCAGCAGTGCGAGGTGAGTCTCCTCACTGTTTATATGGGTCTACGGCCACAATGTCGGCCCATGTAGTTTTGTATGATAGAAAGACCCAAGGGTTAGCCCTAGGCACTATGCATGAAAGACCCGGAGGCGGCTCCTGGCACTCAATATGTTATAATGTATGATAGGAAGACCTGGGGGTTAGCCCTAGGCAATATGTAAGGAAGACCAGAAGATGGCACCTGGCGCACTGTATGCTATTGTGTATGGAAGACCAGGAGGTGGCTCCTGGCACACAATATGCGGAGTAGCCTAGTAGACTAGAATGTATAGTTGTCTTTGTGATACTTGCATGAAAGACCAGGGGGTGGCCCTTGGCACTTGTGTATAAGACCTAGGGAGTGGCCCCAGGCTTGACCAGGAAGACCACGTGCGGCCCGTGGCATAACCACAAGACTATGTTTGGCACATAGCACCTTGGCAAGACTATTTTTGGCACATGGCACCTTACTTGATTATGGATATGTTGGTTATGTATGGTTCTTGGCTACGTATGGCATGTATGGATCAGTTGGTTTATATGTTATGTGGTATCTGGGGAACTCACTAAGCTTCGTGCTTTCGGTTTTCAGTTTTGGTTACAGGTATTTTATTTTCAAGGAAAGGAGTCGGCTCGATCGCAGCGCATCACACTATGTTTTCCGCACATGAGATCTTTGGGATTACACTCTGATATGGTTTTATGATAATATGTTTTGATTACCAACACGTTGGTTTGTCATGAGATATTATAATGAATATTTTTATACTGATGGTTTTATGTAATAACTTATTTAAAAATGAAATTTTTTGCCTTGAATTTTGGGATGTTACAAGTTGGTATCATAGCCTTGGTTTGAGGGATTCGGACATACCCATACGTATGCCTAAACTCAAACTAAGGGCATGGTAAGAAAGTTTTCAAAAGGAAAACCATTTTTATAAAAAGAAAAGGGGATTTGCAAAGAATTTGAAAAGAGAACAAAATTTTGAAAAGAACAAGGTGTGTGATGCGTGATATCAGCCGAGCTCAAGTAAGTTTTCCCAAGATACCCATACATGTTGTGATATGTTATGATATGATTATGAAAATTGCATGCTAGATTAGGGATAAGGATCTAGGGAGGATTCCTTATGTGCATGTTATAAGTGCTTGAGATGCATGATAGTGCCGATTAGAAAGTAGTAGGATAGCCTGTTTAGCTTATGCCTGAGTTTATGAGCTTATGTCGCATGCTAGTGCAGATTCTTGATATGAAATTATGATTGATGAGTATGTTATGGTTAGATTTTTCCCATGTCCGAATGCTTCTTGCTTTGTGCATTTTGGGATTCTAAGTGATGGGAGTTAGCCATTAGGTGAATACGTCACGTCACATGTGATCAGGGTTGAATAATCTCAGAGTGCTGGATTTGGCCCTATTGCGCAACACTCGTCTGAGTCTAACCATTGTAGGGACGAGTCTTCTACTCGAAGGATTATCTGAGCCTCGTCGCATGTGATGGTATTCAGGTGATGGCTAATTGGCATCACAAGGAGGCCTTCAGCAGCTGAGGACTGGTTTGAGTTGAGTCTGAGGATTTCCTAGGGCAAGCCTAGAATGAGAGTAATGATGGGAGTAGTGTTAGTAGTAGTGAAAGGGACTTGGTGAAGTTGAAGCAACCCTTGAGGAAAGTACGGATAGATGTGGAAGGTATTATGGGCCCGTACTACTGGAAGCAGAGGATATGTACTCGAGTTAAGGAGGTCCGAGATGGAACCAGGAATCTTGGATAATGTATGAGACCTCTTGGGGAAAAGGACTCCATTGTTGCTAGAAGATGGATCGCCGACATTGAGTCTGCACAGTTGACGAGCTTCTGCCCGGAGGGGTCAAAGGTCCGCTATGCGGCTGGATGTTTGAGAGACAGAGCCAGAGACTGGTGGGAGTCGGTTGGTGATTCCTTGGGAGCCTCAGCCATTAAGGCAATGACCTGGCCCGACTTTGTGGCCAGGTTTAGGACGGAGTTTGCACCGGCGGTGGAGCTTCAACAGCTGGCCAGAGAGTTCCTAGACATGAGACAGACGATAGAGTCAGTGGCGGAGACTAGCGCCAAGTTTCAGGAGATGGCCTTATTGGTGCCTCAGTATGCGGGGGATGATGAGATGTAGAGGGCCCGTTATCATGACATGTTGAGAGCTGATATTCGAGAACATGTCAGTTTCTTGGATGCCCGACCCTGGACTCTATGATTGCCAGGGCACGGTAAAGGGAGATTGATTTGGAGCACATTGCGAAGAGGAGGTCGGATTAAATGTATGCTTTGGAGGGTCCTGGGAAGAGATCCAAGACTTCAGATCAGCGGTTAGCGGACCGCCAGAGCTAAAGTCAGTGCAGCACGTGTAGGAAACTGCACGATGGAGTTTGTAGTTCTAGGGGTTCAGGCTACTACAAGTGTGGCAGTGATGGTCACGTCAGCAGGGACTGCCCACAGGGGGCAAGCCCATTATGTTTTCACTGCAATCAGGTGGGTCACAAGAAGGTCGATTGTCCAACGGCAAGGGGAGGAGCAGGGAGTGCGTCTGCTCCGACAACTTCTGGGATTGCAGTTGGGTGAGAGGGTAGGGCTTTGCAGCGACAAATGAGGGAGATCTGGACTATAACAGGGAATGTTGCAGGTATGTATCTATGGCTTTTTGGACTTCATGTGTATTAGGGTTGTTCTTACCCCGAACTCTGGTGATATTATGTATCAGTTGTCTCTCTGCTTGTATTCGGATTGTACTTTCAGAATTGTCTTATGCCAATTGCATACCAGGAACTATTAGTAGGTAGCGCAGGTTCATATCTCACTTCGGGTTCGAAATGTCCAGTATTATCTCAATTATGACCAAAAGCAGTTCAGGAGCGTTGCGAGGAGGATGATGGGCAGGGTACAGGGAGTAGCCCTCCACAAATATCAGGATTTGGTGGCTCTGGTCTTGGTACTTTGGATTGCTTTGGGAAGCATCAAGGGAAGTGGTCTATCACTGATGGAGTTGCTCTGAGCATTAGCTACTCGAACTATAAGGGCATTAGTTGGAGCCTAGGGGATTATTAGTATCGGGAGGCAAGAGGTGTTCATCTAGTATTTGGTAATCGTACAATATTTAGAATGGGCTAGTGGTGCATCGCTAGCGACATCAAGGCGATGGTAGTTATCATGCCTATTGTGCAAGGGAGGAAGGATTGGAAATCCTCGGTTTTTCACGTGTAGTAAAGACTTAGCCGAAGCTAAGTAGGGGAGAAGCAATCATGTTATGGGAGCAGCAGTGGTTTTAGAATTGAGATAAGTTTTGCTCTCCTATTGGGAAGGAAGACGGCCCAGGTGGCTGTGTGAATTGAGGAAAGTGTAAACTGGAAGTTCGGAAAACCTGCCAATTATGAGATCGCATTCTTGGGTTGCCTAATAACCGATTGTAGAAAAATCGGTTTGGAGTTTCAGATAGGACATGTATACAGCTCGGTGGTACTAGGTTGTGCTGATATGATCGACTATGGGTTAGTCGTAGCATCCACTGGCAGCCAGTCAGTGTGGAAAGGTGTTGTCAGACTACCGTATGGCCATAACATTCAGCAGTGGTCAGATAGTAAGAGGAGTGTGGTAAGACTACGGTGTGGCCCATAACAATAGTTTAGTAAGACTGCGGTGTGGCCCGTAGCATTAGTTTAGTAAGACTGCGGTGTGGCCCGTAGCATTAGTTTAGTAAGACTGCGGTGTGGCCCGTAGCATTAGTTTTGTAAGACTGCGGTGTGGCTCGTAGCACTAGTTTAGTAAGACTACGGTGTGGCCCGTAGCACTGGTATAGCAAGACTGCGGGGTGGCCCATAGCTTTACTTGGCTGGCAGCACAGAAGTGTTGTAAGACTATATGGGTGGCCCGTAGCATTCACTAGTTGGCAGAGCAAGTATAGCAAGACTGCGGGGTGGCCCGTAGCATCCATAAGTCCCTATTCACTAGTGCGAATATATCAGGTGTGTGATTCATTGGCCAGGTTTTTCAAATAGTTAAGTTCAGGGAGGGGCAGCTGCCCGGATGTTAGTGGGCCACAATATATTTGGGTCCGGAAGACGGTAGGTCATTGAAGACCAGGAGTGGCATAAGACTGTGGGTAAGTCGTGGCTTTCATTAGTAGCTTGGTTCACAGAGAGTGGGCGAGGGGCCCGTATCTCCAAGGTAGCATGGGGGAAACCAGTATCCTGGGTAATGGTAGATCAGTTGGGACCAGGGCGGTCTCGGTTCATCCGGTAGGCGGATGGGAGTGAACAAGACTTCAGGCCGGAATGATGGTAAGGGATTCAGTGTGAAAACCCGTGAACTGATTGGATGATGCTAAGCTGATCATCGTGGGATCAAATGATCTCAGAGTAAAGGATTTGGCTCGGTGGCGCTATTCTCGTCTGAGCCTTAAGCGTAGCAGAGAGGGATCTGCTACCCGAAGGATTTTCTGAATTCTCACGATTAGGTGGAGCTTTCAGTATTAGAGCATTGTATAGGGGTTATTCTGTAAGTATTGGTATAATGGACGACACTGGGAGTGGCTAGGATTGCGGTTTCAGCAGAGGATCGTTCCTCGAAGGTAATTAGGAAGGTTGTTGCTTGTGGAAAGTACCTTAGAAAGGCCAGTGACCGTATAGGGAAAAAGGGGAAAACCCCTTGCGAATCAAGGGCAAGTGAAACAGGAGTATCGATATGATTACAGGTTTGATAAAAATGTTTTACTCGAAGGTAGTAAGGAACGGGTTATTCTGAAGATGACATCTGCAAGGTTTGGATCGGATGGGCGAAGTGTGTACCTAGTGGTAAGGTGGTGACCAGATGGTAAGGTAGTTAGACGTGGCAGACTTCGAGGATGAATTCTAGTTTAAGTGGGGGAGTGTTGTAACACCCAGAATAAGAAAGACCAAGAAAAGACAAGAAAGGCTCTAAGTCAATAGTCAACTCGTCGAGTCCAGGGAGGAACTCGACGAGTCGGAGCGGGATCCGGGGTATAAAGTAAGTGACCAACTCGGCGAGTCGGCTAGTGGACTCGGCGAGTCTAGTCTGGATAAGGAAAACCCTAATCCCGAGGGTTGTACCCTATTTAGAGAACATCACATCCCTTCCCCAGCCTCTATACTCCCCTTTTGATATCCAGAAACCCTAAATCGTGAGTGAAAGTCCTTGGGAGAAAATTAGAGCTTAGATAAGGGATTTTTGTGATGGGAGATTGAAGATCAAGAAGCTTGGAGCAAGAGGCTTTTTAGAGAGTTGGATTATTCTTCAGTAGGAGGTCATCCTTGAGGTATTAAGTTGTTGCTTTGGCTTTATTACCATTAGATTTATCCTTGGATGAGATTTTGGGGTTATTTTGGTAAGATTGAGAGCTATTCCGGGTTTGGGACTTAGATCTGAGGTTGCTACGTCAGATCTAGGGTTGTGATGGTCTAGACTGTCTTAAAGTTGAAGTCAATAAGTTGTTGATGAAGCCCCTTTGTCACAAACCCTAGCCCTAGAGTGTTTTAAGGCCATAACTCTTTGGTTTCACGTAAAGTTTGAAACTTTATGTGAGGAATAGACTTGGGAAGAGAGGATCTATGAGTTGGAGCCCCTGTATGGCTCGGAAAACCATTGTATGGATTAAGAATTGGAGCAACTCGGCGAGTCACATGGGTGAACTCAGCGAGTTGGATGAAGATGGGCATGGACTCGACGAGTTGGAAGAACAACTTGACGAGTCTATTGAAGATTATCTTAGAATCGGCGAGTCTGTTCTTGGACTCGACGAGTCAGATTACAGAACCCCCAACCTCTTCTGGTTAAGACACAGATCAGTGAGTTGAGTGATGACTCAGTGAGTTGGTCAGGATGGGACTCAGAGATCGTTGAACTCGACGAGTCTTGGGGTGGCTCGGCGAGTTGGGTCGTATTTTGAGAGCTTCTGAGTTTAAGGACTCGGCGAGTCTATGGGTTGACTCGGCTAGTCGATTCAACTGGAAGGTTGACTTTGACCAGAGTTGACTTAGTTTGACTTCTAGAGTTCAGTTTGAAACTAAGTGTTATATTGATATTAGTAGCTTGAGGAGCTAGTGGGGCAGCGGTTCAGAGAGTTGTCGGTCAGCAGCAAGAGGTTTATCAGCAAAGTTCAGTAGTGCGAGGTGAGTCTCCTCACTGTTTGTATGGGTCTACGACCACAATGTCGGCCCATGTAGTTTTGTATGATAGGAAGACCCGGTGGTTAGCCCTAGGCACTACGCATGAAAGACTCAGAGGCGGCTCCTGGAACACAGTATGTTATAATGTATGATAGGAAGACTTGGGGGTTAGCCCTAGGCAATATGTAAGAAAGACCAGGAGGTGGCTCCTGGCGCACTGTGTGCTATTGGGTATGGAAAACTAGGAGGTGGCTCCTGGTACACTATATGTGGAGTAGCCTAGTAGAGTAGTATGTATACTTGTCTTTGTGATACTTGCATGAAAGATCAGGGGGTGACCCTTGGCACTTGTTTGTAAGACCCAGGGAGTGACCCCAGGCTTGACCAGGAAGACCACGTGCGGCCCGTGGCATAACCACAAGACTATGTTTGGCACATAGCACCTTGGCAAAATTATGTTTGGCACATAGCACCTTACTTTATTATGGATATGTTGGTTATGTATGGTTCTTGGCTACGTATGGCATGTATGGATCAGTTGGTTTGTATGGTATGTGGTGTCTAGGGAACTCACTAAGCTTCATGCTTACGGTTTTTAGTTTTGGTTTCAGGTATTTTGTTTTCAAGGAAAGGAGTCGGCTCGATCGCAGCGCATCACACTATGTTTTCCGCACATGAGATCTTTGGGATTACACTCTGATATGGTTTTATGATAATATGTTTTGATTACCGACACTTTGGGTTGTCACGAGATATTATAATGAATGTTTTTATACTGATGGTTTTATGTAATAACTTATTTAAAAATAAAATTTTTGGCCTTGAATTTTGGGATGTTACACCCCAAGTCCTAATATCACAAAACAATTTAACACATACGAATGTGTCCAATTAATCATAAAATTTTTCTAGACTCTACTAGGACTTCTTCCATGCGTATCTTCAATCAACAATTCTACTTCAACTGGTTAGTGATGGAAATTCCAGAAGATGGGACAACTTCAAAAATTACACCAATCGTTCCATCATCCTGCCAATCAAAGGTGTACTTCAGACGTACCGTAACCCTTTAAAGGTTCCGCTATTTTATCAGACATATTCTAAAGGCAAAATTCCACTCTTACGATATCTTATGATAGTTATCATTAACTTTCATAAGTCTTTCATTTCCTCCATTTACTCAATTCTCTACGAGTCTTCACCATAACGTTATATACACCAAAGCAGACATTTGATGTATCGAGACGAGAATGTAGATAGAGGAAGGTTTAGACGTGTAATCCTCATGATTACTCCAAAAAAATACATGTCAGTTCTAATATCGTAATTATACGTTTAGAATCGTGAGCACATGAAATTTCTAGTTTCGGTCGGCAACAGACCATAGATCCAAACAAATAATAACATATAAGGCAAACATATAGCATTTAGAACATAAAAGAATTTTAGGCATCCTTCCTAAAATATACTAGCGCTCGTGTCTAAAATATGGTAGTCACTCATCTCACAATCTTCACTTAGCATTCTAAGTTTAAGTCTAGAAATCTTACAAATTCCTAGTTTGCTCAAACTAATGCTCTGATACCAACTATGACATCCCTAATTTCACAGGCAGAATAGACCGACTTGTTTATGCTTTGTTTTATAAATCATAGTAATCTTTCAAAGAAATAAGTTGCGGAATTTGTTCCCAAACAAGATATGATAAAGCTTTATCAAAACATTTCTCAAAGAGAATGTAGTTTTCATTAAATAATAAAATCTCGGGACATCATGTTCTGATATAGACCAAAAGCATAAACAATATAAAATAGACCTTACAACAATTATTTATAACTAATGATCTATCATCCAAAATCTCACATCATGTCAACCAACTTATGCTCTTGTGCCACTACCTGTGATACAAAGAAAAGTGAGTGGGTCAAGCTTGGGAGCCTGGTGAGCATGTAGTGTTTTCAACCCACAATAATATAATTATTATATTTAATCATCAAACAATCAACCCAATTACCCATCCCCATTAACTTCTTTATTTCTTAAGGTTTTATCCTAAGAATCAACTATCATTCCTTCATTTATTCCTAAGGATTCACCTAAGGAATTGGCACAAAGTCCATTGATGCCCGAGGTTCATCTACACAGTACTAAATCCATAGCTACCAAGGTTCATCTATATAGTACTAAATCCATAGCTACCAAGGTTCATATACACAGTACTAAATCCATAGCTACCAAGGTTCATCTACACAATACTAAATCCATAGCTACCATTGTACACCAGTGAACACATCGTTCACAACACCTGCAGGTTATGATCCTGCCATCATTCCACTGGACTGTCTAGAATCATTCGTGGTTGTCATCCCTACTCTTCTGAATGACAAGGCCATCGTTTGGGTAAAGGTTTCACTCATTTTTACCTGTCACCCTCATTTCATGATCTATATCATCTTATGTCTCATCCTCGAACTCATCTTTCATCACACACCAACTATTTCATCTACCCATGCTCTACCCAACATATTTGTAGATATAAATTACATATATAGTTTAAATCATATACAAACATGTATAAAACATTCATCCAACATCCATCTCAAATAAACAAACAATATATAAACACATAACAAATATTTCATAGCAAATACCTCATATACATGTGTTAGAAGAAAGTAACTACACACTCACTTGATTAGACGATGCTCGGACAGCACTACGGCTGTTCGAGTAGTATTCGTTGATGAAACTAGAATATCTTCAAACACTGGGCTTCTCGCAGGCAGAGCTTTGGCTCGGAAACTCGTTTTCTTCTCGGGACCTTTGGGCTTTGGGATTTGCTTCGGGTCTCGGGATGATACCGGAGCTTCGGGGGTACTTCTTTGCAAGTAAATCGTGGTAATATGGGTGACAGAAGGGTGAATTAGCAACCTTGGTCGGCTGCCCCTTCAAATCTATTTATAGGGATAATTTCTCGATTTTCACGTCGTGAACAGTAGTTTCATGTCGTGGGCTTGATCATCACTTCATGCGTCATCGCAAGTTAGGTCTGGCAGACTCCCGGAAGCATCAGAAGACATTACATGTTGTGAACACTGTTTTCACATTGTGGTCTCTGAAAGTTTTGGGGTTTCGCGCCCAGAACTTCAGAAATTCATAACGTTCGCATACAAAATCCGTTTTCGACGTTTTTTATATCGACGCGAAGGTGAGATTATGCTCTAAAACTCTCCTTTAGGCTTCGTTGGCTAATTTCGAGTTTACTTTTATTATATTTTTATTATATTATTTTTAGTAGGTCGGGACAGGAAAACTCCGTTAGAAAATCATAACTCCATCGTTTGATGTCCGTTTTCATCTGTGTTTTCCCCGTTGGACCAGTATCGACGAGATCTTCAACTCTCGTTTAGATTGTTTTGGCTAAATATCGCTCAATCTCATATTCGAACTTCGGGTTGTACACTGCTAAGCTGAAACTTCTTTTCATACGAAGTCAGATTTGGGTATTCTTTTCATGTACGCTCTTGATTTAACATATCATACAAATTTCATTTAGATTGCCAAATCCAAATATCGCTATATCGTAAATTCACTATTTATGTTGCGATGTGTCGTGTCGGTTCTGTCGCGAAAGTTCGACAAGTCATAACTTCTTCGTTATAACTCGAATTTCTGCATTCTTTATATTTCCAGAATCCTTTTCACGACCACTACAACTTAGTTAAGATTATTCATTCTAGATAATCTTCTATCAAAAAGTCGTTTTCAACACTTATTGTCTCTTAATTGACTAGCCCGAATCTGTAGGTGTTACAACAATGAGTATGACTTTATTCCATGTTTTTGTCCACATGATATCTTATAGAACAGAGGATTATACGATCCCTTATCTAAAGGACGTGTCACTGACTGGCTCATAGTTCCACAACGACTTTTGAGAGCTACGATTGGTAATCAGATTTTGAAGTTGCATTTGCAGTTATAGTTATTAGACTTATCCAATTGGGAGACTATTGGATTAGGTGTCTAAGCCCGTAATTATAAATGGTATGTACTTGACCCAATAGTAGCATGGTCTATTTGGGTTGCTTTCACTAGAGCAATTTAATAGGATCGACTTTTAAGGAAGAGGTTATTTTTGATTTTTTAATATATTATAAGTATAATATATTAGTTGAGAAATCATACTATTTAATTAGTATTGATAAAGAATTGATTTGGAATTAATTTAGTGAACAATAGAGGTTGATTAAATATACGTGGACCGATTAAGTAAATGAGTAATACTTATAGTATGGGCTAATGATCCATTGTTAATTATGATGGGCTAAACCTATATGATAGTCCATGAAGGTTTAAACCCAAAGGGCCTAAGAAATATGAAAGGTTATGGTGAGTTTAGGTTTGCATGGATGTAACCCTAGTCTTTGCCACACTATAAAAGCTACCTATTAACCCTAAAAATAGGCCCCATGCATTTTTGAGAAGAACCATAATCGATTTTAGTACTATCTAGCCTCTCCTCATAAGCCACCTCTTGCATTTGGTGTTCATGACACATTAGATGCATCACATTTGAGGTGCTAAAGCTTTTAATTGCCAAGAACTACAAGCTACATCAATAGGTATTCATCTAACTTTGTTTTATGTTGTATATCTTCAATTGCATGCTAGTTAGGGTGTATGCTTTGGAAAATTGAAATTGCATGTATAATTAGAGAAAACTTAGATCCAAAGCATCTAGGGTTGCATGTGCACCATAGGAGTGTTATAGTGCTCAAAATCCAATAAGTGCTCCCTTCTGAGCCCTTGCGGTGCTGCCATTGCACCTTCACTAACTCAAACCTTTTGTTCCTTAGATCATTCATCTTCCTGTCGAGGATGGATACTGGTTGCTCGATGTACTTTTGGTTGTCATCCACCTGAATATCCTATTGAGGCGCCACTGCAGAGTCTTCTACCAAGCACTTCCACAACTGGGAGACATGAAAGGTACTATAGATCTAACTAAGCTCGGATGGCAAATCCAGTCGATATGCTACCCGCCCCGCCCGGATCAATACCCTGAACCGTCCAATTTATCTAGGACCCTAGTTGCACTGCTTCTTGAAATGGATGACACCTTTCTAAGGTGACACCTTCATGAGGACCATATCTCCTATTTGAAACTCTAGCTATTATCGACGTCTGTCGGCATAGCTCTTCTATCGACTCTCGGTCGTCTAGAGTCTACTCCGAACCTGTTGGATCCTTTCTGCCATCTTGAGTACCACTTCGATACTCCTCATGACCCTCTGTCCAATCTCACCCCAACATTTTGGGGTTCCACGCTTGCTCCCATATAACATCTCGAAGGGAGGACGGTCGATGCTGGCGTGGTAGCAATTATTATAGGAAAACTCTTCCGAGGGAAGGTAGGTATCCCAGCTACCACCGAAATCTAATACGCACTCCACAAGATTTCCTCCAAGGTCTGGATGGTCCGCTTACTTTGACCATCCGTCTCGCGGTGAAAAGTCATGCTAAAATGCAGACGAGTACCCAACTCATCATTAAATTTCTTCAAGTATCTAGAAGTGAACGTACATCTCAGTCAGAAAACATGGAAACTATCACTCTGTGACGAGCTACCATCTCTCTGATAAAGATATCAACCAGCTTCTCGGCCGAAATACTATCCTGGATCGGGATGAAATGGGCACTCTATGTCAACCGATCCACGGCGACCCAAATCCAACCCACTCCTTGTGTGGTTATGGGAAGCTTCGTGATGAAATCCATAGTAATATCCTCCCATTACTACATAGGGATATCAACGGCTGAATCTTGTCATGAGGTCTTTGGTCCTCGGCCTTGACCT
The DNA here is from genome assembly GCF_002870075.4 of Lactuca sativa. NCBI lineage: Eukaryota > Viridiplantae > Streptophyta > Magnoliopsida > Asterales > Asteraceae > Lactuca > Lactuca sativa. Next base: position 172,752,898 of record NC_056628.2, read on the forward strand.
TCCTGCAGGTCAAGCATCTCTCGACGTACCAGGCTACATCCCGCTTCATGCAGGGCCACCAGCAATCAGGGTGAAGATCTCTGTACATCTTCTTCGCCTCGGGACAGATGGAAAATCTGGACTTATGCGCCTTCTTCATCAGGATCTGGCATGCACTGCCTGCGTATAGAAAGCACACTCTACGGTGAAGTGTCAACAACCCGCGTGTCACGCCCTGAAACCAGAACGGCGAAATCGTTCGAGGGCGGATGACTTCATGTAGTATCGAAACAGTTGAATACATAGTAAAGAAAGTAACACAACCATCATATATATAATTTGAACGTTTATATTGTAGAAAGTACTTGTTTCAAAAGAAATTACAATATGATGTCAAAATGAAATTAAACTAACGCAGCAACGTCCCTTCTTCAAAAGTAGTAGTTTACCTGTATTACTAAATCCCTGATAAATACAAGTAGTTTTGAAAGAGTAGGTCAGCATTTAAGCTGGTGAGTTCATAAGTATTTAGTGACAATGTTTGTATGAAATAGAATGAAAATTGTTTGTACATGTTTAAATGTTCCTAGAAAATCCCATATTTTCTACTATAGTAGATGGTAGTTAAATTGTTCCAAAACTGTGATGCAATAGTGTTTTTCATGCCTAAAATAGTAGGTTTATGTATAAATCGTTAAGGAATTTGAAAAACCCCGTAAATCACTGTGTTTTTAATACTCCAGGTGAGTCTTATAACCATACTATTTGACCAGGATGCCTATAACAACGTTCTTCAGGCGTTGGAAAGTTATGACGTTTGTCACCCCAGGCCTGCCGGCCTAACTGTAGCTAACAGCTTAGGTGTGGGATTGTCAATCCCGTATAGATCTATACATAAGTATCACATTCCTCTTACAAGGGATTATGGTATATAATACAGGACTTAAAATGCATACTCGAAAGTACGTGAAATGTCTCACAAAACTTAGTATAAAATAGATTTTCGTATGAAAATGTCCATTTGTTCTTGTGTATGAAAGTATCTCTTTGATATAGTGTTTTCTAGTATGTAAATGTTCATGATTTTCTCGTAAACTATACCTATTATAGTTTTCCAAATTGTGTGTTTCGTTCATATAGTAAACCCTAATGTAATGCTCACTTGTTATGTAAAGTATAACATTTAAAGTGACATAAATAATCACATATACTTAAAGTATAAATAAAGTGTTTGATTCATATACATATATAAACATGTCTTATTTCCAAAAGACAAGATGTTATCCTGAATATATATAGCATACGAAAGTTCCTATGTAGTAGTTATGAATCACATATGATTCACTTGATAAAAGAGTATATAGTGAAACTTTATGTTACACACGATAATAACCGTGTGCTTACTTGTATTCCCCCCCCCTTAAAAGTGTATAAAAAGCAGTGATAAAACATTTGAAAGTGTAGTTTATAGGGGTATGAACTCACTTGATAGATCGAAGAAAGCGAGATGGTAATCGAGCTAAACTTCGACTTGGAAGAGTTGATTTTTCTCGGGATTCTCAGGAATCTCGGGAATCTCAGGAGTGTAGAACCCTCCTTCGGAACTTGAGTGTGAAAACCGGGGCTTCGGGATTGCTTCGGGAGCTTAACCGTAGAGTTTCGGCACGAGAGATGGAAGAATGGAGCACCTAAACCCGACACCCCAAGAGTTTTATTTACAGGGGTTGATTTTTGGGTGCGACGTCATGGAAAAGGCTGGCCATGTCATGGGGAGCAAATCTTATCTCCTTCCATTGATTGGACGCCCTCAGTCACTTTCTGGGTCGCGGCAAATTGTGCCACGTCGTGGTAGACCTGACAGCCTCAGATTTTGGACCCCGAACTTGTAAAATCCGTAACTTTCGCGTACGAGCTCCGTTTTCGACGTTCTTTATATGCACGCGTAGCTGAAAATATACTCTACATCTCTCGTTTAGACTTCATCGGAAAATTTTCAATTTATTTTTAATTATTTATTTTTAACGGGCCGGGACACGAAAAGTCCGTTAAAAATCCATAACTTCTTCATCTGATGTCCGTTTTCGTCAGACTTTTCACCGTTCCACTACTATTCTTGAGACCTTCGATTCTCATTTAGTTTGTTTCAGTCCAAAGTCTCTCGATCTCTATTTCGAGTTTTTAGCTGTCTACTGCTATATCCGGATGTTGGAAAAATCATAACTTCCTCATACGAAGTCAGATTTGGACGTTCTTTTTACGCACGTTTATGGTTTAATGATATCTACAACTTTCATTTAAATACTTAAGGCTAAAGACTATTGTATTAAAACTTCGTGTTTTTCGTTAATCGGTGTTGTCGGTTTTGTTGGAAATCTTAGAATGGTCACAACTTCTTTGTTATAACTCGGATTTTAGTGTTCTTAGTATTTCTGTAAACCTTGACACAATATCTACCATAATAGATATCCATATAGAGACTTTTGCACATTTTATTTTTTGAAGTTAATTTCATTATATCAAAAGTGGTGATCTGCACTTCCGGTCATAGAGGGCTTCGAATGGAGCAACTTTAATGCTGGAGTGATAGTTATTGTTGTATAAAAATTGAATTAGTGGCCAATGGGTATCCCCTGCTTTACCAAAATCGATTACACAAGATCTTAGCATATCTTCCAAGGTTTGTATGGTCCTCTCACTTTGATCGTCGGTTTGTGGATGGTAAGCAGTACTCATGTCGAACCTCGTTCCTAGAGATTTTTGTAACGATTGCCAGAGTCGTGAGGTGAATCTACTATCTCTGACAGAGATAATGGATATTGGTACGTCGTGTAGGCGTACAATCTCTCGGATGTATGTTCGAGCTAGCTTCTCCATCTTGTCGGTTTCTTTTATTGGCAGGAAGTGTGCGGATTTTTTTAATCTATCGACGATTACCCAGATGGTGTCTAGCCCACCTGCTGTCTTGGGTAATTTGGTTATGAAGTCCATGGTTATCCGTTCCCACTTCCACTCGGGTATATCGGGTTGTTGAAGCAATCGTGATGGCCTTTGGTACTCTACGTTGACTTTGGCGCAAGTCAGACACTTTCTCACATAGGTAGCGATCTCTGCTTTCATGTTCGGCCATCAATACAATTTCTTGAGGTGCAAATACATCTTGTCCAAACCTGGATGCACGGAGTATCGATTCTTATGAGCCTCGCTCATGACCACGTCTCTGAATCCACCACACTTTGGTGTCCAGATCTAATCCATGAAGTAACGAACTCCGTCACCCTTGACTTCAAGATTTTTGTCCATTCCTCTTAGGGCTTCACCTGCCACGTTCTCTGTTTTCAAGGCCTCCCTCTGAGCTTCCTTGATTTGTGTGGAAAGATGTGAATGGATCGTCATGGTTAAGGATTTCACTCGGCGACCTGAGTATTCTTTTCGACTAAGAGCATCAGCCACTACATTCGCTTTTCCCGGGTGATAGCAAATCTCGCATTCATAGTCATTCAGTAGCTCAACCCATTGTCGCTGCCTCATGTTGAGTTCTTTTTGGTTAAGAATGTGCTGGAGGCTTTTATGATCGGTGAAGATCGTGAATTTCGTGCCATAAAGATAGTGTCTCGAGATCTTTAGCGCGAAAACGGTTGCTCCTAGTTCAAGATCGTGGGTAGTGTAGTTGACTTCGTGTGTCTTGAGTTTTCTTGAGGCATAAGCGATGACCTTACCTCGTTTCATTAGTACGCATCCAAGACCATGATTAGATGCATCACAGTAGACCACGAAGTCTTTTGTTCCTTCCGGCAAGGACAATATAGGTGCGCTGCATAGTGCTTGCTTCAGTGTTTGGAATGCGGCGTCTTGTTTTCCTTCCCAATTGAAGGTAACACCCTTTTGCTTCAGGGTGGTAAGTGGTTTCGCAATCTTCGAGAAGTTCTGTATAAACCTTTGGTGGTAGCCAGCAAGGCCCAAGAATCGTCGAGTTTTTGTTGGGTTTCTTGGAGCTGAACAATTCTCGATTGCTTTGATTTTGGAAGGGTTCACGTGTATTCCGTCTTTGCTAACCACGTGACCTAGGAAATCTACCTTCCGAATCCAAAATTCGCACTTAGAGAATTTTGTGTATAGCTTCTCTTTTCTTAGCGTTTCCAAGACTTGTCGGAGGTGTTGACTGTGACCCTCTTTAGTCTTCGAATAGATGAGTATGTCATCTATGAATACGATCACAAATTTGTCTAGCAATGAACGACACACTCGGTTCATTAAGTCCATGAACACCGCTAGTGCGTTTGTTAATCCAAAGGGCATCACTACAAACTCGTAGTGACCTTAGCGAGTTCAAAAATCTATTTTGGGAACATCTCCTTCGAAGACTCGTAGTTGGTGATACCTTGTTCTTAAGTCAATCTTTGAGAAATAACTCACCCCCTGTAGTTGGTCGAGTAAGTCGTTGATGCGTGGTAAGGGATATCAGTTCTTGATAGTGAGCTTCTTGAGTTCCCGGTAATCGATGCACATGCGGAAATATCCATCAATCTTCTTTACAAACAAGACTGGTGCTCCCCAAGGTGAGAAACTCGGTTTGATGAATCCTTTGTTGAGTAGTTTGTTTAGTTGGTTGGATAACTCCTGCATCTCTGCCGGTGCTAGACGGTATGGTGACTTAGCTACTGGTTTAGCTCCGGAAATTAAGTCGATTCTGAACTCGACTTGACATTCTGGTGGGACTCCTGGGAGATCTTCAGGGAAGACCTCGGGAAAATTGCAGACTTCTGGAATGTCTCTGATGCCTTTCGTTTCTTTTTCCTTATCTACCACGTGGGCTAAGAAGGCATGTTACTCTTTACGTAGGTATTTCTGGTCTTTGACGCAAGAGATGATTTGTAAAATGGTGTCGGGTTTGTCACCATAAATGACAAGAGTTTCGCCGTTTGGCAGATTTAGGCGGACGGACCTTTTGTGACAAAGTATATCGGCATGGTGTAGGCTTAACCAATCCATACCGATGATGATATCAAAGCTCTTTATAGTGATCAGCATTAGATCAATTTGAAATGAATGTTCGTTTAGAGTTAGTGTGCAGCCAATGTACATATCATTTGTGCTTTCTGTTCTACCGTTTTCCATTTCTACTGTAAACATCTTATTGAGTGATTTAGGGTTCTGTTTTAGTACGTGCTTGAATTTATGACTCACGAAGCTCCTCTCCGCACCACAGTCAAAGAGTATGCATGCATAAACATTATAGAGGAGAAACGTACCCGTAGCAATCGTGGGATCAGCTATCGCTTCGTTCTGCCCTATTGCTAGCACTCGTCCCATGCCGCCCGCATTCCTTGCCTTAGGGCAGTCTCTTTTGTAATGCCCAGCTTCACTACACCCGTAACATGCTTGACCCACACCAACTCCTTGGACTTGGGTGATCGGTTGTGTTGGCGCTTTATAGAAACGGGTTGTATGCCCTTTCTTGTTGCAATTGTTACAGTGCATCTCCCGGCAATTTCTGTTGTGATGGAGATTGCATTTGCTGCACTTTGGTAGGTTCCCAGCGTATTGCTTCGCTGGTGCAGAGGTAATTGGAGCAGCCGTGGGGGCAGTAGCGGCATGGACTAGCACTATTTATTGCTTCTTGGAAGGTTCTTGTGAAGGCTAACTCTTCCTTTTTTTCCAGAACTTCTTCTTGTTGTTGTTGCTGGTATTGTTGTTGTTGTTGTTGTTGCTTCCTCTAGGTTGCTCCGCAGCGGTAGTTGCGAAGCCTTGACAGACCCCATGGTCGACGAGGGCTTGTGCCAACTGTTTGGTGCTATCGAAAGTGATTGGTTTGGAAGCTAGTACGCTTCCTTGAATCTGGGGGGACAGTCCCCAGATGTACCGCTCTATTTTCTTGCTCTCTAAAGCAACCATCCCTAGGAAAAGGATTGCCAAATCACTGAATCTGTTGGTATAGGTCATGATGTCTAAGCCTACCATGGTAAGGCCCCAAAGTTCCAGTTCGAGCTTTTGTAATTCGCCCCGTGGACAGTACTCTTGCAGTAATATTTTTTTTAGAATCTCCCAGCCCATAGAGTTAGCCACTACTAGCGTTAGTGACTTGACATGGCCATTCCACCGTGTCAAAGCTCTCTCGGAGAAAGTACAGGCAGCGAAGTTCACTTTGTTCCCTTCTAGACAAGAACAAATCTCGAAAACTGGTTTAGTTTTCTCTATCCACTGTGATAGAGCCATTATCCCTCCGGTCCCATTAAAAGTAATGGGTTTGCTATTCATCAAATCCTTTTATGTACAATCCCTTGAGCGACCTTGACGTTGGCCATTTGTAGAACTTTTTTCTCCCCCTCCAGAACCATTGCTACTCATTTGGGCCATTGCCCAGCGTAACCAAGATTACGCCCAACGTACTGAGTACGCCCAACGTAATCCCAGACCCAGCAGCCTATAAATAGAAACCGAGATCAACCATTTTCCTTGCTTTTTTTCTTCCTTTCTCTCTAAGTTTTGCATCATTTTGCGTGCCAATCATATCCCGAAGCCCCGGTATTATTCCTGAGCCCAAAAGCAAGTCCCGAAGTCCCAAAGATCCTAAGAAGCGTTATTTCCGAGTTGAAGCTCTGCCCGCGAGGAGCCCGGTTTTTGTGAAGATCTTCCAGATCTACCGAAGAATACTACTTCTACAAGTTGTAGTGTTGTCCGATCGTCTTTTGATTATGTGAGTGTGTAGTTACTTTCTTCTAACACATAATTATGAAGTATTAGATACAAAATACATGTTAAGTGTATATTTTGTTGATTATATGTGTGAATGTATATTCACTTTCTTCTATCTCATAGATATGATTTATTCTCTATGAAATATGTGTTGTGTGTGTGTGCCTCATCTGTTATGTGGAATATGTATTCAATGAACGTGTTATACAGGTTTTAAACTATGTGTATATATATATATATATATATATATATATATATATATATATATATATATATATATGTATATATATATATATATATATATATATATATATATATATATATATATTATCTACTAATATGATGGGTAGAACATGGGTAGATAATTGATGTGTGATAAACAGATGAGAGGCCTCGATGTCATTGTGATCCAGTCATCTAGCGGAATTTAGATGACGACCACGGACTCTTTGTAGACAGTCCCGTGGAACACTAGCAGGCTCATAACCTGTAGGTGTTAATGAACTTGGTTGTTGATTCGCTGTATTCCATCCCCTTCATGGTTGCCTTATTTGACTCATATTTCTGAGGAATCCCCGAAGCATGTGTTGTCGCCCCGATGAAATATTATGAGACTACGTCCCTTGTGATAGTTGTTTTAGGGACGTAAAGTGAGAATAACGGGAATGGGTAATTGGGTCATTTTTGGGTTGAGGAAATTTAATTAATTATTTATTGTGGGTTGAAAACCCTATATGCTCACCAGGCTCCCAAGTCTGACCCACTCAGTTTTATTTGTATTACAGGAAGTGGCGCTAGGGCATAATTTGGATGAATTATCAAGTCGTTTTGTGTACAAGTCTGTATATGTATATATTTGTTGAATGACTTGTAATGTTATCGTTTATGCTTTATGGTCTGTATCGGAACATGACATTCTGAGTTTTGATTATATAATGAAAATACGTTTCTTTATGAAATGTTTTGGTAAATATTATTTTATCACGTTTTGTTTTTGGGAACAAATTCAACAACTTTTTTAAATCAAAATGATTTACTCTGAAATTATTTTAAAAGCATAAATGAAACCGGTCTTTTCTGACTGTGATTTTGGGGATGTCACAATCGGACCTTTCCTGGTAAGCATACTATCACATAACACACACAAGAGTCATGCAGACATCTAAAATACTCACATATAAACCATGGGCCAATATTGATGCCTTCGATCCACTAAACTTAGTCTGGGGACTCACCTCCAACTGCTGAATCATACGAATAAACTTATGGCTACTAGTATGACAAGTCCCCGAGCTATAAATACCAAATAACCTCCAATTAAAATTGGATTCCAATCCATAAGCATCAGTCCAAAATTAGTGTAAAAATACCATTTTACCCCTTACCTAGTTCAGTCCAACACTAAAGCCCAAACTCATAATCCAAATGGCCCAAACATGACCTAAAATATCCCATGGTCAACCCTAATCAAACTTATGGTCAAAGTCAAAGTCAAAATTCCATGTTGACCAAACACGTCGTGTTGCCCCTTGGTCATGTCGTGTACCGCCAACATCTAATCATGTCGTGTTGGCCTACCACCATGCCGTTTTTGCACGAGTTTCAACAACTTAATACATTAAGTGGTTTTGTCCAATTCCAAGAGCTCCAAAACTTAGATCTAATCCATAATGTGGTCCAAAAGGATAAAGTTTCCAACTTTATCCATTGGGGAACTCATTATGCTTTGTGCTTACGGTTTTTAATTTATGTTTCAGGTACTTCCTGTTCCAAGGGGAAGAGCTTGGGTTGACTACATCGCACATACCATATGGATTATGTTATTGGGACACACTTTGATTTTCATGATGTTTGATATACTTGTTTTTTGGGTTGTATAAATAAAGTTTTTGGAATATTGTTTTATTCAAACTTAAAAATTTTAAATTTTTGGGTCATATATTTTAGATGTTTCAATCATACAAACGTATGCAACAATCACAAAGATAAGCATACTATCACATAACACATGCAATAGTCATGCAAACATCTAACATACTTACATATAAACCATGGGTCGACATTGATGCCTTCGACCTACTAAACTTAGTCTGGGGACTCACCTCCAACTACTGAATCATACGAATAAACTTCTGGCTACTAGTATGACAAGTCCCTGAGCTTTAAATACCAAATAACCTCTAATTGAAATTGGATTCTAATCCATAAGCATCAGTCCAAAATTAGGGTAAAAAGACCATTTTACCCCTTACCTGGTTCGATGCAACACTAAAGCCCAAACTCACAATCTAAATGGCCCAATCATGACCTAAAATATACCATGGTCAACCCTAGTCAAACTTATGGTCCAAGTCAAGGTCAATAGTCCATGTTGACCAAACACGTCGTGTTGCCCCTTGGTCACGTCGTGTACCGCTAACATCTAATCATGTCGTGGAGATTCAAAACACTACTAACTCCTCTTGACCTGGAGATTCATAAAGTTTCCAAATTTATGAGGTCTAACTATTCAATCATTCAAGAAAAAGAAGCTAAAGGAACAAAACTCAAGATCTAACAACCTGGAATGATAAAAACACAAGTCTTAAACACTTACAAAGGTCCAGAAGAGTGTGAAGATGGAGAATGGGGACTTGTTTGCTTGATCTTTGCTTCCTGCCCCCTTATTCTTCCTTCTTAGCTTCAAAAAGCACCAAAGTAACTCTTAAAATGGAGAAACATGATTAGGGTTTCTTTCAGGTCTTGAGAGGCTGGGGATGGACAAACCCTACCCTCCTTATTCCTTCAAATAGGGAGCAAAAACCCGGAAGATTATGATTTATATTCTAGCCGTCAACATGTTGTGATCAAAGACACGCTGTGTTGGTTCTTCCAACACGCCATGTCCAATCATCAAAAGGGGATTTATTCCCAACATTTGTTCCTCAAGATTCCGGGTGTTACAATTTTTTTCAGGGTTTTCTTTATAAATATAAAGAATAATTCTTTTTTTTTTCAAATTTTCATGATTGTGCTCATTTTGTATAAAATTAAATTTTAAAAACTTTGAACTTTTCAAAAAAAAAATTCAAAAAAAAAAAGGTTACGGCCGAAAAACTAAGTGGGTGGAAAAATATACACTAGCCAGGGATGTACACTTGTCATGCTGGGTGGGGGCACGTGTCAGTTTCTAAAGAGGCCTCATGGGACAATTTTTATTTCATTTAATCATTCTGCATTTGTCATTTGTACCCTCCAAACAATTAACTTTCCCCAAAATTTATCACAATCTCGCAATTAATTACCAAAATGTCATATCATCTTGCAAGATTTTGACGATAAATAAAATTAAATCCATTCCATTTATTTTTTTAATCTTAAGCCGAAAAATTTTCCTCACGATTCTTACCATTTTTTGAGTTTCTACTTATATATATATATATATATATATATATATATATATATATATATATATATATATATATATATATATATATATATATATATATATATATATATTCAGGTTCATTTTAGACCATGCTAATCTTGTGAGACCGTGAGACCAAATACAAAAATAATTTTAAAATGCAAAATAAAAGGAAAAATCCAAAAAAAAAATTAGTTATTATTTTCGAAACTTTAATTACCTAAAAAATAAAAAAATTAACGATTTTTTTTTAAAATACGTGAAATATTCAAATAGAATATTACACTGTAAATATTCTAATGTGATTTGTTTAATGTTAGAATATTATGTTAGATTTCTCAGATATTTAGAATATTCTACTTATTCTACTACAATATGTAAGAAAATGTACTTTTTTTTATTCTTTTTATATTTTTTTGGTACTTTTTTTTGGAAAATATAAATTTCGAAAATTATATTTGAAAAAAGATTTAGAAAATTTTCAATTAATTTTCATTTTAAAAATGTTTTTTGTTTTATCTACCAAATAAATGGTTAGAATTGGGTCTCACGGTTTCAAAAAATTAGGCAGTCTCACATTAACGTGAACCTCTATATATATATATATATATATATATATATATATATATATATATATATATATATATATATATATATATATATATATATATATATATATATATTTCCAATTTATATCCTTTTGAATTTTGAAAAATTATTTTCAAACATTATTACTTTGATTTAATATATATATATATATATATATATATATATATATATATATATATATATATATATATATATTAAATCAAAGTAATAATGTTTGAAAATAATTTTTCAAAATTCAAAAGGATATAAATTGGAAATAAGCTTTAATTAGAAGGGCAAAGATATAAAAATTGTTTAATGTTTTATAAATTAATTCAAAATCTCAAATAACAATATTGCAAAGTTATAATATGGCAACGATATGTAATTGTTATAAGGTTGTGTTTGGCACGCCACAGCTAGCTGATAAGCTTGCTTGTTTTTCGAGCTTTTTATGTTGTCGGGTTTGGTAAGCCAAAAAGTAGCTTATAAGTTACTTAGACTAGCTTTTTAGGAACTTTTTTAAAAATTTTCAGATACACCCCTTAATTAATTATAGAAACACATCCTATCACATGTCCTTTTATGTAATTTTATATATTTCAGCTAGCTTTTCAGCTTGTTTTACCTAACGTCATTTTTTATCAGCTACTTTTTATTTAACAGATAACTTTTCAGCTATTAGCTAGTTTTTCAGCTAGTACGCCAAACATAGACTAAGTCCCATCAAATTGGTTTATTTAACCCCAGTCAAAAGTGGTTTTGTGGTCAGATGACAATAACAACATCCTTTTTTTCATAACCAATTCAAATTGCATATACAGTCTTTCATCCCACATAAATGCCTACACTAATTGAAAAAATAAAAAGTAGCTAGAGATTGGAGTTTCAGATCATTAGAAAACAGCAGATTTTAAGCTAAAGATACACTAAATAATATATATAAAGAGATGGGGATAGGAGATGATTCTTGTTGTTGGCTTCGCCTTGAATCATGTATCTATAGACATTCTGGGAAACCCAAAATTGGCGGCGGCTGTGGAGGAGTAGAGGGTGGCCAATAGATCAAAAAGTTTCACCTTTTGAATCTTGTGGTCGATGGTTAAATATGGTACCCCAGTTCACTCTATTTTAGATTCCACCATTGTGGCTGAGCCACCCAACACCACCTCCAACACCGGTACCACTGCCATAACTTTGGGGGTGAGGTTTCCTTTACCCATTTGAATAACTAATTTATAGTGATCCATATTAGTGTTTGTGGTTATCAGGAAAGTCCATAAAAGTGATGTATTAGACCAGCTAGAAACCGGATGGTGGTTACTTGGTGAAGATGGGAAGCTAAATCAAACTCAAACTGAATCAAAAATAATGTCACGGGACAGTCACTTCTTTTTTTTGTCGAAATCGAGTTTTGAGATGTGTTTAAAAAGGAGAAGGTGAAACTTCAATCAAATTAGAAGACTAAACAATAGCCGGAAGAGATTAAGGATGCCCATTTTCGGTCAAAGGCAGTGAGAGAGTCGATTTGGGGTTCGATTGGTTGGATGAAGGAGGAACGGTGGTATAGTCATCGCCATGTCAAGAAGACGAACACATAGCATTCAAAATCGACAAGGAAGAAACACGTAGCATAAAGATGAGACAACAGTGATAGCGAGATGGAGTAAAAGTGTAAAACCATTGGATGCAATAGTGGTGTAGCGGACGGACAACGAAAGAAGAACACGTTCACAATAAAAACTACACCGGACACAATTATGTCACTATTATTAAATGGGAAAAATTGGACGAATAGGGATAGCACATTGTTTATCATGGTTTGCATATATATATATATATATATATATATATATATATATATATATATATATATATATATATATATATATATATATATATATATATATATATATATATATATATATATATATATATATATACAAAAATAATCAAATGAAAACACCTAAAAAGTTGAGAACGCCAGAACAGTTCTGGACCAATCAAAATATAAGGGTATATTAGTAATTAAGTATATTAATTAAATTATAATAAAATTAAACAAAATTGTATTTTCAAAAATCTACCGATTCTATTACCAAAAAAAGAATTATTTATTTATTATTGTTTTTTTCTTTATTAATATTTTGCAAAAATTATTTTATTAACTTTTTTCCTTTCAAAATAAAAGCAACGCTTTTTCCTTCGATAATTTGATTTATGTGTCATCTCATTTCATAGATGAATATACAATACAATATGACTTCATAATTATATTAATTTCTTTTAACAAAAATAAAGAATTCAACATATGTATTCATTATATTTGGAAGTTCTATCATACATAAATATATCGATTCATAAATGAATACATATGACATAATTATTACATTTATTTTCAATGAATATAATACAACTGAATTCATAAACTTATATTAATTTAGTTGTATCCATAAATAAATATATCAATGACCAAATTCATTCGTTTATACTACAAATTCATATATTTATATTACGACTGGATCCAATACAATTGTGATCAGAAATGAATACACTAATACTATATTCATAAATGGATATACTAAGACTAAATTCAATACAATTATAATCATAATTTAATAAAATTTAATTGCGTCGCTCGACTTCCTTTTTCCATAGCCTTCGGCAATATTTTTTTCGGATCGCACTTCCTTTTTCCATAGCCTTCGGGAATATTTTTTTCGGATCGCACTACTGTATCGGTATCAACATAAAACCCAATATTTATATATGAATAAGAAATGAATGAGAAAAAAATGTAATATATTAAGCCAAACTGTGATATCCACTATTCACAAATAAATAAGGTGTTAGTAGAACGATAACTTATTATGTAATCATTTATGATTACAGAATATATAATCATTTACAAAAACATTAATGATTAATATAAAACTAAGTGATAAATCAATTACGAATAAAAATAATCTAAATGTATTTCAACCATATAATTTTGATTTAACACATACCATGTTTTTGTCATAATGTACAAACGAAAATTCCCAATCCTCAATAAATCGAGCATAGTTCTTGCATACACGTGATAAAAACATCATGTAATAAAAGATTTTGGCTTAGTTGTGTTATTTCTTATTCAGAATTTCAAAAAGTTTAATAATTTAGTACAACATAATCGGCCCCTTTTTCAATGTTTTTTTTTTTTTTTTTTTTTTTTTTTTTTTTTTTAAGTTTACAACTAAATATATTTAGAAGCCATCCTCTAAACCATAACCAAATCTTTTTCATTAAGGCAACACAAACAAATAAAATACAGAAGCTCTTACCACCTTCTTGAAATCAAGAAATTAAAATTTTTTCTTAAACCAATGAACAAGATCGTGTTGCAGGTGTAGATTTTTCTGCTTAAAATCAAGTTGTAGGTCTTAAAATCGAGACCCATTCCATTTATGCAAGTTCAAGAGCAAACTGGAAGATCATTATAAGGATCGATCGGGGATGCGGAGAAGGCAGACCATAGGTGTGTTGGAGGTGAACATCACCATCTTGGTAGTGGTAGGTGATGATGGTGGCACACAATGATGGTGGTAATTGATTTCACGTTTTTTTTAGAACGTGGTCTCCTCCCGTCGACGATGAAGGCTATGGGGAAGATGATGAAGGCGGGCTATTGTGAGATGAAGATGGAGATGAGTGCATATGGTGAAGAGGGTACATGTGTGCGGATGGCGTTCTCAAAACAATTAGATTAGGGTTGCACATGTAGTTAAAAAGAAAGAGAGAGAAATAAGGATTTTGTTTATTATATCTATTAGACCCTTATCACCATTTCAAAGTTACATATTTTACACATTATTTTTATAATTTACACAAATGGCCCGATTAATAATAGCCCTAGATCTAATTATTTAAAAGGTTGTGATTTGTTCTCGCGTTCTCAACCTTTTAGGTGTTCTCATTTGATCTTACTCCTATATATATATATATATATATATATATATATATATATATATATATATATATATATATATATATATATATATATATATATAAGAATGAGTTCTATGGAAAACAAATTACTAGGGCAACATCTACTGGAACCAATAATCAAATGACACGTGTCCATTTCTTTCTTCACAAGTAATGTATTGTGGAAGTTATTGTGGAAGTGATGTGTTATCATGTTTTCATTGGTTCAAATATGTGTTGTCCTAATCATTCATTTTCCGTATAACTCTTCCCTATATATATATATATATATATATATATATATATATATATATATATATATATATATATATATATATATATATATATATATATATATATATATATATATATATATATAAAACCATATAACTCTTACGAACAATTTACTTTCTGACCTTTGGAATTTAACCACAACTTTTAGGGATTGTCACTTTTTATCCTTCATTTGTAGTCTTTATGTTTTTACCACAATCATTTGTGCATATTTATTTATTTATTTTTATTAATTATCGGTTGTTTTTACCCTTCAACTGCTTAGTCATCGCACTCAACCGTGTAAGCCAATAAAAATGAGATTGGTGTTTCTATCTTCCACAAGCTAATCCAATGTTTTAAAACCGGTTTTTTAGTTGAACCGGTATAATGAATGGTTTCCGGTTCAACCGGTTTATAACCGTTTCGACCGCTGAATAAACCGGTTTTTATAAATTTCATAATTTTTCATATTCTCCTACACATAAATACATACACAAAGAAATAATTTGATGTCCACAAGCGCAAACATTAAAATACACATGAAAATAAGTTGTAAATCAATCTAAATATATTAAAATAACTCATAACCGTAAGTTTTATATAAGTCCACAGCATTAAAAAGAAAATAATGTCCTAGATGAATATAAACACATCAACAAATTTCATAACATTTATAATGTGTTTTTATTAAGAATTTTTTTAATAAATGTGAAAAAATACTAAAGTTTATTATGAAAAAAGTTTCATATCCATGTGTTTTTATTAAATTTATCCTCAACCGGTTTAATTGAACCGGTTTAACCGGATTTTTGTAAAAACCGGCCGGTTTGATCCGGTTCAGAAATAGACATAAAACCGGTAATATTTGAACCGTTTTCTTCCCCGGTTTCCGATCCAACCGGTTCGACCGGTCGGTTCAAACCGGTTTTTAAAACATTGAGCTAATCTTCGACCACCTCCTGCCATTTCTCTTGCCTTATACTTCCAACTTCGAAATACAACTCTCACCGGTATTCCCTCTCCACCGTTTCGCACGTGTAGAAGAAGCCCCAGAGAGTGAGGCGGAAGAAAGATGGGATAAAACCCTATCCCTCTAACCCACAACTATCTTCTTCGTTCCGAGTCAATTAGGGCTGAGAGGAATGGCCTGAAAATCGGCAAGGACACATCCTTCATCACCCTAGTAAAGTATCAACACTACTACAAAATCACAAATAGAACGTGGTTAAAAATGCAATTAGAATACGCACAATGAACCGTAATCTAATAGAGCGTGTTCTTTAAGCAATAAAATACGGTTGCAGAATCGTAATCTATTAGATGATATAGTACGACAAACTATGCATAGAATACAGTTGTAGAACTGTAGTCTATAAGATATATTACACTAACCTAAGCAATAAATATTGTTGTAGACCTGTAATGTATCCTAATTAAAAAAATCAAATAGGAATCAATCTTGAAGCAGGTTACTCATCTTCGGGTTGAAGCACGGATATTCCAGTCTCTAAGGTCCTAAACTTTTATCGTGAGAAATTATAGAAATAGCAATTACAATAAAAACAAAATAAACACAAAGACATTAGCTGTTACGAACGATATATAAAAACAAATCATTTGAAACAATAATAAGTAACTATTACAAATTTTGAACCGCAATGTTTGCTTAAATTAAACTATTCAGGCACAATCATGCTTATAATCATTCAAAAGACAAGAGAAGGACTATCCTTTTCATTACAAGACTGATACCTATAAAAACAAATACAAAGAAACATCTTCTATTGGTTTTGTATTTTCTAATCACTATGGCTCCAACATTCCTTCAGAGTTAGCATTGACAAGTGAACTCAGAACCAAACACCAACAATGAGAAGCTGATCTAACACCAAAAACAAAGAGGAGTCAAGATTCTATTTTTCTATGTGAAAAAAGGGAGGATATATTATATCAGACTCTGTTCAAATTTCAAAGTCCAGAAGGTTAGAAAATTTTGGAACAAAATAATTAAGATCTTAATGTAAAAATCATAAACAAATATTCAACTACTATAAAGAACTTAGACGTCAATAAAACGTTACTAGAAAAGCAAAACAAACAATTATGTACTTCTTGTCTTCCTGTAATGCATTTTGCAAGCCATCAACATCTACACTAAACAACAAGATATAACCTAAAACAACGACTAGATTCAAAAATTAATTACCAAAAATAAATTCATACCCTCACATAGACTTCCATACAATATAAACCAAGAAACAATGATCACAACCTACCTCCTACCTGGACAAACCATTTTTAATCATCTTTGAGATTACCTTTGGTTACACTAGTAAATAAATAAAAAGCAAAGTGGTACTAAAAACTGTAGGTAAATGTTATTTAACCAAAAAGATGATTTACTACAATATACAAAATGAAAAACGATCATACAAAAGTTACTTACATAAGAGAACGCAGGTTTCTGATACATCACAAGTTCACACATCCATTTTAATACATAGTAGCCACACTCCCGATTTGGATACATCATAAACTGTTACATTGTCAAATGACCATATCCCAACAATCATACCAAATGAAAACTATAATGAAAATGAGATATATGACTACCTGAGATGGTCTAACCACATGTACCTTTTCAAGATCTCAACTTTAAAAAGAAAACTTTCTTGCAAAGAAATATATATAACTGCTCATATAAATATAGCGTAAAAGAGAAAAAAGGGTTGATCGTAGATATGAAGAATCTTTTGGGTAGTCGGTTAAAAAAAAAAAAAAAAAAAAAAAAAATCAGATTTAAACATCAGGGGAGGCATTGAATCCAAAAGCAAAAACACAAAAATAACAAAGAGGAAACAAATACATAAGGAACTCAACGTAAGTACCAAATGATTCCATTTCAGCACCTCTTTCACCAATGATTTAACTCTAACCCCTTCAAGCCAATTGTTAGTGACAATATAATTGTCTGCGAAAGTTAAGCATGACAAGGTTTAATTTCATCTAAATATTGATAAACCACATAGATATTAACTCTGAAGATGACAAACATTCTCACACAAACCTGACTAGTCTCATTATTAGCATCTATTACTAAAAATGTGTCCCAAATTTCATATCCTTCTGTTAAATAGAAAGACATCGGAATTAAGAGTTTGACAAGAACTACAAAATAATTAATTAATAAGTTGTTGACATTTATACCTAAATTGGTTTTTTGAAAACAAAAATACCCAGATTTTAAAATATACAACTCCTTAAACTGTGTTCGACTCTTCAGTGCGTAAGAACTCGGCACTTGCTGCTCAATGCTTTACCTGTCAGAGAATGTACATGCAGCGGCATGAGATATAAATACATGAGACAAATAATATTAAGCAAAATGAAATTTACGAACAAAGACTATAAGAGAACGTCAAACGAGGAAATCAAAGGGCGACACATATCTTTTATATGGCGTTTTCTTTTCTCATTTTGTAGTAGTATAACTCATTCCTTCTGAATATGGTGCATGATTTATCCCGTGGTTTAGGTTTTCGGTTGACGGTGATTTCCGACTATCCACCGATTTTGGTATATTCGACTTTTCTTTTGAGTAATTACTATGTTCCTTCCGCATCAAAGCCGTTTATATTTTTTTTCCCTTTTTATATAACAGCCAACCATTTTTTTTTTTTTTGAAGAAGGCGAATATGTATTAATATTAGACCAAATGGAAGCAAGAAGCTAAGTTTGGTGGAACAAGTAGTCAACAGGGATATAAAAGAAACAACAAGAATAAAAACGGGAGTACAATTCTTAAAGGATCACATCTCCATTCCACCCAGCTTCTACTATTATTTCCCCGGTATTTGCTCCATTCAAAAGTTTGTGAGATGATAATATCCACCGTTTTGTAGGGGAGACCGCCTTAATTTTGAAGAATTTGTCATTTCTTGCAAGCCAAATATTCCATAGTGTGGCATAAATGATCATTGTGAGAGTTTGTTTCTTCCTTGCAGTTACCCCATCATGCAACATAATCTAAGAGACCCCTTACCGTATTAACTTGCAAGTTTTGTAATCCACACCATCTATTGATCCAATGTAGTACTGTTTTGGAGAAGTCACATTCCACCATTAAGTGATTTACTGATTCGTTATGATTCCCACAGAGTAAACAGGTTGAGGATTGGACCATTATACCCCTATGAGAGAGTGCCTCGGAAACTGGAATTTTCTCTACATAGCCCGCCAAACAAAACATTTAACATTGAGGGGGATTGGTTTATCCCAGCATATTTGATAACTACAAGTGGAATGGTTTAGCTTAGAATCAATGATCCTTCTCACAATGTTAATAAGATACATGCCATCATTGTTGAGATTGAACCAGAATCCGTATTTTTTCAAAGATCTAAATTCCCAAGAGTTAAGGAGGTGAAACTGATGTAATTCAGCTGCAGTTTCTTGATTCATCGAGGTTTTTTTCCATTGCCACCTGAAGCCATTATTGCTTATTCTTTCCGTGAGCAAACATCTTTTCATTGTTTCCATTTCGTATAGAAGAGGAAAAAGGATTTGTAATGTTGCGTTTCCACACCAAACATCCTTCCAGAACAGAATTTTGCAGTTCGGTCTAGGTATAAGAGAGAAAAGGTTGTTTTTGTCTGTATTGATTTTTTATAGACTATCGACAACTTTATAGATGTTGCTCCATACCCCTTTTGTGTCTTTTCTCATGAGGTAGGTGGATAGCTTTCTCCATTCACCAGACCAAAGTCTTCCTTACTCTTTTTTAGTTGTTACCACCACTTGATGAGTAAAGCCAAATTTTGAGCCTTCAATGTACCCACTCCAAGGCTTCCATCTTTTTTTCTGCAACAACTTTTGTCAACCGACCCAATTAATTTTGCTTTTTTAACCTGTGCCACCTCATAGGAATCTGCACCTGAGTTGTTCAAGAGAATCTAAAATAACTTGTGGTGCTTTAAATAAGGATAGATAATAGGTAGGAAGGATTCTAAGTACGGATTTGATGAGTCTCAGTCGCCCCCCGAATGACAATGTAGTTGCCTTCCAAGAGGAAAGTTTTCGCTAAAATTCCTTCATTATGGGTTCACAATTATTTTTTACCAACATGTTGGTGCTAACAGGTACGCGCCGAGGTATGTAAAAGGGAGCGAGCTCTTTAGACATCCAAGAACTTGATCCATGCTTTGTAGGTCAATATTCATAGTGCCAATTCCGAACAGACAAGATTTGTCGAAATTTACTTTCATCCCTGAGGATATTTGAGAGCATTTGAGTATACATGAGAGATTTTGAATGCTGCCTCTATCCCAATTTCATACAAAGATGGCATTGTCAGCATAAATGTAACACCCGGATTCCCAGGTATTATTTTTTATTCTTTTATTTTTGGGTGATGTGAGGAGATTCGGCGAGTTGGAGTCTAAACTCGCCAAGTAGGATCGCGATTTTGCACGCGGGTTCGCGTCTGGACCCGGCTAGTCCAAGAGTGGACTCGGCGAGTCCATGCTGTTTAATGAAACCCTAATTTCCAGGGTTTGAGACGTATTTAAAGGGGCTTATGGCCGTCATTTGCGGCCACCAACCCCAGAGAGAAACCCTAAAGAGATCTTAAGCGTTTTGGGAGAGAGAGGAGGCCATTGTTAACCTTTGAAGCATTGTTTGGCAAGGCAAAGGAGGTTCTAGCTAAGAGGAGGCAAGGGAGGTGGACATCCTTCGAATTTGGAGCTCAGAGCATCACTTTGGAGGTAATATTTTGGCTCCCTTTTTGTTGTTATGGTGAACATGGGGGTTTAGGGTTTCTTGACCCCTTTGTTGGTTAGATTTGATGTCCATTTCGTCCCTATTTGTGATGAGGCTTGAAATGGGATCCATAGAGGTCTAGAGAAGCTTTATTCCTTAAGCTTTATGAGGATTCATGGGAGTTTTGACCAAGGGTTATGAGATATGGGGCTAAAACATCATATAGGAGCAAATAGATGTTGTTTGAGCATCAAGGTTTGGACTTAACGTGATTATCATGCTTGGGGAGGCCAGATCAATGATTGTATGGAACAGATCTGACCTCAGAAGTGGTTTTGAGTTTATGCATGGCATGAACTCGCCGAGTTTGAAGAACAGACTCAGCGAGTAGTATGAAGTTTGCTTGTAACCACTCAGTGAGTGGTCTTGTCGAGTTGAGGGAACGACTGAGTGAGTCAGGGTGAGTCGGGGGGACTGAGTCAAGCCGGAACTCGCCGAGTTGTTCTTGAGACTCGGCGAGTTGAGTCGTGGTGGCCCCGTGATTCATGCCAGGTGGAACTCGTCGAGTCAGGGAGGTACTCGGCGTGTCAAGAGAGGATCCAAGAGAGTTAGTGGACATGTATAGACTCGCCGAGTCGCCCTAGTGCGCTCTTCGAGTCCGGTTAAAGTTGACCGTTGACCTTGTTGACTTTTAGGGTTGAGTGCAGTTGTATTTATGAGTATATTACTTTGTGTGATTAGGCGGAGGCTAGATAACATTTATTCCGAGAGATATATTTACTGAGACATCGAGGTGAGTCTTCTCACTATACTTACCTAGAGTGGTATATTGTGTAGACCAGAGAGTCTTATGTGTTATGTATGAGATTCTGAGCTATGCGTTATGTGTATGTTGTATGTTGTTATAGACCGGACCGAAGGGTCCAACGATACAGACCGGGCCGGAGGGCCCAACGAGCTATGACCGGACCAGAGGGTCCAACGAGCTACGAGACTGGAGGGTGCTGCTGAGACATATCGACAGGAGGGTCGTATTATAGCCTTGAGTGGTGTATATGTTGTATGCGGTATATTTGGGGAACTCACTAAGAATTTATGCTTACAGTTGTTGTGTGATGTGTTTTAGGTACCAGTGATGAGCGCGGGAAGGCGCCGGCATGATCCGTACACACTTGAGGAGTTTATGTTTTGGATTATGGGGAGATGTCTTTGTGATAAATACATTTGAAACAATATGTTGAGGTTATTTTGTGAAAAATGATTGTTTTGAAAATGAAAATTTTGTTTTGAAAGTTTTACGTTGTTACAAGTTGGTATCAGAGCCTTGGTTTGAGGGATTCATATGCATTTTCGGGCGTATCTCAACTCAAACTGAAGAATTGAGAAGAATTTTATAATAAAGTAAAATTTTTGAAAAGGTAACAGAGTTTTGAGACAAACAAAGCAGAGCCGTGTGTACGATCAGCCAGCGCCCAAACGACGAATGCCCCAAAAGTACCCTTACTTTATGTGTTGTGAGATACGTTATATTATGCATGCTAGAGTAGGCTAAGTATACATATTAGGACTAGAGTGGCTTGATTTGTGATGCCTTAGCCTAGGAGTTTTCTGCTGCTGAGATGCTTTGAGGGCGAGTGATAGCAGTTAGGAGCTTATGAGAATAGAGTACTTGTAATCCAAGATCCAAGGAGGAGGACTTGAAGTGAATGCTGGTGCGGTGTGGTCAGTAATATTGGGCCCATACTACTGAAGACACCGGGTCAGTGGGCATTTCAAGTAAGAATCTTTTGGACGACGGAGGACAAGTAGGGTTGCGTCATCGAGTATGAGCATGTTCGATCGAATCTCTGATAATTTTTGTTGTATTTCAGAGACATCATGGTTAGGACTCGACACACACCTGAGACTAGTGGTGTCAGCGACGAGGAGATCCGTCAGATGATTCATGAGGAGGTGGCTGCTGCCATCCAGGCTGAGATTCCTGAGATGTTTGGAGACATCAAGACCACATTGATCGAGACTTTTAACGAGCGGTACGCAACGTTGACTGAGGCTGCTGCAGCTGCAGCTACTGCTGCTGTTGTTGCTGCCAAACCTCAGGGAGGTGACTCGTTGTTGTTCCGGGAGTTCAGCAACACGAAGCCACCAGAGTTCGACGGGACGCAGGACCCGATTGCCGCTATGAGGTGGATCTCTGACATCAACGGATGTTTCTATACGTGCTCTTGTCCAGAGCACTTGAGGGTTCGATTCGCCTTGAACCAGCTCCGCCTGGGAGCGAAGGAATGGTGGAAGTTCGTGACGGCAAAGTTTACTTTGGCTAAGATTTCTGAGGTGACCTGGAAGAGGTTCACCACTATGTTCCGAGATGAGTATGTTCCCCCGGTAGAGAAGGAACGGTTGATCCAGGAGTTCTTGACACTCAAGCAGGGTACTGATTCAGTGATAGTCATGACCAGGAAGTTCCATGAGAGGGCGATTGCCCTGAGCAGGTGTCGACTGAGCAGGCTCATATAAGCCGTTATCTGGGTGTTCTGAGGAGAGATATTCGGGAGTTCATGGCGAACTCGACTTACTGGACATTTGCTGAACTCCAGGAAAATGCCCGGAAGAGGGAGATCGAGCTGGAGACTCAGGCCAGGGAGGAGGCCGAGTCTCAAAGGATGGATCGGCGGCCGGCCCAGTCTCAGCCGGCAGCCAAGCGGGTTAGACCCGCTGATTCGAGATCTGGGGGCGCAAAGGGCCGCATTTGTGGGAAGTGCGGTAAGAGCCATGAGGGGTCGTGCAGGGCTGGGGTATGTTACAAGTGTGGGAAGGAGGGGCATATCGTGAGGGAATGCCCTAAGGGATTCTCGGTTTGCTTTCATTGCAACCAGACCGGCCATCGTAAGGCTGAGTGCCCGCAGCTTCTTCAGGGATCAGCGTAGGGATTTGCGCCTGCTGCTAGCATTACTGAGGCTCGGCCGGTGAAGGCCGAGGCCCCGAGGGCTCGTGGGAGAGCGTTTCAGTTGACCACGGAGGAGGTCTGCGTAGCGCCCGATGTTGTGGCTGGTATGTGTTTTCTTTTCATCTTTTATTTGAGTTGATATTTTATGCTTATATGATCATATGCGTAGGTACTTTTTCTTGTGAATTATGTGCCTGCATTGGTGTTATTTGACTCGGGTGCGAGTCGGTCGTTTGTTTCCATAGCATTTAGTAAGCATATTAGTACTAGTCGAGAGGCATTGGATCGGCCTCTACGAGTTTCCATAGCCGATGAGCGAGCAGTGTATGCTTCGGATGTGATTCGAGATGTGTCCTTGAGATCTTCGGTGTGGAGTTTCTGATAGATCTGGTCCCGATCGTGATGGGGGACGTGTGTGTGATAGTGGGTATGGATTGGCTGAGCCTTTATGGAGTTGTGATAGACTGCAAGCGTCAATTGGTGTCGATTCGAGACCCTAGTGGGGGAGTTCTTACAGTGTACGGTGAGCGTACGCGTTCGGGGTCAACATTTTGTTCGGCCGCCAGAGCGAGACAAAGTCTACAGCAGGGCTGTAGGGGTTTTGTGGCATATGTGATAGATGCGAGGGCTGATATTGAGAGACCGAAGTCAGTTGATGAGGTCCCGATAGTGCGTGAGTTTCCGGATGTGTTTCCAGAGGACTTGTCAGGTGCGCCTCCGAAGAGGCAGGTAGAGTTCGGTATTGAGTTGGTTCCAGGAGCTGCGCCTATCGCTAAGGCGCCGTATCGCCTTGCGCCTCCGGAGATGCAGGAGTTGTCCTAGCAGCTTCAAGAACTGCTGGGGAAGGGGTTTATCAGGCTGAGCAGTTCGCTTTGGGGAGCGCCTATCCTTTTTGTTAAGAAGAAGGATGGATCGCTCCGGATGTGCATCGATTATCGTGAGCTGAATAAGCTAACGGTCAAGAACCGTTACCCGTTGCTAAGGATCGATGATTTGTCTGATCAGTTGCAGGGATCATCTTGGTACTCCAAGATCGATTTGAGGTCTGGGTATCATCAGGTGAGGGTGCGGGAGGAGGACGTACAAAAGACAGCCTTCCGGACTCGTTATGGGCATTATGAATTCGTGGTGATGCCTTTCGGACTCACCAACGCACCCACGATGTTCATGGATCTCAAGAACAGGGTGTGCAGACCAATGTTGGACCGCTTGGTGAACGCGTTCATCGACGACATTCTGGTGTATTCGAGATCCAGAGAGCAGCATGAGGAGCATTTGAGGGAGATCCTCGGAGTTCTAAGATCGGAGAGGCTTTATGCCATGTTCTCCAAATGTGAGTTCTGGTTACGAGAGGTCCAATTTTTGGGGCATCTCGTTAACCAAAAGAGGATTTTAGTCGACCCGGCCAAGATTGAGGCGGTTTATGAGGTGGGAGGTGCCGAGATCACCCACCGAGATCAGGAGTTTTCTGGGATTGGCCGGCTATTATCGGAGATTTATTAAGGATTTCTCCAAGATCGTTGTGCCCCTCACCAAGTTGACCCGGAAGGGTGTTGCGTTTTCTTGGGGTCCGGAGCAACAGACCTCGTTCGAGACACTTCGCAGGAAGTTATGCGAAGCCCCAGTGTTAGCCCTTCCGGAAGGGATGGAGGATTTTGTGGTTTATTGTGATGCATCGATATCCGGATTGGGAGGAGTGCTTATGCAGAGGGGGCATGTGATAGCATATGCATCGAGGCAGCTTAAGCCTCATGAGTCGAGATATCCCACTCATGATTTGGAGCTGGGAGCGGTAGTGTTCGCTCTCAAGATCTGGCGACACTACCTGTACGGGGTTCGATGTACGATATACACGGACCAGAAGAGCTTGAAGTATTTGATGGATCAGCCCAACCTAAATATGCAACAGAGGAGGTGGTTGGATGTGGTCAACGATTATAATTGTGAGATCCTGTACCATCCAGGCAAGGCTAATGTTGTAGCCGATGCACTTAGCCGTAGGGCGGAGAGCGCCCCATTGCGAGATGTATGTTTGAGATTGACAGTGATGACCCCGGTTTTGGATGCTATTCGAGGGGCCCAGGGTGAGGTTGTGCAGCCTAAGAGCCAGAAGAGGGAACGAGTTGTCGAGCTGGTATCGGAGTTCGTTACCGATAGCCGGGGGCTTATGATATTTCAGGGTCGGATTTGGGTACCGTCTGTCACACCCCAAAACCGGAACGGCGGAAACGTTCTGGGGTGGATGACGTCATGTAAAGTATCACAACACATGCATTATAGTAAATCAAGTACAACAAAACATTGCATTAATAGTAATAGTTTTACATCGTTTACATTACAGTGTATCAAAGTATACAAACAAATATAGTAAGTACAGCAAGGTACTAAGCCATCTTCATCAACAGCTCCGGGGGTGTACCTGTTTAATTGCTGACCTGAGAATACAAGTTATTTGAAAAGCGAGTATCATCATTTTTACAAAGGCTAGTGAGTTCATAAGTATTTAGTGACATTTATTCAAATAACTTTATAATGTAGTAGTTGAAGTGTTTACAGTGCATTAGGGTTCTTTCCAGAAAATCCTATATTTTCTTTAATAAAAGCAGCCTTCTACCAAGACTGGTCAGTGTTATGTGGTAAAAGTAGTTTTTCCCTTAATTGCTATCATTATCAAAGTACGGAATTTGATTATCGAAGAAAGCAGAGACAACAGGGAAATAACATAAGCCTCAATAGTGAGGACTGCTGACTAAGGCAAAGGAATCATAGACTCCAGGAGAGTATCGAACAAACGACATGCCTGGTTCAGTCTAACAAATAGAGACTCAGACCCCAGAAGGTACCAAATGAAAGGTACAGCTGGTAAGGCCTAAAACAATGAATACAGACCCCAAACAGTATCAAATGAAAGATACGTCTCGTAAGGTCAAAACAAAGAAAGCAGACCCCAGACAGTATCAAATGAAGGATACGTCTTGTAAGGTCAAAACAGAGAAGACAGACCCCATCCAGTATCAAATGAAAGATACGTGTTGTAAGGTCAAAACAGTGTGACTCTGAAAATGAATTACCAGAATACAGTGTAAATTGCTGGCGAAATACCGTTACCTTAAGGCCAATGAGTTATAAGGTAACCCGGGAGACTCGTAACCATACTGACTAGAGTACCAGACGCCCTACAAGCGTCTAAAAATATGACATTGTCACCCCTTGGCTTGGTAGGCCGTGGACTGTAGCTAGCAGTCAGGGTGCGGGGGTGTCCATCCCGTATAGATCTATACACACAATGTCCGCTCTCCCTACAGGAGACTTTGGTTACCAACTAGACGACGGAGAAGGCCGTGTCCTGAAGATGTGTGACAACCCAAGTTGTCCCGTTACATTTCCCCGTTACCGTTAACGAAATATTCCACTGTATAAAAGTTCCGTTAAATAGAGGGCATCAATTTAATAAACATTCCATTTGGTTACCTTTAACATGCCGTTAAGTCGTGATAAAAGGGAATAAAAACACAAGACACACATTTTCATTCATTTGGAAAATGTCAAGTTTTATTATTACGACCACTAAATCGGGTGCGACCAAAAGCCCCGTTTAACGGCAGTATCGGGTAAAATTCCACTGAGCCCCGACTGTGAAACCTATATAAGGGTGAGTGGAGTCAAATGGGATACTTTTTACACTCTCTCTCTCTATACTCTCTCTCTGTAGACCCGTTTTCGCCCCGAATTCGCAACCAAACGCTTCCAAATTGTAAGTCCGCTTACCCTAACTTATTCTAAGCGTATTGATTTATGTTTATAGCCCAAAAATCATCCAAGAAGACATAAGATAAGGAGTTTACGGCCCAGGAACATTCTAGGGACGTAAACCCCTAAAAAGGTGTCAAAAATGCCTTTAAACTTGACCATGAGCTTAGAAACTATTAGGGGATATAGCCTAGGGGGGTTTAAACACTAAAATGCATGGATTTAAGACTCAAAGAAGAGTTTACGGCCCAAGCACATGCTTAGGCCGTAAACTCCACAAGTTAGGGTCCCAAATGTGCACCAAACTCATCCTAGGGCTTATTACATATTTTAGGGACTTATTTCTTTGAGTTTAGGACACTAGAACACTCCAAAATGAATTAAAGAAAGGAGTTTACGGCCCATGAATAGTCAAGGCCGTAAACTCCCTAAATCATGCCCAAAAGTGTGATTTTTGCCCCCCTAATGGCCTTAGACATTTACCATAAAATGCTAGAATGGAATTAAAGGCTTAAACACAAGAAAAATGAGACATTTCTTGGAGTTTACGGCCCGAACATTATCTAGGCCGTAAACTCCCCAAAATCCCCTCAAATGTTAGTTTTAATCCTCCAAAATAACATCACACTTCATTAGAAATCACTAGAAAGGCATTAGAGGCTTGAAACTTCACTAAACTCAAAGATTGAGAGTTTACGGCCGTAAACTCCCTTGGGAGAGTTCTTAGGCCGTAAACTCCTATAAAATACCTTTAGAAGCCTCAAATCCAATCATGCCTTTGATGAAAAGTGCTTAGAATAAATCAAGGTACAAGCTAGAAGCATCAAAACCCCAAGAATAGAACCTTGGGAGTTTACAGCCGTAAACTCCCTTAGGTTGGGCCGTAAACTCCTTGTTTGGTCCATATTGATGCTTTAAACCCCTTTACACCCTTGATACTTGAGCATAGCAAAGTCCCACAGCTAATAGGAGACCCTTAGCACCCTTAAACGCTACCCGGGACCCCAAACACTCAACCAAAAGTGTTTTCCACTCCTTTGAGTGTGTATAATTGTTTTATTAGTATATTATATGCTAATTGTATGTGAACATATGTTATCATATGTTAAAATAGGTCCTTGTGTGTGTTCAAGTCCTTGCGTGACCCCGAACGCCTAAACGGCACTACCGTCGGACCTACTTATACCAGGTGAGTTCATACCCCTGAAAGAACCTTTTTAATGCTTTTAAATGTTTTCATAGGGGGGGATTACAAGTTAAACATGCCAGTTATCATATCAATCACATGTGATTGATAACCCGCATGCACAAGATTTTACCACTGTACACTGTTTTACCGAGTAGGACACTATAAATGGCTTTCAAAAAGGGTTTTTAAATTTGTCCAAGTTCTTACTTTTGATAGCTTATCAAAGACTCATTTCAACTGATTTACAAAAGATTCTCAAAGATTTCTAAAGATTTTCACACCTATTTTATCAAGGAATACAAATGCGATTTTTCCTGAGTAACAAAATCTTTAAGGGTTTTCATGAATACTTATAATTGTTAGATACCACTGCTTCGCTTATACTTATTTTATGCTCCTACTCTGTAATGTTTTTGCTTGTACCTGAAGTCACTTATACCTGATAACTCTTATACTTATTTACCCTCTTACTTAGTGATACGATTCTACTTCGCTTGTATTTGAGATCGACTTTACTTCACTTATACTTGATACGCTCTTACTTCACTTGTGGTCATATCTACTTCGCGATGCGCCTATACTTATTCGACACTTATACTTCACTTGCGACCGCTCTTGCTTCACTTATTAGACACTCCTACTTCACGAGAATCACTTTCACTTGATACCCACTTAGTCATAGTTAGATGTATGTCCGTACTTATATAGGTATATATAAGTAATGACTGAAAGACTTAGGAAGGCTCATCGGCCCTATTTCCTTTTCTTCGTTGAGATGTGGTCTGGTGGGATCGGGTAGCCGTCCGAAGGTCGTTTGGTCGATTAGTTAAATACTATGTATATGAGTATGGACATATAGGGAATTCTCTAGTCAAGTCAATTAAGAGTCTCTTCTTCTATTCTACACTCACTTTAGAAACACACTACCCACTGCTTGGAAGTCTCTACCTCTAGGATATCACTTGTGTTAGAAACCCACTCCCCTCAAGAAACACACTATTCTCTATTTGGGATGCATCTTCGGGACGCGGCCTTCTCCGTCGTCTAGTTGGTAACCAGAGTCTCCTGTAGGGAGAGCGGACATTGTGTGTATAGGCCTATACGGGATTGACAACCCCGCACCCTGACTGCTAGCTACAGTCCACGGCCCACCAAGCCAAGGGGTGACAAATGTCACATTATATAGATGCTTGTAGGGCGTCTGGAACTCTAGTCAGTATGGTTACGAGTATTCTGGGTTGCCTTATAATTCATGGCTTTAAGGTAACGGTATTTTCGTCAGCGATTTACACTGTATGCTGATGTTACTTTTCAGAGTCACTCTGTTTCGACCTTGCTAGCTGTATCTTTCATTTGATACTGTCTGGGGTCTATAATCTCTGTTTCGACCTTGCTAGCTGTATCTTTCATTTGATACTGTCTGGGGTCTATAGTCTCTGTTTCGACCTTGCTAGCTGTATCTTTCATTTGATACTGTCTGGGGTCTATAGTCTCTGTTTCGACCTCGCTAGCTGTATCTTTCATTTGATACTGTCTGGGGTCTATAATCTCTGTTTCGACCTTGCTAGCTGTATCTTTCATTTGATACTGTCTGGGGTCTATAGTCTCTGTTTCGACCTTGCTAGCTGTATCTTTCAATTGATACTGTCTGGGGTCCGTAGTCTTTGTTCTGACCTTGTGAGAGATACCTTTCATTTGGTATCGTCTTCGGTCTATATTTACTGTTTTAGACCTTACCAGCTGTGCCTTTCGTTTGGTACCTTCTGTGGTCTATGTCTCCCCTTTGTTAGACTGAACCAGGCATGTCGTCAGTTCGATGCCCTCCTGGAGTCTATGATTCCTTGCGTTAGTCGGCAGTCCTCACTGCTGAGGCACATGTTATTCCCCTGATGTCTCCTGCTTTCTTAAATAATCAAATTCAATATTTTGATAGCAATGTCAATTAAGGGAAAACTACCTCTTACCACAATGCACTGAAACAGTCTTAGTAGAAGGCTGCTTTATTTAAAGAAAATATAGGATTTTCTGGAAAGGACACTGAAGCACTAAAAGCACTTAAACTACTACTTATTAAAGTTATTTGACTAAATGACACTAAATGCTTATGAACTCACCAGCATTTGTAAAAATGCTGATACTCGCTTTTCAAATAACTTGTAATCTCAGGTAAGCAATTAGACAGGTACATCCCCGGAGCTGCTGATGAAGATGGCCTAAGTACCTTGTTGCACTTTATATATGTTGCTTGTATTACTTTGATACTATGTAATGTAACCATGTAAAATTATTATTATTAATGCAATGTTTTGTTGTACTTTGATTACTATATGCATGTGTTGTGATACTTAACATGACGTCATCCACCCCAGAACGTTTCCGCCGTTCCGGTTTTGGGGTGTGACAAGATGCATCCCAAATAGTGGGTAGAGACTTCCAAATAGTGGGTTTCTAATGTAAGTGTAGACTAGAGGTAGAGACTCTTAACTGAACTGACTAGATCATTCCTGTACGCCCATACTCATATACATAGTATATAACTAATGAACCAAACGACCTTCGGATGGCCATCCGATCCCACCAGACCACATCTCAACGAAGAAAAGGAAATAGGGTGGACGAGCCTTCCTAAGTCTTTCAATCATTATTTATATGTACCTATACAAGTACAAACATACATCTAACTACTACTGAGTGTGTATTAAGTGGAAACGTGTCATTCTGGTGTGAATTGATACAGTGTGGAATAAATCGAGTCATGAAATATAAGCATACAGAGTGGGATAATCGAATCGTGAAGTATAAGTGTACCAAGTATAAGCGTATAGCGAAGTGGAAACGACAACTAGTGAAGTAAAAGCGTCTATCAAGTATAAGAGGCTACCAGTATAAGCGATATAGAGAGAATAACAGGTATAAGCGTATCACGAAGGAAAAAGCGTTATCAAGTAGGAGTTTTAAATAAGTAAAAGCGAAGCAGCAGTAACAAACTAGTAAAGGTATACATTGTAAAAGGGAACTTCAGTGAAAACCTTGGAAAAACCTTTATACTCAGGGAAAATCACATTTGGTAATCTTTAATAAAATAAGTTTGAAAAGCTTTAAAAAACCTTGGAACTTTTATAACCAGTGTAAAAGGAATTCAGACAAAACAGACTAAGTAAGAGTTTTGAATAAGTGAATACATTTTAGAAAACCATATAGTGTCCTACTCGGTAAAACGGTTTATAGTGTGGTAAATCATTGTGCATGCGGGTTATCAATCACATGTGAGTGATATGATAACTGGCATGTATAACTTGTATTCCCCCCCTATGAAACATGTAAAAACATTTAAAATGTTCATTTAGGGGTATGAACTCACCTGGTCAAAGTCGGTCTGACGAAGGTGCCGTTTGGGCGTTCGGTGTCACGTAAGGACTCGAACACACTCAATGACCTATTTAACATATGATAACATATTTTCACATACAATTAGTATATTTAATACTAAGTAACACGTATACGCACTCAAAGGAGCGGAAAACACTTTGGTTAAGTGTTTGGGGTGTTCCGGGTAGCGTCTAAAGGTGTGTATGGCTTAGGAATGGAGTTTACTCTCCGAGAGTAAACCCTTAATATGTTGTTTACGGCCCATGGACTATTCACCATGAGTTTACGGCCGTAAGCTCATGGTGAAGGGTTCTAATGTGTTTTAAGGCTTCAATCTTGATAGTGTGATTTTTCTAGGTCCAATTCCAAAAGGCATGAGTGGGTTTAAGGTCTTTAAGGGCATCTTAATGGAGTTTACGGCCCAGGGACAACTCCTAAGGGAGTTTACGACCGTAAACTCTCATTCCTTGAGTTTATTGAAGTTTCGAGCCCCTAATACCTTGCTAGTAATTTCTAATGAAGTGTGAGGCCATTTGGGGGAATTAAAACTGTCATTTGGGCATGTTTAGGGGTGTTTAGGGCCTCGGTACATACCTGGGCTGTAAACTCCCTTTAATCCCCCAAATCTTTGTGTTTAAATGGTTTAAACCCGAAATGTTAAGCCCCTAATTTATGTATTAAGTCCAAGGGTGGTTTGGGAGTGTTTTTGGGGCTTTTTGACATGTTTAAGAGGTGTTTACGGCCTTGAAATATGCCTGGGCCGTAAACTCTCTTTTAGCCCCTAAAATCATGTGATTTAATGTTTAAACACTCCTAGGCAAATCCCTTAATTTATTTCCAAGCCTTTAGGGACTTTTGGGGGTCATTTTGGCCTTTATTTAGGGGTTTACGGCCTAAGGAGGAGCTTAGGTCGTAAACTCCTCTTCCTTAGCTTCTAAGTCCAATTTTTAAGCTATAAACACAAATCAATATGTTTAGAACAAGCTAGGATAAGCGGACTTACGATTTGGAAGCGTTTGGTTGCGGATTTGACTCGAAAACGGGTCTAGAGAGAGAGTATAGAGAGAGAGGGTGGAAAAGCTCCAAATGGAGTTTACTCCCCCTTATATATGGGTGGGAGTTGGAGCTCAGTGGAATTCTACCCAATACTGCCGTTAGACGGGGCTTTTGGTCGCACTCGATTTAGTGTCGTAATAATAAAAACTAACTTTTTCCAATAAAATGGAAATGTGTGTTATGTGTTTTTATTCCCTTTTATCACGACTTAACGGCATATTAAATATAAACAAATGAAATGTTTATTTAATTGACGACCTCTAATTAACAGAACTTTTATAAACTGGAGTATTCCATTAATGGTAACGGGGAAATGTAACGGAACAATTTGGGTTGTCACATCATCCCCCCGTTAGAGGGAATTTCGTCCCGAAATTCAGGTATAGTTAAAGAAGTAGGTATGAATGGCCAGGTAGAGGTAAGAAAGTACTTCCTATACGGTTTGTCCTCGCATTCCCAAGTGAACTCTAGTCTGTGTTTGTCATTCTAACAGACCTTCACGTACGGGATGCGGATTCTGTCTCGTGTGGCTAGTGGGTTCCAACTGGTGTATCTACGAGGTTAGGGTTCTCAATGGTTTCTATCGATATGAGTGGGGTATGAAGAGTGATGTCGGGAAATCGCATATCTAGTCTAAGAATTAGATCGATCAGGTGTGAGTCTTGTGGTATATCCGAAGGTAGTAGTGGTCTGAAAAGGGTTGGACCAAATCTCCATGAGAATTCTCATATGGTCCTAAGCTCTCGGAATGGTAGAGCTTTTCAGTACTAAGAACATAGTGTACTTCTATGGCAAGATCATCACTGGCGTGATCGCCATTTCGAAGTTCCTAACGTTCTCACTCGTACTATGTGTGTAGTCCTTTAGGTTGGTTCTTAGGAATCTCGAGTGGTCTTTCGGTTTCGTGTTTCCTATCAACTGGCTGACAGAGACTTTCTAGGTCGTCGAGTGGGTTGCATGACTATGGTTATCGGTTTGCTGTAGAGTGTCTATCTCAAGCTTGTGCAAAATGAATCTACACTAAAGGCTCTTGAGATGCGGAAACTCTGAGGGTCGGGGAGATATAGTTTCACCAGACGAGTGTTAGACTATCTCGGGAGGTGGTTCTACTATCTATGCGTGAGATAGTATTTGTGGAACACCTAATAGTCCAAGGATTTTCCAAGGCTTTGGTTTATTCCGGTGCGGAAAGCGCATGTTCCTGCATAACCCTTCGACTAACACCAGGGCTAGCGTCCAGTCGATAATCTCTTCCGGATCTGCGTCACGAGGTTTAACACAACTACTTTCGCACTTTGACCAAGTATTCTTGGCTACGAAGGTTATCCTGTGGTTCTCGGTGTCCTAGTGTTTACTTCGGAAAAATGTATTTTATCGTCTACAGGGGGACGACGGTTTTCTCCATGCAAGAGGGTGGAGGATGATAGGCACTGTTTGTCTATAACAGGGTGGACGAAGTGCCTAAGTAGTGAGAACATCTACTGTAACTACTCTTCCGAAGGTTCCGAGTTTCCTCGGTCTAAGTCAAATCTAGTGAGTATAGAGTCTCATTGCTCGGAACTTTAAAAGCTCAACCCGCGGTGATTCTCTTGACTCCGGCTCCTATGTTATGGAATAGGGTGAAGGGTTTTGCTAACAGGTTCATGGTAGAGCTCATACTTAGCCTAACCACCAATACTTGGTGTATGCAGGCAGTATACAATTGAGGTCGGTAGGATGTTTAGCTGTGCGACTCCACCCCAAACCCACAACCCAACGAGGAACAGGGAGTAGGGAGGAAACACACACCTTAAATCTTTTTGATCTCAATTATATGCCACCTTTATGCATATGTCGAGTTATAGTGGTCAGTCTCATGAGTTCTGTTCTCTAGGTTCACGAACCGGATGTGCGAGGTGCGAAGGGTCTCCCGGGGGAATCTACGGAGTATGCTCCAGATGGTTATTGTCTTCTGAAGTATCTACAGTGTCTTTTGTTTCGGTATTCATCTGACTAAGAGGCGTCGGTCAACGGCACGCGGTACCCTTTCTTGGGTACTTCGGAAGGTTTGAGATAAGAGAGACGATTGACGGATCGCATTAGGTTTGATTATTTGTGTTAGGTTTAGGTTCGGGAGAACCTTTATTTGCCGACATGGCTATGGAGAAAGTTCTTTTTACACAACACTAAGAATGTACACATGGTTGCACGATGTCGAACCATGATCAATAGGGTCGTCGAAGACTCCGACATGATGTATAATGAAGATCGATAGAGTCATGTGCCGAATAGGCACACAAGTTCTAGGCGTCTCGAGTTTCGTCCTGTGTATCCCTACCGCGGAGACCTGGGCCGATAGAGTCGACGCGGAACTATAGAGAGTTCTAGGTGTTTCCGAATAGAGTACCTTTTCATGAATGGATTCTCACGAGGCATTACTATAATCGCCTCACATATACTAGTCATGTATATTTAAGGTGGGGAGGACTTTTGACTGAGCGACCCCGCCCTAAATCCACAACGAAACGAGGAACAGGAAATGAGGTGGCATTCGCTCACTCTAGGTCTGTCCATCTTAAATATACATGGCCATAATATATATGTTTAGCCATTATAGTTTTACCTGATGAATTTTTAAATCTTATAACAGTGCTGCGACTTTCGCCTTACTGGGAAGAATTTACATTTTGAATTAATCTTTTATTTTTTTAGTTTAGTTATCCGAGATCGAGAGACGTACCATAAATCTACCGAGTTCCTTGACGCTTCTCCCTAAGCAGTAGAGTCAGGCTCTTTCTGTGTCTTTGTTGTTTCCTTCAGTTGGGCAATCCTTCTTGAAGTGTCCACTCTCACCACATAGATGGCAAACTGGATTGGTCGTCACTTTGGTGATTGATGCAATACGCTCCACCGGAGTTCTGCATACACGAGCAGTATGCCCCTTCATGTTACACCTAGCACAATAGTGTTCCCGACAGGCACCATGATGATGGTAGATGCACTTGCTGTAGTGGGGTAGGTCTCCTAGGTATGGTCTTCTTGAGGTCGGGAGGGAAGGATTGACAGGAGTCTTAGCTGTCTCAGCTCGTTGCCCTTCGAAAGGTCCTTAAGCCAAGGTACTTCCCTCCTCAATCTTGAGCTTTCTCTTTAGTGGGTTCGGTTGAGGTTCTTGGATGACTGGGTAAGAAGGTGTTGGTTGCTGCCGTCCATCGCCAGGGTCAAAAATCCTGACAGAGCCCTTGCTAAC
Source organism: Lactuca sativa (assembly GCF_002870075.4). Classification (NCBI taxonomy): domain Eukaryota; kingdom Viridiplantae; phylum Streptophyta; class Magnoliopsida; order Asterales; family Asteraceae; genus Lactuca; species Lactuca sativa. Next base: position 172,789,100 of record NC_056628.2, read on the forward strand.
ATTTGCGGTGTTAGCATTTAGGTGAGCCATGACAGCTGCTACGGCTGCGGAGACTGCAGCTTGAAACGTAGCTTCATCGAATAAGAGAGTGGGTTTCTTGCTTGAGGACTGGTTATGCTTCTTCGGTGGCATGGTTTTTCCTACACGGAAAGGAATACAAGGTAATGAGAGACGACGGTTAACCCTGGACATTTCTGTCCTTAACGTATTAGGCATAAATTTTTCCGTGCCTCTGGTACTGGTTGTCTGAGTGTCGACCTACATCCCTATGATGTAGTCCTGGTATTCAAGGTAGGTGTACGAGTATCGGAAGAAGGCTATAAGATGCAAGTTGTTCCTACTACATCACCTTTATACTGGGAAAGGTTTCACTCTCCGATCTGGAGAGATTTGAGAATGGTTAGGAACGAAACGGCGGAAGGAGAGGTTCATGGCTAAACACTCTCAATAGAGGTGCGGGGATCTACCCTAATCGTGTATCTGGCAACGGGAAACGACGATTTACCTAACACATAGCGTGAGTAGTGTAACCACTAACTCACTAAATTGTATTATTTTATGGGTGTATTAGCGTGACGAACACGAGGGAAAGACACTTCCCGGGTTCCATGTACTGGCTCCCTCGGTCTGCCTCGTATCTTTGACTGGAATCGGCATTGGTTTCCTTCGGGTAGTTTCCTAGGGTTCTCTTCTCGTATGGACATATTGAATTTCTATTTTACCTCACTTCCGAATCCAGCAATGGGTGTCATCACCTCATAAAGGGTGACTGGGAATCTCGGAAGTTTAGGCAAATTTCGCACCGGCGTCCCTAGAAGAATATAAGCACTTGGTGCATTCAATAGTCTCGACCCAGTTCATTTATTTCCGAACAGGAAATCTTCTCAATGAACCTCTTCTGGGCCTAAATCAACTTCTCTGTCATGCACTGAAGTGGATAGGGTTGTCTACAGGGTTCGTGCGAGAATGGAAATGTCTAAAGAATCCTAAGAGATTATTAACATTTCACTAGATGATCCATATCGAGTCCTACTACAATTACACAGAGTATACAAATCATATATAACTTAGATCCGATAGGCCTTCGAATATGTGATACTACTCTATATCCACATCCCAACGAGGAAAAGGAAGTAAAGCGAAACCACACATTCTTAGCCTATGGGATCCTTATTATATATAACCTTGGGAGTACACCCTCTGTAGTTTTAGGTATATCAATAAGGATCTTTTTAGTTCTACACACAAAGTTGTTTATGCATCCTAAAATACCCCTATGGTATTTTAATTCTTGTTTGTTTCTTATCTTCTGAGTATCATTCTGGGATTAGTGTGAATCTTTTAGCGTTCTAAAATACTCCTATAGTATTTTAACTTTATGTTTGGCTCTAGCAATCCTAGTTGGTATGTTTCAGACCTGTTGTACACCACTATCACTCTCAAGCACATGTTCATCGCATCTCAGATAAATGTAGTTGATCAGGTTACATTTATCCTAACTTACGTTTACATAACTGCCTAGGTTTGACGGTAATGCTCAACATCCGAAGACTTTTATGCTTGTTGTTCTTGTGATACTTGTGTTCGAGTGTTTAGGTTTTGGATGTTATTATACTTTGGTAAAATATGGTTATATTTTAAAGTATAATTCTTGGTCAGAGTGTTTTATCCCATTGTATTTATAGGCTGTATATCTTTTATGAATTGATATACTTAGCTCACTATAAACAATGCTCTGATACCAATCTGTCACACCCCAAAACCGGAATGGCGGAAACGTTCTGGGGTGGATGACGTTATGTAAAGTATCACAACACATGCATTATAGTAAATCAAGTACAACAAAACATTTCATTAATAATAATAGTTTTACATGGTTTACATTACAATGTATCAAAGTATACAAACAAATATAGTAAGTACAGCAAGGTACTAAGCCATCTTCATCAACAGCTCCGGGGGTGTACCTGTCTAATTGCTGACCTGAGAATACAAGTTATTTGAAAAGCGAGTATCAGCATTTTTACAAATGCTGGTGAGTTCATAAGTATTTAGTGACATTTATTCAAATAACTTTATAATGTAATAGTTTAAGTGTTTACAGTGCATTAGGGTTCTTTCCAGAAAATCCTATATTTTGTTTAATAAAAGCAGCCTTCTACCAAGACTGGTCAGTGTTATGTGGTAAAAGTAGTTTTTCCCTTAAATGCTATCATTATCAAACTACAAAATTTGATTATTGAAGAAAGTAGAGACAACATGGAAATAACATAAGCCTCAGCAGTGAGGACTGCTGACTAAGGCAAAGGAATCATAGACTCCAGGAGAGTATCGAACAAACGACACGCCTGGTTTAGTCTAACAAATAGAGACTCAGACGCCAGAAGGTACCAAATGAATGGTACAACTGGTAAGGCCTAAAACAATGAATACATACCCCAGATAGTATCAAATGAAAGATATGTCTCGTAAGGTCAAAACAGAGAAAGCAGACCCCAGACAGTATCAAATGAAGGATATGTCTTGTAAGGTCAAAACAGAGAAGACAGACCCTAGACAGTATCAAATGAAAGATACGTCTTGTAAGGTCAAAACTGTGTGACTCTGAAAATGAATTACCAGCATACAGTGTAAATTGCTGGCGAAATACCGTTACCTTAAGGCCAATGAATTATAAGGTAACACGGGATTCTCGTAACCAGACTGACTAGAGTACCAGACGCCCTACAAGCGTCTAAAATATGACATTTGTCACCCCTTGGCTTGGTAGGCCGTGGACTGTAGCTAGCAGTCAGGGTGCAGGGGCGTCAATCCCGTATAGATCTATACACACAATGTCCGCTCTCCCTACAGGAGACTCTGGTTACCAACTAAACGACGGAGAAGGCCGTGTTCTGAAGATGCATCCCAAATAGTGGGTTTCTAATGTAAGTGTAGACTAGAGGTAGAGACTCTTAACTGAACTGACTAGAGCATTCGTGTACGCCCATACTCATTTACATAGTATATAACTAATGAACCAAACGACCTTCGGACGGCCATCCGATCCCACCAGACCACATCTCAACGAAGAAAAGGAAATAAGGTGGACGAGCCTTCCTAAGTCTTTCAATCATTATTTATATGTACCTATACAAGTACAGACATACATCTAGCTACTACTAAGTGTGTATTAAGTGGAAACGTGTCATTGTGGTGTGAATTGATACATGTGGAATAAATCGAGTCATGAAATATAAGCATACAGAGTGGGATAATCGAATCGTGAAGTATAAGTGTACCAAGTATAAGCGTATCGCGAAGTGGAAACGACAACTAGTGAAGTAAAAGCGTCTATCAAGTATAAGAGGCTACCAGTATAAGCGATATAGAGACAATAACCGGTATAAGCGTATCACGAAGGAAAAAGCGTTATCAAGTAGGAGTTTTAAATAAGTAAAAGCGAAGCAGCAGTAACAAACTAGTAAAGGTATACATTGTAAAAGGGAACTTCAGTGAAAACCTTGGAAAAACCTTTATACTCAGGGAAAATCACATTTGGTAATCTTTAATAAAATAAGTTTGAAAAGCTTTAAAAAGCCTTGGAACTTTTATAACCAGTGTAAAATGAATTCAGACAAAACAGACTAAGTAAGAGTTTTGAATAAGTGAATACATTTTAGAAAACCATATAGCATCCTACTCGGTAAAACGGTTTACAGTGTGGTAAATCATTGTGCATGCGGGTTATCAATCACATGTGAGTGATATGATAACTGGCATGTTTAACTTGTATTCCCCCCATATAAAACATGTAAAAACATTTAAAAGGTTCATCAGGGGTATGAACTCACCTGGTGTAAGTAGGTCCGACGAAGGTGCCGTTTGGGCGTTCGGTGTCACGTAAGGACTCGAAGACACTCAATGACCTATTTAACATATGATAACATATGTTCACATACAATTAGTATATTTAATACTAATTAACACGTATACGCACTCAAAGGAGTGGAAAACACTTTGGTTAAGTGTTTGGGGTGTCCCGGATAGCGTCTAAAGGTGTGTATGGCTTTGGAATGGAGTTTACTCTCCGAGAGTAAACCCTTAATATGTTCTTTACGGCCCAGGGACTATTCACCATGAGTTTACGGCCGTAAATGGCCGTAAACTCATGGTGAAGGGTTCTAGTGTGTTTTAAGGCTTCAATCTTGATAGTGGGATTTTTCTAGGTCAAATTCCAAAAGGCATAAGTGGGTTTAAGGTCTTTAAGGGCATCTTAATGGAGTTTACGGCCCAGGGATAACTCCTAAGGGAGTTTACGGCCGTAAACTCTCATTCCTTGTGTTTATTGAAGTTTCGGGCCCCTAATACCTTGCTAGTAATTTCTAATGAAGTGTGAGGCCATTTGGGGGAATTAAAACTATCATTTGGGCATGTTTAGGGGTGTTTATGGCCTTGGTACATGCCTGGGCCGTAAACTCCCTTTAATCCCCCAAATTTTTTTTGTTTAAATGGTTTAAACCCGAAATGTTAAGCCCCTAATTAATGTATTAAGTCCAAGGGTGGTTTGGGAGTGTTTTTGGGGCATTTTGACATGTTTAAGAGGTGTTTACGGCCTTGGCATATGCCTGGGCCGTAAACTCTCTTTTACCCCCTAAAATTTTGTGATTTAATGTTTAAACACTCCTAGGCAAATCCCTTAATTTATTTCCAAGCCTTTAGGGACTTTTGGGGGTCATTTTGGCCTTTATTTAGGGGTTTACGGCCTAAGGAGGAGCTTAGGCCGTAAACTCCTCTTCCTTAGCTTCTAAGTCCGGTTTTTAAGCTATAAACACGAATCAATATGTTTAGAACAAGCTAGGATAAGCGGACTTACGATTTGGAAGCGTTTGGTTGCGGATTTGGCTCGAAAACGGGTCTAGAGAGAGAGTATAGAGAGAGAGGGTGGAAAAGCTCCAAATGGAGTTTACTCCCCCTTATATATGGGTGGGAGTTGGAGCTCAGTGGAATTCTACCCAATACTGTCGTTAGACGGGGCTTTTGGTCGCACCCGATTTAGTGTCGTAATAATAAAAACTAACTTTTTCCAATTAAATGGAAATGTGTGTTATGTGTTTTTATTCCCTTTTATCACGACTTAACGGCATATTAAATATAAACAAATGAAATGTTTATTTAATTGACGACCTCTAATTAACGAAACTTTTATAAACTGGAGTATTCTGTTAACGGTAACAAGGAAATGTAACGGAACAATTTGGGTTGTCATACCGTCCGTGGGCGGGATGCGTACCATTTTGATGGAGGAGGCTCATGGATCAAAATTCTCGATCCATCCCGGGGCCACTAAGATGTTTTTGGACCTGAAAAAGGATTACTCGTGGCCCTATATGAAGGGGGATGTCGCATGGTTTGTAGAGAGATGCTTGACCTGTCGCAGGGTTAAGGCCGAGCATCAGCGTCCACATGGTAAGTTGCAGCCATTAGAGATTCCCGAATGGAAATGGGAACATATTACCATGGACTTCATCACCAAATTGCCAAGAACTGCGAGGGGTGTCGATGCAATTTGGGTGATTGTGGATAGTTTGACAAAGAGTGCTCACTTCCTGGCCATCAGTGAGAGCTCTTCCGCAGAGAAGTTGGCGGAGACGTACGTGAGAGAGGTGGTATCGCGGCATGGAGTGCCGATTTCGATAGTCTCAGATCGAGATGTACGTTTCACTTCCAGATTCTGGAAGAAGTTTCATGAGGAATTGGGTACGAAACTGCATTTTAGTACTGCGTACCACCCACAGACCGACGAGCAGACTGAACGGATGATTCAGACGCTCGAGGACATGCTCCGAGCATGTGTGTTGGATTTCGGCGGAAGTTGGGACACGTATTTGCCCTTGGCAGAGTTCTCTTACAACAACATCCATCATTCGAGCATTGGCATGCCGCCCTTTGAGCTGTTGTATGGGAGGAAGTGTCGGACCCCTATCTGCTGGGGAGAAGTAGGGCAGCGCGTGATGGGTAGTACCAAGATTGTGCTTCAGACGATAGAGAAAATCCAACAGGTCAGACAGAGGTTGTTGACCGCTCAGAGTCGTCAGAAGAGTTATGCGGACAGACGCCGGTCCGAGCTTGAGTTTCAGGTCGGCAACTTTGTGCTCCTGAAGGTCTCTCCTTGGAAAGGAGTGATGCAATTCAGGAAGAGGGGCAAGTTGGGGCCCCGATATATTGGTCCTTTCAGGGTGATCGCGAGGGTAGGGAGGGTAGCCTATCGTTTGGAGTTGCCAACAGAGTTGGGTCAGATTCACGATACTTTCCACATGTCCCAGTTGCGAAACTGCATAGCCGACGAGTCGGCAGTAGTGCCACTAGTAGATATTCAGGTGGATGTGAGCCTGAATTATGTTGAGAGACCAGTGTCGATCAGAGATCGGAAGATCAAGGTCCTGAGGAATAAAGAGGTGCCACTTGTGCAGGTCCAGTGGCAGCATCGGAAAGGGTCAGAGTTAACTTGGGAGCCGAAGCGTGAGATGCGTGAGCAGCATCCAGAGTTATTTGTAGAGTGACACTTCGAGGGCGAAGTCTGATTCTAGTGGGGGAGAATTGTAACACCCGGATTCCTAGGTATTATTTTTTATTTTTTTATTTTTGGGTGATGTGAGGAGACTCGGCGAGTCCAAGAGTGGACTCAGCGAGTCCAAGAGTGGACTCGGCGAGTCCATGCTGTTTAATGAAACCCTAATTTCCAGGGTTTGAGACCTATTTAAAGGGGCTTATGGCCGTCATCTGCGGCCACCAACCCCAGAGAGAAACCCTAAAGAGTTTTTAAGCGTTTTGGGAGAGAGAGGAGGCCATTGTTAACCTTTGAAGCATTGTTTGGCAAGGCAAATGAGATTCTAGCTAAGAGGAGGCAAGGGAGGTGGACATCCTTCGAATTTGGAGCTCAGAGCATCACTTTGGAGGTAATATTTTGGCTCCCTTTCTACTGTTATGGTGAACATGGGGGTTTAGGGTTTCTTGACCCCTTTGTTGGTTAGATTTGGTGTCCATGTCGTCCCTATTTGTGATGAGGCTTGAAATGGGATCCGTAGAGGTCCAAAGAAGCTTTATTCCTTAAGCTTTATGAGGATTCATGGGAGTTTTGACCAACGGTTATGAGATATGGAGCTAAAACATCATATAGGAGCAAATAGATGTTGTTTGAGCATCAAGGTTTGGACTTTACGTGATTATCATGCTTGGGGAGGCCATATCTATGATTGTATGGAACAGATCTGACCTAAGAAGTGGTTTTGAGCTTATGCATGGCATGAACTCGCCGAGTATAAAGAACAGACTCGGCGAGTAGTATGAAGTTTTCCTGTAACCACTCAGTGAGTGGTTTTGTCGAGTTGAGGGAACGATTCAGTGAGTCAGGGTGAGTCGGGAGGATTGAGTCAAGCCAGAACTCGTCGAGTTGTTCTTGAGACTTGGCGAGTTGAGTCATGTTGGCCCCACGATTCATGCTAGGTGGAACTCGTCGAGTCAGGGAGGTACTCGGCGTGTCAAGAGAGGATCCAAGAGAGTCAGTGGACACATATAGACTCCCCGAGTCGCCCTAGTGCACTCGTCGAGTCTGGTCAAAGTTGACCGTTGACCTTGTTGACTTTTAGGGTTTAGTGCAGTTGTATTTATGAGTGTATTACTTTGTGTGATTCGGCGGAGGCTAGATAACATTTATTCCGAGACAGATCTGTACTAAGACATCTAGGTGAGTCTTCTCACTATACTTACCTAGAGTGGTATATTGTGTAGACCAGAGGGTCTTATGTGATATGTATGAGATTATGTGTTATGTGTTATGTGTATGTTGTATGTTGTTATAGACCGGACCGAAGGGTCCAACGATACAGACCAGGCCGGAGGGCCCAACGAGCTATGATCGGACCAGAGGATCCAATGACCTACAGGACTGGAGGGTGCTGCTGAGACATGTCAACCGGAGGGTCGTCTTATAGTCTTGAGTGGGTATGTGTTTTATGCAGTATATTTGGGGAACTCACTAAGCATTTATGCTTACAGTTGTGTGTGATGTGTTCCAGGTACCAGTGATGAGCACGGGAAGGCGCCGGCATGATCCGTACACACTTGAGGAGTTTATGTTTTGGATTCTGGGGAGATGTCTTTGTGATAAATAGATTTGAAACAATATGTTGATGTTATTTTGTGAAAAATGATTGTTTTGAAAATGAAAATTTTGTTTTGAAAATTTACGTTGTTACAATAAAATAAGTGTGAAATGGTTGGCCCTTCATGAGGAAGCTTGACACCTTGAATTAAGGATTTGTTTCAAGCACCCTTGATGGCCACATAAAGACCCTCCATGTTGGTGATTTTAGTGTCACCATGTCATTTTAAGTAACTGGAACTCACATGTGAGCTAAGGGGCTTCATAATTTGTATACTAATATATGTACGGGGTTGTGCAGAGTGAACGCATGTATAAGATCGAATTAGAAGTCGTTTCGACGACTAGTCGGGGGTCCGGGGGCAGCGCTCTTGGGTCCGGGGTTTCCAAAGGGGAAGCACCCCTAGCAGGGTCCAAGGCGCAAAGCCCTTGGCTGGGGTCCCGTTGCTAGGTCAGCGAGCAGGGTAGAGGGGCAGCGCCCCCGCGGGGTTTGGTGCAGCGCCCGAAAACCTCACCGGATTTTACATATGGGAACATAGTGGAAAATTCAATTTCTTGAGGATAATTATGGTAAAACAAACAAAAGTTGTGAGTTTTGGTAAACCTAATCCAAATTATCCTGACTTGCTTCCAAAGCAACTAATGACAGCCTAAACCTAATGAAACCCTAATCTCGTTTAATATATAAACGATTCTTCCTCTTCAAAAGAATGTTATGACTTTAGCTCTCATTTTCATCAAACTCTCATAGAATCTCTCTATCAAATTGGCTTACGATTCTTGTGCCTAGAATCGTAAGTGTCCACATGGATTATCGTAGGCTGAATTTCTTGCAACCCAGACATAGGGTAGAAATATCAGTTTGGAAAGTGTTCTCACGATCCAAGTTGGTATCCAAATCTCCACTACAAACCCTAATATATCTTACATTTGAATTGATATTTTCTGTTCCTGGATATGGGTGACTCAATCCGCGAGATGACCACTAAGTTTGCTAAACTAGAGAAGTTTGAAGGCGTCGACTTCAGGCGTTGGAAGAAGAAGATGCACTTCATGTTGTCTACTCTGAAAGCAACATACATGCTGACTACTCGAAGACCAGCGGAGCCTGAGGAAGGTGTTGTTGAGACGATTGAAGAGATAAGAAGGAGACAGAAGTAGGACAATGATGACTACCTCTACAAAGGTCACTTTCTGAACAGTATGTCTGATGCTTTATTGGATATCCATAGTGAAGCCTTGTGTGCGAAGGAGTTGTGGGACACCCTTGAACTGAAATATATTAGTGAGGATGCTTCTAGCAAGAAGTTTCTGATTCAAGGTCTGTCACTAAACAATACAATTAACTCCTTGGCATATACAGTCAGTTTAAACTGCACCATATGACTATAGATGAATCCGTTGTTTTGTCAGCCATCATTGACAAACTGCCTCCATCTTGGAAAGACTTCAAACATAACTTGAAACATCAAAAGGAGGAATTGTCCTTGGTTCAACTTGCTAGTCACATTCGTATCGAAGAATCTCTTTGTGCGAAGGAAAGTGACAAATCTGAAAAACCCAAAGGAAAAGTTGAATCTGGACAGCACTCGGTTCATATGGTTGTAAAAAAACCAAAGAATTTGAACAACAAAGGACATATCAAACGTAAGTAGGAACATTTCCTAAGTAACTCCAACGAAAGGAGAAAGGATCTGGTTTGTTGGAGGTGCAATCAAGTTAGGCATTGCAAGCATGATTGTCGTGTAAATTTAGGAAAAAATGGTGCTGGAAACAGCAGAGCTAATAGGAAAGTGAACGGATCTTCGGCCCAAGTTAAAGGAGGTCAGTTTTTGAATAACATTGATAATTCTAATCAGAATTATGTTTATTATGTTTCATTTATTCCTGAATCATTCTATGTACAGGAGGATGATGTTGCTTGGTGGATCGACTCTGAAGCAACGAGCCATGTATGCAAGGATAAACGGATGCTTGAAACATTAACTCCGATTGAAGATGGGTCGGTGCTGAAAATATGAAACAATTCTTTTATTCCTATTTGTGTTTTAGGTGTCGTGTGTCTTGAATTTACTTATGGAAAGACAATTAGGTTATTTGATGTTTTGTTTGTTCCCAAGATTCGCAAGAATCTTGTTAGCTCTAGTTGTTTGAATTCTGATGGTTTTAAACATGTTATTGAGTCAGATAAGTTTGTTTTGACTAAGGGTGGAATGTTTATTGGTTTTGGATATTTAAATAATAGAATGTTTCATTTGAATATTGTTGACAACTTATTAACTGTTCAAAATTCTGCATTTGTATCTTCTGCTGTTAATGTTGATAAATCTATGCTATGGCATGTAAGATTAGGTCATGTCAACTTTAGAAGGATGCATGAGATGTCAAAAGATGGATTAACTCTAACCTTTGATATGACATCTGATAAATGTAAAACGTGCATGCTTACAAAAGTAACAAAACAGGCCTTTCCTAGTGTCACTAGAAATTCAACTATTTTGTAACTCGTACACAGTAACTTGTGTGATTTTCACTCCACTCTTTCATTGGGAAATAAAAAATATGTAGTCACCTTTATTGACGAATGCACTCGGTTTTGCTATGTGTATTTGTTACATTCTAAGGATGAAGCGTAGATAAATTCAAAATATACAAAATCGAGGTTGAATTGCAATTGGGCATTCCGATTACACGTCTCAGGACGGATAGGGGAGGTGAATATATGGATCCCATATGTTTTAAATCAGTGGGTATCATTCATGAGACCACGACACCTTACACTCCCCAACAGAATGGTATTGTTGAACGTAAAAATCAAGTTTTAAAGGAAATGGTAAACTCGATGTTATCATACTCGGGATTGAGTGAAGGATTCTGGGGAGAGGCCATGTTAACAACCTGCTATTTATTAAATACGGTTCCAAATAAAAGGAACAAAACAGTCCCACATGAATTTTGGTTCAAGAAAAAGCCGGATTTGAGTTATTTTCGGGTTTAGGGATGTCGGGCAGTTGTAAAACTCATTGAGCCCAAAAATAAAAATTTGGGAGAACATGGAATTTATTGCATATTCATTGAATATGATGAAAATTCCAAGGCATATAGGTTTTATGTAATAGAACCTAATGATTGGGCTTCAATTAACATTGTTATTGAATCACAAGATGCAATTTTTGATGAGATGCGGTTTTCATCGATTCAAAGGCCTAAGGATTTGAATTTTGGTGCTAATTAAGAGAAAAATTCATAAAGTCAAAATGGTGCTATCGTGCAAGAACCACAAGAGCTTCGTAGAAGAAAAAGAGGCCAAATTGCGAAAAATTTCGGATCCGACATCCTACTATATTTGGTGGAAGGTTCAAGAGATGAAATTAATCTTGAATACTCCTATTGCTATAGTATTGAAGATGATCCTAAGACATATCAAGAGGTCATAGAGTCTCATGATAATGCCTTTTGGAAGGAAGCAATTAATGATGAAATGTCATCAATTCTTGAGAACAACACATGGGTGTTGTCTTATTTGCCTCCGGGTTCTAAATCTCTTGGTTGCAAATCGATTTTCAAAAAGAAAATGAATTTTAATGGGACTATTGACAAATTCAAAGCCCGGTTAGTCATTCAAGGTTTTAGACAAAAACCCGGTATTGACTATTTTGATACGTATGCTCCAGTTGCACGTATTTTTATTATTGGATTGGTGGTTGGCTTGAGAAGTATCCACAATCTGTTTATTCACCAAATGGATGTAAAAATAGCCTTTTTAAATGGCGATCTTGAAGAAGAAGTTTACATGAAACAAACGGAAGTTTTCATTATGCCCGGTAAAAAGCATATGGTTTGTAAACTTGTCAAATCTTTGTATGGGCTGAATCAAGCGCCTAAACAATGGCATCCAAAATTTGATGAGGTGATTTTGCCATTTGGTTTCAAGAAAAACCAATGTGACAAATGTTTTTCTAGCAGATTTGATGTTGCTACTAGAGCTGGAGTGATCATTTGCTTATATATAGATGACATGATGATTTTTGTTACCGACCAAAATCAAGTGGATGAAACAAAGAAATTGTTATCATCCAATTTTTCCATTAAATATTTACGAGAGGCTGATGTAATTCTTGGAATAGGAATTAAGAGGATGAAAAAAAGGATTGGTAATGACTCAAAGTCATTATATTGAGAAAAATCTCAAGCGGTTTAATTTTACCGACTGTTTTCCTGTGAGTACTCCTATGGATCCAAGTGTGAAATTAATGCCAAATAATGTTGTTCCCAATTCACAATTTGAATACTCTAAGGCTATTGGTAGCTTGATGTATGCCATGACAAGTACCAGACCTGATATTGCTTTTGCTGTGGGTAAGTTGAGCAGGTATACTAGCAATGCAAATGCTCAACATTGGCAAGCGGTAAATAGAGTGTTTAAGTATCTTAAAGGAACTATGGATTATGGTTTTATCTACTTAAGGAGTCCTTCGATTATAGAAGGTTATTTGGATGCAAGTTGGATAACCAACATGGAGGGCTATTCCTCAACTTCTGGTTGGGTATTCTTGATTTGGAGAGGTGCCATTTCTTGGGCTTCAAAGAAGAAATCTTGCATTACGAAATTGACAATGGAATTTGAGTTTGTTATGTTAGCATCTACTGGTAAAGATGCTGAGTGGCTAAGGAATTTTGTCTATGAGATTCCTTTGTGGTCTAAACCGATAACACCTATTTCTATCCTTTGTGATAGTGCAACTGCTTTGGCTAAGGTATATAGCCAAGTTTATAATGGCAAGTCTAGATACCTAGGTGATAGACATAGCATGATTAGAGAACTAATCATTAATGGTGTGATTTCGGTTGAGTTTGTGAAATAGCAGCAAAATTTGGCAGATTACTTGACTAACGGTCTGACAAGAGACATAGTGCACAAGTCTATAATCGGGATAGGATTAAAGTCCATTTAATTATGTAATGATGAGACACCTAATTCCCTCATAATATAATGTGAGGAGTTGAATTCAATGTGGAAAGTGTTGGAATAGTGTCTAAGGCTGCAACTATATTAGGCAAGTATTTGACCCGATTGTGCATGGTCCTTTTGGGTTACCTTCACCATAGCAACTTGATAGGATGATTTATTATGAGAGAATAGATATTATTAACATATTATGAAAATAATATAAGGAATAATAATATTATTATTTGATTAATATAAGTCATAGAATTAATTAGAATTAATTTGGTGACTTAAACAGATTAATTAAATAAGAGAGTATAAACTGTCAATTGTTTGATAGTTACACTTTAGACTGTAAATACTTAAGAGATAAGGGTTTGACGAATTCTAGAGCTAAGGATAGCTCAAAATCGTCCAAGGCTTATCCATGGTAAGGATTTGGATTGCTTTAAGGAAAGATTATCCAACTAGGGTTTAAGGTGAAACCCTTAAGAAGTCTACAAGTATAAATAGACCCTAGAGCTAAGCGGGTCAGCATCTCATCTAAAGTAGAGAACCCCAGGCCGATTTCTTCCCTCAACCTCTCACTCAAATCATCCTCCTTGCTAGTTGGTGTTTGTAAGCCATTAGAGGAGTGACAATTGTGACTCTAGAGCTCCAAGACAACAAGACCAAACAAGAGATTCAAAGGTAAACTTCTAGATCTGATTTTGTATTGTTTTATACCTAATTAGTCATTAGATGTCTTGGATTCAAAGCATGTTTAATTAGAAAGCCTAGATCCAAGCATTAGGGTTTTGCATGCACACATAGGAAAGTTCTTATGGCTAAAACCCATCAGTGGTATCAGAGCCTAGCTTGGTTTCTATTAAATTGTTGCTTGCTTATTTGATTCTTAACTGCAAAATTCGATTTTCATGTTTCTGAGTCATGGACTCGGCGAGTCCTATTGTGGACTCGGCGAGTTGGCTTGACTCGGCGAGTCCCTTGGTGCACTCGGCGAGTCTAAGCGTCAGGAAAGGCCAGGTTCAGGATTTTTTGATGATTATCTTATGGAAACTTACGTTAATCATATTAGATCAACCCTAATCCGATTTTTTGATATATATGACTATAATCTTGATCTAATTAAAGATATTTATCAACTAATAAAATATTTAATTTCCTTATATGATAATTAATTAATTATTTTGATTAAATTGGTAATTATCTTGCAAGAAATATTGAATAAATCGAATATGGATAATTATGGAATTAATTGTTAATTGAAATTATTTGTTATTTGATCCTTCATGTTTTAAATGTTTAAAACTTGTCCTCAAGTTTTGAAATTTATGTTTTGTTATTAAAAGTTTTAATTTAGACAATTTAAATTTCAACCCTAGATTTTTAAAAGTTTAAAATACAACCCTATACTAATATTATATTACAAGATTAATATATATATATATATATATATATATATATATATATATATATATATATATATATATAACTAAAATGCTAGTCTTACTGTTAGTAGGCCTCATTCACGAAGCTGACCTATAAGGTGGGTATAAGGTTGCGGCCTATAAAATAGCGCTTAATGGGTGTACATTCACACCCACCGCTTGCTTGATCAGTGGAGGGTCGTTAGCCGAACGGGTAGGATAGGGCAACCTCATCCTCTCATTAAAAGTATAATAAGAAATATAAAGTAACTACATGTTTTTAAAATTTCCCAATCTTAGTTACTTTAGGAAAAGTAAATTGATGCAATCCCATTAAATTACACTTTGCAACCTTGCTAAGAAGTTAGTGGAGCGTGTATGGTTTACCGACACACTAATTGGTTCTAAGCAAAGGTGGCAAAGGGTGATTCATTGTTTATCATAGTTCGATGGAGCGTGTGTGGTTTACCGGCACATCGAACAGGTGATCGTTACAATGAAGGCACCATGTGAATTTGCATGGTAATTCACACCCACTTTGTGATCCTCGGTATCCCAGTCACAAACAAGAGGGGCATATCGAGATTTAAACATGCCATTGAATAGTTTCAATGAATCTCATCCAAACCTAGGAATTCTCAATACATTTAGGACTTAAAGTTATGTTTTTGTGGTGGAGAATTAGTGAATCGTCATTCACTTACCTTCATATTATTTGCATGTTGGATTACGGCATCCCTTTTCTAATATGTAAATATTGTTGTTGGATCCTAGCCCTAATTTTTCTTATTGGGTGATAATTAGGGATTCATATTCTAATCTATCTTTGTCCTTTCTATTTGTAGATGTCGAACGCAAACAGTGCTGCTGCTAGTTCTTTCACATTGATGAGCCTTTGTCAAAAGGTCACTTTCGATGGGACGAACTTTAGCGAATGGATAAGATACATTTGCACCATTGCTCACTATGAGGATAAGGAGTATGTCCTCGATGAGAAGCTCAAGAAGATTAACCCTGAAATCGCTACTCCGGCTGAAATGACCGCTTTTGAAACTCATGAGCGCGATGCAACGAAGGTACATTGTATCATGATAGCCACTATGAACTCCGAATTCCAAAAGTCCTATGAGGACATGTACCCGTACGAGATGCATCAAGTCTTATTGGAGAGATACCACCAAAACGCAAGACAAGAGCGTTATGAGATTTTCACTAACATCATTTCCGCTAAGATGGGTCATGGAGAATCTCTTACCGTGCACCTGCAAAAGATGCAAAGGTATGTCGACCGTCTTCGAATGTTGAATGTTGACTTTGGGGAAGACTTGGCGATCGACATGGTGCTTCACTCTTTGCCTCCAAGCGACAATCAATTTAGGATGACCTACCACATGAACAAAGAGGAGGTCACCCTAAGCAAACTCTCAATCCACCCGCTGCTCCTGTCTTGGCTATTGGACAGGGAAAGGGAAAGAAGAGGAAGGCTTCATCTAAGAACTATCGTAAGGTTATAGCCCGAGATGGTGCCTCTTCTAGTGGGACCAAAGTTGATAATGCTAAGCCCTACCCTAACCCAAAGGAGGCAGAGTGCCACCACTGCCACAAGATAGGACATTTGAAGAGAAGCTGCCCAGAGTACCTGCAAGCCATCAAGGAAGGAAAGATCAAGCCGTCTTTCGCAGGTATATACACAATTAAATCTAACGATTCATATCATGCTATTTCTTGGATTCTTGATACCGGTTGTGGTTACCACATTTGTTCTAATGTGCAGGGACTAAGAAGAAATATGGATGTGGAGGCTAGAAGAATAAATCTAATCATGGGGAACAGAAGATCGTCGCCTGTGACCAAGATTGGAGTGTATTCTTTAGTACTTAGGAATGGCTTAAGTTTAGATTTGAACAATTGTTGCTATTCGCCAGAAATGGCTAGAAACATCATTTCATTTCATGGTTTGTATAGACAAGGTTTTAGATATTCTTTTAATAATGAGAATGGTTCTATTTTAGCTTATCTAAATGGTGTTTTTTATTTTGAAGCTATACCATGTAATGGAATTTATGAAACTGTTATGATTGTTGATAACTTAGGAAATGATGTTTTGAATATAGATTCTTCCAATAGTATGGATAAGGCATCCTTGTGGCATTGTCGCCTTGGACATGTCAACAAGAAACGCATAGCCCAACTCCAAAAGGATGGAGTGTTGGAGTCATTCGACCTTAGGGAAGATGACACATGCGAATCTTGTTTGCTTGGAAAGATGACTAAGTCACCCTTTGCTAGTTCTTGCGAAAGGGGTGAGGGTCTATTGGACCTAATACATACTGATGTATGTGGACCATTTAGATCAACCACAAAGGATGGGAACCGCTTCTACGTGACTTTTACCGATGACTATAGTAGATATGGGTATATCTACTTAATCAAGAATGAAGTGGAGAATCAATTGGGCAGGAAAATCAAGATGCTTCGATCCGATCGAGGAGGAGAGTACCTAAGTCTTGAATTCCACGATTATCTCAAGGAGTGTGGAATAGTTTCACAATTGACGCCACCTAGGACACCACAATTGAATGGTGTGGCAGAAAGGCGTAATCGAACCTTATTGGATATGGTTCGCTCTATGATGAGTCGTGCTTCACTACCTATCTCTTTTTGGGGGTATGCCTTAGAGACTGCCGCCCATATCCTTAACCGAGTTCCTACTAAGAAGGTTGCCAAAACACCTCACGAGATGTGGATAGGGAAAGCTCCCTCGTTAGCACATATCAAGGTTTGGGGTTGCGAGGCTTTCGTAAGACGAGATATTCACGACAAGCTCGAACCTTGAAGTGAGCGATGTATTTTCATCGGCTACCCGCAGAAATCCTTTGGATATCTCTTCTATAGACCGAAGGACAATGTTGTCTTCGTTGTGAGGAGAGGAGTTTTCCGAGAGCGAGAACTCATAAGCCAAGGAGACAGTGGGAGGCAAATCGAGCTTGAATAGATTCGAGAGTCGATAGATGAAGGAACCTCTACCGCTGGCACTCAACCTGAGGAGGAAACTCCGGTTGAACCAATTGACGAGTCCTTACCTCTTAGACGTTCCGAAAGAGTTAGAGTTCAACCCCAGTTTTATGGTTTTCATATTACTACCGAAGGGGACACGTATATTAGTGATGGTACACTAATAAACCTTGATGAACCTAATAGCTCTAAGGAAGCCATGGCAGGCGTGGAGTCTGCAAAATGGAAAGAGGCAATGGATAGCGAGATCCAATCCATGTATGATAGCCAAGTTTGGAATTTGGTTGATAATGTGCCCGGACGTAAGACCGTTGGGTGCAAATGGATCTTCAAGAAAAAGACCGACGTGGATGGAAAAGTACACACATATAAAGCGCGATTGGTCGTGAAGGGCTTTACTCCAACTCTCGGAGTTGACTATGATGAGACCTTCTCACCAGTTGCGAAGATAAAATCTATTAGTGTGATGCTAGCGATTGCCGCATTTCATGATTATGAGATTTGGCAAAGGGATGTCAAGACCGCTTTCCTTAATGGGAAGTTGGCTGAGGATGTTTACATGGCTCAGCCAAAGGGGTTTGTGGATCCGAAGCATCCGAATAGAGTGTGTAAGCTTGAGAAGTCCATTTATGGACTTAAGTAAGCATCTCGCATATGGAATCTTTGCTTTGATGAGAAAGTCAAAGAGTTTGGATTTGTACGAAGCGAAGATGAATCGTGTGTATATGTCAAAGCCAGTGGGAGTATAGCTAGCTTCCTCGTTCTATATGTCGACGACATATTACTCATAGGAAACGACATCCCGACTCTGCAGGAGGTTAAGTCCTGGCTCGGGAAGTGCTTCGCTATGAAGGACCTTGGAGAGGCTTCTTACATTTTGGGATTAAGGATAGTGAGAGAAAGGAGTAAGAGACTAATAGGACTTAGTCAGAACACTTACTTAGAGTAGGTACTAAAACGTTTTAGTATGGAAAACTCGAAGAAGGGAGAACTACCAATACAAAGTAATGCCAAGTTGAGTAAGACTCAAAGTCCGGGTACCAAAGCTGAAATAGCAGAAATGAGCCGAGTACCATACGCTTCCACAGTTGGCTCAATCATGTACGCTATGACTTGTACTCGCCCTGATGTAGCCTTTGCTTTGAGCATGGTTAGGAGATATCAAGGGAATCTTGGCAGAGCCCATTGGATTGCGGTGAAGAATATCCTTAAGTACCTTCGGAGGACGAAGGAATGGTTCTTAGTCCTATGAGGGAGTGATGACTTGAAGGTGCGAGGGTATAGTTACACCAGCTTTCAGACCGATAGGGACAACTACCGTTCGCAGTCGGGCTGGGTCTCTACCTTGAATGGAGGAGCAGTGACTTGGAAAAGTTCCAAGCAGGAAACCGTAGCTGATTCAATGTGTGAATCAGAGTACATTGCAGTGAGCGAAGCGTCGAAGGAGGCAATATGGCTGAAGAACTTCATCGCTGATCTTGGAGTTGTACCTGCCATAAAGGAGCCCATGGAGATTTTCTGTGATAATGAAGGAGCGGTTTCCTTGACCAAGGAACCGAGAGATCATGCTAGATCACGACATATCGACATAAAATATCATTTTATCAGACATCATGTAGAAGAAGGACAAATCGTAGTGAAGAGGATATCATCAGAAGATAACCCAGCAGATCCGCTCACAAAGGGACTGAGTAGGGTTAAGCACTTGCAGCATTCTAGGAGTATTGGACTGAGGGATGATATTAGCATAGATTAGATAGTATTAGAAACGTGTAATAGATAAATGTAATTAACATTTGATGGTTAAATAAAAGAGTATTATTTATGAGTAATGTTGCTATCTTGTGTTAATTGTTAACTATTGTTTCACTTTGCATGTTTTGACTTCCAGAATAATTGAATTTCTTAAGAATAGTCGAATTATTCAAATTGTCCACAATTTTTCATATGTTGGACGTAGATATGAATGAAGATTGTTGTGAATTGGTGTGTAGATTGTCTAAATGGTATTAGACATAGCAAAGGGTTGCTGCAACGTTCATGAGTGCTTATGAACTGGTTTTGAGCATTGGAACAAACCCGTGCTTGCTGGAATCACCCTATGGAATATGATATAAAAGGGTGATCGCAAGACGATAATATCATATAGTCTTAAAACCTAGATATATGGTTTGTTATTTGTTAATTGGTTGTACATTGATAATGCAAAAATGCATTAGTAACTCGATGTTATAAAACGCATTGTTGTGTATAATTGGTTAATGAATAATTAAATGCATATAAGTCGAAGTTTATATGTAACTTTTATTCCAAGAGGGTAAAAGCGATATCTCGGCCGCTCGATGATTTGTTTTGACTTATGTGCCGGGCCCGGTCAGAACTGAATTGATGTGTTCGATTAAGTTCTATGTCGAATAAATCGGAGATCGAGAAACCTAAATGCTTGACTAGTCATTCCATAGAATTGTCAGCATGATATCTAACAGAGGACTGTACGATCCCTTATCTAAAGGACAAGATTGATTAGATCAAAGTTTGACAGCGTCTTTGAGAGCTATGATTGCAAATCGGATTGAACTTGTCCATATAGTTACTAGACTTATCCAAGTGGGAGACTGTTGGAATAGTGTCTAAGGCTGCAACTATATTAGGCAAGTATTTGACCCGATTGTGCATGGTCCTTTTGGGTTGCCTTCACCATAGCAACTTGATGGGATGATTTATTATGAGAGAGTAGATATTATTAACATATTATGAAAATAATATAAGGAATAATAATATTATTATTTGATTAATATAAGTCATAGAATTAATTAGAATTAATTTGGTGACTTAAAGAGATTAATTAAATAAGAGGGTATAAACTGTCAATTGTTTGATAGTTACACTTTAGACTGTAAATCCTTAAGAGATAAGGGTTGGACGAATTCTAGAGCTAAGGATAGCTCAAAATCGTCCAAGGCTTATCCATGGTAAGGATTTGGATTGCTTTAAGGAAAGATTATCCAACTAGGGTTTAAAGTGAAACCCTGAAGGAGTCTACAAGTATAAATAGACCCCTAGAGCTAAGGGGGTCCGCATCTCATCTAATGTAGAGCACCCTGGCCGATTTCTTCCCTCAACCTCTCTCCCAAATCATCCTCCTTGCTAGTTGGTGTTTGTAAGCCATTAGAGGAGTGACAATTGTGACTCTAGAGCTCCAAGACAACAAGATCAAACAAGAGATTCAAAGGTAACCTTCTAGATCTGATTTTGTATTGTTTTATACCTAATTAGTGATTAGAATTCTTGGATTCAAAGCGTGTTTAATTAGAAAGCCTAGATCCAATCATTAGGGTTTTGCATGCGCATATAGGAAAGTTCTTATGGCTAAAACCCATCAGAAAGATCATACATGTAGATTAGAACACATGAATTATTCATCCCAGGTATGTGTTAGGTTCTGCAAGTTAGCCAGGTTGAAGTTTAACTTCTTAATAATTCCTTTGATAATGTATGTGCAGATACATGGAAAGGAGTTACCTATGTGATTGTGAAGTGTAGCCGCATTTCAAGAGGTTGTGGACTTGACCTTGATACGATCATGAGAGGATTGGGACACACGACTTTATAATAGTGTCAATTTGTATTTTGCTAGAAATTCAATAAACTAGTATGTATTTTACTTTCTAGTATTCAAATGGGTTGATGGGTTCAATTCTTAGAACACCCTAATTCTCGAGTATTTGCAAATGTATGATACTAAGTGGAACTTCAATCGTTTCAAAATTTTCATTATGTACTAGTTTGGTTTGTTTGATAAGGTTATGTGTGTTCAAGGGTTAAACTAAAATGGGGAGAATGGTTGGTGATTTTAGTGTCACCATGTCATTTTAAGTCACTGGAACTCACATATAAGCTAAGTGGCTTCATAATTTGCACGCTAATATATGTATGGGGTTGTGCAGAGTGAACACATGTATAAAATCGAATTAGAATCTGGTTCGACGAGTAGTCGGGGGTCCGGGGGTAGCGCCCCAGGGTCCGGGGTTTCCAAAGGGGCAACGCCCCTTTGGTGGGATCTAGGGGTTGCGCCCCTGGCTGGGGTCCCGTTGCTAGGTTGGTGGGCGGGGTCGAGGGGCAGCGCCCCTGCAGGGTTTGGGGTAGCGCCCAAAAACCTCACCGAATTTTACATATGGGAACATAGTGGAAAATTCAATTTCTTGAGGGTGATTATGGTAAAACTAATGAAACTTGTTAGTTTTGGTAACCCTAATCTAGATTATCCTGACAAAGAAACTAATGACGACCCAACCCTAATGACACCCTAATCTCGTTTAATATATAAACGATTATTCCTCTTCAGAAGAAGGTTACAAATTTTAGCTCTCATTTTCATCAAACTCTCACAAAATCTCTCTAGAAAATTGGATTACGATTTTTGTGCCTAGAATCGTAAGTGTCCACTTGCATTATCCTAGGCTGAATTTCTTGCAACCTAGGCATATGGTAGAAATATCAGTTCGGAAAGTGTTCTCACGATCCAAGTTGGTATCCAGATCCCCATTACAAACCCTAATATATCTTACACTCCATGGCAAGTATGAAGAGAAAAGGGGAGAGAGAGAGGATCCCCTTGTCTCACCCCCCGTAAAATTGAGAATTCATATGTAGGTGTGCCATTTACAACAGCTGAAGCTTTGGAGCTGGATGGATACGCACGAAGCCAGTTTCTCTATTTACTCCCAGAGACCATATGTTCCATCGCTGGGTCAAGATAACCCCATTTCACTGTATCAAAGGCCTTTTCGAAATCAACTTTAATCATAAACATCTGAGTCTTAGATTTCTTGGCCCAAGTGTATAATTCATCAAAACGATACGGTCAGTAGTGACCTTATAGTATTCACACAACTTTAAATAACACTGATATGGCTTATTTTTTGGGCAAAATTACTTTTAAATGCTTTATAGTAACAACTTTACAATAATTAAAGATTTTTTTTTTCTTTGCAAGTATGGTTATGGATTATAACATTAATCCTTAGTTAATGGTCAAATCAAAGTCAATTTGACAAAGTTATATGGTAGATAAGATTAGTTGAATATAACCCTTTATCTGTAACTCCTGGAGCATATGACCTTTGGAGTTTTATTAATTTATTGCCAATATCTATTATTTTGCAGATGACATGGTGGTTTATATATTTTATTGTTGTATTTTTCTCTCAAATTTGTATATAATATTTGAAATTCAAAATTCTACTTATTTTAGTTAAAAAAAACTCTTTTAATTCTAAAATGACGCACAAAATTAAATTTTTTTCTTTGAATTGTACATAAGTACCAACATTCATATAGAACTCCTTTGTAACATGCAATTTTGTTTGCTCCATCATTGTACTAGTTTTCTATATAATGTATCGGCAAAAAACACCTTACTGCTCCCCATGTCACGACGTTAAATAAAAATCAGCTACATGTACTCAATGATTACCTCTATGAATGTTATTATCGGTACATTGTGTTCATTACCAAAAAAACCAGGAAGAATTATGGAATATAAATGTTGAGCACATTCCAAAGGATGTTAGGGCAATAGGGTTTTTCTCATTTTGCATTATCAATGTTGGTAAGAACCTCACATATGGTCAGGGTTAGCCGACAAAATGTTTCTTCAAAATCAGACATAATACATAATTTTCATGTATGCTTGAACAAACTTTTAAATGTTCGGTTTCGACCAACTCTTCGGTGCACATGAATTGCTACATTCTTACAATAATATTCATGGTAAGAATCATGAAATACGTGACCTAGGGAAGAGGTTATCACATCGTATATATTGGTTATGAACAATACTTCCCTAGCGTTACTGAAAGCTTCATTTAACCTCATCAGGAACCAAGTACAAGAGTCGACATGATTTGTCACACCCATGCAAAACGAAGATAAAATGATATAGACACGGTTGTTTTCATGCATAGCAACTATTGTGAACATTTTATATAAGCAGTCCCCTCTTAAATAGACACTATATATAAAGATGAAAAATATCTAACAACCTATGAATGCATAGAGCTACATTTTTCTAGGAAAAACAAAACAAGTAGTTGTAAAAACATAATAAATTTTAAATAAACTACTCAAATTTGAAACAAAATTATTTTACCACATATCCATTCGCCACAAAACAGAGTTAGTGTCAATTTTGATGTTTGTCTAACTATAAGGGTTTGTCCTCCCAAGGTTATACGGGTAAACGAGAAAGTTTGCAAAGTTTTCTTCATCACGCTCTGATAAATTCATCTTCAAACAGTTATAATAGAGAATAATGGATTTGGTTGTAGGTGAATAACTAAATGGAAAAATATCTGTTATATAGGGACTAATATTATAAAAGCCCTAAATTTTTAACGTGTAATTGGAAAAAGCCCTAATATATATTTTTTTTTATTATTGCTCGGCCACAACTTTCTCGCAGAATTATCACTGTAGCCCACTTAACAAGTTTCATGGTTAACTTGGTTAATTTTTTTGCAAAATAAATCCTAAAAAGTTCAAATTTGGTCCCTAATGTTTGCAAAAAATTACACATCGCTTTTTAAGTTTATTTTTCGTTTTTTGTAAACTTTATTTATTTTCGTTTTTTTATAATTATATATACATTTTTTATTTCTTTTTATATACTTTATTTATTTTCATTTTTTAACTTTATTTTTCAACAATTTGTTTATTTGTTTTTTTTACCTTTTGTTTTCTATTTTTTTCTAATTTAGTTATTTATGTTTTTTCTAATGTTTTTATTTATTTTGATTCAAGTAAACGAACTTGAATTTAATTTAAATTACTATAACAAGTTTTTTTATAGAGACCGACGATGATTATATATTTTGTTCTTTCTTTTAGTGTATTCTCAAATTGAAAAACATTATTCCGCGTTACTGAGTTGACAGTCCACGTAACTGACTTGGTAGCCCGCGTTACTGATTAATAGTCTGCGTAACTGACTTGTCAGTCTGCATAACTGAGTTGACAATCAACATAATTGACTTGTCAGTCTGCATAACTGACTTCTCAGTCCGCGTAACTGACTTGGCAATCCACATAACTGAGTTAACAGTCCGCATAACTGACTTGTCAGTCTACGTTACTGACTTAACAGTCCGCATAACTGCCATATTAGTCTGCGTAACTGACTTGGCAGTCCGCGTAACTGACTTGGCAGTCCGCATAACTGAGTTGTCAGTCCGTATAACTGACTTGACAGTCCGGATAACTGAGTTGACAGTCCGCATAACTAACTTGTCAGTCCGTGTTACTTACTTAACAGTCCGCATAACTGACTTGGCAATCCGCGTAGCTGACTTTTCAGTCTACGTAAGTGACTTGGCATTCCGTGTTACCTATCTTTTTATATATAGTAAAAATTGCATCTATATGAAATTCACATATTTAATTCACAAAAGGGATCATTTCTCAAAATAGCATCCAATGTACTAACTTCTTCGAATGCTGAAAATTCGTCAAATGCGTCAGCTCCAACAAATGACACATGTCCATGAACGACAATAGGGGTGTTTGGCCTAAGATGATGCTGGATTACCGTTTACGAAGGTCTACCAGTAATGGCTCCCCTTCATTGCCTTGAGGTGATGAATGGTCCCGCCTAATAGCTTTGTTCAACTATGAGGTGAGACAAGGACAAGAACGGATAAAACCCGATATTGTTAGTAAATGGATGGATTTAAAGAATAAAGTCACATGGTTCAATCAACGCTACAATTATGAGGAAATGTGACGCTCTCATGTAGACGATGAAGAACTTCTTGAAGACATGAACGAATATTACCTGTGAGAGTTTGATGGAACTGATTTCGAGTATACAGACGTTTGGAATTTGGGTAAAAATAAACCTTTTTTTATGTAGACGACTCTTTTATTTTTAATGTTTTATGTAATGTTTGTAAGTTGTACATCTTATTCATAATGTTTATTTTATGTTTATTTTTTGTTTGAATGTATCGTAATATGTGTTGGTGGATTATGTTTCATAAAATAAAGGATAAATAACATAATAAACACGTAAATAAAAACCCAACCATATTAGATATAGATAATGCAATACAAGCACAATACAAAATGCAGTAGTAATTAAAAATACGGGAGCTTTTTCAAAATATTCCAAGGGGCTTCATAGTAGAAACTCTCTTCGTTCCTATTGGATTTGTATTCTTCTTTGT
Source organism: Lactuca sativa (assembly GCF_002870075.4). Classification (NCBI taxonomy): domain Eukaryota; kingdom Viridiplantae; phylum Streptophyta; class Magnoliopsida; order Asterales; family Asteraceae; genus Lactuca; species Lactuca sativa. The sequence goes on from NC_056628.2 coordinate 172,814,858, forward strand.
CCGCCTCCAAGATGTATTCCTCAGTATCATTCAAATGTGTGTTTCCAATCTTTTATATAGATCGTCGAATAAAACAACTTATGTTTTCAATTCATACCATTTTGCTGCTATATCAAGCGTGCTGCGATGGTTTTCTATAGTAGTTTCTGCGTCAGTGTTGAAGGTATTGGTTAAAAGGAACCAAAACATTCTATCATCCACATTGCTGTTGTAACAACGTAAATTTTCAAAACAATTTTTCATTTTTAAAACATACATTTACTCATAAAATAATGTCAAAACATATTGTATCAAATGTTATCATCACAAAACATCTCCCCAGAATCTCAAACATAAACTCCAATGTGTGTGTGTGTACAAATCATGCCGGCGCCTTCCCGCGCTCATCAGTAGTACCTGAAACACATAACACAACAACTGTAAGCATAAATGCTTAGTGAGTTCCCCAAAATACCACATACAACATATACGCCACTCGAGGCTATAATACGACCTTCCGGTCGATGTGTCTCAGCGGGACCCTCCAGTCCCGTAGCTCGTTGGACCCTCTAGTCTGGTCATAGATCGTTGGGCCCTCCGGCCCGGTTTGTATCGTTGGACCCTTCGGTCCGATCTATAACATCATACAACACATATAACACATAGCACATAATCTCATACATAACACATAAGACCCTCAGATCCACATAATATACCACTCTAGGTAACGTATAGTGAGAAGACTCACCTCGGTGTCTCGGTAAGTATCTGACTCGTTAGAAATGTGATCTAGCCTCCGCCTAATCACATGAAGTAAATACTCTCATAAATACAACTGTACTCAACCCTAAAAGTCAACAAGGTCAACAGTCAAACATTGACCCGACTCGTCAAGTGCACTAGGGCGACTCGGCAAGTCTACACGTGTCCACTGACTCTCTTAGACCCTCTCTTGGCACGTCGAGTACTTCCCTTGACTCGACGAGTTCCTCCTGGCATGAATCGCGGGGTCACCCCTACTCAACTCGCCGAGTCTCAAGAATAACTTGGCGAGTTCCATCTTGAACTCAGTCCCCCTGACTTTCCCTGACTCGCCGAGTTATTCCCCAACTCGGTAAGTCCAGTCACTGAGTGATTTACAGGAAACCTTAATACTACTCGCCGAGTATGTTCTTCTGACTCGGCGAGTTCATGCCATGCACAAACTCCATACAACTCCTAACGTCAGATCTGTTCCATACATTCATAGATCTGGCCTTCCTAAGCATGATAATCACATAAAGTTCAGACCTTTACACTCATACAACAACAAAATGGTCTAACTTGGTGATTTAGCCCCAAAAATGACATCCCAAGCTCATGGCTCCCAAAATTACTCACAAAGCTCCAAGGATTAAGGCCTTTGGACCTCTTTGGGTCCAGATCCAAGACACAAACTCGAGAAGGGACCAAATGCTCCACTTAATCAACCTCTAAAAGGGTTAGAAAACCCTAACACTAAGAATCAACACCAAAACTGAAGAAGGTCCGAGAAAATACCTCTATACAATCTCTATGAACTCAAAAACCACCAAAATCGCACCTCCTTCAGCCTCCTCTTTCCTTGGTCACTTCCTTCTTGCAAAAACACCCACAAAAGGATCAAGAATGGCCTCTCCTTCCTCACAAACGCTCTAGATCTCTTAGGGTTTCTCTCTGGGGGTTGGTGGCTGCAAATAACGGCCCTAAGGGCCTTTAAATAGGTCTCAAACCCTGAAAATTAGGGTGTCATTAAATAGCGTGGACTCGTCGAGTCCACTCGTGAACTCGCCGAGTCCAGCTATGAACTCGCATACGAATCCGCGACCATACTCGGCGAGTTTAAACACCAACTCAGCGAGTCTCCTCACAACTTACAAAAATAAGAGAATAAAATATAATACATGGTGTAACGCTCACATTTCTGGGCTAGGCATTATCATTGATGTAATAGTTTAGGTTAACCCTTGTAACTCTTTTTGAAGTATTAATGATGAAATATTTGAGTATTATGTGAATTATGTGAATTATGTATTTATTTTCTTAATTATTATGATTTCAAGAATTAAGAATAAAATAAGCGTCAAAATTAAAGTATGAGATAAGCCTGATATCTTTGCATAAAGATGTAGTGGTCAAAACAAGGATTCCGAAGATATAAAGAATGCCGAAATCCGAGTTATAACAAAGAAGTTATGATCTATCGAAGTTTCGCGACAGAACCAACAACACTGAATGACGTAAAAAGTGAAATTTACGTTAGAGCAATATTTAGCCTTAGTGATCTAAACGAAAGTCGTGGAGTTCGTTAAACCGAGAGCGTGCATAAAAAGAACGCCCAAATCTGACTTCGTATGAAGAAGTTATGATTTTTCAAAGTTTCGACTTAGCAGTATGCAGCCCGAATACTCGATTTGAGATCGATCGGTTTTTAGCCGAAACAATCTAAACGAGAATTGAAGATCTCGTTAATTGTAGTGAAACGATGAAAAGCTAGGCGAAAACGGACGTCGGATGAAGAAGTTATGATTTTATAACGGAGTTTTCCTGTCCCGGCCTACTAAAAATAAATAATAAAAATAAATTAAAAATTAGCCGATAGAGTCTAAAGGAAAGTTGTAGAGCGTAGTCTCACCTACGCGGGGATATAAAGAACATCGAAAACGGAGTTCGTATGTGGAAGATATTAATTTTTGAAGTTTATTAAATATTTTCGATATTTAATTATATATATATATATATATATATATATATATATATATATATATATATATATATATATATATATATATATATATATATATATATATATATATATTCCGATATTATCCGAAGGGGGGGGGGGAGGCGGGGAGTCAGCGAGCTGATCCACATTACGCCGAGTGTAATTCAAAGTTCCAGCCCCTATAAAAGGGTGTCGAGGGCAGCCGAGTTCTTTGCTCATTTCTTCCCTTTCTCTCGCGTTTTTACATTGTTTTTTGTGCAAGAATTATCCCGAAGCTCCTGTATCATTCCCGAGCCCTGAAGTAAGTCCCGAGGTCCTGAAGATCCCGAGAAGTGCGATTCTCGAGCCGAAGCTCTGTCCGCGAGGAGTCCGGTTTTTGTGAAGATCTTCCAGATCTGCCGAAGAATACTACTTCTACAAGCCGTAATGCTGTCCGATCATCTTCTGATCAAGTGAGTGTGTGGTTACTTTCTTCTAACGCATAATTATGAAGTATTTTATATAAAATACGTGTTATGTGTATATTTTGTTGTTATATGTGTGAATGTATATTCACTTTCTTCTATCTCATAGATCCGATTTATTCCCTTTGAAATACGTGTTATGTGGGTGTGCCTCATCTGTTATGTGGAATATGTATTGAATGAGAATGCTATACAGGTTTTAAACTATGTATAAAAATATCTATTTTTATCTACTAATATGTTGGGTAGAACATGGGTAAATAGTTGACGTGTGATAAACAGATGAGAGGCCTCGATGTTGTTTTTGATTCAGTCATCTAGCCGAGTTTAGATGATGACCACAGACTTTTCTAGACAGTCCTGTGGAACGCTAGCAGGTTCGCCACCTATAGGTGTTAATGAACTTGGGTGTTCATTCGCTGTACTCCATCCCCCTCATGGTTGCCTTATTTGAATTATATTGCTGAGGAACCCCCGAAGCATGTGTTGTCGCCCCGATGAAATATTCTTAGACTAGGTCCCTTATTTTAGTTGTCATAGGGACGTAAAGTGAGAATAACGGGAATGGGTAATTGGGTTATTGTTCGTTGGTGGAAATTAAATATAATTATTTATTGTGGGTTGAAAACCCTATATGCTCACCAGGCTCCCAAGCCTGACCCACTCAGTTTTATTTGTATTACAGGAAGTGGTGGAAGGGCATAAGATGGATGCATCATCAATTTGTTTTGTTTACAAGTCCGTATATATATATATATATATATATATATATATATATATATATATATATATATATATATATATATATATATATATATATATATATATATATATATTTGTTGAACGACTTGTAATGTTATCGTTTATGCTTTATGGTCTGTATCGGAACATGACATCCCGAGTTTTGATTATATAATGAAAATACGTTTCTTTATGAAATGCTTTGGTAAATATTATTTTATCATACTTTGTTTTTGGGAACAAATTCCGCAACTCTTTCAAATTAAAAGGATTTACTCTGAAATTATATTTAAGCATAAATGAAAATCGGTCTTTTCTGGCCGTGATTTTGGGGATGTCACAGTTGGTATCAGAGCATTAGTTTAAGCGAACTAGGAAATTGTAGGATTTCTAGACTTAAACTTAGAATGCTAAGTGAAATTTTGAGATGTGTGTCTGTGATATTTTAGACACGAGCACTAGTTTATTTTAGGAAGGTTGCCTAAAATGCTTTTATGTGCTAAATGTTATATGTTGCCATATATGATATTATTTGTTCGGATCTATGGTCTGTTGCCGACCGGATCTAAAAACCTTATGTGTATAGGATTCTAAGCGTACGTCTACGATATTAGAACTAGCATGTAAACGTTTCAGAGTGATAAGGATGATTTGAATATCTATCGTGAATGAGGATCTAATTTCACCTTATTCGGTGTATAGATCAAAAATGGTGAGAACAACAATTGGAGTTGGAAATGCTGATGAAAATAGGAATCAACCAGCAGTGATTGAGCAAATACCTGTCGTAGCAGCAACACCTGAGCCAATAACCATGGCTGGTGTGCAAATGATGATTCAAACAATGTTGGATCATCAAATAGAGGAGACTAGGCGGTTGCTTCAACAGAATCGTGAAGAAATTTCAATTCAATTGGAAGAGCCCAAATTAAATGAAGGGCACTCAGAAGGTTGAAACTTCAGTGGATCTGTTGGTCAAGCCAACCCACCAATAGTTAGGCAAAACAACCATGACGGAAGGAATGATGGAATGGGATGCAAGTACAAGGACTTTCTAACTTGCAAACCATCGACCTTCACTAGAAAGGAGGACCCGATCGGAGTGATGGATTGGATCTCCGAAATGGAGTTAGCCTTCACGACTTGTGGCTACAGAGGCAAGTTGCAGACTACCTATGCAGTGCATCAGTTCCGAGGTGGAGCCGTTCGTTGGTGGAACACTCTAGGGAAGACTTTAAGCCCTAATGAGCCACTGCAATTGTCATGGGCAGAGTTCTTGGTGCAGTTCAAGCGCAAGTTCTGCTCGGCTCAAAATCTCTTGGTGTTGGAGAATAGGTTTTTGGCATTGACGAAAGGTAGCATGTCAGTTGATGAATACACTAATAACTTTACCGATAAGATGGAGTTTGCCTTGCGTATCGTCCCAGACGAGCTGACAAAGGTGGACCGGTATGCGAAGGGATTCCCATGGGAGTATGTGGTGCCAGTACGTCAGGCACATACTCTAGAGGCAGCTATCTGGGCTGCCAAGTCTGTTGAGAACATGATTAAGGGGAGAACCACCAACAAGGTTGAGGTTGGTGAGAAGAGAAAGTTTGAGGGAACATCTGGTTCTGGTAAGAAAAGAAAATCTTCGAAATCTGATTCGAAAAAGTTTGGTGGAGGAAAAGGAGGAGAAGCGAAGTGGTGTGATAAGTGCAAGAAGAAGCACTTTGGAAAATGTAGTGAGGACGTAACCTGCTACAAGTGCGGAAAAATTAGGCATTTTGCCAATGACTGTCCGAAAAACAAAAGGATGTGTTTTGGTGGTAATGAAGATGGGCACATTTTGAAAGACTGTCCGAAGAAGAAGGAGGTAGCTAAGCCCAACATTCCACCAAAGTCGAAGGCGAGAGCCTTCCAGATGACACTTGAGGCTGCGGAAGATGAAGCTGATGTCGCTTCTGGTACCTTTCTCATAAACGAATTACCTGCTCAAATTTCGTTTGATTCTGGAGCCAACTACTCCTTTATTTCTCATGAGTTTGGTAGAAAACTTGCTTTGCCTATTGATTGACTAGATAATGCTTTATTAGTCGAAGTTGCTAGTGGCAAGTTTGTACCTGTTAGCCATCGTATGAAAGACATCTTAATCGACCTTAATGGGAATAAGTTTCATGAGGAATTATTGCATATCGAACTTAATGGTTTCGACATCGTGTTGGGAATGGATTGGCTTAGCGCCAATGATGCCGAAATTTTATGCAAGAAGAAGATAGTAAAAGTAAACCTGCCTGGGAAGGAATCGTTTATGGTGTATGGAGACAAACGGCGAGTAAATTCTGGAATCATTTCCCTAATGAAAGCCAGAAAGTGTTTAACCAAGGGGTGTACATCATATTTAGCATTCGTGATCGATGCTAAGAAGGAAAAGAAGGTGATGCAGAGTATACCAGTGGTGTGTGATTATCCGGAAGTATTTCCCGAAGATCTTCCTGGATTACCGCCTGATCGACAAGTGGAGTTCCGGATTGACTTGTTACCAGGAACCACGCCAATAGCAAAAGAACCTTATCGATTAGGACCGACGAAGATGAAGGAGCTGATGATGCAACTTCAGGAGTTATTAGACAAAGGTTTCATTAGACCTAATTCATCACCCTGGGGAGCTCCGGTGTTATTCGTGAAGAATAAAGATCGAAGCATGAGAATGTGCATCGATTACAGAGAGCTGAACAAGGCAACAATAATGAATAGATATCCGTTGTCGTGGATTGATGACCTATTTGATCAATTGCAAGGTTTGAGCTATTTCTCGAATATCAATCTAAGGTCAGGATATCATCAGCTAAAAGTAAGAGAGCAAGATATCGAGTAGACTGCATTCAGAACATGATATGGACACTATGAGTTCTTGGTTATGTCGTTTGGACTGACCAATGCTCCAACAGCGTTCATAGATTTGATGAATAGGGTTTGTAATTCGTTCCTTGATAAATCTGAGATAGTGTTCATAGAAGACATTCTGATTTACTCGAAAAGCCAAGAGGATCATGGCAGACACTTGCGAGAAGTGTTAGAAGTCTTGAAAAAGGAAAGCTGTATGCAAAGTTCTCCAAATGTGATTTTTGGATTCGAGAAGTCCAATTCTTGGGTCATGTGGTCAACCAAGAAGGGATAATGGTTAATCCAGCAAAGATTGAAGTTGTGATGAAGTGGGAACAACCAAAAAGTCCCACGGAGATTCGAAGCTTTTTAGGATTAGCCGGATATTACCGAAGGTTTGTCCAAGGCTTTTCTTCGATCGCTAGTCCATTAACAGCTTTGACCCACAAAGGCGCTACTTATGCTTGGAATGATAAGCATAAAGAAGCATTCGAGAAGCTAAAGAAGAAGCTATGCGAGGCACCGATACTTTCTTTACCCGATGGAGTTGAAGACTTCGCTGTCTATAGCGATGCGTCTGGGGTTGGATTGGGTTGTGTTTTTTACCCGACTCATGATTTGGAGTTGGCAATGGTAGTTTTCGCTCTGAAAATATGGAGGCATTACCTCTACGGCACGAAGTGTAAACTTTTCACTGATTATAAGAGTCTCCAATATCTCTTTAATCAGAAAGAGTTAAATATGAGGCAACGACGCTGGCTAGAGTTACTCAAGGACTACGACTGTGAGATACTTTACCATCCCGGTAAAGCTATTGTTGTCGCTGATGCTCTTAGTCGAAAAGTCAGTGTTGAGAGAAAAAGGCCGAGAGCGTTGAGAATAGAAGTTGTCTCGACAATTGTGGAGAGTATAAAGAAAGCTCAAGAAGAAGCTTCTGAAAAGAATGATCGGAAGGAGGAACGTTTGGGCAAAACGTTGGTGTTTGATACAAACGGTCATGGACTGAAGGTATTCCAAGATCGTATTTGGGTACCTAGGTCAGGAGGAATAAGAGATCTTCTGATGGAAGAAGCTCACAAAACCATGTACTCGATTCATCCTGGTAGCACTAAAATGTATAGGGACCTGAAACCCTACTACTAGTGGCCAACGATGAAGCTTGATGTTGCAAAGTATGTGGCCGAGTGTGTGACTTGTGCGAGAGTCAAGAAACAACATAAAAAACAATACGGGAGTTTAGAACCTTTACCTGTGCCTATGGGTAAATGGGAAGACAATGCTATAGATTCTGTCACTAAACTGCCCAGAACGAAAAGTGGTCACAACATGATTTGGGTGGTCGTTGATCGATTCACTAAGAGTGCGCATTTCATAGTAGCCAATGATAAATGGTCTATGGAAAAGCTTGCAAATTCTTACGTGAAGAAAATTGTGAGGCTTCATGGTGTTCCGTTAACGATTGTGTCAGATCGTGACAGCCGTTTCACCTCAAGGTTTTGGAAAAGTCTACAAGAGGAAATGGGTACCAAGTTGTGTTTAAGTACAACTTACCATCCACAGACTGATGGTCAGAGTGAAAGAACGATACAAACACTTGAAGATATGCTGAGAGCATGTACCCTGGAATTCCTAGGTAACTGGGATGAACATTTACCTTTGGTAGAATTTTCCTACAATAATAGTTTCCACTCGAGCATAAAGATGGCACCTTTTCAAGCTTTGTACGGACAGAAGTTTCGTACGCCGTCTTGTTTGCTTGAGGCTGGGGAAAAGCAGTTTGTGGGACCCGAGATGGTCCATCAGACTGCTGAGAAGTTGAAAGTGATCAGGGAAAGAATGTTAGCAGCTCAAGATCGTTAAAAGAGCTAAGCTGACAAGAAGCGAAGGCCGATGACTTTTGAAGTTGGAGATACGGTCTTGCTTAAACTCTCTCCGTGGAAGGGACTTATAAGATTTGGTAAAAGGGGAAAGTTAAGTCCAAGGTTTATTGGACCGTTTAATGTTCTCCAGAGGGTTGGGAACCAAGCTTACAAGCTCGAATTACCTAAAGAACTGAATGGAATTCACAACACTTTTCATGTGTGTTATTTGAGGAAGTTCACTGGAGAAGTTGCTGACATAATTCCAATTTCTGAATTGAGAATTGATGAAAACAAGAGGTTAATTGAATAACCAGAAGCAATTGTTGACCGAAAGACTGAAAAGCTTCGACGCAAGATGGTCGAATTAGTGCTTGTCCGTTGGAAACATACGAATGGGCCATATCTCACTTGGGAAACGGAGAGTGACATGTTGAGTCGCTATCCGCATTTGTTTGTTGATGTGTGATTCCGAGGACGGAATCATCCTAAGGGGGAGAGAATTGTAACGCCCGCGTTTCCAGGCTAGGCATTATCATTGATGTAATAGTCTAGGTTAACCCTTGTAACTCTTTTTGAAGTATTAATGATGAAATATTTGGGTATTATGTGAATTATGTGAATTATGTGTTTATTTTCTTAATTATTATGATTTCATGAATTAAGAATAAAATAAGCGTCAAAATTAAAGTATGAGATAAGCCCGATATCTTTGCATAAAGATGTAGTGGTCGACACAAGGATTCCGAAGATATAAAGAATGCCGAAATCCGAGTTATAACGAGGAAGTTATGACCTGTCGAAGTTTTGCGACAGAACCGACAATGCCGAATGACGTAAAAAGTGAAATTTACGTTAGAGCAATATTTAGCCTTAGTGATCTAAACGAAGGTTGTGGAGTTCGTTAAACCGAGAGCGTGCATAAAAAGAACGCCCAAATTTGACTTCATATGAAAAAGTTATGATTTTTCGAAGTTTCGACTTAGCAGTATGCAGCCCGAATACTCGATTTGAGATCGAGCGGTTTTTAGCCAGAACAATCTAAACGAGAATTGAAGATCTCGTTAATTGTAGTGAAACGATGAAAAGATAGGCGAAAACGGACGTCAGATGAAGAAGTTATGATTTTATAATGGAGTTTTCCTGTCCCGGCCTACTAAAATAAATAATAAAAATAAAGTCAAAATTAGCCGACGGAGTCTTAATGAAAGTTGTAGAGCGTAGTCTCACCTACGTGGGGATGTAAAGAACGTCGAAAACGGAGTTCGTATGAGGAAGATATGAATTTTTGAAGTTTATTAAATATTTTCAATATTTAATTTATATATATATATATATATATATATATATATATATATATATATATATATATATATATATATATATATATATATATATATATATATATATCCCGATATTATCCGAAGTGGGGGGGGGGGAGTCAGCGAGCCGATCCACATTACGCCCAGTGTAATTCGAAGTTCCAGCCCCTATAAAAGGGTGTCGAGGGCGGCCGAGTTCTTTGACTAGGTCTGTTATGTTAGTTGTCTTAGGGACGTAAAGTGAGAATAACAGGAATGGGTAATTGGGTTATTGTTGGTTGGTGGAAATTAAATATAATTATTTATTGTGGGTTGAAAACCCTATATGCTCACCAGGTTCCCAAGCCTGACCTACTCAGTTTTATTTGTATTAGAGGAAGTGGCGGAAGGGCATAAGATGGATGCATCATCAATTTGTTTTGTTTACAAGTCCGTATATGTATATATTTGTTGAACGACTTGTAATGTTTTTGGTTATATAATGAAAATACATTTCTTATGAAATGCTTTGGTAAATATTATTTTATCATACTTTGTTTTTGGGAACAAATTCCGCAACTCTTTCAAATCAAAAGGATTTACTCTGAAATTATTTTTAAGCATAAATGAAAATCGGTCTTTTCTGGCCGTGAATTTGGGGATGTCACACCTGGGAATCCAGATGTTACAATTCTCCCCCACTAGAATCAGACTTCGCCCTCGAAGTCTCACTCTGCAAACAACTCTGGATGCTGCTCCCGCATCTCATGCTCCGGTCCGCAAGTGAACTCTGACCCTTCCCGACACTGCCACTGGCCTGCACTAGAGGCACCTCCTTGTTCCTCAAAACCTTGATCTTCCGATCCCTGATAGCCACCGGTCTCTCAACATAATTTAGGCTCACATCCACCTGAATATCTTCTAATGGCACCACTGCCGACTCGTCGGCTATACACTTTCGCAGCTGCGACACTTGGAAAGTGTCATGAATCTGACCCAACTCTACTGGCAACTCCAAACGATAAGCTACTCTGCCTACCCTCGCGATCACCCTGAAAGGACCAATATATCGGGGTCCCAAATTGCCCCCTCTTCCTGAATCGGATCACTCCTTTCCAAGGAGAGACCTTCAGGAACACGAAGATGCCGACCTGAAACTCAAGCTCGGACCGGCGTCTGTCCGCATAACTCTTCTAACGACTCTGAGCGGTCAACAACCTCTGTCTGACCTGTTGGATTTGCTCTATCGTCTGAAGCACAATCTCGGTACTACCCATTACACGCTGCCCTACTTCTCCCCAGCAAATAGGGGCTCGACACCCCCTCCCATACAACAGCTCAAAGGGCGGCATGCCAATGCTCGAATGATGGTTGTTGTTATAAGAAAACCCTGCCAAGGGCAAATACGTGTCCCAACTGATGGGTTTTGGTCATAAGACATCCTATGTGCTCATACAAACCCTAATGCTTGGATCTAGGTTTCTCTATTGTACATGCTTTGAATCCAAGACTATAAACCCTAATTCTAGCATATGGAAATCAATATTAACATATAATTAGGTTTATGGTATTACCTTGATTGTTATGTAGCAATAACAATTCCAATTCCCCCTTGAATTGACTTTGGAAGGCTTAGAGTCACAAGTGTCACTCCTCTAATGGCTTACAAACACCAAGAGCAAGTGGAGAAGGTATAAAGAGAAAAGAGAGAGGTAGGAATTCGTCCTTAGGACTTCTTGGGAAGGGTTAGACGAATTCATGAGCCTTAGGGGGTTTATATAGGTGTAAAGATTAGGGTTTTAGTCCTTATCCTTATCTAGTTGTTTGCCCACCAAGAAACCATAAGATAAGTCTTAGAAACCCTTATCCTAGTCGAATTCTAAGGCATTATCACCTTAAATTCGTTCACCATATATTTAAGATAATCCTTACCTTATTTTGTAACTATCACATAATTACGATTCAGCCCCTCTAGTTTAATTAATTACACTTGATTACAAAATTAATTCTTAATTAATTATTGACCAATATTAATTAAACAAATATGATTTCTCCTTTAATATATTATTCTTATAACATATTAATAAATCATAATAACCTCTCTCTCTATTTATTTCTCCAATCAAGTTGCTTTGGTGAAGGCAACCCAAAAGGACCATGCACCATCGGGTCAACTACATACCAAAATAGTTATGGACTTAGACACTAATCCAACAGTCTCCCACTTGGATAAGTCTAACAATTATTATGCGTATGACTTCGGATCCCGATTTGCAATCGTAGCTTTCCAAAGCCGTTGTCAACTCTGATCGTATCAGATACGCGTGTCCTTAGATAAAGGATCATATATTCCTCCATTCTAGATATCATATGAGATATGATTTCAAATCATTCTCTTTGTACTATATCTCGATTCCCGATTTATGACGACTGACTAATTGAACAAATCAAATTAGCCCTAGCCCGGCCGAGCATTTACGTTTGTCATCACTAAATCATCGAGGGGCCCAAAGATATCGCCTTTATCCTACTTTGAATAAAAGGAATGGATAAACTTTGATACAATGCTCGCTTGCACTCACGCACCGAATCACACACAACAATATGTTTTATAACACCAAGTTACTAGTGCGTTTACATATTATCAATGTGCAACGGATTCGCAAGATACAACTCACACATCTCGGTTTCAAGAATATAAGATGTTATAATCTCACCAATCACTCGTCATACAATTCATGGAGTGATCCAAGTGAGCGTGGGTTTAATCCAATGCTCAAATCATATTAATAAGCACTCATGAACGTTGCAACAAACATTTGCTTATGTCTAATGCTCTTTAGACAATCCACACACCAATTCACGACAGTCTTCATTCATATCTACTTCCAACATAAGAACAACTGTGGCTCATTCGAATAATTCGATTATTCTTAATAAACTCAATTATTCTAAAAGTCAAAACATGCAAATGTGAAACACAAGAATAATACTAATCCCATATGGCCTCAAACCTTTGAGTATAAATAAGACGCCTTTTATTTATCACCATATTGATTACTCATTATTTGTCGTTTCGGGTAACCAACTTCTTACTTGAATTCCAACACTTGTCCCATGCTCCTAGCATGCACACAATGTTTACCTATGGTTCTTACTTTGTGAAATAGATCACATTGAACACATTTCCAATCCTTCTCATTTCACAACTCCAAATCCGTTTTTCATAAGTTAAAGAATGTCAAATTCTTGTTACTTATAGAATATGCTAGATTCTAACATTCTATGCAACTATCCTTTCGTAATGTCACTGCACCAAAGTCACAAAGACTATTGCCAATGTTATTACAAAGTCCTTTATCGGAGATTGTTACAAGACAATTCCTTAGATATGATGTCTCTCACTCAAAGTACGTTCCTTTGAACATCCTTTTGAATAAAAGTTTCTAATCTAGACATAGATTTTCAATATTCAATTCCCAATATGGACACGCTTCCATATTTTCCATATGACAACTCATTCTTAATAGAATCTTTTCTATTCATAATAATGTCGATATGGTCCATCCAATACCATGCTTCCAACTACTCACAAGCGACCAATCCTCGTCGAACTTTGGATTGTCCTTTGATAGTTGTTTAATTATTTTAGTCAAAACCGATTCTAGTCCTTTTTCCCTCTAAATGCGCTAGACATTTGGAAAATTTTAGAATGGTCAAACATTAAAGCATTTGCAATCGATCCTATACTCGAAGCGTATGGGACACGACGCATAATGTTCTATTTGCTATGTTCTCAAAATTCAAATTGTGAAGAGGAATGTTGTAATCATAATCGAAATTTTAAGAAAACACTATGTACCTTTGACTAAGTTTATTAACATTTCTCAACCTAATCCTTTAGATTTGAAATGAAGCATAATATTCTCTCCCTTAATTATAGCAAAACAACCTTTCAACTCTTACAACTTTGCAAAGTATGACTCTTGTTTTCTATAATTAATATTGCTAACCTTGCAATACTTTCCTTAATAATCATACAATCATAACTTTTATGCTCCTACTATCATGATGATTATTATAACACTTATGCTCCCACTAGCTTCGACATGTATTTATGAACATCTTAACTTTTAGAAAAGCAATACCTATTGAAATTCTTAAGTCCATGTTTCTAATACTTAATGCTTTGACAATCTTTTATCAAGGCCTCTTAAACTTATACACCTTTGCTTTGAGATAGTTCATATGTGTGTCTAAACAATTAAGACTAATTGCCAAACCTCACAATTCAATTATGGAATGGGATACCGTGACCATAATCGAATTTGAGAATGCAATTTTACAATCACTATCTTCTTAAATCTTTCTTAGTGAAAGCATTTCCTCACAATCATTTTCATGAAGGAGGAAATCTTATGACACTTAGATTTAAACGGTGTATGTGTTCCTATCCATGTGAATTTGTTAAAAACAAAGTTTACGACAAATTCAAACTCATATGGACCGAACTTTCTGAATCTTGATTTATTGCCTTATGGTAGCACAGCTGCCCACCATGTCTTCCAAGTAGTTAAGCATCTCACCCTTTCCTATCAATTTACCTTTCATTGATTAAGGTGATTTTCCTTTTATGCGTTCAAAATGAGAACTCATAGGATTCACATGCATAATTAACTCGATTGGATTGGCATAGAAATAAAATGATGTCTACACGATAGGTTGTAAATCTCAACTCGTGTGCTAGTGATGATCGATAAGGTTTATTTGATTTGTTCTTGAACCTTTCAAGACCATTAAGACTCCCACTGACTCCTTGACATATACGATTCTCTTGTCAAAACATTTCTTGAAAAACAAATATTCAAGAGTTAGTGTAGCTTTTATCAAAACACTTCATAAATTGGTCTAAGTTGGTCTTTGTCTTATTCAAGACATCACAACTTTCCACATTTTATGAATGTTATAAACCTTTAATACTTTTCACTCATTGCCACAATCTTAACTTTAAGACTTGTTATTGGAACGAAGTATGATAGACTTCTTGATTTAACCATTTCTTCAATTCTTGATTCCTCTTCTTACATATACAATTGTACTTAGAGGATCAATTGAAATATGGTTCTTAATCATTAAGACCTATCATAAAGCATAAAAGGTAATCTCCCTTCTTATTAGAATGGAGAAACTTTTATCTTTCTTCCTACTTGATTCTTCTTATTCGTTTGCTATTGATTTAAACCTTTTTAATCAATTCCGAATTACACTTAATCTTATAAGTATAATCATATTTACTAAACCTTTAGTAAATCATGACGAATATCTCGTTACTCTTATGGTGGACATTGATCAACACATAACTTTCTGTACTCGATCTCCTAGTCCTTCACTTGACACTTTGTCAATGAATTAGTCTAATTTCCAAATACGAGATTTCTCATTCATTGTGCATCCACGTTGCATGATTCCAAGTTTCTGTCCAATTGAAACTTGGGCGATGAGAAGCTCTCCCTATTTGGTAAATTCTCGACTTTCACATAACATAAGAAGAACCAAATCCATTATTGCTAATAATAGAAACATTTTAACATCAATTTTTCATACACACCATTGTAAGGATAAATAAATAAAATTTAAAATCAAAATTTATTTTATTGCGGAAAAATTTGTCCTTACAATGCAACTCATTGAAAAACTTATGCTAATAAAGATTTCTTAGCAATCTAATTCTAACTCTAAGTAGTAGCTCAAGAATCTAATCTTCGAGTAATGCGATCGAAATCCATTTCTTCACGGTTAGATTCTGCTCACTTCTTCCCTTAAGCTTCCTTTCTTTTCTTCGATCCTACAAAACATCAATTGTAATCTTATCACATTATGTATTAAGAATCTAGAATGAAGCTTAAAAGAGTTAGTCAATGGATTTTGCCTAAATTAGAGCCATACGTTTCGACTCTCCCATCTCTTAGATCTCTTAGGTAAATGGGGCAGCTTTGTCTCCAGTGCCCCTTTTCTTGGCAATAAAAGCAAATTGACTCTTTTTGGAACAACACATGGAACTACTTCAGACATCGCCTTTCTCTTATGATCAAACTTTTCGATCATTGCATGTCTTTCATTGCCATTGTCTATATCCATAGAGGTCTTGAAGGCAGATTCACCAATCAACTTTGCTTTTCTATTGTGCCAAGCCATTACTGATTCAGCAGCAATAGCATATAGGTGAGATCTATAAGGGTCACGTCGTAGTTCATCATATAGTACTCTCTTACGAACTCACTATATGAGTTGGGAAGTGACTGAAGAACCCAATCAACATCCATTTCCTCACAGACAACAGATCCCAACATTCTTAACCTATCAATGTGTGACTTCATCCCTAGGACGTGTGCACACACGGACTTTCCTTCTTTATGTTTTCTTGCCAAAAGGGCTTGAGTGATTTTGAACTTTTCAAGCCTTTGAACTTGTGGGTTAGGGAGAATAATTGGAGGAGATAGAGGAAGTGAAGCATGATTTCTTGTTCCTTGATCGAATCGTGGAATATCATCTTCATGTGGAATGCTTGTTCCACGGGATTTGAGAAGACCATAGTCGTCGAACTTTGACATCTACAAAATGGGAGAAAAACAAATTCAAGTTAGTTGGTAGATTGAGTCCTTAGTAAATCACCCATATGAGATACTAAGGCTAGGACCCAACACAATATTCTACAACTCGGGAGAGGGATGCCGTAACCCAAATTGCAGAACATTTGAAGGTAAGTGAATGACAATTCACTAATTTCCACCACGAAAAACGAAAAAGAAATTTAAGTTTTAAATCTATGAAAACTCCTAGATCCTTTGAGATTCATTGAACTTTCAATGGCATGTTTAAATCTCGATATGCCCCTCTTGTTTGTGACTGGGATGCCGAGGATCACAAAGCGGGTGTGAATAACCATGCAAACTTACATGGTGCCCTCACATGTTACAGTCACCTATTCGATGTGTCGGTAAACCACACATGCTCCACCGAACTATGACAAACATTGAGTCACCCTTTGCTACCTTTGCTTAGAACCATTTAGTGTGCCGGTAAACCACACACGCTCCACTAACGTCTTCGCAAGGGCACAAAGTGTAATTTCATGGAATTGCATCAATTCACTTTTGCCTAAGTAACTAAGATTGGGAATTTTATGAAAACATTTAGTTACTTTAATAATTATACTTATAATGGAAGGTTTCGTCCTATCCTACCCGTTCGGCTAACGACCCTCCACTAGTCAAGAGTGCGGTGGGTAAGAGTGGATACCCATTCAATCGCCATTTTATAGGCAATTTCCTTAAACACCCCTTATAGACTAGCTTCGTGAATGAGGCCTACTAACGGTAAGACTGACTTTTACTCATATATATATATAATGTTAGACTTTTAATGTTATATATAGTATAGGGTGTATTTTATACTTTCAAAATACTAGGTGGTCTAATTTAACAATTATACTTTTAATTCAATTAAATTGTAAACCTAAACTTTTATGGATTTATTAAATCTCTATTAATTATACACCTTAATTAATTAATAAAACCATAAGGGTGTGATTTGAACTTTTTCAAAACTATACTGGTTTTAGAATTTAACATTCCTAATTAAACTTTTAATCAACTTTTAAATTCCAAAACATGAGGGCAAGTTTTGAAACATTTCAACACATTTGCGTTTAGAACTTAAATATACATCAAAATTAAACTATTAATCAAAATTTAAATTCCAAAACTTGAGGGCAAGTTTTGAAACCTTTTTCAAAACATTAGGGTTTCAACTATTTAAATTTCAAAACTACAAAACTACTAGGTTCAAATTTAAACTATAAAACCTAAAGGGAAAAATATGAAACTTTTCATAACAACAAGGATCAAATAACAAATAATCTAAACTAACATTTAATTACATAATTATCCATATTTGATTTGTTTAATGATTTCTTGCAAAACAATTTATCAATTTACTCAAAATAATTAATCAATTATCTTATAAGTAAACAATTATCTTATTAATTGATAAATATCCTCAATTAGATCAAAAAATAGTCAAATATATCATATAATCGGATTAATATTGATCTAACATGATAAGGTAACTATCCCAATGCAAAAACAGCAAGAAATCCCGAGATAAGCTCTATCTGACGAGTTGACTCATCGAGTCAAGCCTGGACTCGTCGAGTCACCTTGGACTCGGCGAGTTCAGCTATGGACTCGGTGAGTCCAGCCTCCAAAACACCAAAAAATGAATTTTTCAGATATACAATGCATCAATACAATTGAAACCAAGCTAGGCACTGATACCATTGATGGGTTTTGGTCATAAGACATCCTATGTGCTCATACAAACCCTAATGCTTGGATCTAGGTTTCTCTACTGTACATGCTTTGAATCCAAGACTATAAACCCTAATTCTAGCATATGGAAATCAATATTAACATATAATTAGGTTTATGGTATTACCTTGATTGTTATGTAGCAATAACAATTCCAATTCCTCATTGAATTGACTTTGGAAGGCTTAGAGTAACAAGTGTCACTCCTCTAATGGCTTACAAACACCAAGAGCAAGTGGAGAAGGTATAAAGAGAGAAGAGAGAGGTAGGAATTCTTCCTTAGGACTTCTTGGGAAGGGTTAGACGAATTCATGAGCCTTAGGGGGTTTATATAGGTGTAAAGATTAGGGTTTTAGTCCTTATCCTTATCTAGTTGCTTGCCCACCAAGCAACCATAAGATAAGTCTTAGAAACCCTTATGCTAGTCGAATTCTAAGGCATTATCACCTTAAATTCGTTCACCATATATTTAAGATAATCCTTACCTTATTTTGTAACTATCACATAATTACAATTCAGCCCCTCTAGTTTAATTAATTACACTTGATTACAAAATTAATTCTTAATTAATTATTGACCAATATTAATTAAACAAATATGATTTCTCCTTTAATATATTATTCTTATAACATATTAATAAATCATAATAACCTCTCTCTCTATTTATTTCTCCAATCAAGTTGCTTTGGTGAAGGCAACCCAAAAGGACCATGCACCATCAGGTCAAGTACATACCAAAATAGTTATGGACTTAGACACTAATCCAACACCAACTCCCACTGAAATACAACACACATGCTTGGACCATGTCCTCGAGCGTCTGAATCGTCCGCTCACTCTGCCTATCAGTCTGTGGGTGGTATGCGGTACTAAAATGCAGTTTCGTACCCAATTCCTCATGAAACTTCTTCTAGAATCTAGAAGTGAAACGTACATCTCCATCTGAGACAATCGAGACCGGAACTCCATGTCGCGATACCACCTCTCTCACGTACATCTCTGCCAACTTCTCCGCGGAAGAGCTCTCACTGATGGCCAGGAAGTGAGCACTCTTCGTCAACCTATCAACAATCACCCAGATTGCATCGACACCCCTCGCGATCCTTGGCAATTTGGTGAAGAAGTCCATGGTAATCTGTTCCCATTTCCACTCGGGAATCTTTAATGGCTGCAGCTTACCATGTGGAAGCTGGTGCTCGGCCTTCACCCTGCGACAGGTCAAGCATCTCTCTACAAACCATGCGACATCCCTCTTCATACAGGGCCACCAATATTCCTTTTTCAGGTCCAAATACATCTTAGTGGCCCTGAGATGGATTGAGAACTTTGATCGATGAGCCTCTTCCATCAAAATGGTACGCGTTCCGCCTACAGACGTTACCCATATCCGACCTTGAAATGTCATAAGCCCCCGGCTATCGGTAACAAATTTTGATACCAGCCCGACAACTCGCTCTCTCTTCTGGCTTTCTGGCTTCACAGCCTTACCCTGGGCCCCACGAATAGCATCCAACACCGGGTCATCACTGTCAATCTCAAACAAACACCTTATATTGGGGCGACCTCCGCCCTACGGCTCAGTGCATGGACTACAACATTAGCCTTGCCCGGGTGGTACAGGATCTCACAATCATAATCCTTGACCACGTCCAACCACCTCCTCTGTCGCATATTCAAGTTGGGCTGATCCATCAAATACTTCAAGCTCTTGTGGTCCGTGTATATCGTACACCGAACCCCATACAAATAATGTTGCCAGATCTTGAGAGCGAACACTACCGCTCCCAGCTCCAAATCATTAGTGGGATATCTCGACTCATGAGGCTTAAGCTGCCTCGATGCATATGCTATCACATGCCCCTCTGCATAAGCACCGCTCCCAATCAGGATATCGATGCATCACAATATACCACAAAATCCTCCATCCCTTCCGGAAGGGCTAACACTGGGGCTTCGCATAATTTCTGGCGAAGTGTCTCAAACGATGTATGCTGCTCCGGACCCCAAGAAAACGCAACACCCTTCCGGGTCAACTTGGTGAGTGGCACGACGATCTTGGAGAAATCCTTAATAAAACTCTGATAATACCCGGCCAAACCTAGAAAACTCCTGATCTCGGTGGGTGACCTCGGCACCTCCCACCTCATGACTGCCTCAATCTTGGCTGGATCGACCAATATCCCTAAAACTAAACCTCTGGTAGCCAGAACTCACATTTAGAGAACTTGGCATAAAGCTTCTCCGATCTCAGAACTCCGAGGATCTCCCTCAAATGCTCCTCATGCTTCTCTCTAGATCTTGAATACACCAATATGTTATCGATGAACACAATCACTGAACGATACAACATCGGTCTGCACACCCTATTCGTGAGATCCATGAACACTGCCGGTGCGTTGGTGAGTCTGAAAGGCATCACCACGAACTCGTAATGCCCATAACAAGTCCAGAATGCTGTCTTCTGGATGTCCTCCTCCTGCACCCTCACCTGATGATACCCAGAGCTCAAATCGATCTTGGAGAACCAAGATGCTCCCTGCAACTGATCGAACAAATCATCAATCCTCGGCAGTGGGTAACGGTTCTTGACCGTTAGCTTATTCAACTCACAATAATCAATGCACATCCGGTGTGAACCATCCTTCTTCTTGACAAAAAGAATAGGCACTCCCCATGGCGAACTGCTCGGCCTGATAAATACCTTCCCCAGCAGCTCCAGGAGCTGTGAGGATAACTCCTGCATCTCCGGAGGGACAAGGCGATAAGGCGCCTTGGCGATAGGCGCAGCTTCCAGAACTAATTCAATACCGAACTTTACTTGCCTCTTCGGAGGCACACCCGGCAACTCCGTTGGAAACACATGCGGAAACTCACGCACTATCGGGACCTCATCAACTGACTTCGGTCTCTCTGAATCAACCCTCGCATCCATCACATATGCCACAAATCCCCTACAGCGCTGTTGTAGACTCTGTCTCGCTCTGGCAGCCGAGCAAAATGCTGACCCCATACGTGTACCCTCGCCGTACACTGTAAGAACTCCCCCCACTAGGGTCTCGAATCGTCACCAATTGACGCTCGCAATCTATCACAGGTCCATATCGGCTCAACCAATCCATACCCACTATAACACACACGTGCCCCATTGCGATCGGAACCAGATCTATCGGGAACTCCACACCGAAGATCTCAAGGACACATCCTCGAATCACATCTGAAGCATATACTGCTCGCTCCTCAGCTATAGAAACTCGCAGAGGTCGATCCAACGCCTCTCGACGGATAATAATGTGCTGACTAAAAGCTACAAAAACGAACGACCGAGTCGCACACGAGTCAAATAAAACCAGAGCAGGCACAGAACTCACAAGAAAAGTACCTACGCATATCATCATATAAGCATAAAAACTCAACTCAAATAAAAGATGAAAAGAGAATACATACCAGCCACAACATCGGGTGCCGCGCGGACCTCCTCCGCAGTCAACTGAAATGCTCTCCCACAAGCCTTCGGGGCCTCGGCCTTCACCGGCCGAACCTCGGTAGCCCTAGCAGTAGGCGCAGATCCCTGCGCTGACCCCTGAAGAAGCTGAGGGCACTCAGCCTTTCGATGGCCGGTCTGGTTGCAATGAAAGCAAACCGAAAATTCATTGGGGCAATCCCTCGCGATATGCCCCTCCTTCCCACACTTGTAGCATACCCCAGCCATGCACGACCCCTCGTGAATCTTACCGCACTTCCCACAAGTGCGGCCCTTCGCGCCCCCAAATCTTGAATCAGCGGGTCTAACCCGCTTGGCTGCCGGCTGAGACTGAATCGGTCGCCGATCCGCCCTCTGTGACTCGGCCTCCTCCCTGGCCTGAGTCACCAACTCAATCTCCCTCTTCCGGGCATTTTCCAGGAGCTTAGCAAATGTCCGATAAGTCGAGTTTGCCACGAACTCCCAAATATCTCTCCTCAGAACACTTAGATAACGGCTCATACGAGCCTGCTCAGAAGACACCTTCTTAGGGCAAAACATCGCCCTCTCATTAAACTTCCTGGTGATCACTGCCACAGAATCAGTACCGTGCTTGAGGGTCAAGAACTCTTGAATCAACTGTTCCCTCTCCACCGGGGGAACATACTCCTCTCTGAACATAGCGGTGAACCTCTCCCAGGTCAGCTCGGAAATTTTAGCCAAAGTGAAGTTCGCTGGCACGAAATTCCACCAATCCTTCGCTCCTAGTTGGAGCTGGTTCAAGGCGAATCAAACCCTCAACTGCTCTGGACAAGAACACGTATAGAAACATTCCTCGATGTCAGAGATCCATCTCATAGCGGCAATCAGGTCCTGCGTCCCGTCGAACACTGGTGGCTTCGTGTTGCTGAACTTGTCACACCCCCGAACCGGACGGCGGAAACGTCCGAGGGCTCTTGTGACTCGAATTGAATACCATCACAATGAATATACATGAATCATAACATAATTCAACACCATGCATTGGAATATTACAATTGATATTGTTTATATTCAGTACATTGTCTTAGATATTACAATTCCATAACATAAACAGTTTGATAGATAATTAAAGCAAAACACCATGACATTTCCTGATACTTATTCTTCGGCTTACCTGTTACCTGAGAATACAAGTTATTTTAGAAAAACGTCAACATATGAAATGTTGGTGAGTTCATCAGTAATGTTATGGAAAAATGATTTTTGTGAAGTTTGAAAAACCCAGAAAATCCGATATTTTCTGAAAACAGTATTTGTTTATAAAAAGTGTGAAGATCTGTAAATATGCTTGTCGATTTTGAAAACATGTATAATTGTTGAACTTTGTATACATCACATAGGTTAAAATGTTGAACTTCCTGGTAAAACCTGATGTTTTCCCAATACGTAAATTACATGACTTGTTTATTGTTATACCGATACGACGAATGTTTTTGATTACCCAGGTGACATTGGATTAATTAGGGTTTGTGAGTTGTTACAATCACGCATTAATGAAAATGACTAGTTTATAACTACAGGTTACGAACGATCCTTAAGGCGTTGTCCGTATTACTCACATAATCCAACCACCCTGACTTCTCTTGATTGACGCCACAAATCTGTTTACTTGAATTCTCATAAGCCGTTCAACCGAGGAGAAAGGAGGGTACGAAGCCCTCTCTTAATTCCATGAGTAATTCCGGGCTATCGGTAATGCGAAAGACACTTAGCCCAACTCACATTTGACTTCTCGACCTCACTAGCAGTACTAATGGACCACTAGTGCCCAATAGCATAATAGAGCTA
Source organism: Lactuca sativa (assembly GCF_002870075.4). Lineage (NCBI taxonomy): Eukaryota > Viridiplantae > Streptophyta > Magnoliopsida > Asterales > Asteraceae > Lactuca > Lactuca sativa. Next base: position 172,838,469 of record NC_056628.2, read on the forward strand.
TTGAAAGTCCTTTTACATGGAATTGGGTCATAGGAGGCCCATTAACACGTAAGCACGTTCCCTTCGGGCCTAAAGATCATGTTATTGGGCTAGCATGGCCCAACAAGCACGATTTGAAACTTTCAAGCCCAAAGTTTGTATGTTGACTCATCATAGTTATCGTGTGTTTAACGAATTACTTGGGTTATTGATTTTTGTTTTGTTATTGATTCGAGACCGAATCAATTCGTTTTGTAATGGTATTTGTTGTTGAGAGTGTATTTGTTTTTCTATTTCGTCGGTATTCGTGGATCTTGTATTTTGTCATAATGAATTAATTTGTTTAAAAGTAAGATTTTTACCTTTTCACAACCTTTCTTTTATAAAAATAACACTTTTAGTTCTTTATATAAAAGAATTTCATTTTTAGTCCTTAAAACATTTTTTTGACTTTTTTTTTATCATAAACTTGTTGAAAAGACATTTTTAACCCAAAATTTATTTTGTAAATAGCTTTATCCCTTCCAGAATGACGTTTTCTCAGTTTAAACCCCCAATTCCGTAACTTTTATAGTTTTGGCCCAAAATAGAAAATTTTTACATTTTTGATCCTTTTTGAATTTGAAAAGCATTTTTGAACTTTGAAATAGTTTTAATAGACTTCCAATCCCCTTTTTTACAGAGAGTTACATTTCCAGCCCCTCAAACTTGTAAATTTCGCATTTTGAGGCTTATTGGGCCGAAAAGGCCAAATCTAGCCCATTAAGTTCATAATTTACATTTTAAGTCCCTCAAAATTGTTGTTGTTCAGAAAAATTATTATAGAAACTGTTTGGACCCTTTTGACCCTCCAGAAACTATAATTTGTCGGTTTGTACCCTATGTTTTGTATTTTTGACAATTTAAGTCCTAGAATGTGTTTTATGTTAGGATATGTTCATCTTAACCTTATAAACTATTTTTCTTGACATGATTAATGTATAATAGCTCAAGTTATGTTTATTTTCTTTCTCATGCCTTAGATCACGGTTTTTACACCCTTTTTGATAACATAATCAACACAAAACACATGATATCACCCACATATATGCATCAAATCACACATAACATACATTTACACATAGATCTACATATTTTCTTGTATTCTCCCCCATAAAACTCATAAAAACCGAAAAGGAAGGGGTATGAAACTCACCTTGAGTTGTGATTTCGGTTTTGAAGAAGATTGGAAGAAGTTTGATGTTACTTTTGGCCCTAGCAAGCCCTCCTTTGTTGATCTTGAACTTAGAGGGTTTCTAAGAGAGTGATCATGATTTTTTCATTGGTTAGGAAGAGATTTTTAATAAAAAAAAGAATCTAGATCATAGATCCATGCATGATCTTACCATAGATGAAGAATTTGTGGGATAATTTCCTTGAAGACTCCCTAGATCTCAAAAATTTTGGAGAGAAATGAAGAGAGTTTCTTTGAGATATTTTTGAGTGAAGTGTGTGTGTGTGTGCATGGGTTTCGGCCGAGAAGGAGAGAGGGAGAAGAAGAGAGAGATTGCTTGGAAATATGGGTTGCATGCATGGAGACCCAACAAATAAAGATGAGGTGGCACAAAGGTCAACTCTTCCTTTTCTTTGGGCTTGGGCTGAGAATGGAGAGGGAAGAGAGAGTTTTTGGGCCTTAAAGGCTTAAGCCCAATTTCATGGTTATGTTGAGTGATTTTTGGTCCTAAAAAATATAAGTGTGATTTTTATGAGCTATTAGGGCTAAATTAGGCGAGTTATGGCCCAATGAGGTTCATTTAAATATTTTGTTTCATTCTAGGCCCAACATGGACCAAAATATTAAAATAAATGAAAGTGGGTCCAATTAGAGCTCATTCAAGAGTTATAAGCCCAAGATAGTCCAATTGGAATTTTATTGGTCCATTGAGCCCAATAAGGAAATCCTAGTCCAAAATGGACTTAAACAAGGATTTCTAAGGTTTCCAATTGTTGGTTGGCTAGTTGTAGTGCATGTATGAAGTGTTTGATTGAAATTTTGTTGTTAATGAATAAGCATCTTACTTGTTTTCCCATTGTTGGTTTGCATTTGTTATCATTGTTAAATGTTTATAAGGCTTCAAATTCATAGTTGTGACATCATCCCCCGTTAGAGGGAATTTCGTCCCGAAATTCTTTTCAAAGCTAGATTTGAGAATGCTAGAATAGATGAGAGTACTTTTGCTTCATTTGGTTTTCGCGTTCCCACGTGAATTCTGGCCCACGCTTCGCGTTCCACTGTACTTTCACGATCGGGATGCGACTTTGCTTAGTACGCTTCACCTCCCTATCCATGATTTCGACTGGTTCTTTAACTAACAGGAGATTCTCATTGATTTCAATTTCGTCAAGGGGAATGATGAGAGTTTCATCGGATAGGCACTTCTTTAGATTGGAAAAATGGAACACGGGGTGTACACTGTTGAGCTCCGCGGGTAGCTGCAGTCTGTACGCCACTGGAGCAATTCGGGAAAGAATCTCGAAAGGTCCAATGTATCGTGGGTTTAGTTTTCCCCGTTTTCCAAAAAGAATGACCCTTTTCCAGGGAGAAACTTTTAACAGCACTCGATCCCCGACCTGAAACTCTAAGGGCTTTCGCCGTCTATCGGTGTAGTTGTTGTGTCGGTTGTGCGATGCTTGTAGTCGAGCTCTGATTTGAACTATCTTTTCCGTGGTTTCACGTATGATCTCCGGTCCCGTTAATGTCTTGTCTGATGCTAGTTCCCTCACTAGCTGGGTGTCGCCCACCTCAGCCCAACACAACGGTGATCTACACGTACGTCCATATAGCGCTTCGAAAGGAGTGACTTTGATGCTCGAATGGTAACTGTTGTTATACGAGAATTCAACTAAGGGTAAGTGGGTATCACATGACTTCCCAAAGTCTATCACACATGCACGAAGCATGTCTTCAAGCATTTGAATGGTTCGTTCGCTTTGACCATCTGTTTGTGGGTGATAAGTAGTGCTCATGTCGAGATGGGTTCCCAGTGCTTTCTGAAGTGATTGCCAAAAACGTGAAGTGAACCTACTATCTCTATCTGAGATAATAGTCATTGGCACTTCGTGAAGCCTGACAATTTGTCGAATGTATATTCTTGTCAGTCTCTCCATCTTGTAGGATTCTTTTATTGGTAGGAAATGAGCGTACTTCGTCAGTCGGTCAACTATTACCCATATAGTGTCCAATCCATCTAACACCTTGGGTAGCTTCGTCACAAAGTCCATAGAAATCCCTTCCCATTTCCACTCGGGAATTACTGGTTGCTGTAATAACCCCGAGGGCTTCTGGTATTCCACCTTTACTTTGGCGCAAGTAAGGCATTTGCTGACATAGGTGGCAATTTCTGCCTTCATGTTAGGCCACCAATAATGTTGTTTAATATCCAAGTACATTTTGTCTGAACCTGGATGGATGGAGTATCGCGTCTTGTGAGCTTCATTCATGACTACCTCCTTAAATCCTCCAAGTTTAGGGACCCAAATACGGTTCATGAAATAGTATACTCCATCCTCTTTCACCTCGAGATTCTTCTCCATCCCGCGTAATGCTTTGCTTGTTTTGTTTTCCGCCTTCATGGCATCTGACTAGGCTTCCCTGATCTGAGTGGTTAGGCGAGATTGGATGGTTATTGAGAGAGTTTTCACACGACGATTAGAGTACACTTTCCAGCTCAAGGCATCAGCTACCACATTAGCCTTCCCTGGGTGGTACTTGATTTCACACTCATAATCGTTTAATAGTTCAACCCATCTTCTTTGCCTCATATTCAACTCTTTTTGATTCAGGATGTGTTGGAGAATCTCGGGGTCTGTGAAGATGGTGCACTTCGTACCATAGAAGTAATGCCTCCAAATCTTCAGAGCGAAGACCACTGCTCCCAATTCCAAATCATGGGTTGTATAATTCACTTCGTGTGTCTTTAGTTGGCGGGATGCGTAAGCTATCACTTTTCCACGCTGCATGAGAACGCAACCTAAACCCTGATTTGACGCGTCACAGTAGACCACGAAATCTTCCTTTCCCTCTGGTAGAGATAGTACTGGGGCACTGCAGTGTTCTCGCTTCAGATTTCGGAATGCAACTTCTTGTTTGTCCATCCATTTGAAGGGTACGCCCTTTTGTGTAAGCGAGGTAAGTGACTTGGTGATCTTAGAGAAGTTCTGAATGAACCTCTTGTAGTAACCTGCTAGGCCTAAGAATTGGCGAATTTCTGTGGGTGTTGTCGGGACTGCCCATCCTTCGATGGCTTTGAGCTTTGAAGGATCCACATGTATTCCTTCCTGACTAACAACATGACCCAAAAAGTTCACGCTATGATGCCAGAACTCACACTTGGAGAGTTTTGCGTATAGCTTCTCAGATCGCAGGGTTTCCAGGATTTGTTGGAGATGTTGTCCATGCTCTTCTTCGCTTCGGGAATAGACCAGAATTTCGTCAATGAAGACAATAACAAAGTTGTCGAGAAATGGTCGGCAGATTCGATTCATTAGGTCCATGAATGCGGCAGGGGCATTCGTTAGACTGAGGGGCATTACGACAAATTCATAATGTCCGTAACGAGTTCGGAAAGCGGTTTTAGGAATATCCTCTTCCCGGACCTTGAGTTGATGGTACCCAGATCGTAGATCTATCTTAGAAAAGTAAATGGCTCCTTGGAGCAGGTCAAATAGATCGTCGATTCGTGGGAGTGGATAGCGATTTTTGACAGTGAGCTTGTTTAGTTCCCTGTAATCAATGCACATCCTAAAAGATCTGTCCTTCTTCTTGACAAAGAGGACTGGAGCTCCCCATGGCGAGAAGCTGGGTCGCATGAATCCCTTGCCCAGGAGTTCACTGAGTTGACTGGACAATTTCTACATCTCAGTAGGAGCTAATCAGTAAGGCGATTTAGCGATTGGAGTAGCTCCTGGAACAAGATCAATTCAGAATTCAACTTGTCTCTCTGGGGGTACTCCAAGAAGATCTTCGGGAAATATGTCTAGGAATTCATGTGCTACTGGAATGTCTCAAATGTTAACCTCTTCCTTGGTTTTATCCACTATGTGCGCTAGGAACGTCAAGTCGTTCTTTCGTAGATGCTACGTTTGTCTCCATATATAACTAGGGTTTCGTGATCTGGGAGGTGAAGGCGAACGACCTTCTCGTGACACATAATTTCAGCATGGTGGGGGCTTAACCAGTCCATGCCAATAATCACATCAAAACTCCTAATGGAAACAGGCATTAAGTCTATTCGGAAGACGTGTTGATTTAGAGTTAGGGTACATCTGATGTAGACTTCCCCAGTGGATTCGGTTTTCCCATTGGCCATTTCCACCGTAAAGGTTTCATTGAGCTTCTGGGGTTGTTGTTTTAACAAATGTTTAAACTTATTGCTCACAAAACTTCGCTATGCTCCGGTATCAAATAGCATGCATGCATAAGTGTGGTTTAGGAGGATCGTAGCGGTAACAACAACGGGATCCTAAATCGCTTTTCCCTGACCCATGGTCAGCACCCTTCCTGTTCCTCCATAGCAGGCATGGCTAGGTCCTGCATTGTTGTCACCAGTGTTGGTGTTGTTGTTGTTGTTTCCCTGTTGTTGGTTCTGAGGAGGGTAGGTCATGCAATACCTTGTCGTGTGTCCCTTCCGATTGCAACTGGTGCACTGCATCTCTCTACATTCTCCATTGTGATGGAGACCGCACTTGTTGCACTTGGGAAGATTACCGGAATAAGGTCTAGGAGCACTTGGAGTAGCTGAGGCTGGAGCATGTGGTGTGGATGGAACTTGAGTGGTTGCAACATTAACTTCCACTGTTTGCTGCTTCTTGGACGATTCAGAGCCTTGACGTCCCTTCCTCTTGTTGTTCTTCCCCTTCTTGCTATCATTTTCCTTCTTAACTTCAGTCTCCACTGGCTTCTCACCCTTCTTTTTGTTGTGGTCATACAACTTCTTGGCCAATCTCTTGGCACTATCGAAAGTTTCGGGATTTGCAGCTATCACGTTTCCTTGGATAGGGGAGGTTAGTCCCCAGATGAATCGCTCGATCTTCTTACCTTCTGAGGTAATCATGTCAGGGCACAACAGAGACAGTTCGCTAAACCTTGATATGTATGCATTTATATCAGCGTTTCAGACAGTGAGATTCCACAGCTCTTGTTCCATTTTCTGAATTTCACCTCGAGGGCAATACTCGGCCATCAACATTTCTTTCATCTTTGTCCATGGCATGGAACTGGCTATGGGGAGTGTCATGGCTTCCACGTGTCCGTTCCACCAAGTGAGCGCTTGGTCAACGAAAGTGCAAGCGGCAAACTTCACCTTCATCTCCTCAGGGCAATCGCATATCTCGAATACCAATTTCACCTTCTCGATCCATAGTTTCAGGGTGATTATTCCTCCAGTGTCGTTAAAGGTTCGTGGTTTGGCGTTTGTGAAGTCTTTGTAGGAACATGTTTTGGTGGGTCCTTGATTTATCCCATTGTTCGAACTTCCGGCCCCTTGTCTGTTGACTCCTCCATTGTTCCCTTGGTGAATTTGTGCCATTGCTGCAGTGACCGCAGAAAATACAGCTGCTTGGAATGCAGCTGAGTTGACTTTGGGTGGGGTTGGCCCAGGGTTTCTGCGAGTGGGTCGTTGAGGCATCTTTCTGTCATGGAACGGAAAGATGTTCAGTGTCTGTGGTTTTTGTGAGGTTGTGATCCTATAGACTAGGTGCGTGGCACAAACTTAAGTAATTCTACAATTTAGCATACAGTCATGGATATGTAACACATAGCATATTATAACGTCACAATAAAACATGTAAAGTCTTTCAATACTATTACCCGCACTTTGATACATGAAAATTTTGCTCGAAAGAGCATACATAAGCGATTCAAGTTCGACAGCATAATGGCTCTATGAGTAGTGTAGTCACTTAAACATAGAGTCAGGGTACATAGCAAAGATCCTAATGACATAGTACTAAAAACTGATACGGCTAATCCTAATCGCGGTGAGATGTGACCGGGGATGGTGCTGAGGAAGTGGATGCTCCCTGAAGACGAGCCACCTGTCGTTCTATATCCCGGAGTCGGGACTCCCACCACACCTTCCTCATGTGAAACTCTCGAAGGACGTCTCGTGTCTCATGCTCTGCACGCTCGACCCTAGTCCACATCTGGCGTACCTGGTCGGCGGTGCTCTGAGCTAGGTCGCCAGTGTTCCGTAATCGTCTCACCATGACCGGAAGGGCTCGATCGGCCGGTCATCGATCCCTCAGGTTAAAGAACTCGCGTGACATGCCGAATGGGGGTCGCTGTCCCTGCTGCTTGCTCCATCTCCAAAGATCAATACAACAGGGGAGTGTAGGACTAGTGGGGCCCACCCGGTAAGCGGGCACCCTAATTGGGTAAGGGGGTTGATGACTTTGGACTCCACGTCCGAATCACCCCCTTCATTATCGTTGGATTCCTCCTCGAGGCTTCCTTTATCTTCTTCCTCCTACCGTTCTTCTACTGGTTCGGCAGGTTCGCCCTCGACTTCTGCCTCCGGTTCCCCGTCAGATTCTTCCTCGGGGTCTTCCTCGGGCTCTTCTTCAGGATGTTCGTCAAACCATCCATTATTTCCATGGTCTGGGAAATAAGGATCCCCGGCGTGATGGAAACCAGCCATGTTGTCTGCGAGAGTGTATAATTATGCTAATATCATACCTATGCCGCTTTAGTTGTTAAATATACTGAATTGGTGTTCTCTTCTTGGAGATAAAGGGGTATGTTTTTAGGTTCCCTAGCTATCACGATTTCCTCAGGACATGTGGTAGTTGTACCTTAGAGGAAATGTAGTTGATCAGGCAACATCCACTCCTTGATACGACTAAGAACAGTCCTGGCTTAACCGAGATACTAGCATTATCTTATTTGGTTCGGTATTATGTTCTTTTTCCTAATACAAGTAAGGGTGTTTTTTTTATTCTTATGTTTTACTTGTCTTGTTCAGAGTTGTGTTAGTCCCTCTTTTTGGTTTATAGTTGCATATCAATGCGTGGTTAGATATGCTAGTTCACTATAAACAGAGCTCTGATACCAACCTGTCACACCCCCGAACCGGACGGCGGAAACGTCAGAGGGCTCTTGTGACTCGAATTGAATACCATCACAATGAATATACATGAATCATAACATAATTCAACACCATGCATTGGAATATTACAACTGATATTATTTACATTCGGGACATTGTCTTAGACATTACAATTCCATAACATAAATTGTCTGATAGATAATTAAAGCAAAACACCATGACATTTCCTGATACTTATTCTTCGGCTTACCTGTTACCAAAGAATACAAGTTATTTTGGAAAATCGTCAACATATGAAATGTTGGTGAGTTCATAAGTAATGTTATGGAAAAATGTTTTTTGTGAAGTTTGAAAAACCCAGAAAATCCGATATTTTCTGAAAAGCGTATTTGCTTATAAAAAGTGTGAAGATCCGTAAATATGCTTGTCGATTTTGAAAACATGTATAATAGTTGAACTTTGTATACATCACATACATGAAAATGTTGAACTTCCCGGGAAAACTCGATGTTTTCCCAATACGTAAATTACATGACTTGTTTATTTTTATACCGATACGACGAATGTTTTTGATTACCCTGGTGACATTGGATTAATTAGGGTTTGTGAGTTGTTACAATCACGCATTAATGAAAATGACTAGTTTATAACTACAGGTTACTAACGATCCTTAAGGAGTCGTCCGTACTACTTAGATAATCCAACCACCCTGACTTCTCTTGATTAACTCCACGAATCTGTTTACTTGAATTCTCATAAGCCGGTCAACCGAGGAGAAAGGAGGGTACGAAGCCCTCTCTTACTTCCATGAGTTATTCCGGGCTATTGGGAATGCGAAAGACACTTGGCCCAGCTCGCATTTGACTTCTCGACCTCACTAGCAGTACTAATGGACCACTAGGGCCCAATAGCACAATAGAGCTATTGAAAGTCCTTCTACATGGAACTGGGTCATAAGAGGCCCATTAACACGTAAGCACGTTCCCTTCGGTCCCAAAGATCATGTTATTGGGCTAGCAAGGCCCAACAAGCACGATTTGAAACTTTCAAGCCCAAAGTTTGTATGTTGACTCATCATAGTTATCGTGTGTTTAACAAATTACTTGGGTTATTGATTTTTGTTTTGTTATTGATTCGAGACCGAATCAATTCGTTTTGTAACGATATTTGTTGTTGAGAGTGTATTTGCTTTTCTGTTTCGTTGGTAGTCGTGGATTTTGTATTTTGTCTTAATGAATTAATTTGTTTAAAAGTAAGATTTTTACCTTTTCACAACCTTTCTTTTATAAAAATAACACTTTTAGTCCATTATATAAAAGAATTTCATTTTTAGTCCTTAAAACATTTTTTTGACACTTTTGTATCATAAACTTGTTGAAAAGACATTTTTAACCCAAAATTTATTTTGTAAACAACTTTATCCCTTCCAGAATGATGTTTACTCGGTTAAAACCCCCAGTTTCACAACTTTTACAGTTTTGGCTCAAAATAGAAAATTTTAACATTTTTGATCCTTTTTGAAGTTGAAAAGCGTTCTTGACCTTTGAAATAGTTTTAATACACTTCAAATCCCCTGTTTTACAGAGAGTTACATTTCCATCCCCTTAAAGTTGTAAATTTCACATTTTGAGGCTTATTGGGCCAAAAAGCCCAAATCTAGCCCATTAAGTTAAAAATTTACATTTAAGTCCCTCAAAAATGTTGTTGTTCAGAAAAATTATTATAGAAACTGTTTGGACCCTTTTGACCCTCCAGAAACTATAATTTGTCGGTTTGTACCCTAAGTTTTGTATTTTTGACAATTTAAGTCCTAGAATGTGTTTTATGTTAGGATATGTTCATCTTAACCTTATAAAATATTTTTCTTGACATGATTAGTTTATAATAGCTTAAGTTATGTTTATTTCCTTTCTCATGCCTTAGATCACGGTTTTTACACCCTTTTTGATAACATAATCAACACAAAACACATGATATCACCCACATACATGCATCAAATCACACATAGCATACATTTACACATACATCTACACATTTTCTTGTATTCTCCCCTATAAAACTCATAAAAACCAAAAAGGAAGGGGTATGAAACTCACCTTGAGTTGTGATTTCGGTTTTGAAGAAGATTGGAAGAAGTTTGATGTTACTTTTGGCCCTAGCAAGCCCTCCTTTGTTGATCTCGAACTTAGAGCTTTTCTAAGAGAGTGATCATGATTTTGCATGGGTTAGGAAGAGATTTTTAATAAAACAAAGAATCTAGATCATAGATCCATGCATGATCTTACCTTAGATGAAGAATTTGTGGGATAATTTCCTTGAAGACTCCCTAGATCTCGAAAATTTTGGAGAGAAATGAAGAGATTTTCTTTGAGATATTTTTGTGTGAAGTGTGTGTGTGTGTGCTTGGGTTTCAGCCGAGAGGGAGAGAGGGAGAAGAAGAGAGAGACCTTGATAAGATACTTGCTTGGAAATATGGGTTGCATGCATGGAGACCCAACAAAGAAAGACGAGGTGGCACAAAGGTCAACTCTTCCTTTTCTTTGGGCTTGGGCCGAGAATGGAGAGGGAAGAGAGTGTTTTTGGGCCTTAAAGGCTTAAGCCCAATTTCATGGTTATGTTGAGTGATTTTTGGTCCTAATAAATATAAATGTGATTTTTATGACCTATTAGGGCGAAATTAGGCTAGTTATGGCCCAATGTGGTTCATTGAAATATTTTGTTTCATTCTAGGCCCAATATGGCCCAAAATATTAAAATAAATGAAAGTGGGTCCAATTAGAGCTCATTCAATAGTTCTAAGCCCAAGATAGTCCAATTGGAAGTTTATTGGTCCATTGGGCCGAATAAGGAAATCCTAGTCCAAAGTGGACTTAAACAAGGATTTCTAAGGTTTCCAATTATTGATTGGCTAGTTGTAGTGCATGTATGAAGTGTTTGATTGAAATTTGGTTGTTAATGAATAAGCATCTTACTTGTTTTCCCATTGTTGGTTTGCGTTTGTTATCATTGTTAAATGTTTACAAGGCTTCAAATTCATAGTTGTGACAGAACTCCTGGAACAACAACGAGTCACCTCCCTGAGGTCTGGCAGCAGCAACAGCAGCAGTAGCTGCAGCTGCAACATCGTCAGTCAACGTTTCATACCGCTCATCAAAAGACTCAATCAAAGTGGTCTTTATGTCCCCAAACATCTCAGGAATCTCAGCCCGGATGGCAGCAGCCACCTCCTCGTGAATCAATCGACGGATCTCCTCGTCGCTGACACCACTACTCTCAGGTGTGTGTCGAGTCCCAACCATGATGCCTCTGAAATACAACAAAAATTATCAGAGACTCGATTGAGCATACTCATATTCGATGAGGCAACCCTACTTGTCCTCCGTTGTCCAAAAGATTCTTACATCGAATGCCCACTGATCTGGTGTATTCAGTAGTACGGGCCCAATACTACTGACCACACCGCATCAGCATTCACTCCAAGTCCTCCTCCTTGGATCTTGGATTACAAGTAATATATTCTCATGAGCTCCTAACTGCTATCCGCTCGCTCTCAAAGCATCTCAGCAGCAGAAATCTCCTAGGCTAAGGCATCACAAATCAGACCACTCTAGTCCTAATATGTATACCTAGCGTACTCTAGCATGCATAATGTAACATAACATATCTCATAACACATAATGTAAGGGTACTTTTGGGGGATTACCGTTCTGGTGCTGGCTGATCGTACACACGGCTCTGATCTGTTTGTCTCAAAACTCTTTTCACTCTTTTCAAAAATTTTACTTCATTATCAAAATTTTCCTCAAATCCTTAGTTTGAGTTCAGATACGCCTGAAGATGCATCCAAATCCCTCAAACCAAGGCTCTGATACCAACTTGTGACAACGTAAATTTTCAAAACAATTTTTCATTTTTAAAACATACATTTACTCATAAAATAATGTAAAAACATATTGTATCAAATGTTATCATCACAAAACATCTCCCCAGAATCTCAAACATAAACTCCAATGCGTGTGTGTGTGTACGAATCATGCAGGTGCCTTCCTGTGCTCATCACTACTACCTGAAACACATAACACAACAACTATAAGCATAAATGTTAAGTGAGTTCCCCAAAATACCATATACAACATATACGCCACTCAAGGCTATAATACGACCTTCCGGACGATGTGTCTCAGCAGGACCCTCCAGTACCGTAGCTCGTTGGACCCTCTAGTCCGGTCATAGCTTGTTGGGCCCTCCATCCCGGTCTATATCGTTGGACCCTTCGTTCCGGTCTATAACATCATACAACATACATATAACACATAGCACATAATCTCATACATAACACATAAGACCCTCTGGTCCACACAATATACCATTCTAGGTAACGTATAGTGAGAAGACTCACCTCAGTGTCTCGGTAAGTAACTGACTCGGTAAAATATGATCTAGACTCCGCCTAATCACATAAAGTAAATACTCTCATAAATACAACTATACTCTACCCTAAAAGTCAACAAGGACAATGGTCAAACTTTCACCCGACTCGTCGAGTGCACTAGGGCGACTCGGCGAGTCTACATGTGTCCACTGACTCTCTTAGACCCTCTCTTGGGACGTCGAGTACTTCCCCTGACTCGACGAATTCCTCTTGGCATGAATCGCGGGGCCACCCCAACTCAACTCGCCGAGTCTCAAGAACAGCTTGGCGAGTTCCATCTTGAACTCAGTACCCCCTGACTCTCCCTGACTCACCGAGTTATTCCACAACTCGGTAAGTGCACTCACTGAGTGATTTACGGGAAACTTTCATACTACTCGCCGAGTCTGTTCTTCGGACTCGGCTAGTTCATGGCATTCACAAACTCCATACAACTCCTGAGGTCAGATCTGTTCCATACATTCATAGATCAAGCCTTCCCAAGCATGATAATCACATAAAGTTTAGACCTTGAAACTCATACAACATCAAAATGGTCTAACTTGGTGATTTAGCCCCAAAAATGACATCCCAAGCTCATGGCTCCCAAAATGACTCATAAAGCTCCAAGGATTAAGGTCTCTGGACCTCTTTGGGTCCAGATCCAAGAAAGAAACTCGAGAAGTGACCAAATGCTCCACTTAATCAACCTCTAAAAGGGTTAGAAAACCGTAACACTAAGAATCAACACCAAAACTGAAGAAGGTCCGAGAAAAATACCTCAATACAATCTCTATGAACTCAAAACCCACCAAAATCGCACCTCCTTCAGCCTCCTCTTGCCTTGGTCACTTCCTTCTTGCAAAAATACCCACAAAAGGATCAAGAATGGCCTCTCCTTCCTCATAAACGCTCTAGATCTGTTAGGGTATCTCTCTAGGGGTTGGTGGCTGCAAATGACGGCCCTAAGGGCCTTTAAATAGGTCTCAAACCCTGGAAATTAGGGTTTCATTAAACAGCGTGGACTCGCCGAGTCCACTCGTGAACTCGTCGAGTCGAGTTGTGAACTCGCATACGAATCTGCGACCATACTCGGCGAGTTTAGACACCAACTCGCCGAGTCTCCTCACAACTTACAAAAATAAGAGAATAAAATATAATACCTGGGAATACGGATGTTACAGATGTTCTCGTAGACATTAATATATACAGGATTTAGAAGCAAATACTCCTTAGGGGTCCGTGGTTTTGAACCCATTGTAAAAGATACAAAGTAGACGAAGTGAAATAGATTATATGAAGTGATAACATTTTTGAGTCATTTTATATAGACATGACAGTCTGCGGAAGTGACTTGCCAGTCCAAGAAACAAATATAATAGCAGAAATAAATAAAAATAAAACACATTTTTGTATTAAACAAAATTACTAAAAATAGTTATTTCTTATTAATATATACAAAGTTCCTAAAATCAAGTTATATAGTATCACAAACAATATTTGTCATCCTATTTCTGTAGAGAAATCTCGCATCTCTATGTGGCTTATCAATCATCACCGGTACCCCCGAAACAATCATTTCCATAAACATGTATATGAGTACTCCACAATCCCCTCTATCGAGAATATATTCCTGTTGTGGCCCATCTACAATATCAATAAATTCCACAATTGCGTTGTCTTGTGTCCATCGGGGAAATCGTTCCAGTACTCAATGACATCTAGCTCTGAGATAATACTATCCCCAAAACTTTTGAATTCTCCATAAATCAAGTACTCTGAGAAGAAATTCATAGATTCTGCTGAATCATAAATGTGTACTTTCTAGGTATCTAAATGTAGCACTGTCAAAAACCAATGGACACCAATAACGTTTACGGGGAATAGAACCTGTAAACAAAAAAAATTTAAATAGTCGTAAATTCAGTAATATTATATATATATATATATATATATATATATATATATATATATATATATATATATATAATAAATTATTAAACTTAACTAACCATATCCACATCCTTCCATTTAGGATGGCCTCCAACATCATTTGCTACATTCCTAAAATAAATGATTTTCCAGGTTGCAAATTGAGTTCTTGAGGGTATATCGTCCACCTTTCGTTCGTCGGTCGTCTTTCCATGAGCAATACACTCCATATCGCAATATGTTGTACATTTTAAGATAAAAATGTTACAATTATTTATATAAATAATCGTCTAAAAAAATACTTAAAATTTAAATCTAACAAATGTTACCGAAAAATTTAACCACCTGGAGTCAGTAACTGCAAGTAAACTCGACCAAAACTCAACATCCAGTGGGAGTATATGCAGCCTATGTGTAGTGTTAAGGTTGGAAGAGATCATATACCATTCTTTCCAACACCTCCACGTACTAGCAGCATGAACATTGTCCAACAGGAGATGTTTTGAAGCATCATTACTCTCTTCATTCACAATGTCTTCATTTGGTTTTTCAAGACTCTCCACTTATTTTCTTCAATTTTGGTGAGGATTGCATCAAAAAAAATTAACATGTTAAATAATTATCAATAACGTAATACTTTATAAATATACCAAATTTAAAATATGAGTTTTTACCACTGTGAATGGAGTCCACTGATACCATGAAACGTCCCTCTTTCGTTGCGGCCTAACAATAGGAGTCACTATTTTTGTGTGATGTTCACCCACGTCCGGTGATGACTCAACATGTGTAGGTGCATGCCCAACTTCCCCCTCCAAACCATGAGTAGCTATATCATCATAGTCCAACTGTGTACCATGGTAATATGTTTCTTCCTCCTCTTCATTATCATCTCCTCATCCTCCTCTCCAAACCCTATGTCTGGTTCTTCTTTTATCTGTAATACACGATCTACTTTAGAACTTAAGTCAGCCACAACTCCAAGTAGATGCTTCACTAATGACTGTATTCTCGTCTTCTTCTTCTTTACCAACCTTGTTGATGTGTCTCTTAACATATAAGTTCTTTCTATTTCAGGCTATTGCGGAAGAAGCATTTGTGGCAGATTGAGTCGAAGATGTTTCTGACCTGTACGTCTTTCTTCGAGGAGACGAGGCAACAATAGGTGGACGATTTCAAATTGGACTATGTTGCCATGGGGGAGACTCTTCATGGTCAAGATTACAATTGACGTACTGAACATAAAACAGCAACATCAACTCCGTCGGGTTTCCCACGACAAAAATAGCTTGGTTGTTAGGATGCAAAAATTTGATTATTAGTTTAACATGAGAAAAACATTGGAATTTGTAATTATATATAATCCTTAATATAAAAAGTGTACCACATACATGTTGATTATTCGATGACATTGAAGCCAAGATAACGGTGTTTTACTTCTCCACAGCCTCATCTGTGACAATTTTGTCGGCGTGCGTATATAAAATTGGGTGCCTCTAGGAACGTCTCCAAAATCCATAAATATGGAAAAAAAGTCAGTATCATGCTATTTTATAATAAAAATGAAAATGAAAATACGACAGTTTTATATACTACAAACCAAAATTCAATGTTTTATCATATAAAAAACAAATGTGTGATCACTATTTAAATGCATTAGAAACTAATCTTAATGTAGCACCCAATTTAATCAATAAACAAATAAATTAATTAATAAATGTAATTCCCGGACTGAATTGTGAAGAATTTTGATAGTGGGGTGTAACAGCCCGGAATTTCAAATATTGATATAATTATGTTTTGGGGGTGTTTTAAGAAGGGACTCGGCGAGTTGGAGCCTTGACTCGCCGAGTAGGAGCACAGACCGGGTCGCGGGTTCGCGACTGGACTCGACGAGTCCGATATGGACTCGGCGAGTCTACGCTGTTTAGCGAAAACCCTAACCGTTCAGGTTTGGGACGTATAAGAGGCACTCATTGGCCGTCATTGTTCAGTTTAGCCTTCTGGGAAGAACCCTAAATCGAGTGGGTACATTTGGAGCAAGGTCTTAGGGCCATTATTGATCTTGGAGGAATTGTTGTGCAAGAAAGAGAAGGGATTGGCTAAAGGAACAGCAAGGGAGTCACATTCTGAGGATTGGGGACACAGAGGATGCATTATTCAGGTAAGAACTCGAATTATCCTCTGCTATGTTGATGTGTTATGGAATTAGGGTTTATGGAACCCCTTGTGATGAGATTAAGTGTTACCCTTGTTACCCAAACGACTATAACCTTGTATTAGGACCTTAGAGGTCCAGAAGGTCCCATGCTTGTGTATTTCGGAACAATACTTATCTCAGGAAGCAGTTTGATCGACTGCATGGCATGGACTCGACGAGTCTGATGAACAGACTCGGCGAGTAGCTTGAAGTATAACTGGGACTCGTCGAGTTGTTCTTCAGACTCGGCGAGTTGAGTCGGGGTGGCCCCGCGATTCTTCCAGGAGGAACTCGTCGAGTAAAAAGGGGGATACTCGACGAGTAGGAAGGGAATCTTAAGGAATCGGTGAGTCAAGGACGAGTAGACTCAGAGTCGTTGAACTCGGCAAGTCTTGGGGTGACTCGGCGAGTTAGGTCGCGGGTTAAGTAAAGTTCTGAGTATGGGGACTCGGCGAGTCATTGGGTTGACTCGACGAGTAGGGTCAGTCAGGGGTTGACTTTGACCTTGTCTTTGATCAATGATTGACCAGTGGTTCCAGGGATATTTTGGTAATTGTTGTTATTGTGTGAGTTCAGTGCATTGGTGACTATCTAGGAGTGGAGATCGTATCAGTGATCGGAGCAGCTTGAGCTATCTGTTCAGTCGGCAGTTTCGAGGTGAGTTATCCTCACTATATCGCTAGGGTTTATGGCACTAAGGCCGACCCGTTTATCGGATGGAAATCCGGGTAGTTGTAAGTTGTTATATGTTATGAGCCGGAAGGCATTACTATGTGGATAGGAAGGTCATGGCCTGGAAAGACGAATGTATGCATTTAGTATGTTGACTGATTTATAGAGTAATGTTATGACAGTGACCGGCTAGACCGGTATCTTATAAGAGTAATGCTATGATATGTGATATGTATGCTATATGTGGTAAGCGATTTGTTATATGTGTGCTATGTATATCATGGGCCGGAAGGCGATTATATTATGGGCCGGAAGGCAATATGTTACGGGCCGGAAGGCGATTATGTTGTGTGACGGACCGGAAGGTCAGGGCCTGGAAAGGCGTATATGTGGTTGGTATTATGGGGGTATCTCACTAAGCTTTCGGGCTTACAGTTGTGGTTTTATGTTTCAGGTTCTCAAGAGTCTGTGGCAAGGCAAAGGCGTGATCGTACCGTTCCCCGCATTGATGTTTTATAATATGAACCTGGGAAATTACTCTGTTTAATAATGTATTGAAAACCTTTTTGTAACAACGTTAATAAAATGGGTGATTTTGAAAAGTTTTAATTGTTTCGAAATTTTGGATGTTACAAGTTGGTATCAGAGCCTTGGTTTGAGTGAATTGGGGAAACATTCGTGTGACTCCAGTCTCAAATCGAGGAGGATTTTAAAAAGAGAAATTAAAATTAGAAATCAAAATGGTTTTCAAATTTGGTAAAGGAGGACGCGGAGGTACGATCAGCCGGAGCCAGTAAGTAACCCCAAGATACCATACTTGATATTGTTTATTTGAGCTTGATAGCACAGCATGCTAGAGTTAGGCTAGGGATCTTCAGGAATTCATGATAATGTTGCCTGATTTGTGATGCCTGTAGCCTAGGGTCCCTTATGGGATATTCTCAGTGTTCCTCTAGTGGGGAGGGTTGATAGTTGTTATGCATGTTCCCTAGGGTATTGTGGTAGTACTTCATACAAATATGGGTAGGTGTGGAAGGTAGTATGGGCCCGTACTACTGAAAGCACAGGACCCATACGCGTATCAGGGAAACCATGGTCTCTAGGGTGGGGTTGCGAGAGTTAGATCCCAGGATTTTGGGAAGTATTTGAGATTGGTAGGGTGTCTTCATTATGGAGAACTCGAGGCATGACGACAGTGGATCCGGATCAGGATCGGGAGCTGGAGAACGAGTTCCGGGTGGATCGGTGCCGTCGGAGGTTATCGATCGGACGAGCACGAGCGAGCGGGATGTGAGGATTCGCGAGATCCTGCGTGATGAGGTTGCTGCATTGTTACGGGCTGAGTTGCCAGAATGGTTTGGGTCGATCAGGACCACTATGATTGAGTAGTTTGATGAGCGATATGCGGCTCTCGCAGAGACGGCTGCCACGGCAGTTACAGCGGCTGTAGCAACGGTAAAGAAAGGGGCTAGTCGGGGTTTTCAGTATCGGGATTTCTAGTCTGCAAAGCCTTCCACATTCGATGGAGTTCAGGACCCGATTGTTGCTATGAGATGGTTATCAGACGTGGAGGGGTATTTCTCCACGAGTTTATGCCCTGCTGATCAGAGGGTGAAGTGTGCTCTGAACCTGTTGAGGCTAGGAGCGAAGGATTGGTAGAGATTGACTACGAGGTCATTTTCCGATGCACGGAGGGCTGCGGTTCATGGGATCGATTCAGAGAGATGTTCAGTACTCGCTATGTTCCGCGGGATGAAAAGGAGAGATTGGCTCGGGAGTTCCTTGAGCTGAAGCAGGATTTGGAGTCGGTGACTGAGAGCACCGGGATGTTTATTGAGAGGGCGATGTTTTGCCCTGAGTTCGCTTCGGGGCAGGCTCAGATGTCCCGATATCTGAGTATGCTCAAGAGGGATATCAGGCAGTTCGTGTCTGCGCGGAGGTGTGAGACCTTGTTGGAGTTGCAGGAGGCCGCCATGTGGCGTGAGTTAGAGGTTGAAGTTGCAGTTGCGTGAGCTGAGGCAGGCCCCGATGCAGTCGCAGTCGGCGCCGAAACGGTTCAGGACCGTAGATGTTAGAATGGGGGATCGGAGCGGCCACACTTGTGGGAAGTGTGGGAGGGGTTACACCGGAGCTGCTGGTCCGGTGGTGCATGCCGCAAGTACGGAAAGGAGGGGCACGGTGCACGGGATTGTCGGCAGTCAGTGCCAATTCAGGATTTGAGGATTTGTTATCAGTGTCGGCAGGTTGGACATTTGAGGGTCAACCGTCCACAGCTTTCTGCAGGACCGGTGCAGGCTCTAGCACCGGCCACCTCGAGGAGTTCAGGAGGAGGACAGGATGGAGCGGAGCTCAAGGGCTCAGGGTCGTGCTTATCGGCTTGCGGCGGAGGGAGACGGAGCAGTGCCGGAGGCAGCTGCGGGTATAAGGCTTTCTTAATGTCTTGATTGGCTTGTGTTGATTGTGACGTATCGTTCGTGCTGGTATTTCGTGTGGATTTTGATGCGGTATTCGTTGTTTTTCGGGTTGGGCATAGTTACGGATTGGTACTTCAAGTTTTCGCTTTGGCATTGTTGTTCCCTGATGGATTGATATGGTTATAGTTTGGTGTTTTGGTGCCGGTGGTCCTGTGCGGTTTTCGACGTGGTATTCATCCTTTGGCAGGCTGTGGGTTGGTTACGGGTTATTGTTTGGGGATTTCGTTGGTCATCGTTCGTGAGGATTTTTAGTGGAAATGCGGCACTGGGTTGAATGTCGGGTAGCAATTGCAGTCGTAAAAGGGATAATGGAAAGACCGGATTCTTTTGAGTGGATTGATCAGGGAGGAGATGTGTGTTGCCGAGGGTCGCTTATGCTGGTAGGAAGCAGTCAGTGTGTAAATGTTCTCTTTATGCAGGATTGTTTTGAAAGGTCATTAATGACGATCGATGGCAGTTAGTCAGTGCTTTAGTGGGGGAGAATTGGAGAATTCTCCAGGAGATCGATGTGTATGTGAAAGTGCTTAGCTGTTGGGATTCAGCAGTGTTGTCAGCTCAGAGTATAGGCCGACGAGAGCGGGTGTCGAGTATGCGGGGCGGGATACAGACCTAGGGCATTTGATTGTGGAGGCCTGAGAGGAGGCCGGGATCAAGCTTGAGTAAGTAATTGGGGTTATGCGATCAGAGTATTTGTATGTTTGAGGTACGTGATGAGTTGTACTGCATTAATCCCACGGGATTATGTTGTGCATGTTTCTAGAGCTGGAACCAGAAGGTTCCCAGCGTTAGAACCTGAGGGTTCGCAGAGTTTGGGTGTACGGACCCACAGAGATATAGCCTCGAGTGGCTAGTATGTGTTATGAGAGTCGGTCCAGTCATGCTGGAGACTCTGTTGGTATTGCTGGATCAGTTTGAGATTGCGGATCGTGTATGTTACAGTGTGATTGCATTGGAAGGTCTGGCCCCGGGTTAGTGATCTTGTTAGCTGAGGCAGTGATTTTGATGAGTGGAGAGAGTGCATGGGATTGAGAGCCCTGCAGTGAGAACCAGAGTATGTGAATAGCAGTCACGCAAAAAGGGTGGTGTCGATTGGGGCAAGCACCGTCGCACCGGTTGGAGTGGCATTATGGCCAAGAGGGTCCCTTGGAAGGAAAAGAGAAAGGTGTGTAACTCCGAAAGGGGGTGCAAGTTCACGAGAATGAAAGCTGCAGAACAGAGTTATGGTTAGAGTATTTCGAGTATGGCTTCGAGCATCGTGTTCGCGGCAGCGAATTAGGAACCCATCCGGGTTGGGGATGTCTGTTGAGGCTCGGAAGGGATGCAGAGGGAGAGAGAATCTTAAATTTCCAGTGTGATTCTGATCAGGGTGTAGGGTGGATGTAGTGGTTCATCTTGGGAGATGTTCGAGGATATCATCAGTGTATCGGGTCTTCTAACCTGCGGGTGTTGGGGTTAGTTCAGCATGTGGGTGTGATGACAGGAGGAGAACTTGTGAGAGTTGCTCTGAGAGTGAGAATGGATCTCTCAGTCGGTCCGGAATGGACGAAGTGGGCTTTGGATCGGGGATCCGGTGATTCTTAGTTTCCTAACCCTTATGGGTCGAGTGATTGTGGAGATTTTGAGCAGAGTTGCATTTTGGGTAATTCTCGGTTACAGAGAGCGATGGACAGTACAAAGATCGGGCTTCAGTCGACAGAGCAGATGAGACAGAGGTTATTGACCGCCCAGAGCCGACAGGAAAAGTTATGCAGACAGCCACCGATCCGAGCTTGAGTTTCAGGTCGGCGACTTCGTACTCCTGAAGGCCTCCCCTTAGAGAGGAGTGATTCGATTCAAGAAGAGGGACAAGTTGGGGCCCCGGTACATTGGGCATTTTCATGTGATTGCGGGGGTAGGCCGGGTAGCCTAGCGGTTAGAGTTTCCCTCGGATTTGAGACAGATCCACGACACCTTTCATGTGTCGCAATTGAGGAAGTTTATAGCCGATAAGTCGGCAGTGGTTCCATTAGAAGACATTCAGGTGGTTGCAAGCCTGAATTATGCCGAGAAGCCAGTGGTCATCAGAGGACGGAAGATCGAGGTTCTGAAGTATAAGGAGATACCTCTAGTGTTAGTTCGGTGGCAGCACCGGAGGGGATCGGAAATGACCGGTGAGCTGGAACGTGAGATGCGGGAGCAGCATCCGGAGCTAGTCTGCAGAGTGAGACTTCGAGGGCGAAGTCTAGTTCTAGTGGGGGAGAGTTGTAACAGCCCGGAATTTCAAATATTGATATAATTATGTTTTGGGGGTGTTTTAAGAAGGGACTCGGCGAGTTGGAGCCTTGACTCGCCGAGTAGGAGCACAGACCGGGTCGCGGGTTCGCGACTGGACTCGACGAGTCCGATATGGACTCGGCGAGTCTACGCTGTTTAGCGAAAACCCTAACCGTTCAGGTTTGGGACGTATAAGAGGCACTCATTGGCCGTCATTGTTCAGTTTAGCCTTCTGGGAAGAACCCTAAATCGAGTGGGTACATTTGGAGCAAGGTCTTAGGGCCATTATTGATCTTGGAGGAATTGTTGTGCAAGAAAGAGAAGGGATTGGCTAAAGGAACAGCAAGGGAGTCACATTCTGAGGATTGGGGACACAGAGGATGCATTATTCAGGTAAGAACTCGAATTATCCTCTGCTATGTTGATGTGTTATGGAATTAGGGTTTATGGAACCCCTTGTGATTAGATTAAGTGTTACCCTTGTTACCCAAACGACTATAACCTTGTATTAGGACCTTAGAGGTCCAGAAGGTCCCATGCTTGTGTATTTCGGAACAATACTTATCTCAGGAAGCAGTTTGATCGACTGCATGGCATGGACTCGACGAGTCTGATGAACAGACTCGGCGAGTAGCTTGAAGAATAACTGGGACTCGTCGAGTTGTTCTTCAGACTCGGCGAGTTGAGTCGGGGTGGCCCCGCGATTCTTCCAGGAGGAACTCGTCGAGTAAAAAGGGGGATACTCGACGAGTAGGAAGGGAATCTTAAGGAATCGGTGAGTCAAGGACGAGTAGACTCAGAGTCGTTGAACTCGGCGAGTCTTGGGGTGACTCGGCGAGTTAGGTCGCGGGTTAAGTAAAGTTCTGAGTATGGGGACTCGGCGAGTCATTGGGTTGAATCGACGAGTAGGGTCAGTCAGGGGTTGACTTTGACCTTGTCTTTGATCAATGATTGACCAGTGGTTCCAGGGATATTTTGGTAATTGTTGTTATTGTGTGAGTTCAGTGCATTGGTGACTATCTAGGAGTGGAGATCGTATCAGTGATCGGAGCAGCTTGAGCTATCTGTTCAGTCGGCAGTTTCGAGGTGAGTTATCCTCACTATATCGCTAGGGTTTATGGCACTAAGGCCGACCCGTTTATCGGATGGAAATCCGGGTAGTTTTAAGTTGTTATATGTTATGAGCCGGAAGGCATTACTATGTGGATAGGAAGGTCATGGCCTGGTAAGACGAATGTATGCATTTAGTATGTTGACTGATTTATAGAGTAATGTTATGACAGTGACCGGCTAGACCGGTATCTTATAAGAGTAATGCTATGATATGTGATATGTATGCTATATGTGGTAAGCGATTTGTTATATGTGTGCTATGTATGTCATGGGCCGGAAGGCGATTATATTATGGGCCGGAAGGCAATATGTTACGGGCCGGAAGGCGATTATGTTGTGTGACGGACCGGAAGGTCAGGGCCTGGAAAGGCGTATATGTGGTTGGTATTATGGGGGTATCTCACTAAGCTTTCGGGCTTACAGTTGTGGTTTTATGTTTCAGGTTCTCAAGAGTCTGTGGCAAGGCAAAGGCGTGATCGTACCGTTCCCCGCATTGATGTTTTATAATATGAACCTGGGAAATTACTCTGTTTAATAATGTATTGAAAACCTTTTTGTAACAACGTTAACAAAATGGGTGATTTTGAAAAGTTTTAATTGTTTCGAAATTTTGGATGTTACATGGGGGTTGTTTAGTAAGTTACGGAGTTGTTTTGAGAAGAATTATAGAAGCAAGGGTATGTTTGGTAATTTATGGGACTTGAT
This sequence comes from Lactuca sativa, assembly GCF_002870075.4. Taxonomy (NCBI): domain Eukaryota; kingdom Viridiplantae; phylum Streptophyta; class Magnoliopsida; order Asterales; family Asteraceae; genus Lactuca; species Lactuca sativa. The sequence continues at coordinate 172,862,292 of NC_056628.2, forward strand.
ATGAAAAGGATTTTTGAGGTCAGGATTAAATGGGTGAATTATGGACTCATTTTGAGATAACAGAGGGAAGGAGGGGCCGAACCTAGTATTATGGAAAAGAATTAGAGAGGCACTGGGTATATATTCTTACGGGAATCCTAACCCTAAAGAAAAGGTTGCAGCCGCCAACCCCTAAGCACCGGTCGCCATTTCCCATCCCATTCTTCGACTTGCAGTGCCGCCGCCACTCTCCTTCTCCATTCTAAGGCGCTGGCACCCCGTCACCGCCGCCCTATCGCCATATCCCGACCGCCATGCACGTTTTCTAGTCTGTTGTGGCCGCCATGTGAGCCCCTGCTGCCTTGCTGCTATCACCGCTTCCATTTTCGACGTGTGGTGAGGCCGAGAATCAGAGTCGGACGTCGTGTATTTTGTCGTCAACTTAAGTCGCCAGGAAGGCTTCTCTGCCACTGTGCAGGGTGGTTGAGCTTATGGAACCACAGGGGGACGCGTAGTATGACTGTGGTTGGAAGGAAATGTCGGCGTGAATGTCTTCTTGTGAGGAGTCGGAACCGCCGTTACGGCTACCAGAAGCACCGCAGCTGCCGCCGTTTTGTGGTTACTGTTCGTTTCCTTGGCTGAGGGACAAGAATAACCCCCACCACCATTGGATGGTGGCTAGCATCGCAACTGCCGCTGCTGCTGCTTTTCTAGCACTGCAGCCGCCTCCCGGGAGGTTTTGTCACAGCCAACGCCACCGGTGGGTGGCTGTGCTTCCATTTTGGGCAAATATTTCAGTGTATGTGGCTGTGTTATTTTGTTTGAGTGTCTTGCCACCGGAGAAAGATCAAGAACAACCACTGCCACCATCGTGAGGTGGTGGCTGCCGCCAAGCACCGCCGCCGACCACCATGGTGTGGTTGTGTGTGTGTATTATTTAGTGTGTGTATTTTGGATAAAAGCCTTGTAATTCTAATTAGCATGAAGTAATGAAAATAATAATAGTAACCACCACCGCAAGGTGCTGGCCGCCGCCGCGAGCCGCCATTGACCACCACTACCCGGGGTGGTAGTGGGTGGTGCCCCTCAAGCAAAACCCTAATGGACCTAGCCAAAACCCTAATGGGCATAAAGATTTATTTTGGGCCTATTGGGCCATGTTTGATTGGGAACCCTAATTAGCGTTTAGAAAACCCTAATTGTGAGTAATTGGTCCTTAGACTTATTGGACCCACTTTTGGGCTATTGAGATTGGATTGTCTAGAAAGCCCAATTTCTCCATATCATTGATCTAGTAGAGTAAAGGACTTAATGGATTAAGTCCTTAATGGGTTAAGTAAGAAACACTTAACCCTAATCATCATTTTATGTGAAACCCTAATTTCACATGGGCTTTGTGTTGGGCCATCCCAGAATGATCAAATGGACTAGAGTAATTAGTTGGGCTTTAGGGTAAGGCCCATAAGAAGGATAGGGCCTAATTTCGAAAATTGGGCCATAGATGGACCATAGTTTGGGCCTAGATGGTTGTATGATATTAGGCCCTTAGAATAAAACATGTTGGACTAGACTGAACAATTGGGCCTTAAGGGAAGTCCAAGTAGAGGTTTGGGCCCAATTTGGAAAATTGGGCCAAAGGTTGGGCTTTGAGCCATAGTTGGACTTTGGGGGTTTAGATTGGGCCTTGGGACTGAGTTGGAACCCAGTTATTAATTGGGTGTTATTTTGGTGTTGACAGTTCGGGAATCTGTCATCCAGCAGCTAGGGTTGAGTCTGCGGGACTTTAGCAGTATGAGATTGTGTTTACGAGACTTCAGCAGTGTGAGGTGAGTTTCCTTCTAGTAGGAACGGGTCTACGGCCACAATGTCGGCCTGTTTAGTTAGTAGTTCCCGAATACAGTCTGATGCAGTAGTTCAGTATGCTTGGTGTCTTTGTGATACAGGCATGGTATGAGTTATGTGTCCTGGACCATGGTTCGATCCAGTATGCAGTATATGTGTTCATATTATATGTCATGATTATGTTATGCTATGTTCAGCTAGTTTCGGACCTTGGTCCAATGCAGTAGATAGAGTGCTTCATGTCTTTGTGATTTAAGCATGTTTTGTGTTATATGTTCCGGACTCTGTTCCGATGCAGTATGCAGTATTTCTATTCATGCTAGTTGATGTGTTTACGATATGCTATGTTCAGTCAGTTTTTGGACTTCGGTCTGATGTAGGGGACGGTGTCCCAGTCAGTTTCCGGACTTTGGTCCGACGCAGAGGACGGGGTCCCAGTCATTTCCGGACTTCGGTTCGATGCAGTTAGTTCCGGACATCATTCCGATGCAGGGGACGGGGTCGCAGTCAGTTCCGGACTTCGGTCCGATGCAGTGGGCAAGGCCCAATATGTGTTTATATGTAATTGTATGGTATGTGGTAGTTTAGGGGAGCTCACTAAGCTTCGTGCTTACAGTTTCAGTTTTCGTTTCAGGTATGCAGTTTTCAAAAGAGGAGCACGGGAAACTGCAGTGCACACACCATTTGTTCACCTTGGGATGTTTATACTCTGATATATTTGATAGTTGTTATGATATTTTGAGATATATTGTTTATGATTCTTATATGACGTCGATCAATATGGTTTTATTATTGATTTAAAACGAAATTTTCAGACTGTATTTTTGGGATGTTACACTTAAACGGAAGCATAAAACCAACAATGTTATACTTGTGTAGTTTCTTGGATTCGGGATTGGCCTACTTGAATTGTCTAAATTTTTCTACTTTCTCAAACATTCCATGCGTCAATCCCGAAGTATAGGTCCATAAATACGTATCCCATGCAAACCTGTAATTTTCAATTTATTTATTATAATTATTATTATTGTATTTATACACAGTCTACAGATGTAATACCTGTTCCAATCCTCTATATTATCATCAAGCTAGTATATTGTCGTGGGAATGCCCGTTTTAATGTCCCGTCCATGGAGACCTTTCAACATAAAAACAATTTGGATAAACATCTTCATCCTGAAGTGACAGACAATTCAGAGGCATAATATAGTCTTCCAAATCTTTCAGCCGCAAACGTGCATCATAAATGTCTGGGAACAAATGAGCACAAAGATTTGAATTTAACCGGCCTTTGTCGTCATGGAGTAAATCCACATAAGGACCAACTTTTAAACCACAAATAAGAATATATTCAGTTTCACCAAAATCCAGCTGGCTCCCCTCTATCTCAAAAAGAAACCTCCTCATTTCAAATACTTGTTGAGACCTTACTTCATGCAACATCATCAAATGCACAAGTAAGGGGTCACCATGTTGGATATGCATTCCTAAGAATTTTCCAAATAATAGTCGTGATGATTGTGTTAGGCGCGGAAAATAGTCTTTAATGATAGTACCCACCGCACCTTTTAATGTTAAAACCGCTTTTTGATTGAGATCATCGTGCTATAAAACATATACATTTAATTTCATATAAAATGTTAGTAATTGAAAATAAAAAACAAGGTTTCAAAATTACTTTTCTAATTCGATTTATGAAATAAATAGCAACGTACTTTTTATAATACTAAATACCTCATATAAAATGGCAGAAATAAAAAATGTGGAAAATGTAATTTCTAGTCATTCAGCAGAGGCTAGAGGTCATTCCGCGGAGAACCCTCTGCGGAATGACCTACACCTCCTTGGAGACTCAATTTTGGTCGCTTAACTCATTCCGTGGAGGGAGTACATCACTCTGCGGAGGATCCTCTGCGGAATGACATAACTCTCCACAGAATTGATCTTCCCAAAATCGAATCCATGTGAATCCTAACATCTACAAAATCTAAATATGTATTTATATTCATGGTAACCAATTGGGTTTCCGTAACATTTGAATCATATACGAAATTAATCAAAAGAGGAGAATGTGAGAAATACACGGTATCCATATCCATCGGCAAAAATATTGCGAAAATTGCTCTCCATCGGTGCCATATTTGAAGTCGTATCTAGTCGATTTCGCCTGAAAATGACGTTGTTTGATATCATTATCGTCGGGTTTGAATTCGTCACCTGAAAATGTTCGATATACACAGCCTGTTGGGTCAAAGATAAGTTGCGTCTTTGGGCTCGGTTCTAGTTAGCCCAGTTTTGTAACCGGTTTGGGCCTGTCCAACCGTGTTTTGGTTTATTCAAGGGTTTTAGTATTTAAGGTGCATGCATGCATCCTTAGTAATCATAGCTTTTATTATTATTCATCATAGTATTGTAAACCCTAGCTCGCCTCTATAGTGGAAGTTCTTAATAGAGCTCTGCTGAGCCGTGACTACATTTAAATCATTCAGTGTTATCTTGATTCCATCTTGTGTTCATTCTTTTTATTATAGTTTTTTGTTCTTCATTAATTAACCTGTAAAAGATCTAAACGATCTTAGAGTTTTTATCTTATCAATTGGTATCAGAGCAGGAGGTTGTGTAATTCATACACATCTCTTATGTTGAAGAAGTTATTAGGGTTTTCCGCATTTATTGCTATTAATTAAGTTGTCATTCCTCATTGGAGTATCTCATTAATAATTGATCTTTCCCTAATGAAAAATTAAAAGTCTGATCTTAAGCAGGTTATCGATCAAACATTATCACAATGTCTATGGATGATTCACAATCTAATCCAATCAATATCTCCAATAGTATTGGATCGAAATCAAGGATTCCAATCAAGTATACCCAGGATTATGAAGTCTGGACGCACCACTTCAAAGATTATGTAATCGGTTAAAAAATAATGGGTATTTTATTTGGGAAGCAGTCACAGTTGGTCCGTTTTCTCACTCAAGCACTTCAAAAATTGTCAAAACTCAAAAGGAGTACAATCAACTTGTGAATGATGTGAAAGACATTCCTCAAGACGAGAAAGAGAAGTTTTAGTGCAACATTAACGCTTTAAGGATGATTAGGTTTGCTTTACAATCAGACACGTTTCGATTGGTGAGTTCATGCGCTACATCGAAGGAGATATGGGATAGGCTAGAGGAATTATATTCTACTGATGAAGATCTGGAGCATTCGATTCAAACTCTATTGCTTTCTGAATTTGGTGACTTCAAAAAGAAGCCCGAAGAGAAACTTATTCAGGCTTTTGATCTTTTAAATCGTCTTCTTAGTAAGATGATAAAGCATGGGATCGAAAGGAAGTTTATTGAGCAGAAGGTTACCTTCATGAATTGTCTTAGACTCGAATGGATGTCAGTTGTGTCTACTGTGAAGGCACACGAACAATTAAAATCCTATTCTCTGGCAAAGCTGGTGGGAATTCTGAAGTCTCATGAGAGTGTTGTGTCAAAGGAAACGAATGTGGCTTCCATATTGGGTTCGTTAGCTCTAATCTCCAAGGGAAAAAGTGCAGTTGAAGAAGAAGAAGAGTTGGATCTTGGTGACTATGATCTAACTGGTGAAGAATATGCTTTGATGGTGTCCAATCCTAGAAAGTTTATCAAAAGAAAGCTCCCCGCCAATAAGAACCGAAACTGGAAGGGAAGTTATAGTTCCGAAAAGGTGAAGGAGGAACCGAAGATGGTTTCTAAGACTAAAGAATCGAAGGAGGAAACAAAGATTGGATATGACTCATGTTTTGATTGCCATTGTTGTGGAGGCAAGATTCATTTTCCCAAAGATTACATGCTGAAGAAGACATCGGAAAGGGTTGATGAAGGCGATGAAGAAGTGAACCACCTGAGATGATTGGAGGAGATCATGAAAAAGAAATCAACAACCAACAACAATACCATGAATGCTTTAATTGTGCAGGGTATAGGTGATAATGATGAGTTTGGTGGAGTTCAAGTGTGGTCCACATTTTCAGAGGACGAAGAAGTAAGAAATCCTACTCATGGCAAGGCTCTGCTGGTGAGAGACGAAAAGGTTGAGGGAAGATGTTTGATGGTGACGGTTGGAGTGTCACAGATGCGAGGCTACACAACAGATGATGGACTGGATGACGAGAAGGAGCGAGAGGACAGATGTTTCATTGTGAAACCTGTTAGTGCGCAGATCAATGAATGTGATGAGTTGATCAAGAAGGTACAAAGTATTCTCATTTCTCTGCAAAATACCCATTACAACTATGAAAAGGAACTAAATGGATTAAAATCTAAATTTTATTAGTTGAAGTAGTAGTCTTACCCAAACTCGTGTCACAAACTCTAACCTGACTGATCAAATTAGTAGGGTATCGTCGAAGAGTGAGCAGAGGCGAATCTAGATTGAGCAAAACTAGAAGGAATTAATTAGGTCTTTATGTGAATCTATCTATTTGGAACGAGACAATCTTAAGCTTTTAAAACAACGAAATGTTTTTTGTTTGATTGCTAAACGATTATATTCTAACATCACTCAGTTACATCTCGATTGTGAAATAGGAAAGAAGATACATATCATGATTTTACCCTTCCTTGAGCTAAAGGAGGATGAAGTCGATGCCGAAGCTTACAACTGTGAAAATGTTGTATCTTCTGATGAAATATCTCCCGCCTACAAAATTGGTCTTGACAAAATAGAGTCCTACATAAAGTCAAAAGACCATAAGGACATGCTCAAAAATCTGTTGGATGAAAACGACAAAATAAAACTGAGAACCGAAACTGTACAAAAATTTGACTCGTTGAATGCCAAGTTAAGTTCATAAAATAAAATTGATGTTGAAAATGCATCTGAACTTAATGAGGATGACGACATGAGTAAAATCCCTGTAGAGGATGTGGTTGACTGCTCAGAATTTGTCAAGAGCGAACCTGAAAACCACAAAAATCTCATCTCTGAAAATTGAGTTGAGTTTGCTCGTATATCCAAAGAAAATACCAAAGTTTTTAAAGAAAAAGCATTTGTATTTCAAAAGGTCCAAACTAATCCTAATCAGGTCTATAAATTTACTGGAGTAATTAAACATCAAACAGCCGAACTCACAGAGCTAGTTAACGAAGATAATGCTGATGGATGTGATGAGTTTTTCTGGTCAGCACCGATTGAGAACGCCGATGAAATAGAAGGTTTATCTTAGAAAACCTCATGGAGAGTGAAGAGTAGGTATGTGGAAGAACCACTTAATGAACCTACACGATTTGATGTGCAGAGCACATGTGGTACCAAAACATCTTAAGGCGAACCTGTCATGTCATCAAGTGAGACATGTTCGCTAAAGGGCGAAAGTCATGCTCAAGTACCGAACAAAAAGGCCAAGATTTACAAAAATCCAAAACAAGTGGCAGAACGAAAGCACTAACGTAACTTGAGATACAAGAAGAATCTCACAGAGAGGAAACAATTTTGGTGATCCCAGAATCCTCATTATGTTGGGAAAGAAAAGTCAAATAAGTCGCAAGGAGAAACAAGAGCCAATTCCACTTCACAAAATCAGTCTCCGTTACATGGCAATAACAACCGAAATATGGATTTCGGTTAATACCATAAAAACAACCAAAAGCATAGGTTGGGTTCACAAAGTCACAACAACCGAAAGGAAAGTTTCGGACATCCGGTGATAAAAAACCGAACGAATGGGTTCGGTCCTCAAAGTAAAACAGACTGAAAAGGTAATTTCGGTCACCGCGGCAATGATAGCCGAAAGGAAGTTTTCGGTCCTCAACATGTAAGCAACCGAAAGGATGGGTTTGGTCCCAAGTCCACTTTTCAAAAGAACCGAAGGGAAAGCAGTTTCCGTTCTCAACCAAGGAAGAGAAATAACCAAAGGTCTAATTTTGCTTGTAAATCTCCTTCTTCTTATTCTCGTTCTCACTCAACAAAAGATTCAAAAGGGAAAGGAAAGCCCTTTCCAGAAGACGAAAGACGCCCGAAAGAGACCCAAAATCATGCAGACGTTAAAACCACAAATCATACGTCTAAATCAAATGAGTCCAAGTCAAATAAAATCAAAGTTTTTCCCATAAAAAGAACAGATGAAACAACACTAAAAAAAGAACTTATATGGTTGATGTTTCTCTTACTATTACATGTCCTGTAAAAGGCTCACAAGGACCCAAAAATCTTTTGGTTCCTAAATCTACTTGATATTTTGCAGGTTATTCGTGACGAGCAATTTGACGAAGAATGGTACATTGACAGTGGCTGCTTGCGTCACATGACAGGAAGAACGGAAGAACTGAGGGAGTTTCGGTCCCTCATGGATGGTGGAATGGTGAAATATGGCAACAATTCGTTTGGAACAATCAAAGGCTATGGTATGATTACAAATGGTGACTTCTCGATAAGAAAGGTAGCATATGTTGAAGGATTGCATTACAACCTCATCAGTGTCTCACAACTGATGGTTGGTACCGGATTGAAGGTCTCCTTTGATGATGAAGGCTTAGAAATTGTTGAAAGAAAGTCCAATAATATTCTGCTAAAATCCAAGCGAAGGGGAGAAATGTACCCTCTAAATTTCAATCCAATTAGAGTGAAACCAGCTGTTTGCCTGCTAACGAAGGCACACTCAGACGAAAGCTGGTTATGGCATCGAAGGCTCTCACATCTCAATTTCAAAGATATCAACAAGCTGGTGCTTGGAGATCACGTTCGAGGTCTTCCAGTTCTCAGATTTGACAAAGAACATCTGTGTGCAGCTTGTGAAATGGGAAAGCAAAGTCGAAAAAGTCATCCTTCTATAATCAACACAAAGATGATAGAACCACTAAAGCTACTACACATTGATCTATGTGGTCCTTCTTCAATTGAAAGCATTGGTGGAAACAAGTATACACTTGTTATAGTAGACGATTTCTCTCGCTTCACATGGGTATTTTTCTTGAAGGAAAAATCAGAGGCCACTCCCAAGCTCAAACTCTTTATAAAACAAGTAGAGGTTCAACTACGAAAAGTGGTTCGTAACATGAGAAGCGACAATGGATTGGAATTTAAGAACAAGAATTTTGAAGACTTTCTATCAGAGAAGGGAATGACTCACAACTTTTCTGCTCCATATACTCCACACCATAATGGAATCGTTGAAAGGCGAAATCGTTCTCTGTGCGAAGCAGTTCGAACTATGCTGAACTTCGCTTCCTTACCTTTGTATTTCTGGGCTGATGCTATTGCTGCTGCTTGCTACACACAGAATAGATTGTATCTGAACAAGCGCTTCTCAATCACTCCTTATGAGATCTTGAACCACCAAAAGCTAAATGTGAAGTTCTTTCACGTGTTCGGTTCAAGATGTTTCATCTTCAACTCAAAGGAGAACCGAAAGAAGCTTGATGCAAAGGCTGATGAAGGGATATTTTTGGCCTACTCCTTGAACTCAAAGGCATATAGGGTTCTGAATAAACATTCAAAGAAATTTGAAGAAACCTACTATGTCACTTTCGACGATAACTATGTCAAGAAGTTGATGGCAACTGAAGGTGTTATGCAAGAGATCTTTCCAAAGTCCGATCAAGTAACGGTGTCAATTTCAAATATTTTTGAGCAATACATGCTGCTTTTCAATGAACCGGAGAGAGCTTTTAATTCTGAATCCAAGGCTAAAGATAACCAGGTCGACAATCTGAAGCAAATCATTGACGACGCTGCTAAGAAGATGGCAGAAGAATAACCAAAAGCAACCGAACAGCCTGAATCAAGCGAACCTCCAACAGATAATTCTCATGCTCAGGAAGAGGGTTTGTCTTCATCAGATAATTCTAACTCACCGGTTAAGGGGTAGAATGAGTCCTCATCAAATCCAACCAAAAGTCGAATCGAAGGGGAGTGTTCTGAACCAGACATCGAACTCGTATCATCATTCGAGGGGGAGAATGATGATGACACTCAATCTAAAATCAAAGAAGAAATAAACATAGAACTGGATCCCTCTTGTGATCCAAATTACCCTCCTCTCATTAAGTGGACCAAAGATCATCCTCAAAGTCAAATTATTCTAGAATCATCCATAAAGGTCTTAACTCGAACATAGCTGAAAGCGAAACAGGCTGCATTATTCTCTCTAGTAGAATTTTGTATGTTCAATTCATTTGTCTCCAAATTTGAACCAGAGATGGTGAATACAGCTCTTGATCATTTCGATTGGGTTCAAGCTATGTAAGATGAGCTGAACGAGTTTGAACGAAACAAAGTATGGCGACTAATTCCAATTCCAAAGGATGCTTCGGTTGTCGGACTAAAGCGGGTTTCCAGAAATAAGATGGACAAGGAAGGAAATGTGATTCGCAACAAGGCTCGGTTGGTTGTGAAAGACTACTGTCAAGAAGAAGGCATAGATTATGAAGAGACATTCGCTCCAGTTGCAAGATTAGAATCGGTTCGAATCTTTGTTACTTATGTTGCATACAAAAATTTCAAAGTCTATCAAATGGACGAGAAGTGTGCCTTTCTCAATTGAGAACATGAAGAAATGGTGTATGTAGAGAAATCGCCAGGCTTTGTGAACGAGAAGTATCCAGATCACTGCTACATTATGGACAAGGCTGTATATGGCCTAAATCAGGCTCCTAGAGCATCGTATGAAACCCTTACTTGATTCTTAAAAATGTCCAAATTTAAACAAGGTTCAGTTGACCCAACCTTCTTTCGTAAGAAAGAGGGTAACCACCTTATGATAATCCAAATTTATGTTGATGATATCATCTTCGGCCCCACAAATCCTAGCCTAAAAGCTGAATTCAGGAAGTTAATGGAAACTAAATTTGAGATGAGCTCAATGGGTCCGATTAACTTTTTCCTTGGTTTGAATATTAGACAGGGACCAGAAGACATTTTAATCAATCAGGAGGCGTACACAAAGACATTACTTTCCAAGTTTGGGATGTTGGGAGATTCAAAGGTGAAGGTTCCTATGGCGTTTGGCACTAAGCTTACACCGTCATTGGAGAAACCGAATGCTGACATGATGCTTTATCGTCAGATGATTGGCTCACTGATGTATCTTATAGCCAGTAGGCCATATATTATGTTCTCAGTCTGCTATTGTGCCCGATACCAAGCTAACCCACGCGAACCTCACATGCTTGCAGTAAAGAATATTTTTCACTATCTGAAGCGAACCACCTCTCCCGGTCTATGGTATCCAGCCAACTCAGGATTCTTTGTTCAAGCTTTCTCAGATGCTGACCTAGGGGGATGTGGATTGGATCGTAAAAGCACTACTGGAGGATACCAATTTCTTGATGGCAAATTAGTAAGCTGACAATCAAAGAAACAAACCTGTGTTTCTCTGTCCACAGTCGAAGCTGAATACATAGCCGAAGCATCATGTACTTCTCAGTTCGTTTGGATACAAAGTCAACTTAGAGACTATGTGCTAAACATGAAGAAAATCCCACTAAATGGCGACTCAAAAAGTGCAATTAGGATTTGTCATAACCCAGTGCAACACTCAAAGACAAAGCACATCGCACTGTGGGATCACTTTATCAAAGATCATTTGGAAGATGGTAATGTAGAGATTAATTTCGTTAGAACCACTGATCAGTTAGCAGATATATTTACTAAGGCCTTACCTGAAGCAAGTTTTAATAAGATCCTACAAGGCCTAGGAATGATGGAAGCTAAATCTGTACCAAAATCGGCTTCGCTTCATCAAAGGTTGGAAGCGAAATAGAGTGAGCGCTCGATCTATTTCGGGTTCGGTCCTACTGAACTCGGTTCGCTTTATTTTCTTTAAAAGGAATTTCGGTTGTATACTCTTGTACACTCTTTTACTTACTCGTTTTTATGTTTTTCTTTCATTTTATTTTATTTTCATAAAATGCAAAAATACTTTTCTTTTTGTTTCTTTTTCTTCAGATTTTTTTCACAAAATACAAAAATATTTTCTTTCATTTTTTCTTTCTAATGATTTCATGCTTAAAAGGTATTCTCGATGATGGAGCTGGAGCAGGTATAAACTTCTTATCTATGTATTAGTTAAGTGTCCATGCAAGCATGCTGCTGCATGTCTCGAAGCCTCTATAGATTTTGATTGAAGCCTTAATGATGTGATATATACAAATCATGTCTTCCCAACTAGGCTGTTAAATTCAGTCTAATCATGAGCTACCTTACTCTTCTCGTATTGAGCTTAGACTTTTCTGCTTGGTCCTTTATTTATAGCAGAGGTACATTCGACTCCTTAACCACCTACATCACTTTTCTCCATCTCACTTCATATCATTAACGTAACCCTTGAGCTTAGATATCATTTTATTTTTGTTAAACTTGTCATAGTTTCTTCTAATTTAAATATTATGGGAGAATTAAAAATTAAAAATTAAAAATAATGAAAAAAAGTAAGAAAAATTAAAAAAATCCAAAAATAGTGTTAATTCTGTTTTATTTCTTGTTCAGAAAAATCAAAAATCCAAAAATATTTTTGTTTCTGTTTTAATTTGTGTGCTAAGTTTTCTTTTAGTTTTGTTTTGTCTTGAAAAGTGATTTCAGGTATAGATAAGACTCATGGAGTTTATGTTGAAGATTTTTGAGCCAAAGCCTCGCCCGTGAGCATCGAAGAATTCGCATTCGAAGGAGCAAGAAATGAAGATTATTCTTTCAACATTCAATCCTTCAACCCCAGAAGCAAGGTGAAGCAAAAATTGAAGATTATGTGACGGATCGCATTGAAGCCTCCTCAATCAGTCTGCCGCTATCGTTGTACCTGCTGAAGTGATCCAAAAGATTATTTATCTCTGAAGTTCTCTCTGAAGATTCTCAAGCTGAAAGCACCAATTTTCAAGAATCAGTACGTGAAGCCTCTTCACCCAATCTGCGTTCAGAGTCAAATCTTGAAGAAAAGTTCAAGTGCTCAAGATGAAGTCATTCATTGAAGATTCATATGCTCATCCTGATGCTGTGAAGAAATCGAAGATTAAAGCTGAAGCCAAGCTCTCATTGAAGATTGACAAGAAGAGCTAGCTACTTTCAAGGGGGAGCTTGTTGGGTCAATTAAGAAAAGAAAGCTATAAACCAAGGGGGAGATTGTTGAGTCAAAATATGGTTTATACTTTACTTTTCTGGGCAATTATATTTTTCTGTAATATTTATGAATTTATGGTCTAGTTTACGGTTGAGTTTACCGCCGTAAACACCTTACGGTCGTAAACTCATTTACAGCCCATGTGTTATCCAGCGCATATTCCAAGTATAAATAGAGGTGTTAGGGTGAGGAGTAGAGATTGATGAACCCTAAGTAGTTTACGGCCAGGGAGAAAGGAACGTTTGTGTGGGTGAATCTTGTGTAAGGAAATTAATTCATATTATCAATACATTGAGATTCATCATCTTGTTCTTCTCCTTCTCTTCTATTTTATTTGACATCATCCGTTTGATTGGGATTCCGCGCCATCAAACGGATCTGATTGATACACAGACAAATTAGGGACTTACATCGTGTTACTACGTACTAAGTGAAACCCAAAATTCTATACCCATAATGAATTGACGGTGAACAATTAATATGTTCTAGTTTTCACCAATGAATTAACGAAACCACTCTATGTGGAGTTACCATGAAATCTATTTTTTTTTAGAGATCCTATTGAAATTGTCTATCACCAAGACTTTTCTTCCCTAAGGATCCAATTTTATTTTTTGAGATTTCTTATTGAATTTTCAACAAGTCACTGAATATGGGTCTAGCCTACTCGTTCAATAGGCCACGTTGGTCTCACAGGTAATTCGTCCTCATTCGGTCTTATATCAAGAACCAAAACTTGAATTGAAGCGAAAGCCACACTTGCAAGCCTTATATATAAAAGATGTCTTTCATTGCTTCTTAATAAGTACATGATCGTATTTCAATAGGAAACCACACAGACACTTTGAAGTCTCTCTTGACTTTGAAGCAAGAGATTCGTGCCCATGATCACTGTTTTATGTCTTAATTGACATCACACTATCCCACAAAAAGTTTGATTTATTTCTTTATCTTTCACACCCTATGCACGAAAATCTTTGATTTTCCAAAAAACCTGTTCTTTTTTGTATAAGCTATTTTTCATTATATAGCTTAGGTTCTAAAAGTGACATGGTGATTCTCAAACGAAATGATCATGTTCACACAGATTCATGTTATTTATGTTGGTGACATTTCAAATAAAGCAAAGGGGTGAGTCAGCAGTTATTCAAACGTTTGATGATTTGAAAAAAGGCGATTTTTATGGAAAGGTGCGTAAAACTGAAACGTTTTCTCTCTTCTGCGTAATCATAGGGGTTGCCAACTGTCTAATACCCACTGTATCAGGAACCGTTTCACAAAAGAAAAGATTTTAGGCGGACTTTTCTCTCTCCTAAGCTCATGTATAAAAGGTTTCTCCAAATCACCTTTACTCATTTACCGCTTTCTAATCTCTTAATGCAAAAAGACGATTTCTTTCACTGTTCATCATCTTCTTTCCAAGCTACATCAATGGCAGAATCTTCTTCTGTTCAATATACCTCTGTTCGTTCCACCCTTCTGACCATCAAGCCACACCAAAACCTCATAATCGACCTTACACCGTTCACCTATGAATCCTACATGCTGCAAGTTATGGAATGCCTCAAATACTCTCAGCTTGTCATCGCTCTCTCACAGGTGGAGGTTGTTCACATGTCTTGTCTCTCTCATGTCTACTCAACCGCTCACTTTGAAAAAGTCGCTGAGAGAATCCACTTCGATATTCACAACGAGAAGACCTCGATTTCCAAGAATCTGTTGAGAGAAAAACTTGGAGACACACTTGAACAAACGTTAGAACAAGTATATTGTGGAATAGTTAATCTCAAAGGATCTAAAGGCTCAACAATAATATAGTTAGATAGTTAGATAGTTAGTTGCGGAAAGTAAAGAAATATAAATGATAGCAATTGTTATATCAAGAATACACTTTAAGTTGATTCGTAACAAGGAATGCATTCACTCCAAGTTAATAAGGAAGATCAAACTTAGTGATTAAGTCTTAAAGACTTGCTCCGGAGAGAGGTTATAGTTTGATATGTTTCAGTAACAATTTAGAGTAAGAAGAGTAGAAAGATAGAGAAATGAAGAAGATAACTTGGACAAATATATTCAGAATAATTCACAATGTAAAACCGTTAAAATTAAAACAATTTTTCACATTTGACAAACACATTTTAACAAAACCATTCATTCATAAAATGTCATAACATCATGTTTTTATTTCACAAATGTCTCCCAAGATCAAAATACATCCAATCCCATGTGTGTGTATGAATCAAGCCGGCGCCTTCCCGCGGTCATCACTGGTACCTGAAACACATAACACTGAACACTATAAGCATAAGCTTATTAGGTTCCCCAAAATACCACACTGATCACATACTAGCCACTCGAGGCTGTAACTCTGTTGACCCTCTGGTCAATGTGTCTCAGTGGGGCCCTCCAGCCCCAACTTTCTGTGGGCCCTCTGGCCCTAACTCTAAGGACCCGAAAGTCCCAACTCTGTAACTCTGAATCATGCATATCACATATCACAATAAATCACATCACATAATAACATGCAATCACACTGGCATATAACTCTATAATACTCTGTCTCTTAACTCTAAAAGTATAGTGAGAAGACTCACCTCGGGTATCTCGGTAAATCTCTGATTTGGTAAGCGCTGGCCTAGCCTTCGCCTAATCATATGAAATAAAAACTCTATTTAACATAACTCTCAAAGGCTAGACAATGCTCTCTTATGACACTCTCAAAAGGGTAAAAGACCATTTTACCCCTCTCATAGCTCAAAGGCCCCACAATAGACCGTAGCCTAAAATTCAACCAAAAGTCAACTCTCCGGGTTACGCTGCGTGTACCAGATGTGTACGCTGAGTGTACCCGGTTGCACCTCAGAATCGGGGAGCGCCACCCAGTATGCGGCACGTACTAGGAATTACGCCCGGCGTACTCCCCTGAATCAGCCCTTTAGGTCTTGAGGTCTTAAACAGTTAAGACCTACGTCTGTATTTTAGATCTGACCCCTTCTAAGACCCTTAATCCATAAAGTTGATGACTTTAAGCCTTTGCATGGCTGAACAAGTCACCAACTTTCACAATGATCCAACCTTCAACTCTAGAAGGCTAAATACACATGCATGACTTCAAACTAACATCCAAGATGGAAACTTTATGGCTCTAAATCACCAATAACACTGAAAGGGGACAGATCTCGGACCATGGAGCACTGTACACTCATAAAATCTCCACCTTCGGGGTTTTTAGCCCTAAAAAGGGCACATACAAAAACAACCAAAAGAAGAGGAAAGTTTTGGACTTTATACCTCCAAGTGTAGCCCTTTACTCTGTAGATCTCAGATCCAAAATGGCACCTCAAGCTTTAGCTTCCAAGAACTCCCTTCCTTCTTCTTCACCAAGGCGCTAAAGCACCAAGAAGCTCAAATCAACACTCTCACACACTAAGGATGATGTGGCTCTCTTTTAGGGTTTCACTCACAGATATGGAGGCTGAGGAATGAGCCATAACACCCTTTAAATATTGCACAAGATGGATTAGGGTTTTTGCACCTGGGCCGGGTACGCCCGGCGTAACTCTAGCTACACCTAGCGTACCTTGGTGACTCCGCGTCCAAATTGAGCGCGTGAGTACGCGCAACGTACCCCTCTGGTACGCCCAGTGTACTCACTTGCTACACACCCCCCACTCAAGGACTAAACATGCCCATCCAGCAAATAACAAGGATGAAAGAAATGTACCTGAATCTCGGGGCGTTACAATTCTCCCCCAATAGAACCAGACTTCGCCCTCGAAGTCTCATTCCTTGAACAACTCTGGATGCTGCCCTCGCATCTCCGACTCTGACTCCCAACTCATCTCGGACCCCTTCCGGTGTTGCCACTGAACCAAAAACAAAGGTACTTCCTTGTTCCTCAAAACCTTGATCTTCCGATCTCTGATTGCCACCGATCTCTCAGCATAATTCAAGCTCACATCCACCTGAATATCCTCCAATGGTACCACCGCTGACTCATCGGCTTTACACTTCCGCAATTGTGACACGTGGAAAGTGTCATGGATCTGACCTAACTCTGAAGGTAGCTCCAACCGGTAAGCTACCCTTCCTACCCTTGCAATCACCCGAAAAGAACTGATATAACAGGGCCCCAACTTGCCCCTCTTCCTGAATCGGATCACTCCTTTCAAAGGAGAGACCTTCAGGTGTACAAAGTCACCGACCTGGAACTCGAGCTCGGACTGGCGCCTGTCCGCATAACTCTTCTGACGACTCTGAGCGGTCAATAGCCTCTGCCTGACCTGCTGTATCTGCTCAGTCGTCTGTAGCACAATCTCTGTACTACCCATAACACGTTGCCCGACCTCTCCCCAACAAATGGGGGTCTGACACCTCCTCCCGTACAACAGCTCAAAGGGTGGCATACCAATGCTCGAATGATGGTTGTTGTTGTAAGAAAACTCTGCCAAGGGCAAATATGTGTCCCAACTTCTCCCAAAATCCAACACACATGCCCGGAGCATATCCTCGAGTGTCTGAATCGTCCGCTCACTCTGACTGTCAGTCTGGGGTGATATGCGGTACTAAAATTCAGCCTTGTAACCAACTCCTCATGAAATTTCTTCCAGAATCTGGAAGTGAAACGCACATCTCGGTCTGAGACAATCGAGATCGGCACTCCATGCCGTGATACCACTTCCCTCACGTACATCTCTGCCAACTTCTCTGCGGAAGAGCTCTCACTGATAGCAAGGAAGTGGGCGCTCTTTGTCAACCTGTCCACAATCACCCAAATTGCATCGACTCCCTAGCAGTCCTTGGCAATTTGGTGATAAAATCCATGGTAATCTATTCCCACTTCCATTCGGGAACCTCCAAAGCCTGCAACTTACCATGCGGTCTCTGGTGCTCGGCCTTAGCCCTACGGAAGGTTAAGCACCTCTCAACAAACCACGCGACATCCCTCTTCATGCAGGTCCACCAATACTCCTTCTTCAAGTCTAAATACATCTTAGTGGCCCCAGGATGGATCGAGAAGTTCGACCGGTGAGCCTCTTCCATCAAGATGGTACGCGTCCCTCCCACAAACGGTACCTAGATAAGCCCCTGGAGTGTCAAAAGCCCCCGGCCATCGGTAACGAACTCCGATACCAACCCAACAACTCGCTCTCTCTTCTGCATCTCAGGTTGCACAACCTCAGCCTGTGCCCCACGAATGGTGTCCAACACCAGAGCTATAACGGTCAATCTCAAACATACATCTCACAATGGGGTGCTCTCCGCCCTGCGGCTTAGTACATCGGCTAGAACATTAGCCTTGCCTGGGTGGTACAAGATCTCACAATCATAATCCTTGACCATGTCCAACCACCTCCTCTGTCGCATGTTTAGGTTGGGCTGATCCATCAAATACTTTAGGCTCTTGTGGTCCGTGTATATCGTACACCGAACCCGTACAGATAGTGACACCAAACCTTGAGGGCGAACACCACTGATCCAACTCTAGATCGTGGGTGGGATACCTCGTCTCATGAGGCTTCAGTTGCCTCGATGCGTATGCTATCACATGCCCTCTCTGCATCAGCACCGCTCCAAACCCCAAGATCGACGCATCACAATACACCACAAAGTCATCCATGCCCTCTGGGAGGGCTAGCACTGGGGCTTCACATAGCCTCTCGCGAAGCGCCTCAAAGGAGGTATGTTGCTCTGGTCCCCATGAAAAAGCGACACCCTACCGGGTTAACCTGGTGAGTGGCACGGCGATCTTGGAGAAATCCCTGATAAATGTCCGATAATAGCCTGCCAACCCCAAGAAACTCCTGATCTCAGACGGTGACCTCGGCACCTCCCAACTCATCACTGCCTCCACTTTGCTGGGTCGACCAAAATCCCCTTTTGGTTAACGAGGTGCCCTAGGAACTGGACATCTCGCAACCAGAAATCACACTTGGAAAATTTGGCGTACAGCCTCTCCGATCTCAGAAATCCAAGGATTTCCCTCAAATGCTCCTCATGCTGCTCTCTGGATCTCGAATACACCAAAATATCATCGATGAACACGATCACCGATCGATCCAACATCGGCTTGCACACTCTGTTCATGAGGTCCATGAACACTACCGGGGCATTGGTGAGTCCGAAAGGCATCACCACAAACTTGTAATGCCCATAACGAGTCCTGAACGCTGTCTTCTGGATGTCCTCATCTCGCACCCTTACTTGATGATACCCCGACCTCAAATCAATCTTGGAGAACCAAGAAGCTCCCTGCAACTGATCGAACAAATCATCGATCCACGGCAATGGGTAACGGTTCTTGACCGTCAGCTTGTTCAACTCCCGATAATCAATGCACATCCGGTGTGAACCATCCTTCTTCTTGACAAAAAGGATAGGCGCTCCCCACGGCAAGCTGCTTGGCCGAATAAACCCCTTTCCCAACAGCTCCTGAAGCTCTGAGGATAACTCTTGCATCTCTAGAGGTGCAAGGCGATAGGGCACCTTGGCAACAGGCGCGGCCCTCGGAACCAAATTGACACTGAACTCCACTTGCCTCATGGGAGGCACACCTGGCAACTCCTCTGGAAATACGTCTGGGAACTCACGCACTATCGGAACCTCCTCAACTGACCTCGGTCTCTCTAAATCAACCCACGTATCCATCACATATGCCACAAAGCCCTCACAGCCCTGTTGTAGACACAACGTCACTCTAGCGGCCAAACAAAATGCTGACACCGAACGTCTACCCTCGTCGTACACCGTAAGAACTCCCCCACTAGGGTCTCGTATGGTCACCAGCTGTCGCTCGCAGTCGATAACTGCACCGAATCTGCTCAACCAGTCCATGCCCACAATGATACATACATCACCCATCACAATAGGAACCAAATCAATCGGGAACTCAACACCGAATATCTCGAATACACACCCTCAGATCACCTATGTGGCATATATCACCCTCTCGTCAGCTATGGAAACTCTCAGAGGCCGACTCAACGCCTCACGACTAACACTGATATACTGACTAAAAGCCAAAGATACAAAAGACCGACTCGCACCCGAGTCAAATAACACCAAGGTAGGTACATAATTCACAAGAAAAGTACCTACGCATAAAATAATATAGGCACAATATCTCAACATCAAAATAAATACATGAAAGAATACATACCAGCCACAACATCGGATGTTGCGCGGACCTCCTCCGCGGTCAACTGGAAGGCTCTCCCCCATGCCTTCGGTGCCTCGGCCTTCATTGGATGGCTCTCGGTAGCTCAGATGGCAGCAGGGGCAGATCCCTAAGATGCTCCCAGTGTTGATCCTCGTAACTGCGGACACTCCGCATTCTGGTGTCTGGTCTGGTTGCAGTGAAAACATACTACAAACCCCTTGGGGCAGTCCTTGGCCATATGCCCCTCCTTGCCACATTTGTAGCAAGACCCTGCTCTGCACACCCCGTCGTGGATCTTACCGCACTTGCCACAAGTGCGGCCCCTCTGGCTCCCTGATCTCGAATCGGCGGGCTTGGCCCGCTTGGCTACCGGCTGAGACTGCACCGGTCGCCGATCCCTCCCCTGAGACTCAACCTCCTCCCTGGCCTGAGTCTCCAACTCTATCTCCCTCTTCCGGGCATTTTCCTGAAGCTCGGAAAATGTCCGGTACATCGAGTTCGCCATGAAATCACGTATATACCTCCTCAGAATGCTCAAATACCGACTCATACGTGCCTGCTTGGAGGACACGTGCTCTGGGCAGAACATCGACCGCTCATGAAATATCCTCGTAATCACCGTAACAGACTCAGTACCCTGCTTAAGGGTCAGAAACTCCTAGGCCAAATGCTCCCTCTCAACCTGGGGAACGTACTCATCTCGGAACATAGCAGTGAACCTCTCCCAGGTCACTGCTGCGAACTCAGCAGGCGTATAGTGCGCCGTCACATACTTCCACCAGTCCTTCGCTCCCAAGCGAAGCTGGTTCAGCGCGAACCGGACTCTCAAATGCTCAGGAGATGAGCAAGTAAAGAAACACCCCTCTATGTCTGAAATTCATCTCATCGCCGCAATCGGGTCCTGGGTCCCGTCAAACACCGGTGGTTTTGTGTTGCTGAACTCTCGGAACAGCAACGCATCACCACCCTGTGGCCTCGTTGCAGCTATAGCTGTAGTGGCCGCAGCAACAGCAGCCTCAGAAAGAGCAGCGTACTTCTCATCAAATGTCTCTATCAGCGTGGTCTTGATAGACCCGAACATCTCTGGTATCTCTACTCTGATGGCCGCAGCCACCTCCTCTGGATGATCCTACGGATCTCCTCATCCCTCATATCATTGGTCCCTGATGTGTAGCGTGTCCCAACCATGATCTCTCTCTCTGAAATATGACATAAAAATAATATCAGGGACTCACTCGAGTAGTCCATCCTACTTGTTCCTCGGTACTCCAAGGATTCTTACTTGGACTGTGCACTGACCCGGTGTCTTCAGTAGTACGGGCCATATACTACCGCCTACACCGCATCAGCATCCACCCAAAGTCCTCCTCCCAGAGTCCCAAATACAAAGCACTCTACTCTCTCTAATCATATGATACTCACAAACAGATCTCTCACAATCTCCTTGCTGCTACCTAACCACTCTGAAATATTCATAACAGCAAGACTCCTAGACTCAGGCATCACATATCAGGCCACTCTAGTCCTAATAAGAATACCTAGTCTACTCTAGCATGCATATCATAGCTCATCATATAACATATCACATCATATCTCATAACACTTATAATAATGGTATTTTGGGAAATCACCGTTCGGGTGTTGGCTGTTCGTACACACGACTCTGCTCTGTTTGTCTCGTAAGTTCTTCTTTTGAAAACTTGTTTTATTATCAAAATTTTCCCAAATCCTCGGTTTGAGTTCAGATACGCCCGAAAGGTTCACCCGAATCCCTCAAACCTAGGCTCTGATACCAACTTGTAACACCGTAAAAATTAAAACAAATTTTCACATTTGAAAAACACATTTTAACAAAACCATTCATTCATAAAATGTCATAACATCATGTTTTTATTTCACAAATGTCTCCCAAGATCAAAATACATCCAATCCCATGTGTGTGTACGAATCAAGCCGGCGCCTTCCCGCAGTCATCACTGGTACCTGAAACACATAACATTGAACACTGTAAGCATAAGCTTAGTGAGTTCCTCAAAATACCACACTAATCACATAATAGCCACTCGAGGCTGTAACTCTGTTGACCCTCTGGTCAATGTGTCTCAGTGGGGCCCTCCATCCCCAACTCTCTATGGGCCCTCTGGCCCTAACTCTAGGGACCCAAAAGACCCAACTCTGTAACTCTGAATCATGCATATCACATATCACAATAAATCACATCACATAATAACATGCAATCACACTGGCATATAACTCTATAATACTCTATCTCTTAACTCTAAAAGTATAGTGAGAAGACTCACCTCGGTTATCTCGGTAAATCTCTGATTTGGTAAACGCTGGCCTAGCCTTCGCCTAATCATATGAAATAAACACTCTATTTAATATAACTCTTAAGGGCTAGACTATGCTCTCTTATGACACTCTCAGAAGGGAAAAAGACCATTTTACCCCTCTCATAGCTCAAAGGCCCCACAATAAACCATACCCTAAAATTCAACCAAAAGTCTACTCTCCGGGTTACGCTACGCGTACCAGATGTGTACGCCGAGCGTACCCGGCTGCACCTCCGAATCGGGGAGTGCCACCCAGTACGCGGCACGTACTAGGAATTACGCCCGGCGTACTCCCCTACATTAGCCATTTATCTCTTGAGGCCTTAAACAGTTAAGACCTACGTGTATATTTTAGATTTGACCCCTTCTAAGCCCCTTAATCCATAAAGTTGATGACTTTAAGCCTTTGCATGGCTGAACAAGTCACCAAGTCTCACAATGATCCAACCTTCAACTCTAGAAGGCTAAATACACATGCATGACTTCAACCTAACATCCATGATGGAATCTTTATGGCTCTAAATCACCAATAACACTGAAAGGGGACAGATCTCGGACCATGGAGCACTTTACACTCATAAACTCTCCACCTTTGAGGTTTTTAGCCCTAAAAAGGGCACATACAACAACAACCAAAAGAAGAGTAAAGTTTTGAACTTTATACCTCCAAGTGTAGCCCTTTCCTTTGTAGATCTCAGATCCAAAATGGCACCTCAAGCTTTAGCTTCCAAGAACTCCCTTCCTTCTTCTTCACCAAGGAACTAAAGCACCAAGAAGCTCAAATCAACACTCTGACACACTAAGGACGATGGGGCTCTCTTTTAGGGTTTCACTCACTGATATGGAGGCTGAGGAATGAGCCATAACACCCTTTAAATAGTGCACAAGATGGATTATAGTTTTTGCACCTGGGCCGGGTACGCCCGACGTAACTCTAGGTACGCCCAGCGTACCTTGGCGACTCCGCGTCCAAATTAAGCGCGTGAGTACGCGCAGCGTACCCCTCTGGTACACCCAGCATACTCACCTGCTACACACCCTCCACTCAAGGACTAAACATGCCCATCCAACAAAGAATGAGGATGAAAGAAATGTACCTGAATCTCGGGGCGTTACACACAAGTCATGAGTGATCGAGTGATAAGAGTTGTGGTTGTAGTAAGAAACTCAAGTGTAAGAAGTTGTATTTAGTAAAACAGAATGAGTCTCTATTTATAGAGTCTCAGAACTAAACTACAACTCTATAAGCAACCGTGCAAGGCATACTGGATAATAGAGTGTATTACATAAAGATAAGTAAAGTAATCTAGATAAGTAGACTGTGGTGGCAAAAGTCTGATTGCGGTTGCTGATGAAGAACTGACTTCGGATGTTGAATTGGCTGCAGGTGCTGAACCGTTGCGGTAGGGAGATTGTTGTGGTAGTTGAGTTCAAGTGGGTCACTTTTATGTCTCAACAATTTCCCCTTAATTGACCTCTTTAACTTCAGTTCAGTTATCAATTTTGAGGAACTTGATCAGAATCAACCAGAATTTCCTAACATTTTCCAGCCAAGTGATACTTCTAGAAATTTCAAATTTGACTTCTGCAGCAGTATGCTTCGATCTTTCAACTACAGTCTTGCAGATGTCAAGTTGTTTCTTGGCCAGGCGGTGCATGGCATTCATAGGAATGAAATATTTGACATTATCAGTCTTCCGTTTGAATATGATTCCAAGTTCAAGAAAGTTTGTTGTGCCTACTGATCTTTCTTCGAAGCCTTCGGTAGGCATTGGCACAGGTTCAAGTGGGGGGAGATCAAACTTCTTGATGATGGTGGAGTAGATATCCGCATCTATCTTGGCAAAGTCACAGACTGTATCCCTCAGAAAAGATTTGGCTTTTTCAAGCGCTATTTGCATCTTAGGGTGCTTTTCTGCCTTATTCTGGAACACCCTAGCAATAAGAAAGATTTCTTCTGGGTTTATGCTAGGGAAGTCTGCCTGAGTGCGGATGTAGTCATGCTCTCTTCTGGTGAGGGTATACTGAACGAAATCAGCCTTCATGAACTTCCACATTTTGTAGTTCTTGACTGCGGATGGTCTATCGTTAGACCAAATGTTCTCAATGGAGGAGCCATGCTTAGCATAAAAATGGTTAAGTCTTTCAAACTTCATTGGTAGACGTTTGTGATCAGGGAGGCTGCAGTGAAATGACGCAAATACTACAAAATATTTGGCATTGGGAGAGATTGGAATATCCCAATATCCATTAGAAGGCGGTTCAGCATATGTGAGGTGTGGAGTGTAGTCTTCATCCAGTAGCCTGCGGAGCGGATTGACCCATGAGTTTATCAAGGACTCATCTATCATAGTGTCAAATCAGCATTCTCTCCAGATAAGTTCAGCAAGCTTGGCCGCCTTCCAATCATGCTTTCTCTTAGCTGTGGCAGGGGAGTCTGTGGATCTTGCGGATGACATGTTTTCCTCAAGTTTTTTGAGGTGAGGGGGAGTTTCAGGCTTTTTGGGAGTGTTTTTTAGATGTGAAGAGTGGGGAGATGGAGTATGTTCAGATGGTGGTGGTGAGGGCTGTGGAGAGGGGATTTTTTCAGTGGTGATGGGGGGACTCTGATGAATGGAAGTATCAGAGTGATGGACTTCTTCATCTTCACTTCCCCCTCTTGAGGGATGCAACGGAGGTGCTTCCTCAAGCCATTGCTTAAGTCCATCCACCTTGGCCCAGACTTCTTGAAATTGACCTTTTATGGTCTCAGACAATTGGGAATTGTTTGGAGTGGAGGAGTTGAAGAGCAGCTTGTGTATGTCTTTGGTAAGCTGGAGGATCTCAAAGGGCCATGGAAATTGGAGATAAGGGATTTCTGCAGTCGGTTGATGGTTGCATGAAGAACAGAGATAGTGGTACCTAGACTGCGGGACCAAAACCATCTATCATATGTAATTCTCAATTAGAACCGTAATGGAGACCAATGATGGTCTACGGTAGCTAACACTTCAGAAAGAATTGCGGGTCTGGATTCATCATTTCCAACATATGTAAGAGTGCATTGAGTTTTTTAGAGTCAAGTGCTTTTGTAAAAACATTAGCAAATTGGTATCCGCAGCATTCTGAATATGATCTTTGATGAAATGATACCGTAACTCAATATGTTTTGTCTTGGAGTGCTGAATAGGATTATGAGAGATCGCTATAGCACTTTCAGAGTCACAGTAAATTGGTATCCGCAGCATTCTGTACCCGTAGTCTAGCAATTGTGTCTTCATCCAAAGAGCTTAGGAACAGCAGCTGGCTGCGGCCACATACTCGGCTTCTGCAGTAGATAAAGATACACAAGTTTGTTTTCTTGAAAACCAGCTGACAAGTCTTCCTCTTAAGAATTGGCATCCACCAGATGTACTTTTCCGATCGATCTTGCATCCGGCATGATCAACATCTATGAAGGCTTGTAGGCTGAAGTCATTGCCTGCGGGATACCATGGACCAAGAGATTTACTTCCTTTCAAGTACCGAAGGATTTGCTTGGCTAAGGTCATGTGCGATACTTTTGGATCAGCCTGGTACCTTGCACACACACCAGTTGCGAAGACAATGTCAGGTCTTCTTGTGGTGAGATACATCAGTGAACCAATGATACCTCTATAAGTCTTGTGATGCACCGATTCACCAGAGGGATCATCAAAGATCTTATAACCGAAGGCCATAGGGACCTTAGAAGAAGAACATTTATCCATTGAGTATTTCTTCAGAAGTTCAGCGGTGTATTTCTCTTGATGAATGAATATTCCTTGCGATACTTGTTTTACTTGAAGACCTAGAAAGAAGTTAATTTCTCTATTCATGCTCATTTTGAATATGTTGGTCATGAGCTTAGCAAACTCATCCACCAACCCTTGATCAGATGACCCGAAGATGATATCATCCACATATATTTGTACCATCATAAGGTGGTCACCATTTGCTTTTCTGAATAGTGTGGGATCAATCACTCCTCTCTTGTACCCGGATGAGACAAGGAACTCAGAGAGTGTCTCATACCAAGCTCTTGGGCTTGTTTCAAAACGTAGACTGCTTTTTCAAGCTTGTAGCAGTGGTCTGGAAATTCAACATTTTCAAATCTTGGAGGTTGCTAAAGATAAACCTCTTCTTTTAGTTCCACATTGAGAAAGGCACTTTTAACGTCCATCTGGTGTACCTTGACGTTTTTGTGAGCTGCGTATGTGTAACGTCCCAAAATTCAAGACTAAAAATTTCTTTTAATATGACATTTCTTAAAGCAAAATTACCGATTCAAAACATAATCAAAGTATTAGTTTCCAAAACACATGTTCGTTATCAGAGTAAAACATTCCCAGGCTGTCTAATCTATGGTGTGTGCCATGCGATCACCCCGAGCTCTTCCCTCCGCTACCAGAAGTACCTGAAACCAAAATTGAAAACCGTAAGCACAAAGCTTAGTGAGTTCCCCACCATACCACATACCATGCATATCCACATACTGTACATACTGGGCCACACCTGCTATTCTGGGCCTCGCCCTACCTCGGGCCTCGCCCGCTACAACGGCCCCGCAGCTCCAGGCCCCGCCTGGCTTCGAGCCCCGCTCGGATACAAATCTGTTTCACATAGGCCTCACCTATCACAGGGCCTCGCCCACTAACATATAATAGCACATAAACATATCACATCACATCACATAAGCTAAACACATACTAACGGATCTTGTCCTAAGGCCTTGCCTATCTCTGGGCCCCGCCCTTGTCCTGCTACTGATGAGTCATGGAACCCCGTCCTTACTCCTGCTAATAGTGAGGTACGGGCCCAGCCTACCCTCACTCCTTCCCTGACTTGGGCCTCGCCCTTGATCTGCTGCTACTGAGATGTGGAACACAATCCACACTTTGCTATTGGTGAGATACGGGACCTCACCCACACTCGCCTCCCTACCAGGCACATACAAGTATCACACAGACAACAAGTATTAACTATCACATAAACCATTCCTTGGACACCCGCCCTCTATCATTGCACCTCGTCCTGAATATCATACTAGCATATTGTGCCTCGGGCTAACCCCCGAGTCTTCTACTCATAACTACATGGGTCGGCATTATGGCCGTAGACCCATTCAGACAAAGGGAAACTCACCTGCACTGGTTGAACTTGCTGATGAACCCACTAGCTGCTGCCCGGTAACTCTCTGAACTCCTGCTCCACTCGCTCACCGAGCAACCAATAACAATGCAACACTGAGTCTAACTGATCCCCGAAAGACAACCAAGTCAACTCTGGTCAAAGTCAACCTTCCAGGCCAACCCTACTCGCCGATTCACCCTATTGACTCGCCGAGTTCATATGTTCAGAGTCCTTCTATTCTCGACTCGACTCGCCGAGTCAGTCCATGACTCACCGAGTCTATCGATTTCCGAGTCCTGACCTGTCCAACTCACCGAGTCTCCATTCGACTCATTGATTCGAGTCTCAACTCGAAGGTTTTGGGGTTTCGCGACTTGACTCGTCGAGTCCAAGACAACCTTCAACAAACTCGCCGATTTGTTCATCCAACTCGTCGAGTTCCTGCCCAACTTCATCTGACTCAACGAGATGTTCATCCCACTCATCGAGTTCCTCCAAATCTTCATGCTACTCACCGAGTCCACTCAAAGGACTCGCCGAGTCCATTCAGATCTCCATACATGCAGAGGACTTTTGAGTCATGCATGGACTCAGAGCTGTAGATCTACCCTTCCCAAGCCTATTCCTCATGTAAAGTTGCAAACTTTACGTGTAGAGAAGGAGATCTAGGCAAAATACACCATAAACTAGGGTTGAAGGCAAAGAGGCTCCATAATCAACTCAAGGGAAAATACTTTATGCTTCTCAAGACCATAATATGCTTAGATACGAAGTAGCAACTTCAGATCTGGCTTCTAACTCAAAAGGGGTAGCTATCATGGCTAAAAGCCCCCAAAACTCACAACCATAATAGATCTAAAGGAGGTAAACGACTTAATACCTTCAATAACTCAGAAAGTTTCCCCAATCTTCAGATCTAAGGCCAATCCTTGAATCTTCAATGATTCCCCTTCTTCTTCTTCCTTCAAATCACTCAAAAATGGCTTGGAAGCTTGAATGGGCAACAATGGGGCTTAGGGTTCGATGTTCTGGGTGAAAGAGGCATTAAAGGAACCCTAGGGAGAGAATGAGACGTTTAAATAGGCTCCAATTCCTGAATTTAAGGTTTTCCTCGCACAGACCAGACTCGTCGAGTCCCCTTGGCGGACTCGCCGAGTCGGTCACTTACTCCTTGACCCGGATCCCGCTTGGACTCGCCGTGTTCCTCCTTGGACTCGCCGAGTCTCCCCTTAAAGTTAGGGTTTTCTTTCCTTTCTTGGCCTTCCAAACTTTGGGTGTTACAGTATGCTTGAAAGATCCGGATGGCTTCCATGCGTGCTACCGGAGCATACATTTCATCGTACTCAATGCCTTCCAGTTGACTATACCCTTTGTTAACAAGCCTTGCTTTGTTTCTGATGACTGCGCCTGATTCATCTAGCTTGTTCTTGAAAATCCATCTTGTACCCACAATCGTATGACCTTGTTCGAGGGGAAGAAGTTGCCACACTTTCTTTCTTTCAAATTCTTCTAGTTCTTCTTGCATTGTAGCTATCCAGTCCGGTTCAAGCAGTGCTTCTTTGATCGTTCTGGGTTCTACCGAGGGCATAAATGTTGCATAGTGGCAGTGATCAGATAAGTCCTTGGAAGACCGAGTCTGGATACCTGCGGATGGGTTGCTAATAATTTGACCCGGAGGGTGGTCTTTCGTCCATACATGAATACGTGGCAGCAGATGATCAGCAGCTGCGGTAGAAGGGATATCTTGGATGTCAGAGAAATCTGCGGTTGGAGATGGCAGTTCCCCTTGGATTTAAGAACATCCTGTTGAATCATCTTGATCTATTGGAGCATAATTTTCTTGAGTAATCGAGAGAGGTTGAGGTTCCCCCTGGACCGCGGACGCGAGTTCCTCTGGAACTTTAGAAGGTTCCCCCTGGACTGCAGATAGGAGAGTGACAATCCGTGGATCGGTTCTAGTGTCAATATTCTCTATGAATTCATCATCCAAATCCGAAGATTCGTTTCATGGTAATGCTTCTCTGCGGGCAGGAATTTGAGCAACATCAAGTACTGGAACTTCAATGGTTGCGACTAGGTCCGGAGTAGAGCTTTCCCTTTCAACCGGAGAGGTGGAAGTATTAAGAGATACTACTTCAGATGGAGATGGTCCAGATACATCAGCATGTTGTTGTTGAGCTGCGGGTGACACTAGAACTTCGGATAGTTTCGCCGTTTCAACAGGATCAAAAAGATCGTCATAATTGACTTCAACTAGATTTAATGGTCCTGAAGAGGCAGGAATGTCACATTCCATGATTGCGGTGGTTTCGGTGGACGAAGGGGCATTGCGGATGTGAGAATCATCAAATTTCACAACAAAGCTTTCAACGATCAGCCTTGTACGTCTGATGAGCACACGATATGCAACCTTGTTAGTGGAATAACCAAGGAAGATACCTTCATTAGACTTTGGTGCAAACTTGTTGAGTTGGTCTCTGTTGTTGATCACGAAGCATCTACATCCAAAAATATGAAAGAAGCAAACATTTGGTTTGTGGTTGTTGAGACCCTCATATGGTGTTTTATTGAGGCGTTTTCACATGATACTTCGGTTTTGAACAAAGCATGCGGTTGCTACTGCTTCAGCCCCTAAGTAGAGAGGAAGTTGGGTGAAGTTAAGCATGGACCTGGCTGCTTCTACTAGTGTTTGGTTCCTTCTTTCTACTACACCATTTGGTTGCGGTGTATAGGGTGCTGAGAAGTTGTGAGAGATGCCTTTGGAAACCAGGAAACTATTGAGAAGATGATTAGTGAACTTGGTTGCATTATCACTGCGGATGCGTCTAACTAGAAGCTTGACCTGAAGTTCGATTTCTTTGATGAAGTTGATGAAGATTTGCGGTGTCTCTGATTTGAGTCTAAGAAAGAAGACCCATGTGAAGCGTTTATAGTCATCAACAATAACTAGTATATACTTTTTGTGGTGGAGACTAGCTATGGTTGAGGGACCGCAGAGAATAATGTGTAACAGTTTCAATGGTTCAGAAATAGAAGAGTCCATTATCAGAGGGTGACTTGCTTTTGATTGTTTGCCGCATTCACAAGTTGAACAGAGAGTGTCATTGCTGAACTTGAGAATAGGGAGACCACAGACTAGTTCTCTAGTGACCAGGTTGTTGATGTACCGGAAGTTGAGATGAGCTAGCTTGCGGTGCCATAGCCAGCTGACTTCGGATACAGCTTTGGACAGTAAGCACAGTTGTGGTTTTCCAATGATTAGAGACAAGTCCAAAGGGTACATGGTGCCTTCGGATCGAGATTTGATCAGACATGAGCTCCTATCACTTGTCATTACGTAACAAAACTGGTCATCGAATTCAACACGATGTCTTGCTTTACATAGTTGGCCAACACTTATGAGATTGTGTTTAAGGCTTTCTACATAAGAAACCTTCTGAATGGAAAAATTCCCCGTAGTGAGCACACCGTTACCTCGGATGACATCATTTGCATTGTTGCCAAACGTGACATTTCCACCATTGCATATAGGCCTGAAATCCCGAAGGTACTCTATCCTTCCGGTCATGTGCAAGGACCAGGCACTGTCAATTAACCATTCTTCTTCTTGTTCCTCCTTGCACAAAGACTGAGAATTACACGGTTAGTTTAGGCATCCAAACAAGTTTGGAGCCAAGGACAATTGATGTATTTCTGAATGATGCATAGTCCAAGGTTACATGGACAGGTCTCTTGTCAACTTTAAGAACTAGTCCTGGGTGGTTGTTCAGATTTGGATTGTTGTGAGTTTTGGAACGAATATGAGGTTTCTGACTTTGATTTGATTTGACATGAGATAAAACCTTTTGACAAGTATGCTGACATTTACAAAGACAGAATTTGTCATTGAATCTGACATTTTGCTTGGTCAGCGGTCTATAGAGTGAATTGGACTTTGTACTGGTCCGAGGTGGGTAACTTCTGACATACATGTTGTCTGGTTTCTGAAAAGTTTGTTTTGAACGAGGTTTAGCACCTGTATATCTTTGAGTCCCTTTAGGTAGATTTGGTAAGATACTCTTCCATTTGATGAAAGTTTGATGTGATTTTAAAAGTGTTGGAGTGGGTAAAATTCCTTTCCAATTAGGGTCATTTGAGGAATAGACCTGAAAAACGTAGTTTCTTACAAGTTTGACAAATTTTTGGGTTGTGTCAGAAGTAGTAGGAATGACTTTTGAAACTGGACTTCCTTTTTTGCTTGTTTCCATGAAGAAAGAGTTTTTTGAAATGTAGTTTGTGAAAAAAAAATTATGCACTCTTAGATTTTGGAATTCTCACATGTTTCTTATTTTTTGAAAGACTTTGTTTGTTTGTGCCTCGAGATCTAATTTCTTCTTTGAAAGCCTTTTTTGCCAAAGATTTTGGTGAACCGCAGTCATTGTTATTCAACTACGGTTTCCTGGAATTTTTCGAATGTTTTTAAAAATGTGGGCTTGAATCATCAGAACTTGAGGATTCTACAATTTGAGAGCATTGACCTACTTCAAAATTTTCTATAGGTAACTCATGAAATATTGGCTGAAGAGTTGTGGTTCCTTGAACTGATGGTAGAGATGACTTCACTACCGCAGAGTAGGTTTTAGATGGAACTTCGGTGGGACACTTCTGGGACATTTGACTACAATGTGAGACATTGTGGTTTGAGGACAAAGGTGGAAAGTCCTTTGAGACTTCGGGGCCTTCAACAACAATCTCTTCATCAATTATGGATAAAGTTTGAGAAATTGAATGGGTGGTGCCGCTGATAGGAATTTGATCATATGTGTGACCAGAAGCCTCAGGCACAATTTCCTCAATGACACAATTATTGCTTAAATTGTGTAGTCTACCGAAGTGAGTTTTGATATCTTTGGGAAAAGTCTTGTCATTGACAAGAAAATGAATTCTCTATCAGGAGGGACATACAATCTATCTTTGTTGAACCAGGGTGAGGAATCCATTACGGTTGGATATCCATTAGACCAACCCCACTTATATGTATTGTCCACGGTTCCATTGTTTACCAAATCTTCAGTAGCCTCACTTTCATTAAACAATTTTTCAATTAAGAGATTTAAGCATACAATTTCTCTCTGAGCTAAATCTCTCTGGTTCAAAGCTATCTCTAATTGGGTTTCACTTAACATTCTAGCATCTTTCTCTAACTCTAGATCCTTTTCTAACATAGCCATCTTAAGTCTCTTGTTATCCAGTCGTCCTCTCACATGGAACATCTCTTGGGACACAATGTTCTTCTCATCTAAGGCTTTGTTATAGTCTGTAAGGACGGCAGCACAAGTGTCATTAAGATCATCTATGTAGGGTTGACAGTCATGCATACTATAATTTAAAGTTTGGATCATGAGTTTTACCTGTTCGACGATGCTTAGAGTCCCATCCTTTGTCATGTAGCAATAGTTTTTGTTCAACATTTTTGACCCATCATCATCCGCAGTGGCCAGCATGCAGATTTTCCCTTTTCCTTTAACGCTGTTGATGGTCTCTTCGTCGTCTCCAGATGACCAAACTGGATGGTCTCTTTTGATATGGGCCACATATGCCCTTGCCTTTTCGTTTTCTTCCAGCTCTTGAGCCATTCTAAGGTAGAATGCTCTATCTTTGACTACATTGGCCTTACAATCTTTTGCAAAGTGATTTTCTTTATTGCATTTGTGACAAATCACAACATCAGTCTTGTCTTCTGATTGAGTACTAGAGTCAGTGTTCTGAGGAGACCGCGATACCTCCTTTGGTTGATTGTTCTGAGAGCCTTTAGGATATCAAGAATGATTGTTCTGAGAACCGAAGTTACGGTTGAATGGAGTTTTGTTGAACTGTTGATTCTTGCAGAATGAAGGAGGTGGTATACGGTTGAACTGTTGACTAACCAGAGCAATAGCCTTCTGAAAATCTTCTTCATCATCATACTCAGAATCCGCTTCGTATGACTGCGGTGGAGTGTCATACGATGAAGAGTAGGGTGATTGCAGTGGGGCTTGTGCTATGAGAGCAAGCGGTCCTCCGAAGTCAGCACAGTCTTTGAGTATAGTGGATTCTTGTGCTTGAAGCTCTCCATAGAGCTTGTAGAGTGACAAAGAGTGAATCTTCATGTCGCCTTGAACTATCATCTTAGCCGTAGTCCAATGTCTTCCTAAACCATTAAGAAACTAGAGATTGGTTTCATGGTTACTGTGGATGGTACCCGCATTGGATAACTTAGTGACTATCAGGTTGAACCTCTTGAAGGAGTCTTCCAAACTTTCACCAGTATGAGCTTTAAAGTTGTTGAAGTCATTGAGTGTTGTAGTGAGCTTCTTGTCTTGTGCTTGTTCTGAGCCATCGTACAGGTTCTTGAGTACATCCCAGATCTCTTTAGCTGACTTGCAGTTTATAATAATATCAAAGTTGTCAGGAGCAACGCCACAGGAAATTTCATAGAAAGCAACAACAT
Source organism: Lactuca sativa (assembly GCF_002870075.4). Classification (NCBI taxonomy): domain Eukaryota; kingdom Viridiplantae; phylum Streptophyta; class Magnoliopsida; order Asterales; family Asteraceae; genus Lactuca; species Lactuca sativa. Next base: position 172,896,290 of record NC_056628.2, read on the forward strand.
CATTTTCCATTTTATCGAGATCATCCTTGGTGGGACGGCTCATGGCTGGTTGACCGCCTCCTAGCCTGGTTGCAGCGCTGTCAGTTTGGACTGGTGTAAGAACTGGAACGTGTGGTCCTTCTTCCACGGATCGCCATACATCTCTTCCCGGTATTCTTAAGTACCTCTCAATTCTTTGTGACCAGTGATGATATTCATTTTCTACTAGTATTGGAGCTCGGTTAGAACCACCAACACTGTTGGAGACATTTAGAGATAAAGATTGTGCCATTTGAGATTTTTTTTGTTTTGTTTTTTTTTTTTTTCATTTTTTTTTTAAAAATGTGCTTTAGTGGTATAGAAGTCCTTATGAAAAATCAGAGTTCCGATATTCAAAAAGCAACCACTTTGGCTCTGATACCAATTGTTGAGAGAAAAACTTGGAGACACACTTGAAGAAACGTTAGAACAAGTATATTGTGGAATATTTAATCTCAAAGGATCTAAAGGCTCAACAATAATATAGTTAGATAGTTAGATAGTTAGTTGCGGAAAGTAAAGAAATATAAATGACAGCAATTGTTATATCAAGAATACACTATAACTTGATTCGTAACAAGGAATGCATTCACTCCGAGTTAATAAGGAAGATCAAACTTAGTAATTAAGTCTTAAAGACTTGCTCCGGAGAATGGTTATAGTCTGATATGTTTCAGTAACAATTTAGAGTAAGAAGAGTAGAAAGAGAGAGAATTGAAGAAGATAACTTGGAGAAATATATTCAGAATAATTCACAAGTCATCAGTGATCGAGTGATAAGAGTTGTGGTTGTAGTAAGAATTTCAAGAGTAAGAAGTTGTATTTAATACAGCAGAATGTGTCTCTATTTACAGAGTCTCATAACTAAACTACAACTCTATAAGCAGCCGTGCAAGGCATACTGGATAATAGAGTGTATTACATAAAGATAAGTAAAGTAATCTAGATAAGTAGACTATGGTGGAAAAAGTCTAATTGCGGTTGCTGATGAAGAACTGACTCTGGGTGCTGAATTGGCTGCGGGTGCTGAATTGGCTGCGGGTGCTGAACCGTTGCGGTAGGGAGATTGTTGCGGTAGCTGAGTTCAAGAGGGTCACTTTTATGTTTCAACATAATCGATTATGCACACTGCTACGTCTTTCTCACGAACCTACCATGGTAAACCCTGATTCAATCTCAACTGGTCAACTGTTCTCCATGTTCTACAACATGTGGTATACTGAAACCCTAACCACCGTGATGAAGTTCAAGAAATCATGTCTTCCTCCACAATGGAATGGCCTCTTTACTCTCCTGTTCAAAGGTCTCTCAGAGTGAAGCGCTGGATCAGATGGGGTGAGCATGTCGTTTATGACCATGCTTTATGGGTTGTACAATAGGGTACGTCTTGACTTTGGTTCGGTCATATGGCAACAACTTGTTCAAAGCTTATCCTCCTCTTTTCGCCATTCTGAAGTTTCATGTGGCAGATTCTGGGCTATTGTCACAAAATGGACGATGGATCGTTTTCATGTCCCAATCATGGCGGACTCGCTTCTCCCCTCCATCACAACATTCCACACAACGAAGATTATCGTCACTGATCCGTCCAAGTAGTTGTTTATTGGATCGATTCCGGCATCGATGTATGCCTGTCTACCTAAGGCAAGTAATGTCATACAAGAGTACAAGAAGCTTCCATCTTCGAGCCCAATGGAACTCACACAATAAGGAAGTAGATAAGCCGTCAAACAGGGGAAAGAAACAAGAAAACAAGAAAAAAGAAAGGGCTATCAAAGGAGCTAAGGGGCAAACTCCAAGGAAGCGAAAGTCTGAGAAGGCAGCACCTTCCCAGCCCAAACAGAAGAAGACCAAGAAGCCTGCTCGGAAGCTTATCCTTCAGTCATCGAGCGACTCTGACTCTGAGTATCTCCTACTAGACATAAACAACCCACTCCTAGCGTATTTGAGAGCGAAAGCTCTGATGAGGAGGTTTTGGTTCGTGGTGATACCCCACCTTGCTCGCCTACACCAGAGGTACCAGTTCGCTCAAACGCACCTTCTCCTCCACCTGTTTCCATTCATATTTCCTTACTCCCCACTTTCCCAGTTATCACATGACAACCCACTTCTACAATTCCACTTCCTCCTCCTATTTTTCGACTGCTACAACCACTGAAGTTCAGACCAACGTATATGATACGGGGGTTCGATCTTCAGTCCCTGAAACATCCAAACCGCTATCTCGCACACCTTTAACCGAAACCAATACTGTCCTTGGTGGTGAAGACATGAATTTTGATTCTTTTTACTACAGCCCCTACCAGGTTCAAAGTGATGAAGATAATGATGCTCTCGTTACCAAAAAGCACATGAAGGAGCTGAATGACAAAATCGACAATCTCATGGCCTCTTCCTCCTCTCACCATCCCTACTCTGAAGCTGCTATTCAGAGCATGGTTGACATGTTTCTCAAAGCTCATGAAGCATCAATTTCTAAAGCCACATATGCAATTGCAGCCTCAACCAAAGTCTACACAAAAGCGACCGAAGAAGTCGATAAACTAGTTCACAACGCTAACATTTTTCTTCACTCTTTACAAGGAGCAGCTGAGTTGAATGCTTCTAAAGTGAACATCACCATTGCCAAACTTGAAGAATCCTTTGTTGCTGAGAAGCAACACTTTGCCTCTCTTCACCAGAACATTCAAAAGGATAATGTTGCCTTTCTGTCTTTTCTCAACAAGCGTCTCACAAAGCTCCAAGTTGACTTGGCCATGGAAAGCTCGATCATGGATGAACTCACTCTCAAGACTACTCAACTAAAAACCAAAAATCTCCAAATCTCTCAGGCAAAATAAGAGGTAGATCACCTTCGCTCTGAAAGGGCTATCGTCAAGAGTCGTGTCTCAGATGTACACGCCATTTTATCGAGCATTCTGGAGGCTCACGATCCTATCTTGACCATATCAGTTAGACGCCATCTTGCTGAAAAATTTCGTCCTGCACTTGGGATGTTGATTCGCATCTAAGGTGTTTTAGAGACTATGGTACCTCCGAAACAATGGGGAGAAGGACTAACATCTTTATCTCAACCTCCTCCTAAGTCTCAACCTCCTACTACCCAGCCGGAACAAAAGAAGACTGAACATGCTTTGGGTTCGGGCATTAAGGATAAAGGCAAGGGTACTATGGATGATAGTGATGAGGAAGAGGAGACAATAGCTGATGCTCTGAAGCGAAAGGCAAGGGAAAGGGAACATGATCTCAATGCCAAGATTGTAAAGGAAGCTTAAGAGAATGAAAGAAGATTAAAGGAGGCTCATGATCTCCTAGAAAGCAAGAAAACCCTCTTTACCCTCTGGGACTCTGGAGAAGCTTATCAAAGAAGCCATCGAATCCCCTAGCACTCATTGGCTTGAGCCGGTAGTGTCTTTGGATTGTGTAAATACAAGGGACTCTCAGTTCGATATGCCAATCCCCGGAAGGCGTTTGTTTTTCACTACTTTCTTCATATCACTAAAGTACCTCATCCAGACCCGAAGGTTGATCGTGAGCTAATCGACTACTATTTGGAGTTCGCTCAACCTCAATATCTTACTTAGAGTGCTCAGAAAATTATCACAGATCGGGTCCTTAAGCCTCACGTAGCAAGGAAATTCATTAATGTCAAATTCAAGGTTACCAAAGGTTTGGCCAAGTCTGAGCATACCTTCTCCCTTGCTGATCTACCTAATCTTAATCCACATGATTGGATTGTTCTGCACAACATTCTTCTCTCCGACCCAGTTGAGTATGAGCCAATCATTGATCATCTAAAAAGAATGTTAGTCTGCTACATTCTGGAGGTAGCCAAGATGGATCAAGAGATCGCTTCAGTTCTCATAAAGAATCCTACCATTTTGCCTGTTGGTTCTACAAGCGATGTCAACAAGATGAAAACGGGAAAGATTGACCCGAAGTTGAACTCGGTGATGTCACCAAGAATGAAGGTAAGAAATGCATGTTCGCTCTAACTGATAAACATCTCTTTACTACTTCGTGCTTAGAGTATGTCCTGGGAGTCAGTCACAGATGTAAGCAAAACAGTGAAAGCGATAAGAAGTACTTCACAGATATGATAAGATGGTATATCGACTTTTGTCAAGTTCTTCTTGCTGTAATTCCAAGCTTATTCAAGGTAGTGAAGCGAGCAACTGTCAATCAACCGAAGTAATGGTCTCGCCCCAATTGACACAAAGGGGGAAATTGTTGGGTCAATGATAAGTTGCGTCTTTGGGCTCGGTTCCAGTTAGCCCAGTTTTGTAATCGGTTTGGGCCTGTCCAACCGTGTTTTGTTTTATTCTAAGGTTTTAGTATTTAAGGTGCATGCATGCATCCTTAGTAATCACGACTTTTATTATTATTCATCATAGTATTGTAAACCCTCGTTCGCCTCTACAGTGGAAGTTCTTAATAGATTAACCTCGCCAACTACATTTGAATCATTCAGTATTATCTTGATTCCATCTTGTGTTCATTCTTTTTATTATACTTGTTTGTTCTTCATTGATTACGCTGTAAAATATCTAAACAATCTTAGAGTTTTTATCTTATCACAGCCGATGCGGAGACACGTTTGATGACGAAGAGGAATGGGGGAACCAATGGGGACCAAAGCGGGGGAATCGTTTTTGTCAAAGAGGAGAGGGTGAAATTACTAAAGTACCCCTCTCCGCGGAGATTTCATTGTTCCGCGGAGGTCCGCAGAGTGCCTCAAGGGAATGTATGTCTATACCAGAAAATGTCCATTTTCATGTCTAAAATTTGAAAATACCCCGTATTTTTTTTATTATAGCCGGTATTTTCCCTAATAAATTCTTACATATGTCATCGATGGGAAGTAAGAAAAAGTAAAAGGATATTTAATTTTTCGATTAGAAAAAATAAGAGAATATTTGATTTCTCTTTAGATAATAAAACAATTTTATTTATAACAAAGTTTCATTACATCATTCCCCATATAAATAGATTATTGTGTACCAAAAAGAATTTCGGTCTTTTATTCGACATTCAATTAACATGAAAATTAGTCTCTAACATATTTTTCACTTGAAAATTTATCAAAATAAGAGATAGAAACACATTAATGTTTGTAGCGCCATATGGACACCATCTAGATCCCTCAAGATCCTACATATATTAAAGCTTGAGACGAGATAATATGTTGTTGAAAAACAATTTCAAACCTAGATTAGTGAAGAATCTCGGTGACAAGATGTACCAAAACTTCTAATTTATGTGTTAGGTGGCACTTTGAGACATCATATCATAGTCATAGGGTCGGCTCAACGAGTTTGGGGGCTCTAAACGAAATAAAATTTTGGGGCCCTTTGACATTTACTATATGTAATGTTATAAACCCTCATCCTTTATCCAGACTTGAAACCGACAATGATAAACTAAAAAGTTTACAAATAGTGCAATTAAATTTTTTCTTTATATATATGTTTTTTTGTGACTATATTTGATCAAATAAAGTTAATTATTCTAGCCTTTTTAGATGCAAATTCTTTAATGAAATTTTCATAATCAATTTCTTTTACTAACTATTCTTCAATTGAAAAAATAGCTAATCCGTTTAATCTTTCTTGTGACATTATAGATCTTAAATGATTTTGTAATAGTTTTAATTTAGAAAAACTTTTTTCTACAGAGGCAACAGTTACAAGAATAATTAACATAATCCTATAGACAACATATGCATTTGGAAAAGAACTAAACTTTTTAATGTAATTAAGTATAATAATAATTGTATCGCATTCTAAATGTATAATATGTTTTAGAAGTTTTAGTTCATGAAATAAATCTAAACCATCAATATCTAAGCTATCATCATGTTTTAAAGCTTTTTCAGGATTTAAACAATGTTTTTTTAAAGTATTTTCATCAAATAATTTTAGTTTTTCTACACTAAATAGAAAACCAAAAATATTTTTGAATTCTTTAAATTGCTCAAATCTACTTTTAAGTAATGTAATGGTTTTATCTACTATATACATAAAAATTAATCAGTTTTAAATAGCTAAATAGGAGTTTTAATAGTTTTATTAGCAACATTTTCATCATATCGTCTATTTGTTTCAATGATATGCTTAAACGAAATTCAGGTTTTACGTTCATTTCTAAAGTCAATTTTTTTGCATAATCTAAAGCCTTTTCGAATCCGTATTTTCTATATTCTTCAAAGAAACACAAAAGTTCATTTAGTTGATGTATAACATCATCGATACACATATCATTTTATTGAAAGCTTTTACTAACAGTGTTAATAGCAAACAAAACATCATACCAAATTATCATTCCTAATAAAAATTCATTGTTTTCAAGTTCATATGTAGCTAAGCATTTAGCCCCACTTTTAATTTTTGGATCTCCACAATTTTTGGATAATTGTAAAAGTGTTTTTCTTAATTGTGGTGCTTGAAATCTAATTGTTTTTGCACTTTCTACCCTACTTTTCCAACGAGTTTGTGATAATGATTTAAGTATTAGGTTTGATATATTATCTTGTAATATTTTCCACCTCTGAGTTGATGAAGCAAATATCGAATATATATGTTGTATAACTCCAAAAAATTCACTAGTTTTATCACACGAATTAGCCATATCACAAATTCTTAAATTTAAACTATGACAACCACAAAGAGTGTAGAATGCTCTAGGGTTAATATCTAACAATCGTTTCTATACACTTTGATGTTTACCTTTCATATTCGAACCATTGTCGTAACATTATTTATATCTACTCCTATATTTTTAATTTCATCAACTATAGTATCATATAAGTCTTTACCCGTTGTATTAGCTACTACTAAAAATCCAATAAAGTACTCCTTAACTTTTATTGGAGTTGCTGAAAGATCTAAACATCGTATAATAATTGACATTTGTTCCTTATGAATTGTATCCGGAGTACAATCAAGTATTATTGAAAAGTATTCAGCCTCTTTTCTGTTTTTAATAATTTTAGTTTTAACTTCTTCTCCTAATAAACTAATAAGTTCATTTTGCATATTATGTCCAAGATAATGATGATGATTTTCTTTGTCATTAATTCTTCTAATATGTTCTTGCATAATAAGATCAAATTCAGGAATCATTTCAAATATAGTTAAAAAATTACCATTATTGTCTTCATAAATTTTTTCATTTGTTCCATGAAATGAAAAATTATTTTTTACTAAAGTTTTTACTACAACAATGCTTCTTATTAACACATTTTGCAATGTTCTTTTTCTTTATTTAATTGTTCTTGGATTTGCTTGTAAATTGTTTTATTATTTGCTAATCTAGTTTGTAAGTCAATCCATGACCTTATATTAACAATGTGTCTGTTACTTTGTTCGTATTTTTTTAGTATACTAGAAATATTATTCCAATCATTGTTACCTTTATGTGCAAATGAACATGTAGATATATTCACATTAAATAATTTACAACAAAAACAAAAAACTTTATCTACATCCATGGAATAAACCAACCATGTTTGTTCATATTTTTCTCCATTTGGTATTTTTTGCATATACAGAAATGTACTATAGCTTCTTAAATGTTGATCTTTTGGAAATTTAAAATCATAAATTTTAATAGGACGTTTTTCTACAATTAAATCTATTAAATTAGTACTAATATTATTCCATCTACTTGGATCATATATGTTTAAAGGCGTGTTATTATTTTCATTATTAGTTTTTTCGTTATCAAATTCAATATTAGTTTGTTTCTTATCATTTTCACTATTAGTTTGTTCGTTATCAATTTCAATATTAGTTTGTTTATTATCATTTTCACTATTAGTTTGTTTGTTATCAATTTTAATATTACTTTGTTCAATATTATTATCAACATTAGCTTATTCTGGTTCATTATCAACATTAGTTTGTTCTTGTTCATTATCAACATTTTTGTTTGTAGTTAAATATTTAAAAATGACCATTTTTGTTTATCTATAAAAGCTTTTTTCTTGTACTTTTTGTTTCCTTTTTGAAGCACCTGATTCATATTTTCTCTTTGACATGTTTATTAATTATTTGATTAATAATAACTATAAGTATAGAATATATGAATTAGGATTATACCCTCCCTAAGATAATGGAAAGCTAAAAAACAATGGAATTTGCCAATCTGGAATCTGTGAACAATGAAAGCATCCAATCTGAAATAAAAAATCAGAAAATTGAAAAGAGTAACAAATTTGATCATTCATACCATTTGGAAAAAGCCAAAAACAATTAAAACACAAATTACATAACTTAATAATTAAACATTGTTTTTAATTAGAAGACATTATATAACTAGATGTCAAACACTAATCTCATTAAAAACAAAACCAAATTATGAGGCCAAACCACATAATTTAAATCAAATATCAGATGTTTGATAAAAAAAAGTTGTTCTATTATTCTGTACTACGGGTATATTCCATCAAAATTCAATTTTGTAGTATTGATGAAGACTCTTCAAGATATTGAAGTTTAGGGCCAATCAACCAAAGCAAGATCCAAAAAGCATCAACCTTTTTGAGTAATGATTCACCAAACAAACCAAATTGAAGCAGTGGGACAAAACTTATTAGCTAGGTGACAATTACTCCATTAATCAGCAATATAGATTGAGATTTTTAGAACACTAGTTTGAGTGGTTTCAGCTAATCATTGTCTATTAACATTTAACCCCATTACCCCAAATCCCCAATTACATAATCCGATAATCAGACAATAGGAAAATCAAAACTCAAAAGGGAAAATACAAGCGCATTACCGTTTCAAATTCAATGACAACAGAATAGTTGATTTTGATTTTAGAGTTTTAAGCGATGGACAAACCGATAGGTGAGAACAGCAGCCAGCAGGTCAACCGTCAAGAGTAATTCAAGTCATTCAATCGACAGTCTGTGGAACAATGGAAAAATCGATTGGAGAAGAAGGCCTAGAATCGAGTCCAAGAATGGAGAAAACAAGGGAAGTTTAATTGTCGTTTCATTGTCACAGTGTGATTGTAGTCGACTAGTCGTAGACATGATTTTTTTTGAGAAATGGGGAGTATCGCATGGATTGTGAATAGATGAAGAGAAACTAGACATAAAATTAAATGGGGCCCTTTACAATTTGGGGTCTTAAATCCTACCTTTACAAACTGAAGCTTAAGGTCGGCCTTGCATAGTTATGAATGTCTGATGTGTTGGCTTTATTTAACCTATTTATATAATTTCTTGAGCTCAAACAACCTTAAGTTTTAAAGATATTAACTTCGAAAAACATTGTCTACATTTTCAAACTATTTCTTATATTTTAAAGATATTAACTTCATGATTTTCAAACTTGTTCAATATTTTATAAGAGAAAAATATTAGTAACAAAGAGTAGAGATTCATGTCTATGTCATTAAAGATGGAAACGAATTCGAAGATGAAATTTCTACAGATATTTATAAAGATATGTATTGTGATATTCAAACATATTATTCAAGAAAACAAAAGATAATGATTTTCAATGGCCATAACTCAAAGTAATGAGAAATCATGTAAATGACATCGCCTTAAATAAAAAGAGACCACCTCAAAAAGGATCAATATTCAAATAGTTTTTTTTCGAAAGAGAACATTCAAATATTTGTACTTCAAAAGTATTGAACTTTCTATTTAATTCGAAATACGCAGTACATTTTTAAAATTCAAGATGATTTTCGTTCATATTCTAATGTTTTTGGAAAAAAGATTATTATGTGAGATATATTGGGTTTAGGTCATTTTTCTTTATTTAATTTTTTGTTTTGTGATCATTTGGTCGTTTAACTCTTTTTAAGATTTAAAAGGTCATCAAACTTTTTGTTTTGTACTCATTTAGTCATTTAACTTTTGGTTTGTTCACATGTAGTCAACTAACTTTTAAAATTGTGCCCATTTAGTCACTAAACTTTTATATTTTATAAAAGTTTAGTGACTAAATGGGCACAATTTTAAAAGGTAGGTGACTAAATGAGCGCACGTCTAAAAGTTAAATGAACAAAACAAATGTTAAGGGACTAAATGAGCATAAAGTCAAAAGTTTGAGAACATTTTAAAACTAAAAAATAATTAAGTGACCAAACGAACACAAACAAAAATTAAGTGACCAAAAACGACTTAAACCTTATTTTTTATTATGGTTAACAAGGTTAAACCTCTTATATATTTGCGTAAAATCATTTTTACATAAAATGAAAATTACAAATCATTTAAAAAAACATTTAATCGTATATTCTAAAAGCATATGCAATATTTCCTTGTGAGATGCGCTTTTGAAGTCAAACTAAAGTTGTAATTTATCATATCATTTCAAGATATTATACTCTTTCATAATTTACATAATAGTGTTATACAAGTGTATTTATTTATTAATATGTTGACGAATATTGCAAGCGATATCTTGGAATTTGTTCATGTATCTATAAGTTACGTCATATTAACATATACTTTAGGTAGTTAAACGTTTTAACTTTTAACCATTAAATTAGGCACAAATTTTGTTAGCATTTCTTTAATATATAATACTTGTTTATTTAGTTCTCATTTTAATATATCTCTTATATGTTAAAGGGTATAAATGTATTTTGGGTAAAAGATTTCCCTATATAGAGGGAACATGAGTGCATGGAAACATTTGCGTGAAAATGAAATCAAGGAAAGGGAAGTGGCCAACAAGGGCCTCTCTAATCATGTCTCTTGTTGTAGTCATTGTTTCTCTATGCTTCTCATTACCAACCACTTCACAACCTCTCGTATATCCCATCCATGGCAAGTCACCACCATCACGGACTCCAAAATCTTCACCACCATCATCCATTTACGACAATGATGTCCCATTTCTACCTCTTTCACCTCCATTAATACTACCTATTCTTCCTACGGTCCCGCCCTTAATACTACCTATTTTTCCGTCTTCACCTCCTAAGACACAGAAACCCAAACCTCCCCCTAAAAAAAAGGAATCAAAACCTCCTCCTAAGAAAAAAGAACCAAAACCTCCTCCTAAGAAAAAGCAACCAAAACCTCCTTCCAAACCTCCTCCAAAGAAAAAGGAACCAAAACCTCCTCTTAAGAAAAAAGAACCAAAACCTCCTCCTAAGAAAAAGGAGCCAAAATCTCCTCCTAAGAAAAAAGAACCCAAAACCCCTCCTAAGAAAAAAGAATCCAAAGTTCCTCCCAAACCTCCCCCAAAGAAAAAGGATCCTAAACTTCCTCCTAAGAAAAAGGAACCCAAACCTCCTCCTAAGAAAGATAAGGAACCTAAACCTCCTCCTAAGAAAGATAAGGAACCTAAACCTCCTAAGAAGGAGAAAGAACCCAAGCCTCCGAAGGAAAAGGTTCCTAAGCCTCCTAAAAAGGAGAAGGATCCCAAACCTCCTAAGTCACCTTCACCTCCTAAGTCAGCCCTACCCATTCCAATACCCGACCCAATAACTAAACCTCCGGCTCTTCCAATCCCTGATCCAATACCAGATCTACCTAAACCACCAGCTCTTCCAATACCCGATCTACCTAAACCACCGATTCTTCCAATACCTGATCCACCTAAACCACCAGATCTTCCAACACCAGATCCACCTAAACCACCAGATCTTCCAATACCCGATCTACCTAAACTTCCAATACCTGATCTACCAAAACCACCAGGTCTTCCAATACCTGATCCACCTAAACCACCAGATCTTCCAACACCAGAACCACCTAAACCGCCAGATCTTCCAATACCTGATCTACCTAAACTTCCAATACCTGATCTACCTAAACCACCAGATCTTCCAACACCTGATACACCTAAACCACCGGATGCTCCAGCACCCGATGCGCCCAAACCACCGGATGCTCCAGCACCCGATGCACCTAATGCTCCACCACCTGATGCACCTAGCACACCAGATGCTCCACCACCCGATGCACCCAGCCCACCAAATGCTCCACCATCGGATGCACCGAGCCCACCGGATGCACCACCACCCGATGCACCCAGCCCACCCAATGCTCCACCACCCGATGCACCCAGCCCACCGGATGCTCCACCATCCGATTCACCCACCCCACCCGATGCTCCACCACCTGATGCACCCAGCCCACCCGATGCACCCAGCCCACCAGATGCTCCAACACCCGATTCACCTAAACCACCAGATCTTCCAAAACCTGATTTACCTAAACTTCCGATACCTGATCTACCTAAACTACCAATACGTGATCCGACACCCGATCCACCTAAACCACCAGATCTTCCGGCACCTGATCCACCTAAACCACCTGATCTACCAAAACTTCCAATACCTGATATACCTAAACCACCAGATCTTCCAATACCGGATCTACCTAATCCAATACCTAAACCACCACCATCCATTCATGGGAAGCAACCAAAACAGCCTCCAAAGACTTCTTCTATACCACTACCACCTTCCTTTATTCATGACGGTGTTATTCCATTACTACCTCCCATACCTCCATTAATAGCACCTATTTTGCCACCTTTGCCTCCATTACTACCACCCGTGCTTCCATTACTACCACCTTTGCCTCCATTACTACCACCCCTTAAATCACCTTCACCTCCATCACTACCGCCTCTTTCATTACCTAAATTAGTAGTTGACCCATGATCACAATCCATTCATGGAAAGTCACAACCATCGCCTCCAAAGTCTCCTCTACCACACCATATATCCATGTATAATACCCATCACTACCTCCTAAGTCAACACCACCAACACTATGTGGTGGAAAGTATACACTAGGTGGTGAGACTCTTTGTAATTAAGTCATGATTATTGTCTTCACCTATGGACTAAGAGGTTCTACGTGTATAAACACCCAACTCCTCTTTTTTCTATTAATACAATCAAACTCAATTCCCATATAAGCATATACACATGGATATATAAATACACGTATTATGAAATTATCTTTTATAAATTTTAAATTTGAAGCACATGTCTCATAAGATTATAGGTAACTAAGATAATACTTGTAACTAAGCATGTGTTCCTTTTTTCACTTGATATTTATATTTATTTTATATTTCATTATGGTTACATTTTTCATTTAACTAGGATTTTTCCCGTTGCACATTGCGACAACGTCAACCCATATGTAAGTTGAGTTTTAATGGTTCTATTAATAAAAGTTAGGTATCATTGCAATTGTTGGTAGATACATATACAATGTTGGTACCACTGACTAATTCTAATATATATTGTTGATGAAATTGTATTATATATGACAAATTTCAAAGTACGAAATTTACATAAAATTACGCACCAAAACATAAAAAACTTGAATTTTTAATGATACATACATAAAGTTAAGTAAATATTTTTTAAAGTTAATGAACGGAAGGTCAAATAATAAGAAACATATTTATTGTGACCAAATTTATACGTATGAAGCGTACATAAAAATAAGCACAAAAACGTAAAAAATTACATCAAAACATAGACAAAGTCAAATTTATACCAACAAATACATAAAAAATCAAGTGTTCTTACTTCAATTAACGAACGATAAATATAAAGTTACCTTAAAAGATGGACCACCTCAAATTTATAAAAATAAGCATATAAACTTTTTTTAGGTTAACAAAAGAATGTTATTAAGAAAATTTAAATTGTATATACTATCGGGATAAGCATAAAAATTTACAAAATAAAGGATGTGAAAGTGATATTTTAAAAGATCAAAGTCTAGGGTTAAAGTGGCATTTTAAAGAATAGGTAAATGTAAAATAATATTTTACAAAGTATTTTTAAAATAAAAGGTCAAAGTAGAATTTAAAAGGTATTGCCATTTAAAATATCATTAATCAAAGTAGATTTAAAAAAAACAACAGGTTGGAAAGTCTCATTCTTAAAAGTAGAGTGATTGTAACTCCCAAGGAAAATATCAACCAAGATTACAAATAAATATTGATATAGTTTTGAAAGTTTGTATCGATCATATACACTTCAAGTATAAAGAACAAAAGCAAACTAATATAAAAAAATAAAGAACTGAAAGTAAAGAACACAAGGAATTCTCCAAATTGTCTTTCACCAAGAAAGAGTTTGTTTTCACCAAGAAAACAAGGTTATCATGACAAGGATGGTCAGCAAGACATGTACATTAGGGTTTAACCCTAATGCTAAATATGTACTAATCTATACAAGTATATCCCTTTATTATAGGGATTGTATATAATATCTATTAAGAACCGATCTTTATAATAAAAATATTAGATCTGCCATCTATTCTATATTTATCTATATCATTATCTAATGTATAAAAAGATTACATAGAATAATTATATTCACGCTGACGCTAATAGACTTGATACGTTGATGCTGATAGTGATCTAGACACTGATGTTGACAGATAGCATGTAGAGTATTTGACTCATCAAATCATAAGGTATGACCTTACAATCTCCCCTATCTGATGATGTCAAAACCAATCTTCAACGAATGCTTCAGCTTGTGCCCCCACCCCTTGAGAGTAAGATTAAAATTTTAAGTTCTTCGTCTATAACGAATGCTCCCCCTGAGAAGATGAATGACTTCCCATTTTTGATTGCCAAGCAGTTGAGGCAGCATTTATGAATCGCAACAGATGGACGAAAAGATGATAAGCTAAGACTGTTGATGTCGAGCTTGACTCCCCCTTAGATTTTGATTTTCTTTAGATCAATAACATTTAGTAGTCTCTTCAGCTTTAGCGAGATTCTCCCCCTTTTTGACATCAACATCAAAAATGGGTTTGGAGGAAGCGAAGAGAGTATCAAAACTACAGCTTGCATGATGTCTCCTAATAGTGTGGGCTTAAATTACCATTCATTGACATAGTATTGTGAGATTTCATCAGCGTTTGGTTTCATCGATGACTCACTAATCACTTTATTAGAGGAAAAAAAGGTAAGAGTGGTATGATGCGTGTGATAAGTTGTGGTGTTTGAGCTTAACGATCGGCATAGATTTTTCAAGCTCTCATCAGTGTATGGTACATTAAGTTGAATCATAAGGCTTTAAAGAAGAAAGTTAGGAGAGAATGAATTATATTAGTCATGATGAGGTGGAATCAGCGTAAACCATCAATAGTGATAACTTAGCGACAAGAAATGGTTAAAATCGTGCATCATAGAGTTAGTTGTAGTCTAGAATCAAAGATTCACTGTCAATTCATGATGGTACCATGTTATACCCCAGACTAGGAGGTCATGGACATGAATAACCCTTTTTCCTTTTAAGACCATACAAGTAACTCTTACGATGATGACTATTTAATCAGGGTAAGCCATTGGGTTATGCTCAATGTTTTAGCACAACATGACACTTGATACATACAACAAGCATGATTCCAAGGAAAATTTCAGTTAAGATAGTTAACTAAGAATAAACACCTAAGCCTTTCTATCATTTTTTATTTGGATCAACATGAACGGCGACAAAATGTTCTCAGTGGATGGTTTTACTGATGAGATATGTAGAGAGATTTAGTTAGATACAACACAATGCTTCTAAGGACAATAATTTGTTAGTAGTTACACACTTGGCTCATGAATTGCCACCGTTAAATGCTTTTTGTTAACTGACACAAAATAATATAATTTATACAATAATACAAACAAAAGAGTTAGTGAAACATGGAAATATTCTAAAAGTGATATTTTTGCAGCTTTTTCAGAAGCATGATAAAGACTCGAGCCATCAATTATTTTGAATTAAATAGCCATAAATGAACATCCATTTTCCCATATATCTACTCCTTAAGTCTAGCTATTAAGAAAAACACAAGCAAAGATAAACACATTAATATACAAAACATCTCACTATAAACCAAGAGTGATGAAGACATTTATAATTGAAACATTACAGATGGACGCCAAGCTTCATATTTATCTAAAGAAAGCGAAGATAAGAAAATAGTCTTTGTAACCATTGAGTTAATTAGCTCAAATCCATGAAACTGTCGTGCTGTTAAGATCAACACGAGGGCATTCGAGGCTTTATCGGATTATGAGTAAATACATGAAAAATAGACTTACTACATTGATGATTTCTCTTTGCATCCATAACAGTGAGTGGAGGAGAAATAGGGCATTCGCAAGAATAAGAGGACATGATGCCACTCGTTTTCTCAACACCAAGAGCATTTAGAACATTCTAGATGACTCCAGCTCTTGCAAAAATCTGGAGGAACGAGGTGTAGATAAATCTTTGATAAACTTGAAATACATATAAAAAAGAGAAAAGAAAATACTTGTACATACTAGAAGAAAAGCTGAAGCAAACTATGTAAAAAAAACTATAAACATAATAAAATTAGCATTTTTTGTGTTTTTGTGATTTTAGAAAGCAAGCTGAAGCAATGTTAAATCAAATGAGTTATAAAAAAATTAAGTCATTGAAAGCATACCAAGATTTGCAATCAATTTGTTTAGAGTCTTCTCGGCCAATGCTTCGTGAAAATGTCAGCCAGTTGATCAATGGATGGAATGTAGAACAACTCCACTTTTCCCTTTTGAACGATGTCCCTAATGAAGTGATGATGGATATCAATGTGCTTGGTCTTGGAATGTTGCACTTGATTCTGTATCATCTGAATCGAATTGGTGTCGTCACATCAGATGTGAGTCTTTGAGAGGTTTAGGCCATAATCTAAGAGCTAATTATGAATCCATAGAATCTGAGCACAACACCTTCCAACAGCTACATATTCAGCTTCAGCGGTAGAAAAAGCCACTGATGTTTGCTTCTTGTTGGATCAGCTTACCAGTCTATCTCTAAGCATTTGAGGTCCTCCATAATTACTTTTACAATCAATGCCACATCTATCATGATCAGAGTCAGTGTATCCCACTAGCTTGAATTCAAAATCATGAGGATACCGTAACCCAAGATTGAATGTATGCTTTAAGTAACGAAAAATCCTTTTTACATTAAGAAGATGAGATTCCTTAGGACTGACTTGATAACGAGCACAAAATATCATAGCAAACCTAATGTTAGCGCGACTGACAGTAAGATGGCACAAAATGCCTATCATTCCTCGATACTGAATCGCATTCACATAAGCGCCATTTGGATCAACGACAATAGACGCTGATGAGGACATCCGACTCTTTGTCGGCTTGGAATCTGAGAAACCATACCTCTTCAACATGTATTTAATATATTTAGCTTGACAAACAAAAATTCCATCAGTTTGTTGTTTGACCTGTGTAACGACCCAAATTTCTATCCATCATTCTTGTTAGTGTCCCGTTAAGTCGTATTCTTAAACTAACATTTTCAATTGTTTAAATTTATCTTTGGAGGGCCAAAGTGTAATGAAATGAACCATGATCACATATATGGGTCGAGGAGTCATTTTGTGATACTTTGAGGGCCAATAGTGGAAGTTATGATGTATTTAATTAACCCCTAACCCTAATTGTCCATTCCCGAGTTCAACTTAATAAGAGAAAAGAAAGGAAATGGATGAAAATGAGAAGAAAATAAAAGAAATTGATGTTCTCAAGTTTCATTAAAGGAAGGAAGTGGAAGGAAATGGGGGAAACAGAATGATCACTTTCCCTCCTAATTTCCATCCGATTTGGGAGGATATGGAAAGAAAGAACAAAATGATTCATTTTCCTTCCACTTCTCTCCAACTCGGGAACACAAAAGAAATTTTATTTTCCATTCTTTTCTCTCTTGACTTTTTTTTCTATTCTTTTCTTTCCCATTTGTTAAACTTGGGAGATAGGCTTAAATACGGGATTAAATCCTAATTGGCAGTCTCCACACTACCTTGAAGTGGGTTCTTGAGTACATTTCCTTTCTTGAAGTGGTCGTGGAAATCTAAGAATTTGTGGTGGCGATTTTTGTGCTTTCAATTGGAGATACTTATTTGTTGGGTTCAAGACGTCTTACTTGCTTCTTCTTCTAGAAATTCATCACATTTCAGAGGTATAAATGAATTTCATACCACCCTTCTCTATATTTCGAGTCTGTGTCTTAATCGTTGAAGTATTTGTTGATGTTTTTCACAATTAGAAATTTGGACAGAATTGTTAATCTGTTTTGTTAGGGCTGTAGGGCTCGATCTGCTCCAAATTAGAAAATGTCCTAAAAATATGAAATTGTAGAGAATCGAGTCTAGTTTCCAAAAAGTCTAATAACACCCATTTTGGATTCTGTTATATGCTCAAAGCACTGAACATGGGTCAGGTTGTGACACTTCAAAATATGAAAATTAGACTTTGTTTTCTATTTTGTTTGATTGTTCGTATGTGTGGAGATCAATTGAGACTATTGGAAATCAATTCTTCCTTCTTTTAAGTCTGCCTTTCTTTCTCATGTTAGTTCATCTTTAATTGACAAGAATTGGTTAAAATCAATGACAATTCCTTCTTATTTTCTATCCTTGATCGTGGTGCTTTCTACTCTTGATTCTTGTAGTTATGTGTGGTTAATTTTTTAGTCTTAATATGTGTGTTTTGGTAGTTTAATGGCTGCCAAATATGTTCACTAACACTCTCAAAAGTGTTATTAATCAAGTCCATGAAATGCTCAAATTTTAGGAATCATTACCTTCTTTGTTGTTGCTAAAACTCATTTTAGTTTTTATCTCAATTCTAGTGAGTATTTTTCTATAAAATACCATGTTTTGAACCAACCAAAATTTCTTTGAAACAGTCCCCAAAAGGTCTTCATATGAGGCTTAATGATGGAGGAAACTCAGGCCTTAGTTATGTTTTCTCTTTTAGCAATGATCTTTTCTTTTCCCATAAAAGCAACGTACTTTTATTCATGGCTTATGGTTGAAATAGTTATTTTAACTTCTTGACATTTTATACTGTTAATAACTCAATTTTCATCTTTATAGTTGACTTTGGTTATTGCTTAATGGGTTAAGTTGTCAATTAACCCTTAAAATGCAATGCTGAAAAATTTTGAAAAATTACCAATTTGCCCATGTTTTGAAAAAATATAGAAACACTATCAAAGGTCGGATTGGTTATTCGTAAACTCTCAAAATTTTCTTTTTGAGACTAGTTTGTCTTTGATTTTTCTCAATACTTGATATTGTCCCTAAGAAAGGTGAAAATCGTCTTTTTCACTAACCTGGTCGGAAATTAGCTGCATGGACATGTTGTCTTGTAAAATTCACAGAAAAATCTTGAAAAATCGTATGGACTTGTACGAGAAATTTATGAAAAGATAATGATCTAATATACTTGAGTATGAAAAATAGTGCAACCTAGTTAGGTTTATGTAGGGCTAAAGTGGCCTTCTATAGGATTTTGTTTCAGGTCAAAATCTGAGAATTTGACCTAATAACCATTTTGTGTGTTTAGGTAGTAAATTGCCATTATTTGTTCATGTTAAATTATATTAATCCATATATTTGTGTTTAACTAGGAGATGGTTTGATACCACAGGTCCTACAAGATTTGAAGTGAGTAAAGGGTGCTTGTTTAACAAAGGTGAGTCAATCTTTGTGGTTGTTTAAAGTACTTGTCAGGGATTCCACATCTTAGAGAGATGGGAATGAACCTAGGTTGTTTAGGTTTCATGTAACCCAATTGTAAATGATTTATAGATGAGAATCATGTTTCCTTCATGTTATTCTTTTTGTTTGCTATTTTGATGTGAGGGGTGTGATATGTCAAAGATAGAAAGAGGGATTTGTGATGGTTGTGTTTGGTATGTGCATGCTATGTTTTTCGGAAAATACTTGTCTATGTTGGTTAGCACAATGCATGCTAGTGATATAATATGCCTTAAAGATGTAAAGTGCCTTAACTTGATATGTCTTATTGCATGTTTACATATTCTGAAGTAGGGAAGTAATATGCCATTTAATATTAATAGAAATTAGGGATGATTACTTAGGGAGGTTCGTAGTGCAATCCTTATGTGATGAATTAATAATATATTAATTAAAAAGGGGAACATACTTAGTGGGGCGTAATGGGTAGAAACTTAGACTTAGGCGTGTCTACCCTATCCGGATACTTGTGAAGGCGATATAGGTTGGAAGATACGTAAAGGGAAAGAGCTTTAGCCAAATGGTGACGCCGAGTGGCTTTTTATACCACCCCTCGGGACATGATTCATCGACACTAAGGTGTTCGAGGACTAGAGTAATATTGGTGTAGTGATGGCACTAGATCAAACATCACATTTGAGTTGGAAATTCTAGTGATGATAACAATGAAAAGTACCACTCGTTAATGACAACGTGCATACTTGTATCTGCAACGTCGAAGTAGTGAACACGGAAAACCAGGAGCAATGTTACGAGTGAGAGCGGCACCTCTGATATGTGTATTTTTATATATATTTTTATGCACTTTATCTTAATATTTTGGCCTTATTTATTCTATTTTAGAACTAAAAAGTACTCATAATACTTTGAATTATGTTTTGCAGCTATTCGTTGCCGATGAAGCACAAAAGAAAAGACTGAAGTGCAAACCGGGCTTAGAAGCTTAAAGAAATCAAAAATGCTGAAGGAGTGACTTACGCCCCGCGTCCAGAGTGATTACGCCCAGCGTAATGACCATAGCAACTTACGCCCCGCATAAGGTAATAGTACGCGCCGCGTACACGCTTGTACCAGATAAACTTGATCGCGTGATTATCCAGAGTACGCGCTGCGTAATCCTAAGTACGCCCAGCGTACTTAGGTCGGCCACAAAGACTATAAATGTCAATTTTTAGCTAACCAGAAGGGGGGATTCGACTTCTAACCTAATTTAGTCGACAATTAACTTCTGTTAAGCCGTTTTGAGGGTCTAGAAGGCGGCCGGAAGGCCGTTAAGCTAACGGGAGTGGAGATCGGAAGGATTAGAGAGCGGATACATGTTGATTAGCATATGGTTTGCTGACGTGACCATGTTTAGCATTCCATGGTGGTACTTTTCTGTATTTAGTTTCTGATTTAGGTGTAAAAACCTTTTACTTTGTGTTTATGATTGAATGAAGCTTTGATTATTAGACTAATTGCTATATTAAATAGTTTATTTGTGTTTAATTTATCTTGCCAAGTTTGTTAAAAGATCCTCATGTGTTAATGATGATTATTTTCTGTTAATTGTTAAGTGAATTGAGTTGCTTGAACATCTGCTTGATTTGCTTGTCTCTTATGATTTTTGATGACCATCGAGATTATAAGACTAGAAATAACGAATCTGAAACTAGGATTAATTTGAGAATAAGTAAGTTAATGTGTGAGCCTTGTTTGATGACCATCAACAAGAGGTTGATTAAATGTTTACATTAATTAACTATATTTACAAGTCTTGCTTGATACGAACTGAATACTAGGAAGCATGTTAGTTTAATCAACTGATCACTGTTTGAATTGACTTGTTTGCTAAAGGATTAGTTATAGTGAACATGAATCTAATCATTTTAGGAATCGGTGAACATTGAATAAATGAATTTGTGTATGCAATTGTCTATGTTTTGAGGTGTAATTTATCTAAACCAAAGTACCTGAAGAGATATGCTTTCCTGTTAGTTTATCGAGAGTTGTTAATTGTTAATTTGAGATTTATTAAACCATTTTATTTACTATTTTCGTGTGATCTATAACCTATAATCAAATATATTAAATTAATCCACCGTTCCCTGTGATCGACACCCGACTTACCTAAGCTATACTGTAATCTGACTAGGTACACTGCCTATAAGTGCATAGATAGTCTAAGTTTGTTAGGTTATAAATATTAAAATTAGTGGGTACTTTTGTGCATATCAAGTTTTTGGCGTCGTTGCCGGGGAACGGCAACTCATTAATTTATTTTATTTGATTATTCGTTATTTGTTTTTAGTTAGTTTTTATTTTTAGTTTGATTTTCGATGATATCATTTCACTTGTCGGGAAGGTTCTTGTTTTTATTTTGCAGGAATTTGGGATTGTACACATTGCTTGACTTTAATTTTTGCATGGGTTTCGGGAATGAAAGCGATTAGGGAATTCTTGACCTGCTTAGCCTACTACTTTGTTGATTTGTCCAACTCAATCCATGAGGCGTAGTATAGCAAGGCGTATTGTGGTGGTTAAGTGGAAGACCGAGCTCTTGCTGTTCTTGACTAGTTAGGTCACTTCTTGTTTCGCTTTTAGTTAAAGGTGCAAGGAAAACAAAGGAAATAATCTAACGGGTCCCGAAAGTGGGTGTTTTCGCAAACCAATTCTTGCATGCAAAGGTTTTTGATCAACCATTGTTGTTTGATCTTGACAAAGATAAGTGATTATGACATCTCAATTTTTTTATCACTCATCGTGAAGTCATCATTAGCTTAAGAAATTAAAAAGAAAAAAAATAAATAAGTTTTAAGTCCCTAGATGAAATGATTAAAAAGAAAAGGAAATTCAATTAAAAGAAAAAAGGAAATTTTCATTTAAAAATTACGCCCCGCGTATGTTTAATTACGCCATGTGTAATAAGACTCGAATCGCGGATGAACATCTCAGGGTGTTGGGGTTACGCCCCGCGTACCCTTGAGTTACGCCCCGCGTAAAGCGACCAGGTAAATATATCTTGACCCTTTGACTTCGCTGTTATTTTCAAACCCAATTTCTTTTCTCGCATACACTGTGACGGCAACTCCCTTCCAATAATCTCGATTCTTTATCGTTTCTTGTCAAATCCAACACACAAGTAAGTATTTCGGTTACTCTATGTTATGGATTTGTGTTTAAACACTACTAGAAAAAAGGCCTTTTACGACGCTCATTGCGCGTCGTAAAACGCTCAGACGACGCGCAAATGCGTGTCAAGGAAGGCCCTGTCATAAAGAGAGACGACGCGCTTTTGCGCGTCGTCTATAGACGACGCGCATTTACGACGCGCGTTTATGACGCGCAATTACGACGCGCGTTTACGACGCGCAATGCGTATCAAGGAAGGTCCTGTCATAAAGGAAGACGACACGCATTCGCGTGTCGTAACCTTACGACGCGCGTGTTTATGACACGCAATGCGTATCAAGAAAGCCCATGTCAAGAAAGGCCATGTCATAAATAAAGATGACACACATTTTTGCGTATCATAATTTTAAATGTTAAAAAAAAATTATTTATGGATTTACTAATTTTCAAATTAAATTTGCATTTAATGTCCAATAATAGAAAATAATATATCATATATAAAAAATATAATCCATTACATAAAATTTAATGTCATACAAAAATACAATACATTGTAATACATTGGTATTAAGGGGACCTAATTGTACATTGCTATTAAGAGGTTTTCCCTAACTATATAACCTATTTGTATAACCAAGTCCAAATGAAAGTATCCACGGCCTTCTTCCAGTTGTGTTAGATTCCGAACGAATTAACCTATATATTAATAAAAAAAATAACATTAACATATAGCAATAAATAATAATATTAATAATAATAATAATAGCCATATTAATAAGTGCATTAAGTCAAAAAGAAAACACAACTACGTATTTGTCTATTTTGTTGACTGGATGAACTATGTGAATGTGAGTAAATGACCCTGTTACCCTTCTGTACATATGAATTCAAAAAGAAACACCCCTTTGTATGTACTATGTCAAAAAGCATCACCCCCTAGTGAACTATCTGAATGCAAGTAAATGACCATTCTACCCCTTTGTATTTGTTAGGTCAATAAGAAACACACCTATATATATATGTCCCTTTTTTTACTAAATGAATAAACTGTTTGAATGCAAGTAAATGACCATTTTACCCTTCTGTATCTATACCCATCAAAGTAAAATATGCTGAATGATAAATGATACATTAATGGATGATATGTCACATAACACATACCTAAAAAAAGCAAGAAATGGCTTCATTAACTTTCTTTTCAGTAGAACCCCATGATGATTGAAGATGTGCTTGTGAAAGAAGACAACAGCCAAGAAGGTGAAGAAATGTGCACCATTCGTAGTTTACACCCTGCATACCACTAGATGTTTGATCCTTATTTCAGGTTTCATAACGCTTCTGGTCCCTATTCCAAGTAAAATGACTATCTTTTTCAGACCAAAATAGACATTTTATTTGGACTATAGACCAAAAAATGCTACAAGCACCTCAGTTGAGGACCAAAATTGCAAAAATAAGCTATTCTCAGGGACCAAAATCGTAATTTACTCTAACCTTAAAGATACTATTAAGTTAGTTATGCACAAAATAAAATACTAACTTTTCTATTGAGTGGAAGAGCTCTAAACCCATTAGCTCTTGAAGCCACATTCTCATTTCCAGTATTGCCCTTTTGTGTGACACCAAAAGATATTCAATTACATGTTAGTAAACAAAAAAATATAAAAATGCAAAATTCGATAAAATAATAGTGATATGTGGATTTATAATAACCTTATCCTTTGTGACCTTTGTGCCCTTTGACTTGTTGCAAGATCAGGTGGTCTAGGAACAATAATATGCAACTTACTATCCATGCCACCTTCCTATATAACCATAAAAATAAAAATATAATTAAAAACTAAAAAAAGAAAACGTCTAAAAAATCATTCACAAGATCAAATGGACCACATATAATCTGTATGTTACCTTTTTTGGTGCCTTGTGGATAAAATTAGCTTGTTGCTTTGTGTTAGTGACCTGAGATGTAAATTATAGGCATCAAGTATTTATCCTTTAATATAATAAGTGTGCAGAAATGTTTCATTACAATGATAAAAGGGTATTTATGACCTTACACAAGAGGCCTCCCTCGAGCTTTTGTCTTTTGGCTGCTTGACCTTCTACATTAATATAATTGTTACCCGATTTTTGAACTCTAACACACAATGTTATAAAGTTTTTTCAAATTTATGGTTTATAAAACAATAATACATTATCCTGTTTGATTCTTTTTCCATTCCTATCTGCTTTTAACAGTAATTAAGAAGCATAATCACAAGAATAATTTCAATTTCAGCAGTATAATTAATACCTGGAATAATCCATTAAATGTTCTTGATTTTGTTTAGCTAATTGACTTGCAGTAGGTTTCATTAAAGTTGAAGATCTAGGAGAACTTGGTTTCAAACTTGATTTTGTCTTAGATTTATAATTATCAGTTCTTTTAGGCTGTTGCTTCTGGAAGTTTGGTAGCCTCCTCTAATTTGTCTTCTTTGAACAAAGAGTTTTCATCCATTCTTCTTCTATCATCTGCACTTATTCTCTCTTCTACTGTCATATCACTACGAGCTTTTCCTTATCAAAACATCCCTATTTATTAGACAAATAAAAATGACAACATTAACCCCATAATGATTTCAAATTCTTGGTGGGGCAAATCAAATGTTAGAAAAACCCTTTTATCTTAGAAGCTTTTATCGAAAAGAAAAAAAGCTCTGAAAAAAAAAATTGCGATTTGTAAGTTTGCCATGAAAACCATTTTGAAAATTTCTTTTTAACTATTCTATATTAAGATAAATTATAGAAAGGAAAAAAAAACTTATATTTTGGATATTTTTACAGAAAAAGCTTGTAAAAATGTATAAAAATAAGGGCTTTTTTTATTTCATGTAGCACAGCTGCTACTCCTCTGCTTACTTCCATCAAGCAAACAACATGTTTGGTAGCCACTTTCATATAATTTCTTGTGGGTGTGTGTGTATGTGTTTCTTTATCCTAATGGTGATAGTTTTCTCCCCAATAAATATTTGCTGCCACTTTCATTGTGGATATGGCTAAGATTAGTGAGAAAATAACACAACTGAGATAGTTTTATGGATCTTATCTGACCACAATCTTTACAGGAAAGTCTCTTGTTCCTGTGCATAAAACCACCATCAAGTTCAAGACTCCATTACTCCCCTTTCCAAGAACTCAAGTGTTCCATCGTTATTGCAGATCAATCATGAAGACAGATACAACATTACCTATCATAGTCAAGGAAATTCACTCCATGATCTTGGAGATACTCTCGAGGCAGAAAACGATGATGTAACTCAAGAAAACAGATTACTCCCAGCAATGAATAAAATATTTACCAAAGTAATTAATGGGAGTTTTATACAAAGGTATATTACTTTAAAAAAATATTTACCAAACTATTGTGTTTTGAAACTTAATTACCAAAAGGTTGTAAATTGAAGTTTTTATGCGGTGTATTATTTTCTCTTTTCTAATTTTAAATTAACTTCTTTTGTTTTAATTAGCTTCTAACTTCATCCCTATCACCATCATATAATGTCGAATACCATTAACTTTTATCAGGCAGCCATCTTTCTTCGTCTACAAAAAGTAAACAAAAAAACTCAAATCTACAATAAGCGAAAATTAAACCTAAAGTTTCAAATAAATATTTACCCCAAAAACAAATTTAACCTGAAGCTACTAAACCAAATATAATGGGGTTGATCACTGATTGTATCAGAGACGAACTAGAAGGGGAAATGGGTCCGGTGAGATCAAGGGAGTTGAGCACTATTTGATTAGAATATGAACAAACACAGGGCAAAGATCAAATAAACTTTCTTCCAGATAAACTTTCTTTATTTAATATATTTTGACCAATTTTGAAAAGATGTGTAATACTTCCAGGAAGAGGATCAGATAAACTTTCTTCCAGATCATCAACAGGATACCCATTTTGAAAAGATGAATATTCTTTATATAATTTATTTTGACCAATCTTGCTTCCAATTTGCTCCAAGTAACCTAATAATTTGCATCGTATGGTATGGATCCATTATAAGTTAACACAAAAAATGAAATAAAAAAGACTGAAATACCCCTCTCCATACCTGCAACAGATGGTGCTGCTTCTTTTTCTTCAAAAGCTTCACAGACTTTAGATATATCTATTATTGCATCACTCATATACGGGCGAAGAATATTCGACTCCCCAAGATCAAGAAACATGTTGTGAACCTGAATAATTTTGGTTTAGTTCATTTAATGTTTCAGTTAGAAAGATTTTATAAAAATAAGAAGATTTAACAAAAAAAAATCTACCTTGGATTCATATGCGGATAAGGTATTCTGTATCATTCGAGACACTTCATCAAGAGAATGACATGAATATTTTTCATCTCCCGTCTTTTCCTTAGTTTTATTGACTTTGGAAGACTGTAACAGAGACAAAAAAAAGTATGGATTCCTAGCATATGCATACAGTATACCTGGCCTCATTGCATTGAAGCCGGAGCCACCAGCATCATCAGCATTTAATGTGGACATCTGAGCAGGTCTTGCTTGCTTTTCGCATTGCCAATGATCACATCTAACAGGTTCAGCAACTGAAACACAGTAACAAGTTTCACATTGTTAATGATCACATCTAACTGAGGATTTCGACTGTTCAAAGGAGATTCTTATAACTAATTTTGACATAGCTTCCATGTGCAAGAATTACTTCAAAACATAGTAACACAAAAAAGGACAATACATGTAATCTACCTCAATGTTATTGCTATTGTACATTACACTTCAGATTTAATAAAAACATGTGTAGTTCCTTGCTCAAAATATATAATATAGCATGAAAACACAAGAGTCACTCATTGGGGCATTTTATCAAACAGTTGGTGTTCACCAAAAAGTATCCCTAAACAGGCAGTGGTTAATTATTCAAAGATTACCAGGTTGCTGTCTTATGTAGTAACAAAGCAACCAAAAATAACGAGCAATAGCCCAAGTTGTAGGAGCGTAGAGAAATAAAACATCAATTGTGCTTAGAAGATTCAAAAGATTTACAAACAGTGTAATTCAGAAAAAAAAACAGTTGACTGATGTCTTTAATAAGAATTGATTACTCACCTGCATATATAAATGCATGATGGTTCCATCATTGGCAGTGGGTAACAAGTTCACGACATCAACCACTCTGTAGTCACGAAACCTTGTGGTGAGATTCTTGAGGGTTTCAACGACCCTTGTAGGCTCGAGAGTAACCAAGTCGCAAGGTTGTGATGTCATACCGGGAATCCATAGCCAAGTTGGGTGAAGGAACAACACAATTTAATAAGATAACTCTAAAATAGGAGATAGAAACCTAAATTGCCTTTTAGGTTTTGAAAACGTGAATTCAAGGAGAGGAAAAAACCTTTCTGGGCTTAGAATCCCTAGTTCTTCAACATAGAGCCCTTAATCATAATGATTTTGTAAGGTCTATTTTTGGGAGAAAAAAACCCTTAATATCAACAATCTTGTTCCGCCTTAAGATTTGACGAACGTGAAAGCTAAATTCCATCATCTCCAAACGATTCCATACGACTTCAACCCTTTGTAATAGCCTCTGGAGTTGTTCTATTATATCTCGTACCCATCGATCACCACCAGAAACCCTAGCACGTACTAAGTCGATAGAAAATGAGAGAGTTGGGATTTTAGAAGAAAATAAAAGACCTCCAGCTACCTACTAAGAAGCAAGACGCACATTAGGGTTCTTCGTCTGTTTGTTGTTTTGATTTATCTATGGGAAATCAGATACAAACGAGAATCAAGCTTTGCATTCCATAATTCATAGCGATAACTCATGGAATTCACATAGCTTCATTAAGCCAAACCATGGAAAAGAGAAATGTAGAAACGAAGGAAGATGAGAATAAGGCGGGGTTTTCTAACTTTTGGGGATTTTGTTTCCCGCTTAGTTATTAAAGGTTGGAAAATGCGCGTTCCATTAAAATTTATAAAGCGACATCCTTAGACGACACACATTTTATTATAGGTGCCCTCCGTGTTTTTATTAGACACTCATTTAAGGGCGCGCAATAATGCGTGACATAAATTCTTATATTTTTTAAAGAGATGACACTTTTTTAATATCACACGCTTTTGCGTAACATAAATCAAGGAGTGTCGTGGTTTGCGCGTCGTAAAAGGCTGTTTTTCTAGTAGTGAAATCGATAAAATAAGCTGCATTGTGCCTTTGTTCAAAATCTAGGGTTCGTGTATTTTTCGAATTAGGGGTCAATTTCACACATTCGTGTTTGGTTATGGCTTAAATGAACCGATTTCGAGCCATAGACTAAACCCTAGGACCTAAGTCGGTCTAAATCCCGTCCCAGCTCCATCGATTAAAGCTTGGGGTCGCACGCCAAGCGTACGCCCGAAAAAAAAAAATCAACTTACGCCCATGTGAAGTTTTTCTGTTTGCCAATCTTCAATAAATCAGGAACTAATAGGGGATTGAGTTATCTTTTTGGTCATAAGTTTAAAGGGTGGCTTTGATTTTTCTTTGTTTGTTTTCTACTGCCTTGAACCTCAAGGTTGGTTCCCCATGTGTTTGACCGTACCCCTGTGATTTCGAGTTCTTGACTGACTTCATAAAATTCATATTTTTTAGGGAGGTCCCGATTTTTATCCTACTGCCTTGGACCACACGGTTGGTTCCGTTTGCTAACATGTATGCCCCATGTGTTTGACTTGTTAGACAACCTGTGTATGAGCTTAAATTGACAGTTTTTTGAGTTGGGTATTAATTCTAGAAAAAAAAAGGGGACAGATTCGTGAACTCAGACTTACGCCCTGCGTACGCTGGACGTACGCGCCGCGTAAGTTCAATGTCCAGCTCCATTTTTTTTTTTGGTTTAAAAATCTATTAACGCTGTGATATTTGGTTTGGTTTTGTGTTTTGTGTTAATGTGTGCAGATTATGGCTCGAAGGGCACAAAGAACTAACCCTCCCGAGGATGTGACCGATCATCGTTTTTTACAATTTCCGCAAACACTGAGCGATGCTACCCGGGCGCGTTATGTCACCAACTTGAGCTTGCTTCTCACAAAGGAGATTGATATTGCACCCTCATTCGACTGGGAGTTGGCTACCAGGACTGGACTTGATGCATTGATCCAGGAATTTTTGCAATACACACACTCGGACGCGAGTGGTGTGGAATTGTTTGTGTGTCAGGGATGGGCGCGTTTGTTCAGGATCCAGGAGCCTGTGTATCGGGAGTTTTTGCTGGAGTTCTATGCTACAGTTTCCTATGATCCTAGGAAGCCACTCGATGACAGGACAGCCTTTGCTTTCAGACTGGGAGGAGTGAGTCGGGAATGCAGCGTGATAGACCTTGCGACTCGGGTTGGTATTTACACAGCCGATGAGACGAGGAATGTTCACTTCCCGGCATTCCTTGCTGACTGTCTCACGGACCGGCCGGAGGACTATAATGAGAACACATTTTGGGCCGAGATTACGGGAGGAGTTTATACACCATCTACCGCTCGAGGGGGGATGATTCGGTCCACTACATACCGAATGTTGCACCGGTTGATTTCTATGTCTCTCACGCATCACAAGAATAGTGAGAGAGTGCCTTCGACGGACCTGTATTTCCTATGGGCACTAGTTACTCCCGGGAGGCACTTGAACCTTCCAGTTGCATTAGCTGCATACTTGGGACGGAGGGCCAGGGGACTCAGGGGAGATAGCCCGATATGCGGAGGGCATTTTATCACACGGTTAGCTCGATCATACCAGTTGATGACACGTGAGATCACGAGATCGATGGTGTTTCACGACATGAGGCCGATAAGTCTTCAGCTATTGGAGTCGATGCGCGTATTAGAGCGGGGTGGTGATGGTGTCTTGAGGGTTCGAGCAGATGATGAGGCAGATGAGGAGGGTGCTGCCGAGCCACAGCCGAGACGGGTCCAGCGGCGTAGACCTGCTCCTCGGGGAGCGCAGCAGGGACCTGAGCCGGAGATCGATATGCGCTACTTGGCTCAGGGCATTGATCGTCTTGACATGAGGGTCCAGAACCTTAGCGAGTATGTTGCACATGTGGACGCGCAACAGCGGTGGCAAGGGAATGCGTTGAACGCATTCTTTGCTCACCAGGGGTTTCAGTATTCGGTTCCCTTTCCACCACCATTCCAGTCACGATTTGATGGGGCCGGTACTTCTGGGACACAGCCACATGATGATGGAGATGACGAGTGATCCTTTTATTTTGTTTTTATTTTTGTGTTATTTTTAGTTTAGTTTAGTTTTTAGTATTTGGTATGTAATTAAACTTTGATTTAGTTTGGTTTAGTTTGTTTTCCATGTTGATGCTATTTGGTTGTTTAGATTTCTGCAGAATTTTCGCCCTTAGAAAGCTGGCAGTAAGTTCAGCAGCTAGGTCCGACTGTTGCTAGAGAGAGCGGTATGAGAGTTGAAGATTATAGTCGAGACCCACAATTTGTCATAAGTGTGGGGTGCATATTTATTTCGTGAGCGATCGTTTTGAAGATTGGCATTGTTACGATGTTTTGACTCTTATGATATGGATGAGCAGTTCCCATACCATAGAGTTTTATTTCGACGCGAGGAAGAAGTATCGTCCCGGCTGCCACGACATGGTTGACACTTTCCTATGTTATGGGGGATTTTTCATCGCAAGAAGAGGATGTCATTCTTGACGAGACGACGTGGTCGACACTTTCCCACGTCATGGTTACTATGCTTTGCGTTTATTTGCACCACATTTTTGAAGATGGCGGTCTTGATTTTATTTTTCGGCAAATTAAGAGGCAGTAGTTCCAGTTTTCAGTCTTTCGGCGAAATTTGAAGCAACTTGTAGCAGCCTCATTCGATCTCACCACAACTACCCAGGGGAGTCTGTTCATTTTTCTCCTTTTTATGTTCTTAATTTGTTTTAACATACAATGAGGGCATTGTATGAAATAAGTGTGGGGTAGGGGATCGGTAAAAGTAAATTAAAATTAAGAAAAAATGAAATTGCTAGAATTTGGAAAATTTAAAAATTTTAAAACTTGAAATAATAGTTTAATTTAGAAAATCTAGTGATAATTTAAATTTTGCTAATATTGTATGAAATGATCCGATGAGAACAAAAACATAACCCCGCTTGGTTTGAGGGATGCAATATGTTTAGCAGCCTAAACCTGAAATGTATCCAGGAAAATTATTATCATTAACCAATAAAGGTTGAGGTTGAGCGCCTCTGCTTAAGCATGTAGGGTTTTGAGTGAAAAAAGGAAAAAGTGAGTTACATGTGAAAAAAAAAGAGAGGGAATTACGAAAAAAAGTTTGAAGAATTTTGGAGCAAATAAAGTAAAGATAAAAAGATCAAAATTCTGAAGAAATTCAAAAAGTTGAAGATACCATAAATCAATTCAAATAAGGTGTTGAATTCAAAGAAATCAAAGATCAAATGTCAAAGAAATGAAGAATTCAAATAAAGCTCCATAGTGGTATCATAAGTTGTAATTTTCTAGAATATGTATGCTTAGGTTGCTCAACTAAAAATACCTTGAGGTTAGGAGGTTTTCTGCGGATGGATTCGGAGGGTTGCATAAAATGAGCATTGTTCGGAAAAAGTGGACGAGTGTTTATGAAGATTGTGAGTATTTAAAATATGGGGGGGTACTTTAGGAAAATTTTAGACACAAATGTATGCGTTGAGGTCTTGGCATAATGGCTGAGTTTTAAATGGATTGTTTAGTGCGATATTGGTAAAATAAAAGTAAATTTGCTTGGGGGCAAGCAAAGGCTAAATGTGGGGTATTTTGATATGTGTATTTTTATATATATTTTTATGCACTTTATCTTAATATTTTGGCCTTATTTATTCTATTTTAGAACTAAAAAGTACTCATAATACTTTGAATTATGTTTTGCAACTATTCGTTGCCGATGAAGCACAAAAGAAAAGACTGAAGCGCAAACCGGGCTTAGAAGCTTAAAGAAATCAAAAATGCTGAAGGAGTGACTTACGCCCCGCGTCCAGAGTGATTACGCCCAGCGTAATGACCATAGCAACTTACGCCCCGCGTAAGGTAATAGTACGCGCCGCGTACACGCTTGTACCAGATAAACTTGATTGCGTGATTATCCAGAGTACGCACTGCGTAATCCTAAGTACGCCCAGCGTACTTAGGTCGGCCACAAAGACTATAAATGTCGATTTTTAGCTAACCAGAAGGGGGGATTCGACTTCTAACCTAATTTAGTCGACAATTAACTTCTGTTAAGCCGTTTTGAGGGTGTAGAAGGCGGCCGGAAGGCCGTTAAGCTAACGGGAGTGGAGATCGGAAGGATTAGAGAGCGGATACATGTTGATTATCATATGGTTTGCTGACGTGACCATGTTTAGCATTCCATGGTGGTACTTTTCTGTATTTAGTTTCTGATTTAGGTGTAAAAACCTTTTACTTTGTGTTTATGATTGAATGAAGCTTTGATTATTAGACTAATTGCTATATTAAATAGTTTATTTGTGTTTAATTTATCTTGCCAAGTTTGTTAAAAGATCCTCATGTGTTAATGATGATTATTTTCTGTTAATTGTTAAGTGAATTGAGTTGCTTGAACATCTGCTTGATTTGCTTGTCTCTTATGATTTTTGATGACCATCGAGATTATAAGACTAGAAATAACGAATGTGAAACTAGAATTAATTTGAGAATAAGTAAGTTAATGTGTGAGCCTTGTTTGATGACCATCAACAAGAGGTTGATTAAATGTCTACATTGATTAACTATATTTACAAGTCTTGCTTGATACGAACTGAACACTAGGAAACATGTTAGTTTAATCAACTGATCACTGTTTGAATTGACTTGTTTGCTAAAGGATTAGTTATAGTGAACATGAATCTAATCATTTTAGGAATCGGTGAACATAAATAAATGAATTTGTGTATGCAATTGTCTATGTTTTTAAAGTGTAATTTATCTAAACCAAAGTACCTGAAGAGATGTGCTTTCCTGTTAGTTTATCGAGAGTTGCTAGTTTGAGATTTATTAAACCATTTTTTTTATTATTTTCGTGTAACCTGTAACCTATAATCAAATATATTAAATTAATCCACCGTTCCCTGTGATCGACACCCGACTTACCTAAGCTATATTGTAATCTGACTAGGTACACTGCCTATAAGTGCATAGATAGTCTAAGTTTGTTAGGTTATAAATATTAAAATTAGTGGGTACTTTTGTGCACATCAACCTCACTTTAGTGCATTGGGTCGAGCCAGTCAAATTAGTACTGAATGAGGTTTTTACCTCGTAGGTTAGTGAAGGACCCAATGGGGTAGGGTTAGGCCGATCACTTAGTAGTGAACAACTTTTGCCTTCAGGTTAGTGTTGGACCTACGTGTGTGGTGTCTACCTTATGGGTTAGTGATGCACCCACGTGTGGGGAGTCTTCCTTATAGGTTAGTGATGGACCCATGTGTAGGGAATCTTCCTTGTGGCTTATTGATGGACCCGGGGCTAGGAAAAATTATTAATTATCTAATAGTAAAAGATAAATAATAACAGTAGACCCTAATGACACTCTAATGAAGAACATATGATCTATGTGATGTATATGGTGTGTGTGACGTATGTATGGTATGTGATGAATCTGATGATATACTATTCGTGTTTTCCTAATATTGTAGTTATGGTTGACTCAATTAGCATTTGCTGACACTTGTTTATGTGCTTGTTGTTGTCGTGCACTGGTATATGTGGCATACTTTGGCGGCTTGGTGAGGATGGGGAAATTGTGTAGTTACCCTCCAGTTTATATCTTAGTTTTGATACCATTTGGACGTGTTGTTGAGTTTTCTTAACACTTGTTTTTGAGAACTTGTTTTGATTCGGTTTATGAACTTTATTTTGAAGAATGTGTTGGGTTTAAATGTACTGTGCCAAATATGTATGCTAGAATAGTCTTCTTTACCGGTTTTGGCCTGTCCATTCACGATTTTGCATTCTATGGTTAGACTATATATTTTGCATGCATGTATCAATTAGGGTTAACGTTTTGTTGCCCTACCTAGCTCTCATAGAGAAGCTCTTTCTTGAACTCTTCTAGAGCTATTCTAATCAAAGCATTCGACACCATTTTGATCTTTGTTCTTCTCATTTAATTCTTGTTATTTAATATAGAATCTAGAGTAAATTACACGAGTGGTCCCTATGGTTTAGGGTAATATGCGCGTTTGGTCCCTAACTTATTTTTTCAACTCGGAAGGTCCCTACTGTTTGTTTTTGTTACATGCATGGTTCCTATCTTACCTAAAAAAACTATTTTGCCCTTGATTTTTTAATTTATTTAAATAAATACACCCCAACCCCATCCCACCCCCCTCACCTTACCTTACCTACCCCACCATCTTTCCCTATTTAAATAATAGTCTTCTTATGTATGACGATGACCAAGCGCGTAATAAAAACAAACAGTAGGGACCAAGCGCGTAACAAATACAAACAGTAGGGACTTTCCGAGTTAAAAAAAGAAATTAGGGACCAAATGTGAAAATTTACTCTAGAATCTATCGAAGATAATTATTGTTCTCACAATTGGCATCAGAGCGGGAGATAGTGTAATCAACTCACTACTCTTCTGTTGGGTTTTTGCTAGGGTTTTACATAATACTTATATTTGTTCTTGTAGTCTCAATCGCTCTTATCGGCTGTAGACTCTACATCTAGATCTCAAGTTTTTCCCTTGAACTCGATTAAAGTTTTTATACATCTGATTGTATATCTGTTTAAGTGAATTTTTGACATTATGAATAACGAAGATCCTCAGACTATTTCATTCAATCTTTCCAAAAGTATTGGTCCACGACAAGAATCCCTATACTCTTTACTCAAGATTATGAAATATGGGCTTGTCACTTCTAAGATTACGTTCTTGGAATAGAAGAACATGGAGCTACTATATGGCATTCAATGACGCAGGAAACGTTCACGTATTCCAGTACAAGAGGGCCGATCAAAACTTAGGCTCAGTACAAAAGACTCTTTCTTAAACATAAAGATGTTGCGAACAATGAAAAGAATAAGCTTATGGCTAACATAAAATCTATGATGATTATTCGATTTTCTCTTCCTCCGGATACTTTTTGTCTTGTGAGCGCATGTAGTACTATGAAAGAAATATGGGATAAGGTAAAGGAACTTTATTCAAGCAATGCTGATTTAGAGCACTCTGTGCAAACATTACTCTTATCGGAGTTTGGAGCCTTTGTATAGAAATCTGATGAGAGGTTAGATGAGACATTTAATCGAATTAATCATCTGTTAAGTAGAATTATGAAACACAAACTCAAGCGTGAAGTCACTGAACAAAAAGTCACGTTCATGAAATGATTAGGATCCGAATAGAAAGTTGTTGTGTCCATTGTGAAGGAACACGAACAGTTCAAAAGCTACTCATTGGCCAAGCTTGTGGGAATTCTGAGATCCCATGAAGATGAAGTTACAAAGGATGTGAAGCTTGTTTCTTGTATTAGTTCATTGGATTTGGTTAAGAAAGGCAAGAAAGCAGCAGAGGAAGATTTTGAATCAGATCTGTTAGAAAGAAAATTCTCAAAAGAAGACAAAGCTCTTCTGGTGTCCAATCGCTAGAAGTTCTATAAAAAAAATTTCTCTTGTAACAGAAATAAGTTCAGACAGGGCAACTCAAGTTCAGAGAAGCCAAGGGATGAGTTTTTCAAGAACTCGGGAAATGATAGGGAGAATAAAGAAAAGAAGTTGTTGGGTGATTCAGGCTGTGATTGCAACTACTGTCATGGCAAGAATCACTTTGCTAAGGAATACATGTTGAGGAGAATGAATGAAAATAAAGAAACTGAGCAGGATGAAGCCTACTATCTTCAGAAGATAATGGCACTAAGAAAAGTGAGTGCATCAAATGCAAAGCCGTCATTGATCATTCAAGAAGGAAGTGATGAATATGGAAGAGTTGAAGTGTGGTCAACAGACTATGAAGATGATGAGGTCAGAAAACCCACACATGGAGGATGCTTTATGGCAAATTCAGAATTGCAGGAGTATGAAGGAAAATGCTTGATGGTTCAAAATGGAGGTTCGGAACGAAGAG
Source organism: Lactuca sativa (assembly GCF_002870075.4). NCBI lineage: Eukaryota > Viridiplantae > Streptophyta > Magnoliopsida > Asterales > Asteraceae > Lactuca > Lactuca sativa. The sequence goes on from NC_056628.2 coordinate 172,933,087, forward strand.
GATATGCTATTGATGGTGATAAAGCTTCCGAAAGATACGTTGATGTGAAGACAGTTTCAGAGCAAGTAAAAGAATGCGAGAAGGTGAAGATAAGGTACATTCTATACTCACATCTCTTAACATTCCTGTTGCTCACTATGACTCTAAACTAGATGATTTAAAATATACTGTCTCTAATTTCAGTGATAGTTTAGAACGAACCAATCTAGATAATTATAATATGACTTATCAGCTTAATAGGGCAACATTTAAAAGTAAAGAGAGGAGATTAAGAATAGAGGCCATGGAATTAGAGCATACTAGGTCACATGATGATGTTAATTGTCTTAAGAGAGATAGTCATGCACTTTTGAAACAAAGAAATATTTTCTGTTTAATAGCTAAGCGTTTATATTTAAATATTACTCAATTGCATCCTGATTGTGAAATAGGAAAAGGATTGCACAAAACCGATGCAAATTGTTATAAGTGTGAATCCATTGTTTCTTCTGATGATGTTGTTGATTCTTATTTTGTTGAACTTGAGAAAATAGAAGAATAAATTAAGTCCAGAGAACACAAAAGTATGTTGAAATAAATTTTAACTGAAAAAGATAAGGAAGAAATAAATTTACTTCTATGTAGAAGTATGGATTGTTATGCAAGAAGTTAAATTCAGAAAATACTCTTGATTCTAAGAATACATCTGAATTGGATGAAATCGAAATGAGTGAGATTTCTATAGAGGAGAAAGTTGATTCCTTAGAGTTTATACAAAATGATATTGAACCGAAAAAAAAATTTGATTTCTGAAAATTCAATCGAATTCGTTCGTATTGTAGATAATAAAGGTTCAAGTGTTTTAAATGAAAAGCAACAGTTTTTCCGAAAGTACAAACAGTTCCGAACAAAGTTTTTGTAAAAAATTATAAAGCGACACACTTAGATGACACACACTTTATGAAAGGCGCCCTCCGCATTTCTATTTTTTTCTTATCTGACACTAATTTTAGGGCACGCACAAATACGTGTTCTCTATCCTTCATATTTTGCAAAATTGACATTCTTTTTTAGGGCACACACAAATGCATGTCCTCTACCAGCACGTGCCATTGTTTGCGCGTCATTAACGGGTTGTTTTCTAGTAGTGCCATTTTCTAGACGACATACTTATGAGTTGGCAATCCAAGAAGCAGACTTGTGTCTCTTTATCTATGGCAGAAGTTGAATACATCGCAACTGCATCGTGTACTTCCCATGTTGTGTGGATTCAGAATCAACTTAGGGACTATGGGATTAACATGAAAAGAATTCCAATATATTGTGATTCGGAAAGTGCAATCAGAATTTGCCATAATCCAATGCAGCACTCAAAAACGAATTATAGTGCATTAAGATATCAGTTTATAAAGGATCATGTAGAGGATGGAAATGTTGAAGTACACTTTGTAAGATCCTTTAATCAACTAGATGATATCTTCACTAAGGCCATACCTGAAACGACTTTCAATCGAATTTTACAAGAGCTAGGCATGATCAAAGCGGACTCAGTTCCGAAAACCCATTCGTAATCAGAAATTACTGTTCATATTCCGAATGGTTCCAAGCATCGTAATGGTTCAGAATTCCGACTGGTTCCGAGCTTCGAATGGTTCGAAATCCATTGTCCATCAGGGTTTCAGAATTCTTATGTATCCTTTGTTTATTAAGTATCTTCCAATTGATTTCGAGCTTCGGAATGCTTCGGAAGTTACTGTTTACTTGTGTTTCTGATTTTATTTTTTGTTAAATATTTTTCTTTATTTTCTAATTTTCATTTGTTTTCAGAAAATCCAAAATCACAAAAATATTTTTTTCATTTGTTTTCCGAAAATCCAAAAATAACAAAAATATTTTTTCTGTAATTCTTTTTTGTCTTTTTCAGAAAATCTAAAATACAAAAAGCATTTTACTTTTGAGATAAAATCGTTCATTTTTCAGGTACGTATTTTTCATCATCTCAATTCAGAACGGTGGGACAGGTATAATTCCAAATCTATCTAATAGCTAAGTGTCCATAGAAGCATGTTGTCCCAAGCCTTTGAGACTGTATGTTTGAAGCCTCAATGAAACTTTCATTCCGATCGTTTCTTCCCAATCAGGCTGATAATTCACATAATTCATTGAGCTACCTTACTCTTTTCACATTGAGTTAAGAGTTGACTGCTTTATCATCAATCTTTAGCAGATGTACACTTTCTCCTTTAGAACTAAATTTCTCCATGAACTTCGTATTCATAAATGTAATCCTTGAGACTCTCATCAATTACCACTAAGGTTTATGGTTACACAACTTCTATGTTGATGATCTTGAAATTGTTATCACCATGATTTTGAGTGAGACCCAAAATCTGAAACCCATTTCTGAATTGATGGTGAATAACTACATGTTCTAGATATTTTCACTAATGAATTGATGAATAAAACATTTTTGGTTTGTACCATTATTGTATGAAATCTCATTTTTTTTCTTTTTCAGTGATCTTAATGAAATGTTCTCAACCCAAGACATTTATTCCCATAAGGTCTAGATTTTTTTTTGACATTTCCTTAATATCCAGCCCCTTAAATAATTTCTAGAGCATACTTGTTCTTATGGCTACACTGGACAAACAAGTATTTCTCTCAGCCTTTTGGACTTATGTCAAGTTTCAGAATTTATTTGAAGCTTAAGCCACCCTTGGAGCCTACTTAAAAGAAGTCTTTCATTATTTCTTAACAAGTAGATGATCGTAATTCAACGCGGTACCACACAAGCACTTCAGGGTCTCTCTTGACTCAGAAGGAATAAATCGTTGCTCGTGATCCATTTGATTTCATGTAACTTTTATTTGACATCACTGAATCCCATAAATATAATTTGACTTATTTCTTTTTCTTTGACACACTCTTGCAAAAAAATCTTTATGACTTTTCAAAGACTGGTTCTAATTATGAATGATTACTTTTACTTCAGAGAACATGGCTTCATGGATTGGTTGTTAATTCTGAATGAACTGAAACAGAAACGCCGAATTTATTGGGTTGTTAGTTACACGATTTTGACATATGATGAGTTGTCATGCTATTCAAGGCTACTTTTACAGGATATGGGAATGTCAATCAACGGTTTTCTCTCACCACTCATCACATGACGTATATAAGGGTCTTTGACGGTTTGTTTTCTCTCACCGCTCACATAATCTTCAAAATCCTCCAAGCAAAAACCTTTTTCTCTCTACTGTTCATCGTCTTCCTCAAAGGTAAAATGGCAAGATCATCTGAAACAACTTCATTCACGAATCAATCAACATTTTTCGTCATGCTGATCATCAAGCCAAGTCACAATCTCAACCTTGATCTTGACTCTTCTTGCTACCATGAAGTTCTAATGCTGGTGATTGGATGTTTATGGTTCTCACCACTGGCTTAAGCTCTAAGGCAGAATCGGTTCCTCTGGTCCATCTTTCTAAGGCGTATTCTTCTACCACCTACATTCAAGCTGATGGAATCATTACCTTCAAGGTTACCACTAACAGAACCTCGATCAATGAAGCCCATTTTTGCAGAATTCTAGGGCTTGCTTCATCTAAAGGACTTGTCGATCCATAATCACTCTCCACTTTTGCACTCATTGAGATATTTCACTAGATGGGATACATTGGAGATATATCTCTTTTGTCAAAGTTCATGAAGCCATTTCTTCCTCCTATATTGAATAGGCTATTCAGTGTTCTGTTCAAGAGTTTTTCTAGACGAGTTGTTGGATCTGACAGTGCAAGCAAGCTATTCTACACCATTATATATGGTCTCTACCATGTCATTAGTCTTGATTATGGTTCGATTTTGTGGACTCAACTTATTCAAAGTACTGCTTACACCACTCGCAACGTGGAGATCTTACGTGCTCGATTTTGGACCTTAGTGGTTAAACGTGACCTAACTCATTACAAGGTTCCATTGGTGCCTGATTCAATCGTAGCTACTATTCCGATTCTTCAGACTTTGACTTTTATGATGTTTGACCCAACTAAGTTTTCTTTTGTGGGTTCTATTTCGGAAGCAATGTTGGGAAAAGTCCATTCTGATAATGAGATTATGAACGAGTATCACAAGTAGCCTACATCTGGTGTTCGCCCCATGTCAGATGAACTTTTGAAGGCTATCGAGGAAGCAAACAAACCAAAGAGGGGAGGAAAGAGAAAAGGGAAAGCTTCCCCTTTCGAAGTGGTGAAAATTCCGAAGAAGGTTAAAAAGTAGGCAAGGAAACCGAGATCACCATCTCTGGTTGTTCAGGAGGCTTCGGAATCCAGAACACATATTGATATTCAAGAGGATGCTATTGTTCGAAAAGAAGTAGAAGACACAGCGGCAGCTTCGGAACCAACTCCAACTGAACCAATTCCGAAGGTATATACTCCACCTACTTCTTCTACTCCCCTTTTTGATTTCTTTCAGATGAACACTCCTCCATCTTCTCCGATCACCATTTCTCCACTACTACTGAAGATTTCTATCGTAGTTTCTCTTCCACAAATCTCTATTCCTTTTTCTACAACTATCTTTACCGATTCCACTGTTCCTCCTACTTCTACACTCATAAGTGTACTAGAATTCACTATCACCAAGTCCATTTCGGAAGAGGTACATAGTTCCGACATTCATGTCAACATATCTAATACGGGAGAATATGCCAACATTGGTGTGACAAAGGAACCAACCACCTCTACAACTTCTCCCACCTTTGATTCCGATCCTGATATTCTCTTTAGGGATGATCAAGAAAACTTCACACACTTTGTTTTTAGCCCTTTCACCATCAACGAAACCAGTGATGGTGATGAAGCCCCGATGACAAAAGGGCAATTTAAACAATTTAATGAGAAGTTGGATTCTCTGTTAGAGTCTTCCAAATCCTCATCTGACTATGAGTACATGCTGAAATCCCATCAAGCTACTGTTGAGATGCTAACCAAAGAAAATGAAAAAGTCCTTGAAGACTCAAGCAAGGCAATTCAAGCTTTAGAGAAAACTATTTCAGAAATGATCGAAAAAGTCGAAAAGCTACACTAAGATGTTAAATCGTCTATGGCTGAGTTTAGAACCTCTACTGACTCCAACACTGAAGCCGTGAAAAAAGTTATTGCAGGGTTTCATACTTCCTTGCAGTAAGAAAAATAAGCTCTTTCCCTTTTCCATTTTGAGATAAACCAAGAAAACACCAAACTGAATGCGTCTGTTGTCTCGAAGATTAAAAAGCTTCAGAATGATCTTGCAACAGAAAACAATATTATGGATAAATTGGTTGCAAAGACTGTGAAAGCCAAGATTCTTTTAGTAAAGATACAATATACAAACAAGCATCTTGATGATTTGGAATCTGAAATAACAGTTGTCAAAAGCTATGTTTCTGAGATTAATAAATACATGCACAAGCTTGTGGAGATTCATGATTCCTTACTCACAGTCTCGGTTAGCCAACACCTTTCAGAAAAACTAAGCCAGTTTTTGCAATGTTAAATCAGCTTGAGGGTGTTTTGGATGGCAATGCTCTTCCGAAACAAGAAAGAGACAAACAACACAAGGAAGAACCCCAAGCGAAACAATCGACTGATGAACAACATGAAGAAAAATCGAACACTGATGCTCAGAAGGGTAATGAAGTTTGAAATTAGTATCCTAGTTTGTAAATATATAGTGTGCACACTTTTGAAGCAAGTACAAAATAGTTCCGCCTTAAGAACTTTTCTATTGTTGTGATTAATAATCATTTGACACCTTTTTGATCATTGTTGTCTCTTGTCTTTAATTCATCTCATAAATATAGAATCTATCGATCTTTATTGTTTTCAAATTTTAATTTATTTTATTATTTACTATTATGATAATTAGCCAATTTGTATAGCTATCTTTTAGAATTCTATTATCTTAATGATATATATCCAAAAATGCTTTTGTTCTCTAACAATAGTAGTTTGATCTATCATTTTTTTCTCATAAGATACATAAATAAATACTTTCTTCCAGTCACCTACATAAATAAAAATTTACAATCTATGTATAAAATTAGTTAACTTTAAAAAAATATTTAATTATATGTTTACATAGTGATAAATGTGAGTCATGAAATAATTTTGCCCAGAGAATATCACACCAGTGAATTTCGGGTTATCAGTTTGGTGTTTGTCACTTAACGAACCATAATTTAATTCACTTTTTGGTTATTCGGGTCCAGATTGAACAAATTCGGTTTCGTTACTCGAATAACACACTAAATCTAAATTGTTCCATTCTTCTTCTCTTACTCACGTAATCTCATCAACTTCTGTAATATCCTCTTGGTTATTATATTTTGGTAGCTATTAAGTTGGTCAAGCTTTGCACTGGCGTACATCGAGTCATGTGAATATAACATATATCATATATTAATATAGAGATATACTATACAGAGTGAATCGTATGTAAATACTTATTTGAGTAAAAATAATAAACCATCCAAGTCACATGTTTTAATGAATTAATTAATATAATACTATAACTTTTTTCAATTAAAAGTTACATAAACAATCATCATATTTTAAACCTATATCATATTTATTCATGTGAAAAAATTAAGCACATGGGCTTCATAAAAAATGCTCTAAGAATGAGCAATCTTGTTATTCTACTCAACTGGAAGAATTAATAATTAGAAGCTTAAGTATTATCTGAAAGTAAAAAAAAAATCTTATAGGCATAGGAATGTGTGGTTGATATATATTACCACTCTAGATTATGGTTTCATTGGAGATGTGAGAAACAACCCATGAAAACACACAAATATAATACAAAAACTTCTTCAAAAGTGAGAAAAAGATTAATAATAAGAATAAACAGACTATATGTATTACATCAATAACAAACCCTGTTACAAAAGAATCCAAAAGTTTTAGCGGCAATCAAGGTTGTTAAAATCGTTTGACGGTAGCTCGACAGTCGACTGATGTTAAGAGATTAATCGGTCTAGGCGGGGATTTATCGAGGATTAATCCGGGATCATACATTATTAATAAAATATTAAAATTAATTAAATATTAATATATCTTAAGAAAAAATAAGTACTTCAAAAATTAGAAAATAAGAAAAATTGTAATTTGGAAATACGAAAATATGAACATTTTGGTATAATATTTGAAAATTTGAAAATTTGAAAATTTGAAAATTTTGGAGTAAAAACAGAAAGTTGGTTTTTTGAAAATTTTAAAATTTTTTTGACCTTTCTTTGACTTTTTTTTTCTTTTTTTTTACTTTTGTTGACTTATGTTGACCGATTACTCCAGCCAAACCTGATTAATCCTAAATTTCCGATTAATGCTCTAATCCTCGACGGTTGGAGAACGCCAAACGATTAATCCACGATTAATCGCCGATTAATTCCGGTTTCTGCAGCCATGGCGGCAATACATCCATTGGTATTCTCTACAAGGAAATAGAATTATGCATACACATAGGTAAATAGATGTTATGAGGAGATCTTGAGAGTGCAATGACCATGAAATACCATGAAGTATATATCTAAGTTAAAAAATGAACTTGATTTAACCAATCTGTTTCATAAAATATCGTTAAGTATATATAAATTTCAAAACTTTTTAATGGTTGTTATTAATTATGTGGAAAATAAAATGTTTTGGAGGTTTCAAATGCATATGGTGCAAGAAAAAATGTCTTCTTTATAACTATACTAGGCGAATATTTACGCGTTGTGCAGTATAGGATAAAATATTTTATATTAAAAATAACTAAATCATTGTTATTAACAATTAAATAATAATATCATAACAAATATAACAAATATTTTTTAGTGTTATCATTATGTTGAACTATATCATAAGAGATAAGGTTATAAGATATAAGGTTGGAACTTGAAGTTGTTGTCTATATACGAAGTTATATGGTTAAAATAGAAATTCTTTTTTATCAATTTTAAAAAAATAAATAATTCATTATTGTTATCTATTAAATAATAATTTCATATTAAATTAAAACGTTTATACTATATATTATCATCATGTAGAACATACAATAATATAGACATCTTTTATCTATCTTAAATATTATCATTATGTACAACATATGATAATAGAGACATTTGTTTATCTTAAATAGTAAACTAATTTTTTTTTATCATAAATATTACTATAATTATGTAGAACATATGATAATAATGACGTCTTTTATAAGGTTAGAACTTAAAATTGTATTTCATACACGGTTGTAAAACTTTGCTAACACAATCATATACTCCACATGTTACGTAAACTCGGCCTACAATGGAAGCAAGTTTGGTTAACTCAGCCAAAAGACACTCGGATATTAATCAAACTCAATTTAAATCTAAAAAATCTAGTCCAAAGTCATTTTTAAAATTCTGAAACTTAATTGGTCACTCTTCAACAAAGACAATATCACCAAAGAATACCTTCAACGTCTGACAAAGGTAGACGCAAGGAAGATCTCATGACTTAGTCCCTTTAAAATATTTCACAACATTTTCTATTTATAGAGAATGAGACATTCTGTTGTTTACTCTCACCATCGTTGTGGGATGAAGACATTTTAATTAAACTCCTTTCTTTATTTGTCAATAATTTCATTTTGTTAAATAAAATATTAAATAATAAAAATAAAACATTACCAGAAAATTTATTGTTCATTAGTTCCATTTTTTAGTAATCTCGTAAGTTCCTATCCAAAAAAGTAAGTTTTTATTGAATAACTTTTTGTTAAATCCTAAAATCAAATATTCAGTTAGGTACTTAATATAAAAGTTTGTTTATATGTATTTTCATGATTCAAAATGTCAATATAAAATGAATTCATTTATAAAATAGAATCGAGTATATCTTTTGTACTTTTGAATCAAAGTGATTTTTCAAAGGATTATAATTTTATGTTAATGTAGCTTTGTTTTATATTTATATAATATTAAGTAACTTATTTATAATATTATTTAAAACAATTTGAATACTCATGAGAGTTTCAAATGTATGTGATGAAATGAAAATGCTTTATTTATCGATCCAAATTGATCAAATTTGGACTGATTCAACTCAAATATACCCAACTACATAATGTTTTTTCTACTAATACTCGATTTGTATATATTTAATGATTTTAAAACAATTTAATTTTTCAAACAATTATATATTTATTCTTAGGTAACTTATCCCTTTATAATGGAACAATTTCATATATGTCATTCTTAAACATCAAAATATCATATTTACCCAACTTAATTTTTAAATATCATAATTACCCATCATAAAATTTCTAAATATCATATTTACCATTCATAAAATTTCAAAATATCATATATTTCCTTTTTAAACATCAAAATATCATATATGCCCTTCTTAAATATCAAAATATCGTATATGCACTTTTTATACATCAAAATGACAATGGTAATATCTAAAATAGCATTTATCCACAACATATTAATAATGAACAACAACAAAAGCTAAACAATCAAAATATTCATTCCATAGAAAAGGTTGAAGATGAATCTTTTTGTTTGTCAACAGGAGAATATTCCAACAATTTATAAGTTCACATTCCATTATCATAGACGTAAGGATAATATGGTTAATTTTTTTAATTAATTATAATAATTCTAAGGTATAAAAATGATTATAAAATGTTAAAAAATTATCAAAAGGATTTGGGTAAATTTGATATTTTGAAGGCTTATGAAGGGTAAATATGATATTGAGAAATTAAGCTAGGCAAATATGATATTTTGAGGTTTAAGAAGGGCATATATGAAATTCTCCCATTTATAATATTATTAGAAACAATTTGAAAAATCATGAGAGTTTCAAATATATGTGGCGAAAAGAAAATGCTTCCTTTATCGGTCCAAATTGATCAAAGTCAGACGGATTCAACACAATATACCCAATTACATAACTGTTTTTCAATTCAAACTCGGTTTGAACTTAAAAATCCTGTTCAAAACCATTTTTGGAATTCTAAAACTTAACTGGAGCAGTTGCCAATACAGACAAGCTCACCAAAGAATACCCTCAATGTAACACTCGATTTATGGTGCCTTTCTGTTTAGACCCTTTGGGCGTAAGGTTTTGCGGATTTGGTCCCTGGGTGGGGGTGCAGAATTGTCAAGCTTGGGATAGTTGGAGTATGTTGGGCGTACTCCTTGTACACAGGAGGTACCGGCAACTAGTGGTCGCGGAGCTCATCCACGTATGCTGGGCGTACATGGAGTATGCTTAGCGTATGTGAGAAAGATTAACCAACCACCATACCCTTGAAGACTCTAACTCGTTCCTTAGCCTTTATGTGACACTTTTGAGCTCTTGTGAAGCTTTCGGTGGGTGTTGTACAATCTTGAAGTGGTAGTTGTACAATCTTGAACACTCATTCTTTGGAGGGGAGTCTTGAGATCGAGCTTTAATACTTTCATTTCGTGGCTTTTGAGATATATAATGTCATCTCATTTCATAGATCTATTTCTTGACTTCTTCTGCCCACTGTTTTTGCTTCCAGTTAGATCGTTACAATAAGCGTTTTCCACCGCCTTATTCGTTATCAGTTTCAAAAAACTGGCTTCTTCTTTGTGTTGTACATTTACATCGACCATACCCTCCTGCTTGTCGTCTTCATGGCTGTCTTTCTCCATATCCTTCCCTAAATTGCAGACAGTCACCGCCCATCACCGACTCAATCCATGGCATTGATTTTCCATCTGAGTTGGCCTTTTCTTCATCATCTTCTCCTACTCCAAACCCAGCATCAGAGGTGGTATTGAAGAAATTGATTATTTACAGCGTTTGCCTCTACTACTATTTCGACCACTATCTCCATCTAGTCCATCTTCCCTATGATTATTTGCTCTTAATCTCTATCTCAACTACGGATGATTCTACAACCAATCAATTCTAGGCTGATTTTTATTTTTGGGTTTTGATATGCCACCTTTTCTTATGAGGTTTCTCTTTATCCACCGCCATCGTAACATCTCTCAAGAAAATGTAACTTGCTGCTTGATGTTACCAAGGTATGTTTTTACAGAAGTATCGTCAATTTTATTTTTAATTTTTTTAATTTTATTTTTTTGTTGTGTGCTGCCTTCTCGACTGTTTCTGCCTTAGACTTTAAACGAGTTCATGTTTAATTTAATTATTATGAGATGGGTATAAATTAAAGCAATTTCTTTTGTCTAATTTTTTTCAGCGAATTCATAATGATGTTCGTGGGAAGAGTTTATGTGTTTTACCATAGTTTGTTCAACAATTTTGAAGTTGTTTCTTGAATTTAGAGACCTCAGTGATTTAAACATACAAGCCAGTTACAGTTGTCTTCTTGGTGACATTTGAGTGCAAATAGGTAAGTGATACACATAGTACTATGTATTACAAACTATTCATCATGTATTTTGGGACAATATATGTATCTTAATGTTTATTAATTATTAGTGTAGTGACTATATGTTGTTCTTTGGTGAAATTTTCACTATGTACATGACAACGTTCTATTCAGGTTTCTTTTCTCTTTAATTGATGGTAAATTCATTTTATTCTTTCATCCTAGTAATATATTATCTTCAATTCTAGATTCGGTTACTTAGACCTTCCGCTAGATGATATTATTGCATTATTGCTTCTGCTAATATGTGAAATCAAGGAAAAAAGATTTTGACTTTATATGCCTCTGTATGTTGGTGATATTAATGTTAACATACTAATTTATTGAATTATATGTTTATTTTGGTGTTTCAACATTGGCTAATTGGGCTTAATTAGATACATGCTCTTCACACACTATATCCTGGAAGAAGTAATATTGGTTGTTGCAATTGCTTGAGAAGTGCACCTTACCTTAAAGTGAAGGTACAAAACTATTTTTCATTATTATTTTGTAAAAGCGTATCATATAGGCTGATTTTACTTTAAACTTATTTATAGGGGTTGTGGTTGAACTTCCCAAAGGATCACCTTTTTTGTTTGTAGGATATAGTGGAGCTGGAAAAACCACTATCATTAATTGGTTGATTGGAATCACAACAGTTACCGAAGGAGATGGTAATGTGTTCTTTTAGTTTAGATGAATAGCTTTTACACTTTATATTTTATGTTAAATAAGATTATATTACCTTAAACATCTTATGAATATATCTCATATATGTACATTCCATCCGAATCTCTGTTGGCATGACAAATATGCAAAAAATGATAGGTGGTTTCCCCTAGGTGACCAATTTTTTATCTGTTTTCCAGTATGATTTTCTTTGGATGCACTATCTGGTCAAAAGCATCTCTATAAAAGCCTAAACACATACTCTAAGATCATAAAAAAAGTTAGGTAATACTAGAATGTTTTCATCATGTATCACATGTTTGTGTGGCATGATATACAATTGAATTTGATAGATAATTAAACTTGATAATAAACATCACTAGTTTTATATATTTATTGTATTTTGTTTTTTTTTTCATAAAAAAAACATTGGAATTGAAAAAACCCTGATAGAGTAAAGATATTAATGAACCAAAAAGACAGCAATGAAACAATGATTTTGTAAAATTGGGAGCAAATACTTTGATTTAAACTGAAAGATAAACAAAATCAGAGAAGAATCATATGATTTCTTCCTACCCAAGCTCTAAGAGTCGAAATCTTCATTCTGAAATGAAAACAAGACAAAAGAACTAAGCTAGGGTAAAGGATTAAATAGTTGCTCCCTTCATTCTCACTCTTCAGTCTCATGCACCGGTAGTGGGGTTACCATCATCTAACATTATTTTGTGTCTCCTCCTGTATACTCTCCATATCTTGGGCTTGTTGCACTCATCAGTGGTGGGTTGGGCCAGTGGGGGTACTAAGGTATTATCCTTATCAATACCACCTCCTTGAAGAATAGGCTTCTCCTCAAGCCTAAAGTTAGGGAATTTATTATTGGCAGAAATTGCATCTTCCCTAGTCGCATCTTCAGTAGGTTTGTGCTGCCATTTGATCAACCAATACATGATCTTACTCAGTAGGTTCGTGTAGCTAAGCATTGTAATGGAGAGGGTGGCTTGATAAGGTCTGTTTGAAGACCTTTAGGGAGGGTAGATTCGACTAGATGGTTCCATATGGCACATTTCAACAGAGAGGAGTGAAATACTGGATGAATCTTAGCTTCAGGTGGTAGTTGAAGTTTGTAGACTAATTGTCTAATTCTTTCGATGATGAGGAAAGGCCTTTAGAAGCTGGCAGCAACCTATTGGTTGATCCACCTAATAACCGATTGTTGTCTGTGAGGTCTTTGTTTAAGAAACACCCAATCGCCGACTGAGAAAGCCTCATCCCAACGGTGCTTGTCAACCGATTTCTTCATCCTTTCTTGTGGCCGGGAAAGATGGTATTTAAGTTGTTTCAAAGCCTCGTCCCGATCAACAAGTTCCCTAGCCACAGCCTTGCATTTTACCTCACCTACAACAAATTGCAAAATAGTTTGAGGAGGTCTACCGTAAACGATGTCAAAAGGACTGAGGAGGCCTAGCCAATATACATGTGACACAAGCATCCTATATGTCATGTAGAACCTAGAGTGGCCTCCTGTGGGGGTACAATGGAACTCCTCGAGTAGTTTGGAGACCGACGAGGCTGAAGAGGGAATGACCACTCGCCCTTTGTGGTATAGTTTGCCATCGGTGTAGGAGAAAAACATGATTTAGAAGATAAATCAGTTTGTAAGTATTGAGTAACCCTTTGTATGAAGGCGTCATAATTAGCACCATCATGTAACCGATCGCCTTCAAGCCACATCAATTTTGAGATTAAGGGTTGTAGCTACCCCTCGGGGATTCAGGAAAGGGATTCAGCAGCATGGTTTTCCCGACCTGGATTGTAATTGATGGTGAATTGGTATCTAAGAAGTTTCGCCACCCAATTCTGCTCATCGGTTGTTGTAATACGTTGCTCAAGCAAGAATTTGAGACTCTTTAGATCGGTTGAGATGATGAAGGGCCTTCTGATCATATACGAGCGCCAATGTTGGATGGCTAAGACAAGTGCCATAGTTGCCTTATCATATGCTAATTTGTTGAGATTTTGGTTCGAGAGTGCCTTGTTGAAGTTAGTGATCGGGCATTTTGACTGCATAAGGACAGCTCCCAGCCCCTTCACGGAGGCGTCACACTCTCTAACGACCCAAAATTAAGGGTAAAATTTTTATTTTTATTGTAGTCAAAACAGAGATATCTTCTAAATCCAACATTCCAAAAACATGGTTAATTAAAACACTTGTCAGAGTTCGTCCCAAAATCATAAATTGCGGAACACGGATGTGTGCACTGCGATCAAGTCGGGCCCTTCCTTTCCAAATCGATGATACCAAAAACAATAAACAAAACTGTAAGCACGAAGCTTAGTGAGTTTCCTAGAGCATACCCTACACAATCCACATAACCACATAATCCATTTAGCTATAAAAGCTACATAAACCATATCAATCACATAAACCATATCAATCACATAAGTCATATCAATCACGTGAGCCATATCAATCACTTAAGCCATATCAATCACATAACCATATCATATAAACATATAAGGATGTCAGGGGCTCCCCCACATGGTCTTACACCTAAGTGTCACGGGCTCCCCCCATGGTCTTTAGCTAAAAATCCATGGGCTCCCCCACATGGTCCTACATCCAAATACCATGGGCTCCTCCCATGGTCTTTAGCTGAAAAGTCATGGGCTCCCCCACATGGTCTTACATCCAAGTGTCACGGGCTCCCCTAAGGTCTTTACCTGAAAAGCCATGGGCTCCCCCACATGGTCTTACATCCAAGCGTCATAGGCTCCCCCACGGTCTTCCATGCAAGTATCACAAAGACAGCTAGCATACCACATACCACATAGTCAAATAGCATACCACATAATCACTAGCATACCGTATATACATGCATACCTGACATATTAGTAGTAAATCTACAATAAACACTACAACTAACTGAATGGACCGACCTTGGTGCCTTAGACCCATTAGTTGTGAGGAGAGTCACCTCACATTGCCGAAGTCCCGCAGATAAAACTCTAACTGTTGGTTCATAGATTCCTAAACTGTTAATCATCAAAACGACACCGAATTAATAATTGGGTTCCAATACATAACCTTAAATCTACACTTGGGATAAATGGACCAGTGAACCCCTAACCTAGCTTGGTTCAAAACCAAGGCCCAACCTCACACTTTGAAGGCCCAAAAGCCCAATAATTAACCAAGGCCCAACATATGGCCGAATATTCCAAATTGGGCCCAAACCTCTACATTGACTTTGTTGGGTTTTGAGCATTCTAACACTCCTATGGTGTACATGCAACCCTATAAACCTTGGATCTATGTTTTCTCTATTATACATGCAAATAAGAACTTTCCAAGGCTTTAATCCTAACTAGCATATTATGATGTTCTTATACTACAAAGTACTAGTTAGATGACATACCTTTTGATGTAGCTTGATGTCTTCAAGCTTTAAGAGCTTAGCCCCAATAGTGTGGAAGCCTCAAATGGAATCACAAATCACCAAAACACATTGGAAGACTTTAGAGAATATGGATACTTGGTTCTCTCTAGTGAAATTCGGCTGGCCCTATTAGTGTATCCACACTAGTGCCAATTTCACCAACCAAGGACATCTTTATATAGTGTGGAGGATTAGGGTTAAACCCTAATACCCATGACCTTTCATTTCTTAGGATCCATGGGTTAAGCACTCCATGGACTATCCATGAAAGCTTGGCCCAACCTAAATGAACTTGGCCCATTCCATATATGTAAGAGTCCATATTTAATTAGTTCCTTTTGATCACTTAATTAATTATAAATTAATTCTTGATCAATACTAATTAAATAATATGATTCCATATTAATATATTAGAACTTATAATATATTAATATTAATCAAAACATACTATTCTCAAAAGATTATCCATATAAATTGTGTCGGTGAAGTGCAACCCAAATGGACCATGTCGGGTCGGGTCAAGTACATACCAAATATAGTTATGGACTTAGACATTAATCCAACAGTCTCCCACTTGGATAAGTCTAAAACTATTATTGCGTATGACTTCAAACCTAACTGGCAATCGTAGCTCTTAAAGCCGCTGTCGAACTCTGATCTTGTCAACGAACTTGTCCATTAGACAAGGGATCATATATTCCTCCATTCTAGATATCATATGGACTGAGACATGGATTATAATCATTCTCTATGTCCATTTGTTGTTTCCCGATTTCCGATTTATGACGACTGACTAATTGAACAAATCAAATCAGTCCTGGCCCGGCCGAGCACTTCCATTTGTCATCATCAAATCATCGAGGGGCCCACAGATATCACTTTTATCCCGAAGGTAAAAGGAATGGATAAACTTCAACTCATATGGCTTGTTCTACTAATTGTTGAATCATACACAAAGGCACGTTTTATAGCACCGAGTTACCAAATGCGTTTTCGTGCAATCAATGTACAACCAACTCATAGTAACAACTCATATCTCTAGGTTTGAAGAATATAAGATATTATCGTCTCATGATCACTCGTGATAAAATCCATGAAGTGATTCCAATGAGCGCGGGTTGAATCCAATACTCAGAACTTATGAGCACTCATGAGTGTTGTAGCCCTTTGTTCAACACCTTAGGCCTCTACAATCAAACCCATGACAGTCTTAATTCATATCTACTTCCAACATATGACCGACTGTGGATGATTTGAATAACTTAGTCATTCCGGAAGAATAACCTAGTTTATTCAGGAAGTCAAAACATGCAAAATGAAACACAAGAATAATTGAATCCAATATGGTATCAAAACCTATGAACATAAATAAAACACCTTTTATTTATCACCATATGATTACACATTATTCATTATATACTGTTTCAGCTATCAACTTTATTCTTGAATTTAAAACAATAGTTGTCCCATGCTCCAAGCATGTACACTATGTTTTTCTAAACACTAGTCATGCCACACACCAAGTATGCATACTATGTTTGTCTATGATCCTTACTTTGTGAACTAAATTAATTGAACATAACTTCAATGATTCTCTTTTCACACTCCCAAATCCTTACTACAAATGCAAGAATTCCAAATTCATGCCATTTACTGAAATCTGTTAGATTCTAAACTTATATGCATTGATCTTCTTGTAATGATTATGCACAAAATCAGAAAGACTTGACAACAATCATTACAGAGTATTCCAAAGGAGATCAGCTCCTTGGAAACATCCTTCTTGCATTAAGTTTCCTAATCTTAAACAGATTGAAAGTTCTAACTTTGAAACATTTCCAGATTCCATTTTGACTATCACTTCGGAACAAGAGTTGCCTCCTTACAGACTATGTCAATATGGTCCTTCCAGAATTATCACTATACTTCCAACTGTCCTTGAGCACCCAATCTTTGGTAAACCTTAGATTGTCCCCAAAAATTGTTTAATCCTTTTAGTCATATCTAGTTCTAAACCTTTTCCCTTCTTAATGCTCCAGGCATTTTGAAAATTTTAGAAAGGATGAATATAGCACATATAATTGATCCTATATCCGAAGCATATGGGAAACGATTCATGATGTCTCACATAAAGACTAAACCAGTCTTTTGCTATACTATTACCATTTCAATTTGCCAAGTTCTCATAATTCAGATTATGAAAAGGGATGTCGTAATCATAATCGAATTTTAGAACGCAAATAATGGACCCATATACAGAATTTCCTTATGTTTAGCCATTCCAACATGAAATTCATATATATATATATATATATATATATATATATATATATATATATATATATATATATATATATATATATCCTTGACTAAATGATTAAAACCTCACGATCTAAGCTTATAGATTTGAGATGAAGTATAATTTCCTCTTCCTTAATTATAGCAAAACAACTTTTCCCAATTGAAACCTTTTGTTTTCTATAATTAACATTGCTAACTTGCAATACTTATCATAATTATCATGCTCCCACTAACATGATGATTATTAGCTTAACACTTATGCTCCCACTAGCTTTGACATGAACTTAGAAATCAGCTGACTTTCTTACCAATGTTCAGATTTCTGATACTAGATTGTTTTGATAAAACTTTATCAAAATCATACACCTTCCCTTAGATAGCACACTTGTGTGTCTAAACAATTATGAAGAGGGATGCCGTAATCATAGTGGTTAGACCTTTTTGCCACTTCTCACAAGTCCAGGTTAGTGTGCCGGTAAACCACACACGCTCCACTAACGACTTTGAGAATGCAAATATCACACTTTCTATCTAGCTAAAATCTACTTAGTGAAAGTGTTTCCTCACCATCATTTTCATGAATCGGAGAGAAACCTTATGACACTTACATTTTTATGGTGTATGTGTTCTTATCCATGTGAATTGTCAAAACCATAGTTACAAGACGAGGATAATGACAAATCCAAACTCATATGGATTGAACTCAATCTTAACTTCTTGCCACCTGGCAGCTCAAGGGGCCTGCCATTGCTTCCAAGTTGTTGTGCAACACATTGAGAACTCTAAGAACTCATATGCAAAGCCATCATTAACTGGAATGGGCACATAGTATGTCAACACGATAGGTTATAAACCTCAAGTCGTGTGCTAGTGAAGAACTTCAGGTTTTTATTCTTGATTAGTTCTTGAGACTTTCAAGACCTTTAAGACTCCCACTGTCCTCTTGCCCTATAAGACTCTCTTGTCAAACATCCAAGAGATAGTGTGGATTCTAACCAAGACAAACACTTCACACAATTGGCCTAAGTTGGTCTTTGTTTTATCCAAAACATCACAACTTACCAATTTCAAATGTACAAGAGTATAAAACTTTTACTCTTACATTTGACAAGTGTTTTAAACCTTCTTTGAGACATGTCACTCAAATTACAATCTTGGAGTATGAATCTAAGACTTGTATTGGAACGAAGTATGACTCGTCTTCTTGATTTAACCACTTCAACAATTCATAGCTCCTCTTCTTAGCTATCAGAATGCACTTAGAGGATGAATTGTCATTAGGTCTCTAAATCATTAAAGTGATCATAAAAACTGATACTAAAGTACTCTCCCATCTTTTCAGATTTGAGAAACTTTTATCTTTCTGCCTGATTTGATTCTTCTTATTCGCTCTGCCTTACATTGGAACCTTTTCCAATGTCTCAGAATTACACATAAGCTTGTAAGTATAACCATATTTACTAAGCTTTAGTAAATTATGACGAATAATCTTATCGATATTTTGTGGTAGACTTGACCAGTGCACAAGAATGTGTACTCGATCGCTTAGTCCTTCACTTGACTCACACATCCATGTGAACAAGTAATTAGTCTTAATTTTCTAATACTTGAAAGTTCTCATTCGTCATGCTATACAACTTGCATGATTCCAAGTCCCGATCCAATTGAAACTTAGGTGATGAGAATCTTTCCTTATTTGGTAAATTTAGACACTACCACAAATGAAAGAATCAATTTCATAATTCCACTCTTGCTATGGATGGAATCTTATAAGCAACAATTTTTCCTCAAATGTCATTGCAAGGATATTTTAAAGTAAATAAAATCATCATTTTTTCCTTTTATTTTAAAAACTTTGCGGAAAAACTATCCTTACAATCCATATGAAAAATTGTTATTATCTATTCCTAAGCAATATCTCATAACTCCTAAGAAGTAGCTCAAGAATCCGATCTTCAAACTAGGCGATAGAAATCCATCTACGCCATCAGATTCAGCATATTCTTTCTTTAAGTTTCTTCATTTTTCTTTGATTCTTAAAACATCACCATGTGACCCAGTCACATCATGTATCAAGAATCTCAGAATAGAAACTTAGCAGAGTTAGATAGTGGACTTTACCTGAAGTAGAGTCAAACTTATTGACTTTAACATCCTTAGGTAAATTTGGCAGCTTCGCAATCAATGCTCATTTCTTTGGCAATAAAAACATATGGACCCTTTGATAATGGTACATGGGACTATCACAGACTTAGCTTTTCTCTTTACCATTTGGTCAACCGAGTTGACTATGGCCGAGCCCTTTCCATTGGGAAGAGAATGCTTTTCTGGATTTCCTGTGTCACTATTGTCAATGTCCATCAAGTTTTAAGGAAGTTGATCTTAACAAATAGATAAGATCATTAAGGGTCTTGTCATAGTTTGTTTCATAGGTGTCCAAAAGGAACTCACTATGTGACTTAGAAAGTGATTGAACCACCAACTTTCTCAAGACTTTGACACCCAACTCTCCCGGCTTGTCAATATGTGACTACATCTCCAAGATGTGATCACACCTAGACCTTGCCTTGCCAATAGGGCTTGAGTGACCTTAAACTTTTCAAGAACTTGTGGGTTGGGGAGAATAATTGGAGGAGGTGAATGAAGTATGATTTACAAGGGACATCATCTTCATTTAGGAAAGCTTGTTTCAAGAGATTTGGGAAGATCATAAATGTCTAAACCAGACATCTTTTGGGAGATATTCAAGATAGTTGATCTTAAGTCCTTAATATGACACCCAATATGAAATATTAAGGCTAGGACCCAACAAACTATTTTATAACTTAGAAGAGGTATGCCGTAATCCAAGCTATAAAATATTTGAAGGTAGGTGAATGAAGATTTACCAATTTCCACCAAGATAAACGAAATGTATTATTAGGTTTTAATTGGTTTTGAAACTCCTAGATCGTTGAGATTCATTGAACTGTTCAATGGCATGTTTCAATCTCGAGTGTGCCCTTCAGGTTTTGTGACTGGGATGCCGAGGATCACAAAACAAGGTGTGAAGTAACCATGCAAATTACTTGGTACCCTTAAGTGTTTACCCCTCAATCGATGTGCCGGTTAACCACACACGCTCCATCGATACTATGATAAACATTAAGTTACCCGTTGCCTACATTGTTAAATACGAGTTAGTGTGCCGGTTAACCACACAGGCTCCACTAACCGACTTAAACAAAGTGCAAAGTGTAATTTCATGGATTAGCACCTTATTCACATTTTCCTAAGTAACTAAGATTGGGTATTATTAAGAGTTTGGTTACTTAGTATTTATCATTAATACTTTTAATGAAGGGAGAATTATAGTCCTGTCAAACCCGTTCGGCTAACGACCCTCCACCAGTCAAGCAAGCGGTGGGTGAGAGTGGACACCCATTAAGTTGCCATTATATAGGCAACAACCTTATACCCACCTTATAGACCAGCTTCGTGAATGAGGCGTACTAGCGGTAAGACTGGCTTTACTCTTATACATACATATATATATATATATATATATATATATATATATATATATATATATATATATATATATATATATATATATATATTATTAACTTATAATATTATAAAGTATAAGGGTTGAATTTTAACTCTTTAAAATTCGAAGGGCTAACTTCGAATTAAAGTATTCATAAGTGAAAACTTTTCAAATTCCAAAACTTGAGGGCAAGTTTTGAAACTATTCAAAACTAATTAATTCCATAACTTATGTGTTTAAAGTAGTTTTAATCCAAAAACTCTTCAAGTTCCATAACTTGAGGACAAGTTATGGAAGACTTTAAACTAATAAAAGAGTTACTTTTCTTTATTTTATAACTTATGGGATTAATTAAGGTTACACTTTATTTGTTTATTTATTAATGAAGTGACTCTTGAACCTCCATAACTTAAGGACAAGACTCTTCATCTTTTGTAACCATTGCCAACTTTTATGAGTTTTATGAAACTTAAATGTGACTTTTCATATAACTTGAGGACAAGTTACAAAAACACATTTTAGAATCAACTCTTAGATTAATTTGGATTAAAAACAACTATTTCACTTAACTTTTCTATTAATCTAAGCAACTCATTAGAACAAGATAATTCAAATCAAACTTTTTCATGTAATTAGTCTAAACCTTAAACTAATACAAAACATGAATCTATTGACAATTATCTTTGAAATTGGATTAGCATGAACATTACCACAACAAAAACAAGTTTATAAGTTCAAAAACATCTTAGGGTAATGTTCCTAGTCCAATTCCAGCCAATAAAGTCGAATTTATGCTGTCTGGGGGTCCAACTCGTCGAGTGCATGAACCAACTCGGCAAGTTGGATCGATTTGATCACTTTTTAGGCATGGACTTGCCGAGTCTGATGATCAGACAGCAACAATTTCGATTTTTTAAGCAGTTTTGCAAGTATAACAAGAAAACAAGCCTATGCTCTGATACCACTGTTGGGTTTTGAGCATTCTAACATTCCTATTGTGTACATGCAACACTATAAACCTTGGATCTATGTTTTCTCTATTATACATGCAAATAAGAACTTTCCAAGGCTTTAATCCTAACTAGCATATTATGATGTTCTTATACTACAAAGTACTAGTTAGATGACATACCTTTTGATGTAGCTTGATGTCTTCAAGCTTTAAGAGCTTAGCCTCAATAGTGTGGAAGCCTCAAATGGAATCACAAATCACCAAAACACATTGGAAGACTTTAGAGAATATGGATACTTGGTTCTCTCTAGTGAAATTCGGTTGGCCCTATTAGTGTATCCACACTAGTGCCAATTTCACCAACCAAGGACATCTTTATATAGTGTGGGGGATTAGGGTTAAACCCTAATACCCATGACCTTTCATTTCCTAGGATCCATGGGTTAAACACTCCATGGACTATCCATGAAAGCTTAGCCCAACCTAAATGAACTTGGCCCATTCCATATATATAAGAGTCCATATTTAATTAGTTCCTTTTGATCACTTAATTAATTATAAATTAATTCTTGATCAATACTAATTAAATAATATGATTCCATATTAATATATTAGAACTTATAATATATTAATATTAATCAAAACATACTATTCTCAAAAGATTATCCATATAAATTGTGTCGGTGAAGTGCAACCCAAATGGACCATGCCGGGTCGGGTCAAGTACATACCAAATATAATTATGGACTTAGACATTAATCCAACAGACTTATCATAAGGCCCAATAATTTATTCTAGTCTAAACATTTGGCATTCCAATGGTGTAATGTGTCATAATCATCAAGGCCCAATTTTGGCCCAATTTTCCAAATTTAGCCTAAACCTTCCCAATGGGTCTTATACTAAAGCCTAATAGTTTCCTTAATCCATAAACATGTTCCCTATTGGCCAACGAAGGCCCTAAAACAAGTTAGTCCAAGAAATGGCCCAATAAGAATGCAAACCCAATTAGGGTTTTTCACATAAAATGACGATTAGGGTTAAGTGTTCCTACTTATCCCATTAAGGACTTGATCCATTAAATACTTAATCCATTAAGTCCATTACTCCACTAGAGCAAACTTACAATGTGGTCGGGCATAATTCAAAATTCCAAATTCAACGGTCCAAACGCGGGTCCCGAAAAATCCAAAATACATATTTCCAAATTTAGGGTTTTCTAAACCCTAATTAGGGTTTCCAACCAAATCACAAAACCAATTAATCCAATAGTTAAGTTTTACATTAATTAAAGTCTAATTAAGTCGGGTACCACCCACTACCACCTCGGGCAGTGGTGCTTAGCGGTGGTTTACGGCGGCAGCCACCACCTAACGGTGGTGGTGGTGGTTGTTATGATTGTATGCCAAAATCACTCCAATCATCAATCCAAACGCACCCGAAAGCCCAAAGCCACCCGAGATGGTGGCTAGCAATGGTAGAACGGCGGCAAAATATGGCGGTGATGAGTTTCCTTCCGTTTTCCTGGCCAAGAGAGATCCACACCACATTAAACCCAAGAAGTACATTCACACACATACTAATTCACACACACATCCACCTCCTCATGGTGGCTAGTGGAGGTGGGAGGAAGAGATTTAGCGGCTGCCACCATGGTTGGCTTCCATGGTGGTTTGCCTCACCTCCGTCCAAAATGTTGTCTACTTTGCAAGCTTCACGATTCTAGCAGCATACACGCATAACATGGCATGAGACCACAACCTTCAGCCACCAACTTGGTGATTGGCGACATCGGAGCTAACAGAACCGGTGGCTAAGGCCGACAACAGAAGTAAGTACGTGACCCATGGCACGGTCGCTTATGACCCTACACAACAACGATTATGGGCCCGTTCATCGGCCTCCGACAGTCTTCCCATCAGTGTATAGCACCTCCAGTAGAGGTACATTGGTGGTTGCATCCATCGGCGAGGCATTGACGAATGAGGGTGTTCCAAAGGTAGTGGCGACTAGAGGGTAATTCTGTAGGGTTAGGATTTCTTTTCTTTTAAGTGAACGAGATGCAAGGATGGTGACGTGATTAATCCCCATCTCCATGTAAAGTTCATGCCATTTGACGCTTCCAACCTCTCCATCCCGAAAAGTTTTCAATTTAAGTCCCTAATTTACCCTATAGCGCCTTGCTTCCAAGAATCCTTTCAATCTAATTCCAAATGTTCCAATATAGACCCCCCTCCATAAAAATATTTTCAAATTAATTTCCAAACATACCAAACGGCCCTCAGCCTTTAGAATTCTTCACAAAACTAGTCTGGAACTAACACTTTCAACCCCCAAAATTCAAAACTATGACTTTTAACTCCTCGAAGCCAACACCTTGCTAAGTATTATTGATTTTTTTATAAAATAATAATAATAAGTACATCTTGGGGCTTTAGAGTTTACTGTTTATTTAATTAACTTTATACGGAATGTTACACACTCAATCTCAAATGGAAAGGGAAAAATCAGGAAGAGCTAAGACAGGAGTCGTTACTATGGACTTTCTCAACTTTTCAAAGGTTTCTTGATAAGCTGGGCCCTAGACAAATCCTTCTTTCTTTGTGAGTTAAGTGATAAGTTTGTCAATTTTCCCGTAATCCTAAATGAATTTGTAGTAATAGCTTGTTAAACCCAAGAATCCATGTACAACCTTAACTGTTTTCGGAACTGGCCAATTAAGAATGGAGTTGATTTTGGTTGGGTCCATAGAGACGCCTTCGACAACTAGTTGATGCTTCTGCAATATGAGTCAGACGAAGGTGAGTAACTTGAGGTGGTTGTCCCAATTATTGTTGTAAACCAGGATGTCTTTGAAAAAGACTAAGACTATAGAGGTCGGAAAACATCGCTCATTAAAGATTGAATGGTCTTTGGGGAATTAGTGAGCCCAAATGGCATTACGAGGAATTCTTAATGTCAGTTGTGTGTTCAAAAAACGTTCTTTTCAATGTCCCTCTCACATACGCAGACATGATAGAAACCCGGTTTTGATGGGTTATGAGCATAACTACAAATCCTATGTGTTCATGTAACCCTAAGATTAAGGATCTAGGTTTTCACTAGTTGAACATGAAAACTTAAGTATCAAATAGAAACCCTAATATGAATCTATATGTAATCAAAATGAACCAAATACTAGGGTTTAGATTCATATCTCACTTGTTATGTAGTAATAACAATTGATCCTTATAGATCTTGAACTCTTGAAAGCAAGTGCCTTAAATGTGACACCTCTAATGGCTTACAAACACTCTTTTCAAGAAGATGAGAGGAGAGAGGAGGGAATTCTCTTAGAAATTAGGATCTACTAGTGTTCTTCCAAGGTGGCTGAAAATCCCAAGCCTAAGCCTCTTTATATATTGTAGGTTGATTAGTCACAAAGCCAGGGTTTGCAGGTGGAAACCCTAATTTCCTGCTAAGGCCTAAGCAGCTCATGGACTCCTCTTCAAGAAGGCCTTGGACAAAAACTTATAGGGCTACCCTGTAATTTTCATCCACTCCCATCTAAGGAGTCCAAGAGCCCAGTCTCACAATTATATATCAATGATTTGCAAAACAGCCTCTATATTTTTAATTAATTCCTTTAATCCCAAAATTAATTCCAAATTAATTTTTGATTAAATATTAATTAAACAACATTATTTCTAATTAATATATTATTTTCATAATATATTAATAAATCATTTATATCAATTTATTATTCCAAATAATAAATCCAACTTTTCTCCAAAAGTCATCCTGTCAAGTTGCAAGAGTGAAGGCAACCCAAAAGGACTTGTGCTTCTATCAATTCAAGTATATACCAATTATACTTAGGGCTTAGAGACCTAATCCAATAGTCTCCCACTTGAATATGTCTAATAAATATAATTGCAGGTACAACTTCAAAAATTGACTAGCACATTGTAACTTTCAAAAGCTGATGTGGGACACTGACCTAATCAGTTAAGTGTTCTAAGATAAGGATTCATATAATCCTCCATTCTGCAAGATATCATGTGGATAATTGACATGGAACATAATCATTTTCATTGTCCAACAGTGTGTTTCCCGATTTCTGATTTGTAATCACACAAAACTTAATTGAACACATCAATTTAGTCCTGACCGGGTGCAACACATAAGTCAACACCAAAACATCGAGGGGCCCAAGATATCGTTTTTCCCCTTGGGGAAAAAGGAACAAATAAACTTTGACTTATATGCTTGTATTATTTACTCATCAAATTATACACAATAATACGTTTTATAACATCAAGTTACTGATGTGTTTACGCATTATCAATGCACAACCAACTCATAAACAACAACTCATATATCTCGGTTTAAAGATCATACGATATTATCGTCATATAATTACTCGTGATAAAATCCAGGAAGTGGTTCTATAAGCGTTGGTTAATCCAATACCCAAATACCCATTTCAAGAGTACTCATGAACGTTGCAGCAAATCATTGCTATGTCTAAGCACTTAGACAATATACAAGCTAACTCATGACAGTCTTAATTCAATACTTAATTCCAAATATCTATCTAATCACTAAAGCTAATATCGTCCTTCAGACCAATGCTCCTTGCATTTTGAATGTGCTTAATCCTAGTCAGACCCTTTGTGAAGGGATCTATAGGGTTCTCTTCTGACGATACCTTCTTTAGAACGAGGTTTCCTTCTTCTACTCGACGTCTGATTAAAATGATATTTTTTGTCGATATTCCTAGATCTTCCATGATTTTTTGGTTCTGTGGTCAAGGCAACAACTCTTTCATTATCGAAGAAAATCTCCATAGGCTCCCTAATGGTTGGCACAACTCCATGGTCTCCAATAAAGTTATTCAACCATATAGCCTCCTTTAACGTTTCACTCGCAGCTATATATTCTGATTCACGTGTTAAATCAGCTACGGTCTCTTACTTGGAACTTTTCCAAGTTACTGCTCCTCCATTGAGGGTAAACACTTAGCCTGACTGAGAACGTAAGTTGTCTCTGTCTTTCTGAAAATTGGTGTCGCTATACCGAGTATCTATTAGGTTCTCACTACCACCAACAACAAGGACCCAGTCCTTTGTCCTTCGCAGATACTTAAGAATGTTCTTAACTGCTATCCAGTGAGCTTTACCCAGATTTCCCTGATATCGGCTAACCATGCTCAAAGCAAAAGCCACATCAGGGTGAGTACATGTCATAGCGTACATGATCGAGCCAGTGGTGGAAGCATATGGAAATCGACTCATCTCTGCTATCTCTGCATCTATACTCGGACTCTGAGCCTTACTCAGCTTGGTATTACTCTAGATAGGTAACTCTCCCTGCTTTGAAATTTCCATGCTAAAACACTTTAGCACGTTATCCAAATAAGTGATTTGACTATGTCCAATTAGTCTTCTACACATATTTCTAAAAATCCTTATTCCCAAAATATAGGTAGCCTCTCCTAGATCTTTCATAGCAAAACACATTCCAAGCCAATATTTAACCTTCTGCTACGTTCGAATATCATTTCCTATAAGTAGTATTGATAGTTTCATTTTATTTACTTCTTTTTATAGTTTATTTTAGCATATTTCATCCATAATCTAGTTAATTTTCATGCATATTTTCCTTTTTGTTATTTTATGACTATTTCGGGCACTTTCTAGTTTCGTGAGCTTTATTGCAGATTTCATGGAGACTAGTGGAGCGGGAATGTTCGGGACGTATGGAAAGCGATGGGAATTGGTGGAAAACAAGGATCTTAGGCTTGATGGGTGGTGGATATGATGCATGGAGCGAGCTTGATGATTATTTGAAGGCTTGGAGAGAAATAAACATTTAAATTTTCAAGATGCGGGAGTATATTCAAGCATGCATAGATTATTAATCGGGCGAGTTTACGAGCTATGAATCATTTGGAGAAGCCAAATTGGGCTTATATTGAAGAAAACTTGAAGAAAAATGGGCTAGGAGCTGAATGGGCTCGATTTGGGCTAGTGGGACATGCTTTGGAGGCCCAAAATCTCAAAGAAGCCCATGTCAGGCACCACTCGCGCAACCCACCCGCGCAGCAGCACGTGGGTCGCGCAACCTCCTGCAGGGGCAGTTTCGGAAATTCTTCTTTTGAGCTATTTGAGGAAGGTTGGTGCCCATCTTTTGGAGACTCTTGGACATCCGATTTTTGGAGATTCTCTCTGGAGTTTTGAAGACTTTGGAAGGCCATAAACACTTGAAGAATATCATATTTTTACCTCTTGATTCTTGCTTAATGTTTGGTATAATTTTCTCTAACTTTGTTTCTTTGGGTTTAGCCATGCTTGGTTAAACTAATCTTGGTTTGCTTTTGGTTAATCCTTTGAACTTTTGTTGAATGTTGAAGAATCCAAGAACATGTTCTTAAATCTTTATGGGAATGTTTTGTGTTTTAACATCTTATCACTACTTGTATGTTTTAGTTCATGAGTTTAAATGTGTTTGTGGTGATTAATTGGCTAATTTCTTGATTAAGTAAAGGATCCTCAAATTAGCAAGCAACAAATGATTTTTGTGTTGTTTTTGCTTCACACAATCATAAAAACATTTCCTCCAACATGATGGTGAAAGCATTTGACCCCTCTTGGATTTGGTGACTTTTTGGTTCTTAATGCTAGTTGACTTTCACTAATTACATGCTACTTGGAATTAGTGACTTTGACTAAGGAAATTGTTATGAGCTTCTCTAGCCATTTCAACAATTAAGAAAAGTCTAGGTAATCTCAAGCTCCTTGGATTACTTTAGCCAAATTAAGGATTTAAATCAAAGTATTGCACCATTGGATTCTAATGATATGTTCATCAAAAGTCAAAGTGAGGAAACTTTAAGTCAACCATCTCTCCCTTATTGATTTTACATCAAACTCTTATTTTTGTTGCATTTTTCTATTTAAATCATAGTTAATTCTAGTTTGTTTCAAGTATTTCAAAACACCAAAACCCCCCATTTTATTTTTATTGTCATTTTACAAGTATTTTTACAAAGTGATTTTTCGTAGAGTTATAAATTGAACCAATCTCCGTGGATTCGATCCCTTTACCACTATACACTATTTTAGTGTGTAATATTCAGGGTTATTATTTGTGTTGGCCTCGACAACCACCAAATTTTTGGCGCCGTTGCCGGGGATTGGTTTATTTTGAATCAATTTGTTTCTCTATGCCTAGATCTCATTGTGTAGGTACTCAAATTTAAAATCCCGAAATTAAAAAAAAAAGTATGGTTTGGAAATGAACACTCCTTGCACCGAAGACCAACTTTCTGATCTAGCTCAGTTAGTTATGATGTTTGAAAGTAACCAAAGTGTGCAGCCCGCACCTCTTCTTTGTGATTTTTGCGCCCAAAATGGACATCATTCCGACATGTGTCCATATTTACAAGGAGAATGGGAAGAAGTGCAAGAGAAAGGAAGCTACTACTGGTCAAACCAATGGAGTTATGATCAGCCTCAACATGATCAATGGTGGGACAACAACCAAGTTTGGGGAAATAACCATTACCAAAACCCATACCAAACATGGGGAAATAACCAATACCAACCAACTCCACTGTTCCAAGAACCCTATCCTTACCCTCCTCAACAAACTGAAACGCCAAGCATGTCCTTAGAGGACATTGTGAAAAGCATTGCCACTTCTACCCAAAATTTCCAGGAAACAACTCAAGCTAGCCTCAAAAGCTTAGAGCAACAAATAACACAAATTGCTCAATCAATTAGTATAATGGAAGCTCAAGAAAAAATACCATCCGAAAAGAGCCCATCGCATAGCGCATGTTCCATTCCTTTGAATGATGAGAAATTTTTTGATGGCCCAAGAGTGTTATATGAAGAAGAGGAAGAAGAAGTAGAAGTGGAAGAGGTTGTTAAAGAAGAAGAAGAAATTGAAAATGCTGACAATGAAACTATAGAGGAAGTGATATGGGTTAATGAAAGAGAGGTTGAGCCACCCACTACCATTGAGAAAGTAACTCCATTGGTAGACCAACCACAAGAGCCAGAAGCGATAAATTTGTCGGACTCTTCAAAGGATACGTATCACAAGAAAGAAGACGCCCAACCGGTCACCTACTCAAAAACCATGTCCAAGAGTTTAGAAAAGAAGGAAGAGTTGGTCACCTTAATGAACAAGTACAAGAAAGAATATGGTTGGATGATTGCTATTATCAAAGGTCTGAGTCCGGTATGGTTCTCTCATAAAAAGAAAGTCAAATACAAGAAAAGAGTCCCAATGGAGGTATGGAAATTAAAAAATGTAGACATGGGGCAAATTTGCAAGGTTAATGGACATCGATTGAAGCCATTCAATGAAGGTTTTGATTCAAATGTCCAAGATGTCGTCCATTTGGATGCCCTAAAGTGTTAAAGTGAAGTTTGGAGGCGTCTCGCCAAAGACGTTAAAGAAGGGCATTTTTGGAAAGCATTGTGTTTTCGTGTATTTAATTTGAACAAAATGAGTTTTGAAGATGTTTTTGGGATTCAAAAGAGTTGTTTTTTGAAGAAATCAAGAGTTTCTAGGTGTTTGGGGCTGTCCGAAGCAAGAACGGGTGAAAAACGAAGAAAAATGAAGCGAAAATGAAGATCAGCATCAGCGGGTTGCGTGACCCGCGTGCTGTTGCGCGGGTGGGTTGCGCGGCCATGTGTGATGAAGCGACATTGGCCCAAGACTTAACTACAAGGTCTGCGCGACCCGCGTGCTACACTGCGCGACCCGCGCACTGTGCTGGGCAATTTGGGCTATTTTTGGCTATTATTTGACTAGGTGTTGACCAAAGGTTTTAATGAGTTGACCTTTTGACTTTTCTTGACCAACATTGACCGAAATTGACCTTTTTGACCCATAGATTAAAATGTTCAGCTTCCCTTCTTCTTCATTTAATCATCTTGACCTCCCACTCCATACCTCTCATATAACCTTCCAGCACCCACCTTGCCGGAAAATTCAAGATTTTCGGAGTTCTACTGGTCGTAATTTCACGAAACCACCGCCACAAACATCTCCCGTCATCCAATCCTCCGATTTAGGTCATTTTTGCCCTTACCTTAAGCATTGAGGACAATGCTTGTTCTTAAGCTTGGGGTGGGGCATTTCATTTTCCTTTTATATTTTTTTTTCATGCATTTTTAATTAGGTTGCATAACATTTTAAATTTAAGCTAATTTTCATTCATTTTTTTAAAATCCAAAAAAATTTTATTTTTTCTTTTTCACCTTTTATATTTTTGCATAACATTTAGCTTAGGCATTAACATTCATGCATTTTTGTTGTCTGTTTATTCTCACCCCTGGATGCCATGGAATAGGTTCATAGTTATTATATCATTATTGGTTCAGGATCTTGTTGTTATCTCACCCATCGAACCGGGACCATTAGCTGCAGTTTGGGATCTCATACTTGGGATCAGATGCTGGTAGCTTAAAGGGGTAAGTGATCATGGACAGGTAGTTTTCATGAAGAATTATGCATACAATACTAATGACTATAGGATATACTATAGCAATGGATGTCTTAGCCTTGCGGTCACTACCGCCGAGAGGATCACACTTGATCATGTTTGAACCGTTAGGATGAAGCACTAGTGCTTGTCCCCGAGTAGAATCCATATCCGGTCTCTTTACATCACCATATCTTTTTGCGATTTTCTTAGGATTTTGGAGAAGTCTTTTAGTCCGCATGTGGACATTTTCATTATTTTTGAAAAAAAAAATTCACAAATTTGAAGAGGAGCTTACATTATATCTTTATGCTCCACACATGGTCATTTTCTCGTTGAGACCATTCGGATTATATTACTACCCTTTCGGTTCCACTTACACACTTTAGGAACCAAATTTTGAGTCAAAGGGTTTTCTTGTTAAAAATTCCGATTGTTAGTATATTACCTTGAAGTATGTGTTATCATATTGATACCTCCAAAAAGAAAAAAAAAAAACAAAAACAAAAAAATAATAGAAAAAAAATACAAAAAAATAAAATAAAAATCCAAGCGGCGATTATCTTAGATGGGCGACCGGTTCAATTATTGAACAAATTTTCCAATATTTTGGTCACCCAACGTTTGATATTCATTTATTTAGGTATGTTTTATTGTATATAGATCGAGTTGTTTTTCGCAAATTGGTGATGTTAGGGAGACTGTCGAGTCAGATACTACGGGAGGTTTGGGCCAACACCAAGTGAGCCGATTCCTACAGCAGTGCCCGAGCGATTAAACCTAGTTACACATGAGAGAAACCGACAGACGTGAGATCAGAGTGTACATTTAAAAAAGAGCTCCACCCGAGCCCATCCAACTGCTTTCTCCCTACTACAGATATTCTTCATTGTATGCATGTTCCATTGAGGCTGCGACTGCTCATCCCTCCTTAGTCACCTAAAGGAGTTGTCCTGGCTGTGGTTTATGGTCCCTTTGTCATCGGATGAAAAAGTAATGAGATAATAGAAAGATCAGTTCTGACCATGTTGACTAACGGTGATCAAGTTCTGCGGTTCTATCCATTCTTTTTATTTTCCTTAGGATAGTTCATCCCAAGTTCATTTTAGTCTTGTCTTACTTGAGGACAAGTAAGGTTTAAGCTTGGGGTGATTTGATAGTTTCATTTTATTTACTTCTTGTTATAGTTTATTTTAGCATATTTCATCCATAATCTAGTTAATTTTCATGCATATTTTCCTTTTTGTTATTTTATGACTATTTCGGGCACTTTCTAGTTTCGTGAGCTTTATTGCAGATTTCATGGAGACTAGTGGAGCGGGAATGTTCGGGACGTATGGAAAGCGATGGGAATTGGTGGAAAACAAGGATCTTAGGCTTGATGGGTGGTGGATATGATGCATGGAGCGAGCTTGATGATTATTTGAAGGCTTGGAGAGAAATAAACATTTAAATTTGCAAGAAGCGGGAGTATATTCAAGCATGCATAGATTATTAATCGGGCGAGTTTACGAGCTATGAATCATTTGGAGATGCCAAATTGGGCTTATATTGAAGAAAACTTGAAGAAAATGGGCTAGGAGCTGATTGGGCTCGATCTGGGCTAGTGGGACATGCTTTGGAGGCCCAAAATCTCAAAGAAGCCCATGTCAGGCACCACCCGCGCAACCCACCCGCGCAGCAGGACGCGGGTCGCGCAACCTCCTGTAGGGGCAGTTTCGGAAATTCTTCTTTTGAGCTATTTGAGGAAGGTTGGTGCCCATCTTTTGGAGACTCTTGGACATCCGATTTTTGGAGATTCTCTCTGGAGTTTTGAAGACTTTGGAAGGCCATAAACACTTGAAGAACATCATATTTTTACCTCTTGATTCTTGCTTAATGTTTGGTACAATTTTCTCTAACTTTGTTTCTTTGGGTTTAGCCATGCTTGGTTAAACTAATCTTGGTTGACTTTTGGTTAATCCTTTGAACTTTTGTTGACTGTTGAAGAATCCATGAACATGTTCTTAAATCTTTATGGGAATGTTTTGTGTTTTAACATCTTATCACTACTTGTATGTTTTAGTTCATGAGTTTAAATGTGTTTATGGTGATTAGTTGGCTAATTTCTTGATTAAGTAAAGGATCCTCAAATTAGCAAGCAACAAATGATTTTTGTGTTGTTTTTGCTTCACACAATCATAAAAACATTTCCTCCAACATGGTGGTGAAAGCATTTGACCCCTCTTGGATTTGGTGACTTTTTGGTTCTTAATGCTAGTTGACTTTCACTAATTACATGCTACTTGGAATTAGTGACTTTGACTAAGGAAATTGTTATGAGCTTCTCTAGCCATTTCTACAATTAAGAAAAGTCTAGGTAATCTCAAGCTCCTTGGATTACTATAGCCAAATTAAGGATTTAAATCAAAGTATTGTACCATTGGATTCTAATGATATGTTCATCAAAAGTCAAAGTCAGGAAACTTTAAGTCAACCATCTCTCCCTTATTGATTTTACATCAAACTCTTATTTTTGTTGCATTTGTCTATTTAAATCATAGTTAATTCTAGTTTGTTTCAAGTATTTAAAAACACCAAAACCCCCCATTTTATTTTTATTGTCATTTTACAAGTATTTTTACAAAGAGATTTTTCATAGAGTTATAAATTGAACCAATCTCCGTGGATTCGATCCCTTTACCACTATACACTATTTTAGTGTGTAATATTCAGGGTTATTATTTGTGTTGGCCTCGACAACCACCAAGTATGTCATCAACATACAATACTAGGAA
The DNA here is from genome assembly GCF_002870075.4 of Lactuca sativa. Lineage (NCBI taxonomy): Eukaryota > Viridiplantae > Streptophyta > Magnoliopsida > Asterales > Asteraceae > Lactuca > Lactuca sativa. The sequence goes on from NC_056628.2 coordinate 172,967,642, forward strand.
GGTGAGTATACTCCCACTAGCATTGACATATGCACATGATTCACACTCACTCCTAGAGAAGCCAAAGTCTTTGACCTTCTCATCAAAGGAAAGATTCCATCTGCGAGAAGCTTGTTTCAATCCATAGATTGATTTCTCAAGCTTACACACTCTATTGGGGTATTTAGCATCCATAAAACCCTCTGGCTGACTCATGTAAACATCGTCAACCAACTTTCCATTAAGGAAAACAATTTTGAGATCCATTTATCAGATTTGATAATCATGAAACATAGATATGGCTAACATAACACAAATAGATTAAATCTTAGCAACTGGTGAGAAGGTCTCATCATACTAAACCCCTGGGGTTTGAGTAAAGACCTTTGCAACTAGTCGTACCTTAAACGTGTGTAGTTTTCCATCCATGTCGATCTTCTTCTTGAAGATCCATTTGCACCTAACTGTTTTACGACTTGGTACATTCTTAACCAAGTTCCAAACTTGATTGCCGTACGTGGACTGGATCTTGCTGTCCATTGCCTTTTTCCATTTAGTAGACTTAGGGCCCGCCATGGCTTCCTTTTATTTAGAAGTCTCATCCAAATTTACCATTGTATTATCATTGATAAACGTATCACCGTCTATAGTAATATGGAATCTATAAAACTCTGGTGTCATTCTAACTTGATTGGAACGCCTAAGAGGTAACGAATCGTCAATTAGTTCAATAGGAATTTCTTCCTCGGGTTGGGCGCTAGTGTTAGAGGTTCCTTCATCGCTTGACTCTTGAATTTCTTCAATATCAATTGTGCTCCTATTGTCCTCTTTGCATATGAGCTCTCTCTCTCTCTCTCTCTCTCTCTCTCTCTCTCTCTCTCTCTCTCTCTCTCTCTCTTTCTCGCGCATGCGCGAAAGACTCCCTTTCGTGCTACGAAGACCATGTTCCCACTAGGTCTGTAGAAAAAGTATCCAAAGGACTTTTTTGAATAGCCTATAAAATTACATCGCTCACATCGAGGTTCAAGCTTGTTATGAGTCTCTCGTCTAACGAAAGCTTGACAACCCCAAACCTTGATATGTGCCAATGAGGGAACCTTCGCTATCCATATTTCATGAGGTTTTTTGGCAACTTTATTTATCGGGACTAGATTAAGAATATGGGAGGAAGTCTCTAAGGCATAACCCCGTAATGATATCGAAAGCGAAGCTCGACTCATCATGGAACGAACCATGTCCAACAAGGTTCGATTATGCCTCTCAACCACACCATTAAGTTGTGGTGTCCTAGAAGGTGTCAATTGTGAAAGAATTCCACATTCCTTGAGGTATTCGTGGAACTCAATACTAAGATACTCACCACCCCTATCAGATCTGAGCATCTTGATCTTCCTGCCCATTTGATTTTCGACTTCATGTTTAAACTCTTTGAACTTTTCAAAGGTCTCTAACTTATGCCTTAGTAAGTAGATATATCCATAACTACTATAATCATTGGCAAAAGTCACATAAAATCGATTTGCATCCCTTGTGGTAGATCTGATGGGTCCACACACATCCGTGTGTATGAGATCCAACAATCTTTCACCTCTTTCACAAGAACCAGTGAAAGGTGATTTAGTCATCTTTCCAAGCAAACAAAACTCGCATGCATCATCTAACCTTAAGTCAAATGTTTCCAACACTCCGTCCTTTTAGTGTTCGGAAATGCGTCACTTTTTGACATGTCCAAGACGACAATGCCACAAGCATGCCTTATCTAAACCATTAGACACATAAATTTGTAACTCACTTCTTTTTAGTCCCTGTAAGTCAGAGCAAATATGAAAACCGCATCCTGTATCAAGGACCCAAGAATTAGAATGCGATGAGTTCTTAGATTGAATAGTGTAAACACCTGTCGAGGTTGGCTTGATCTTGCCATCCTTTATATTTTGCAAGTACTTGGGGAAACTTCTCTTCCAATGCCCTTTGTCATGGCAATAGAAGGATGTAGTCTCTTTTGGATCAGAGGAGGGAGCTTCAGAACTAGACTTGCCTTTAGGGCCATTACTTGACGATTCGGCTTGAGACTTTCCCTTCCAGTTTTGTTTCGAGTGAGCTTTACTCTTCTTTCCCTTCCCATGCCCAATGGACAAGACGATAGCAATGTCAGTAGGAGTGGAGTCAATAATCTTTGTCTTCAATACACTCTCAGTGATTCTCAACAAGCCTTGAAGTTGACTCAACGAGATTTCCTCTTTGTTCAATTGAAAAGTTATTTTGAACTGATCATAACAAGGAGGTAAACAGTGTAAGACTATGTCAATGGCCAGCTCCTCACGAAGCTCACATTAAGTTTCAGCAAATGATCCACATAAACTGCATGCGTTGCAGGTGGGTCGTGGCGGACACTTCCTCCTTCATATTGGTAGTAATGAGCAAGTTAGTTATCTCATACCTTTCCTGACGTGATATTTGATGGCACTTCTCTATCAAGTCCTTGCATATCTCATAAGGCCAATAGTCTCATAAAACCGTTTTAGCTCAGGAGTCATAGTTGCCACCAAAATGCATGACACCTAAGTAGCATCGTTTCATTGGGCCCTATACTCAGCTATTTCTTTAGGAGTAGCTTTAGATTCATCTATCTCGTTCAGCTCTTTGTCAAGAACATATCGCTTGTCCTCGAATCGCAAGGCCATTCTTATGTTGCCCATCCAATCATTGAAATTAGAGCCATTAAAAGTGACCTTGGAACAAATGCTCAAGAGCAAGAAGGTGTTTGAGGAGTTGTTGTTGTTGTTGGAGCCGGAAGCGTTGTTTGAGGTAGACTTCTACAAAAGAAGAAAGACAAAAATTTGATTAGATAAGGGAATCCTTAATATAAAACCGAAATGAATTACTAAGGCTAGGACCCAAAACAATAATCCACAATTAAGAAAAGGGATGCCGTAATCCAATTGTTAATTATTTGAAAAAAGGTAAATGACAATTTATCAATTCCACCATGAAAAAAAATTAAATCAATTAGGTTTTAAATGAAATTTCTAGATCTTTTAAGATTCAATGAACTATTCAATGGCATGTTGAATCTCGATTATGCCCTTTCGATTTGTGACTGGGATACCGAGGATCACAAATAAGGTATGAATAACCATGCAAATTAGTTTGGTACTCTCGATGTCATTTACCACCTAATCAATGTATCGCTTAACCACACACACTCCATTGATCAATGATATTTTACGAGTTACCCATTGTCACCCTTTATTAGTCCATATTAGTGTGCCGATTAACCACACATGCTCCACTAACGACTTTTATGAAGTACAATGTGCAATTTCATGGATTAACATCAAATTCACATTTTCCTAAAGTAACAAAGATTGAGAATTTTATAAAAACATTTAGTTACTTTATTTACTTCATTATACTTATTAACAAGAGTTTAATGTCATAGTAAACTCGTTCGGCTAGCGACCTCCACTAGTTAAGAGTTCGGTGGGTAAGAATAGATACCTAATGGCGGTCATTTTATAGTCCGCTTCCTTAAACACCCCTTATAGATCATCTTCGTGAATGAGGCCTACTAACGGTAAGACTGACTTTACTTATACATACATACATATATATATATATATATATATATATATATATATATATATATATATATATATATATATATATACATACATACATATATATATATATATATATATATATATATATATATATATATATATATATATATATATTAAACTTTTAGTTTTATAAAAGTATAAGGTTGTATTTTAAAACTTTTCAAAAATACTAGGTTAATTTTTTAATAATTAAATTAACCATTAAGTTTATTTTTATCAAAAATTAAACCAAATCATTATATTTGATAAGGATATCTAATTACCTTTTTAAAAAAATTCGATTTTAGGCAGAAAAATGAATTAAGGTAATTATCCTAATCAAGCCAAGATTATCAAAATCGAAAAATCAGGGATCTGGCAGGCCATCTCGTCGAGTCTCAACAATGTACTCATCGAGTTGGGCCAACTCGTCGAGTTCCAAACATGAAATCGTTGAGTTGAATGAACAGAATGATCATTTTGCTCCCTTCTCCTTTGAGTGATTCATAATTGCATCAAGTTTAACTGAAAAACATCCTAATTTTTGATATCACTGATGGGTTATGAGCATAACAACAAATCTTATGTGTTCATGCAACCCTAAGATTAAGGATCTAGGTTTTCACTAGTTGAACATGCAACCTTGATTAAAAGAGAAACCCTAATATGACTCTATATGTAATCAAAATTAACCAAATACTAGGGTTTATATTCATACCTTAATTGTTATGTAGTAATAATAATTAATCCTTGTATATCTTGAACTTTTTAAAGCATGTGCCTCAAATGTGACACCTCTAATGGCTTACAAACACAGTTTGTAAGAGGATAAGAGTAGATAGGAGGGAATGTTCTTAGAAGTTCGGCTCTACAAGGGTTCTTCCAAGGTGGCCGAAAATCCCAAGGCTAAGCATGTTTATATATTGTAGGTTGCTTAGTCCGAATGCTAGGGTTTGTAGGTGGAAACCCTAATTTCCTGCTTAAGGCCTAAGCAGCACATGAACTCCTCGTCTAGAAGGCCTTAGACGAAAACTTATAGGGCTACCCTATAATTTTCGTCTACTCCCATCTAAGGAGTCCAAGAGTTCAGTTTCACAACTATTAATGATTTTCAAAACAACACCTACACTTTAATTAATTCCTTTACTCCCAAAATTAATTCCAAATTAATTTCTAATTAAATATTAACTAAACAACATGATTTATAATTAAAATATTATTTTCATAACATATTAATAAATCATTTATATGAATTTATTATTCCAATTAAAAAATCCAACATCTCTCCAAAAGTCATCCTATCAAGTTGCAAGAGTGAAGACAACCAAAAATAACTTGTGCTTCTATCAATTCAATTATATACTAATTATAGTTATGGGCTTAGATACTTAATCCAACAGATTTCAGGTCAAATTTTCAGAAAAACCTACTTCAATGAGGATCATCTAAGAGTTTTTACACCATCGGAATGGGATATTTGTCAAGGATAGAAACCCAGTGCAGAGCATGGTAGTCGATGCATAATCGCTAGGTGACATCTTTCTTCTTCACGAGAGTAACTGGGCTTAAAAATGCACTTTGGCTTGTTCTTATAATCCCCTGTTGCAACATGTCATTCACTTGTTTTTGAATCACATCCTTATGAAGGTGAGGGTAGCGGTAAGCCCGCATGCAGATGGGTGCCTGTTTGACGAGAAGGTTGATGGCGTGTTCAATTTGTGTGGCAGGAGGCAGGCCCTTCGGGGCGAGGAATAGGGAAGGAAATTGTTGGGTCTAAATATTGGTTTATACATTGCTTTTCTAGGAAAATATATTTTTATGTAATGTTGTAGGTGTTTGCGGTTTGTGTGTACGGCTACTGCCCATATCACATATATATAGGGTGAGGAGTGTGTAGAGGAGTGTAAGGCTAGACAGGAGGAGCATGCTCTAGAGAGAGAAACTAGAGAGAAGAATAGTGTGTGCGAGAGAATCTCGTGTAAGAAGCATCATTCATATCTTCAATACATTCAAGATTCAAGTTATTCTTCTACTCCTTCTCTTCCTTTTGATCTGACATCATCCGTTTGATTGGGATTCCGCACCATCAAACAGATCTGATTGATACACAAGTAGATTGGAGACTTACAGGTGGTATAAGAGCTTGGATTGTATTAATCAATTTTGTCAGATCTGGAGCTTATTTGATCTTATTTTTAAAAGATTTTTGCATTTTTGGATAAATCTCTGAAAATTAGGGGGGGGGGGGGGGGGGGGTTCTTTGCATTTTTCATAAAAACAAGTTATTGATCGAGTTTTGGAGCAAAAATGGTGAAAAATGTTGTTTTTCTTCGCATCTGTTGAAGGTATACGACCACGTCCAGTTGAAGGTGTGCGGCCTCGGTGTGCGGTCTTCGGTGTCTGGCCATACATGGGAGTCCGGTTTCGGAGTTTACGACCAGCAGCTCCAGCACGTGTCCGGTTACCTTCGCACACATGCTCGTCCTCGCATCGCACCAGCCCCGGTCTCGCATTCGCAGCTTCTTCCTCAGAGTGTGCTTCCATTAAAAAATATGAATCGAAATTGAGGTTGCTGGGGATCGAACTTGGGTCTCCTCCCAACACAACAAGCACTTCTTCCAGCTCATCTAGGTTGTTAGATGGAATACTCCTTCCGAATTTGATTCATAGAGCATCCCTCTCAGTTCCAACTTATGCATTTTTGAAAATTTCAGCCCAAAATCAATTTCCTTTTAATTTTAAATTTCATTTTCAACCCAAAAATTGTAGTTTCCAATTTTGACTTTTAACCTTAAATTTTTGACTTTGACATTCAAGGTTGACCTTTGACTTTAAACTTTGACTTTCTCGTTTGACTTTCAAAATTTCAAATTTAGCTTTTCAGTTTATCTTTGAAGTTTGACTTTTAAGTTTGACTTTTTTTAAATTTGACTTTTAAGGTTGACTTTTGAGTTTTTAGTCAAAAGGCATATATTTTTTTTTTTAAAATGAGTTCCTTAAACATCCCGGTCACTAAAGTTTCTTGGTCACTAAAGTTGATTAAGAGAGAAAATGAGGACCTAAAATACGTAGGATATCAACTCAGAAAAGGACAAAAACCCTTAAAAGAAAAATTAGAAGCTAAAAGTAAGGACTTCAGGAAATTGCAAGAAGATTACAGCAACAAGTGTGTAAATTATGATCACATCAAAAACAAACGTGCTGCTGTAACCAAAGAACTTGACACTTTACAAATTAAGTGGGGAAAAACAGATCTTAGTTTAAAAAATTATATTGCGTCAAGTAAGACTGTCGAGTCCTTAGTTGAAAAACAATTGAGTTTTAATGATAATCAAACCAAAGGTCTAGGATATGAGAGTGTCCCTCCTCCATTTAACCATTCGTATTATGTTAATCCCTTGACTCAGGAAGAGATTGATAGAGAATCATATATGGTATATGGTAAACCAGCTGCTGAACAACCAACTTAGGGTGTTGATATGAAAGTACTAATGTTTCTACTTCCTGTGCAAGTAAAATAGTAGAGGATGAGAACAAGGAGAACTCTACTGAACAAACAAATGACCCCTTGAACTCTAAATCTTTTGCTTCTAATCAACCTGCTGTTGGTAAATACAGGCCACCAAAACAAGCAAATCAGAGTGTCTGCTGCAACCGTGCTTGTAGGAATAATAAAAGTCAAGGAAAGGCTATCCTACCAAGGGTTGGAAGAAACAACTTCACATTGAAGAAAAAGACATGTTTTCACTGTGGAACTCCTGGTCACATTGCCAGAAATTGTCCTAATCGCGCATACGTTCCCTACTATGCACAAGGGTGGCAGAACGCGCCAACAGGGAGATTTTCCAAAAGAAATCCCTCAAGGCCACGTTCAGACAATGGCGAATGGAATGCCACGAAGGGAAAGAGTTCAACTTCCAAGGCCAAGAATTCAAATCCCAAGGTCAAGAAGGGAATGCCAGCCAAGAAGCTAAATCCAAGAGATGCTCTAGCGAAACCAAGACCAGCTAGGTTAAAGTCATCTCGGCAACCGACTTCAAGTTCAAAATCAAGTGCCGAGGAACCCATCCTATCGAAAAAGAAATGGGTTAAACCCAACTACAGATGGGTACCATAGGTTCAATCTCCCAAACCACCTAATGATTCTAATATTTCTACATCTTCTGTTTATGATAAACAAGATATGTATTGGGAGAGAGTTCCTTGTGTAGATGATAAAGGTCAACCCAGTTTCAAAATGGGCTAGGTTCCAAAGACCAATTGATCCCCCTTTGTGTCGGAGCAGCTATGGAGGCATATCATCAGACTTCGGTTTGTTGATAGTAGCTGTTCCTGGCACATGATAAGAGGCATCTCTCAGCTATAAAACACTCAGAACATTGTTTGAGAGTATGTGTCCTTTGTGGGAAAGGAAGAAATGAAGGGATCACTCATGGAATTTGTACTTAATGACATGAAGAATTTTCGGATCTGTTTTGAGATTATGTGTGCTATTCTCAGACCTTCAGGATGAAAATTTAATCGGTGACTTACGGTTTGATTTTTCTTCTCAATACTCCTGAGTTTATCTTACACTGATTCATTTTGAAGACAAACTTCAATTTCTTATAGTTTTTCGTTAGTAGGTATTATGGTAAGTGATATCAAGAAAGTTATAACGGGCAGTCTAAAACATGTGTAAGAGACTGAATCTAAATTGTCTAGACTCTGTGTTCAATGTGCTGGTAGGCACGAAGGATTTGACAGTGTGGATTTAGATAGGATTATTTGGACTGACCATACGACGCTCGAGTAGATTGACCAGTGAGATCAACATGGGAACCGATAGGATACACTAAATTAATATGCATCTAGAATAGTGGTTCAACTTTTCCTTGATGTACAGACTTATGTCCTTAATTCTAGTTCTGATAGGGCAATTAGGGGATTCTGATAAACTAGGTATGTAGGAAATTATTTTCTTGCATTCTATCTGTCAGTCAGCTAAATGCTATATTTGGAAAAGTTTGTCAATATCCTTCGTATTTAAGTGGACCACAATACCAACAATTGAGTAGATCTATTCATGAAGGTGAAGGTACTGATTGCCACACCCCGAAACCGATGGCGGAAACGTTTCGGGGCGGAGGATGTCATGTAGTATCGCAACCAATGTACATAGTAAGCGTAGTAAACACAGCCATCACATTACATAGAAATATTTACATTATCTGAAAACAAAGTGTTACAAGTGTTATACATATATATCATATGAACAAAAGCTAAGACGAGTCTTCTATACACTCCGTCTTCTCCAAAAGATCGCAGGGTACCTGTCTAACGTGGACCTGAGAATACAAGCACTTTGAAAATCAGCATAAAGCTGGTGAGTTTATAAGATCTATACACTCAAGTCACGCTCTCCCTCCAGGAGATTTTGGTTACAGGGATAGTCCTTCACTCTCTTATCTAGGGGGAGTACTATCAAGGACGTAACTCCAATCTTAAGATTGATGAAATTAAAAATAATAATAATACGGAACATTCTAGTTTATCAGTCCTTCACTTTCGTAACTAGGCGGAGTGTTATGAAAGACATATCAAAAATTTCTAAGATTAATTTTATTGGTCCTTCACTCTCGTAGCTAGGAGGAGTATTATCAAGGACATAACTCAAATCTTAGGATTAATGAAATTAAATATCATAATAATACGGAACATTCTAATCTATTAATCCTTCACTCTCGTAACTAGGGGGTGTTATCAAGGACGATACAAAAGTTTGATGATTTCAACAGTAATGGTGTGAGCAATCATCCGTGTAATATAAAGCATAACACTATATAATAAGAATTGAAATCGGTTTGAAAACTAACTCTGCAAGTCAAACAATTGGTTAATATGTTTTCGATTGTTAAAAGTATATGGATTATGAAACCATTCAAATGAAATAATAAATTTAAGTACAAGATATTCTTGTACTTTTGCTTGTATTCCCCCCCCCCCCCCCCCTCTTTGAAAACATTGAAAAACACTGAAAAAGGGTAGGGGTATGAACTCACAAGACGAGAATTATGTCAGTTTGGATGCCAAATGTCAGCTCGAGGCTTGAAAACGCGCGAGGTTCCTATGTAGTATGAAGAGATACACAATTTTATCTAATTAGACCCTGAACCACTAATCAAATATGAATAAACAGTTCGAGACGCGAAAACACTTCATAACAAGTGTTTGGAGTGACCCGGGTAGCATCTAAGTGGGTGTATGGCCTAGATATGGACTTTTCTCTTCAAGAGTAAAATCTTAAGGGAGTTTATGGCCCTAATGACCATATCCCCATGATTTTATGGCCGTAAACTCATGGGTGATTTTCTTGGGTGCTTAATGGCCTTATAGCTCGTGAGGGATGATGTTAGGTATAGTTCTAGGGCATTGAAAGGGGACTAGATCAACTTATGGACCATTTGAGGAGTTTACAGCAGTAAACTAGGAGTTTACGGCCGTAAACTCTCAAGTACTCGTTCCTTATGTGCTTTGGTGGTCCTAGATTAATCACATGTGATTCTAATTCATTTTACAAGCCATGGAAGGAAGTTAGGGCACCATTTGACCACCTTATAGGAGTTTACAGCCCAGGAACCATTCCTTGGGGGGTTTATGGCCGTGAACTGCTAAAAGGATGGTTTTTATCAACTTTAAGGTCTCTAACACATTGGAGGATGATTCTATACTTTATTCCAAGGCTCAAGAGGTGTTTAAGGGGCATCTTAACACCTTAAAAGGTCTTTACGGCCTAATAAATGGTGTTTATGGTCGAAGCATGTTCTTGGGCTGTAAACTCATGTTTAACACTCAAATGTTAAGGTTTTGGTGTTCTAAGTCCAGTCTTGTAAGCCTTTAAGTAATATCTAAGCTCTAAAGGTGGTTTGGAAGGGTTTGCGGCTCCAAAACCCCATCTACGTGTGTTTGAAGCCTAGGCCTGTTCCTGGGCCGTAGACACTTGTTCTTGGTCCTATTTCACGATTCAAACAGAAATTTGAAAGCTAAAGATGTTATACTATGAGCTAGGATTGATTCCTTACTGATTTGGAGCTTGAATTGGATGGTTTTTGGATCAAGAACTTGGATTTGAGGAGAAAGAGTAGAGAGAGAGTGATAAAGCTTCAAATGAGGCTCACTCAACTTTATATATGATTTAAGTTTGAGACACGGTGGAAATCTACCCGATACTGATGTTTAATGAGGCTTTTGGTCGTACCCGATTAAGTGTTTGTAACCCGACGTGGTCGAAACTAGAAATTTTCTAAATAAAAATTTTGGGATGTTTTCATGTGTTTCTAATGGGTTTGGATAGTTACGAGGTCATAATAAAAGTCTTAAATTAAATGATCTAATCAAAAATGTTAGCGGGAACATTGAAAGACAAACGGGTTCTACCGACGGGATTGGGTTACAGCGACGGAAAAATTTACGGGTTGTCACATTATCCCCCATTAGAGGGAATTTCGTCCCGAAATTCAAAGTTTAGATACAAATCATGGATTTGAAAAGAGATACGGACACTTCTTCTTCATCGGATCTTCGCGCTCCCAAGTGAACTCGGGTCCTCGCATGACATTCCAGCGAACCTTCACTTATCGGGATACGGATTTGTTTCGTACATTTAATCTCTCGATCCATGATTTCGATTGGTTCTCCCATGAGGTTCAGACTTTCTTTGATTTCGGTCTCATCAAAGGGATTACTAGGGTTTCATCGGATATGCACTACTTAAGAATAGAGGCATGGAAGACAGGGTGAATGTTGCTAGGTTCTGAAGGTAGTCGGAGTTTGTAGGCTATGGGATCGATCCTAACGAGGATCTCGAAAGGTCCTACGAATCTCGAGTTAAGTATTCCGCGTCTTACAAAGCGTATCATGCCCTTCTAGGGAGAGACCTTCAACAGAACACGGTCTCCAACAAAAGAATACACCTTTCTGTGTCGGAGTGGTTAGGGGTTTGGCACTTCTGGATGAATTCTGCATGAACCTGCGATAGTAGCCAGCGAGACCCAAGAATTGACGAATTTCTGTGGGTGTCTTCGATGCCGACTAATTCTCTATCACCTCGATCTTGGACGGGTCCACATGTATGCCTTCCTTGCTTACCACGTGACTAGGGAAAGTGGTTAGACCAAACAGCATGACTACGATCTCGTAGTGATCATATCGAGTCCTGAATGTCGTCATGGAAACATCATTCTCGTGGACTCGTATCTGAGGGTACTCTGACCTGAGGTGTATCATCACGAAGTATTTGGCTCCATGAAGTTGATCTAAAAGGTCGTCTATTCGAGGAAGAGGATATCGGTTCTTGACAGTCAATTTGTTCAACTCACGGTAGTCGATACACATTCGAAAGGAACAAACAATACCGGGGCTCGTCAGGGTGAGGAACTCGGTCTGATGAACCCTTTGCGGAGTAGCTCATTAAGCTGACAGGATAACTCATGCATTTCTATTGGAGCTAAGTGATATGGGAACTTGGCTACGGGGGTAGCTCCAGGAATTAGGTTGATGCGAAACTCGACTAGACGTTCGGGAGGAATTCCTGGAAGCTATTCGGGGAGAGACATCAGGAAGGTTACATACTTCGGGGATGCTCTCAAGGTCTTTAACTTCCTGTTTCTCGTCGATCACATAGGCTGGGAATTCATGGCACTCCTTTCGGGGAAGTTTTTGAGCTTTGATGCACGAAATGATGTGAAGGCTGAAACTAAGTTTATCGTCGTAGGTTATGAGGGTTTGACCAGAGGGAAGATTGAGATGGATAGATTTCTCGTAACAAAGGATATCAGCACGATTGAGACTCAATCAATCCATGCCAATGATAACATCAAAGCTCTTTATTGAAAAATTGACATAAGATCAATGGGAAAAGAATGATCGTCGAGAGTAAGGGCACAACCTATGAATATATCGCTAGCATCCTCTTTCTCATTGTTAGTCATCTCGACGGTAGACATTTCGGTTACTAATGGGGGACTAAGATTAAGAAGATGTTTGAATGAATAGATAACAGATTCTCTTTCAGCACTATAATAAAAAAGGATTGCAAGTATAAGGGCTGTCGAGGACGAATATACCTGTGGCAATGGTGGGATCGGCGGCTGCCTCATTTTGTCCCATAGTTAGGACTCTTCTAGTGTTGTCAGTTGTTGTCGCCTTGGGGCAGTTCCTCTTAAAATGGCTGACTTCACCACATCCATAGCAGGCCTGACCGACACCTGCTCCGGAAGTTTGAGTTGTTGATTGGGTTGGTGTCATGCAGTTTTTCGCAGTGTGACCCTTTTTGCCACAGTTGTTGCAAAATACCTCTCGACATGGGCTGGAACTGAGGTGATGATAGTTGCACTTGTTACACATAGGGAGGGTACCAACATACCTACTGGTAGGTGTTTGAGCTGAGGAACCGACAGTAACAGCGTGGACTGCCACAGTTTGCTGCTTCTTCGAGGACTCCTGCGAAGGCTGACTTTTCTTCTTCGTCCACAATTTTCTTTTCTCACCACTCCTCTTTGTCGGCTTAGGAGTGGTGGCTGCTTCTTCTAGGTCATCGCTATGGTTGATCAAGGTTTGTGCTAGGCATTTCGTGCTGTCGTAGGTGTATGGCTTGGCAGCCAAGACATTTCCCTTGGTTGGCTGGGTTAACCCCTAGATGAACCTCTCAATCTTTTTACTCTCTGGGGTAACCATTCCCGGACAAAGTAGCGCCAAGTCATCAAATCTTGAAGTGTAAGCGACGATATCGGAACCCTTCATCTTCAGGTTCCAGAGTTCATGCTCTAGCTTCTGCATTTCGCCCCGAGGGCATTACTCTACAAGCAGAAGCTCCTTCATGGCCTCCGAACCCATAGCATTGGCTATAGGTAGGGTTAAGGATTTGACTCGGCCATTCCACCAAGTCAGGGCTTTATCGGTGAAAGTGCAGGCGGCAAACTTCACCTTATCCGATTCAGAGTAGGAACATATTTCGAAAATAGATTCGATTTTCTCGAACCATCGGGTTAGGGCAATGACACATCTAGTGCCATCGAAAGATGTGGGTTTCACGTTCATAAAGTCTTTGTAGGAACACTCCTTCCGGTGTCCCTGACTAATTTCCTGGTTTTGAGATTGGGTACCACCTCCTGGACCACCGGGGCCACGGGGGTTCATTTGAGACATGGCGGCTGCCACTGCGGCGGTAACAGCTGCCTGGAACGTTACGGGATCAAATTGGGGAGGAGGTGGTGGCGGAGGGTTGTTGTTCTTTGAGCTGGGTCTCTTTCTTGGAGGCATCTTGATCTAAAAAGACCAGGAAAGAGAGGATGGTAAGTCCTCTGAATTGATTCAAGAGATATGGAACAAGAGATATCTCATTATGACAAGTATAGAATTCTATTAAGCTATAAAGCAGGAAAGAGTTATCAAAGCAGATAAACTATTGCTAAAGGAATGATTGACGAGCAACACTGGAATGTGGATTTCTATAACGAAGTTGGCTCTAGAAATACTCCCATAGTATTTCATGTTTCGCTGCGACGACGACTCATTGTTTGGGTATTGGGTAAGTTTTAGGCATGCTGAACACCACAGTCACTCCCAAGCATATGTTGGCCATGTCTTGAATGAATATAGTTGATCAGGCTATATTGACCCTAGACACAACTACATTACTGCCCAGGTTTAACCGCAGCGTACAACACCCATTTACATATGTTTTGTTCTACTTGTAGTTACGAATTCTGGTGGTTAGGTATATTTGTATACTTTTGAAAAATACTTATATTTTAAAGCATACTTATAGTTCAGAGCACTTTGGCCCCTTTAGTGTTCATAGTCTTATACCATGTAAGGTTTGGTATACTAGTTCACTATAAACAAGGGCTCTGATACCAATCTGTCACACCCCGAAACCGATGGCGGAAACGTTCCGTGGCGGAGGATGTCATGAAGTATCGCAACCAATGTACATAGTAAGCGTAGTAAACACAACCATTACATTACATAGAAATATTTACATTATCTGAAAACAAAGTGTTACAAGTGTTATACATATATATCATATGAACAAAAGCTAAGACGAGTCTTCTATACGCTCCGTCTTCTCCAAAAGATCGCAGGGTACCTGTCTAACGTAGACCTGAGAATACAAGCACTTTGAAAATCAGCATAAAGCTGGTGAGTTCATAAGCGGTTTGTTTCTGAAAATGAACAAGTTTCCTTTGGTTTTCTGTAAAAGTTATGAATCCAAGAAAATCTCATATTTTCTTATAAGTAAAGTTTAGTTATCCATTAGTTACACGATCTAGTTAAGAACAGTTCAGTTCCCAGGAAAAACCCTTATTTTCCTTAAAAGTTTGTGGTTGGTTATCGAATCTGAATGTAATGTACAAGTATCTACCATACTTATTGTGTTTGTGTGAAGTTTCCTGAAAGTCTTCTATCCTTGAAAAGTACATTAGTTTTAACACGTCTATAAAACTTATAAGTAAGTAGAAAAGTCTTCATAATCTTGATTGCGAGTTCCATAACCATACTACAAACTAGATAAGGCTCGGAACGGGGCCAATATCTTTTATGACTTTTGTCACCCTTGAACCTTTAGGTTTGGCTGTAGCTAGCAGCCAGGTGCGGAGTACTAAATCCCATATAGATCTATACACTCAAGTCACGCTCTCCCTAGAGGAGGTTCTGGTTACAGGGATATTCCTTCACTCTCGTATCTAGGGGAGTATTATCAAATACATAACTCCAATCTTAAGATAAATTAAATTAAAAATAATAATAATACGGAATATTCTAGTCTATCAGTCCTTCACTTTCGTAACTAGGGGGACTGTTATCAAGGACGTATCAAAAAGCTCTAAGATTAATGTTATTGGTCCTTCACTCTCGTAGCTAGGGGGAGTATTATCAAGGACATAACTCAAATCTTAGGATTAATGAAATTAAATATCATAATAATACAGAACATTCTAATCTATTAATCCTTCTCTCTCGTAACAAGGGGGAGTGTTATCAAGGACAATACAAAAGTTCTATGATTTCAACAGTGATGGTGTGAGCAATCATATGTGAAATATAAAGCATAACACTATATAATAAGAATTGAAATTGGTTTGAAAACTAACTCTGCAAGTCAAACAATTGGTTAATATGTTTTCGATTGTTAAAAGTATATGGATTATGAAACCATTCAAATGAAATAATAAATTTAAGTACATAAAATTCTTGTAATTTTGCTTGTATTCCCCCCTAAAAACATTGAAAAACACTGAAAAGGGGTAGGGGTATGAACTCACCAGACGAGAATTGTGTCAGTTTGGATGCTAAACGTCAGTTCGAGGCTTGAAAACGCGCGAGGTTCCTATGTAGTATGAAGAGATACACAATTGTATCTAATTAGACCCTGAACCACTAATCAAATATGAATAAACTCTTCGAGATGCGAAAACACTTCATAACAAGTGTTTGGAGTGACCCGGGTAGCATCTAAGGGGGTGTATGGCCTAGATATGGAGTTTTCTCTTCAAGAGGAAACTCTTAAGGGAGTTTCCGGCCCTAATGACCATATCCCCATGAGTTTACGGCCGTAAACTCATGGGTGGTGTTCTTGGGTGCTTAATGGCCTTATAGTTCTTGAGGGATGATG
The DNA here is from genome assembly GCF_002870075.4 of Lactuca sativa. NCBI lineage: Eukaryota > Viridiplantae > Streptophyta > Magnoliopsida > Asterales > Asteraceae > Lactuca > Lactuca sativa. The sequence goes on from NC_056628.2 coordinate 172,983,878, forward strand.
CTAGATTTAGTTCTAGGGCATTGGAAGGGGACTAGATCAACTTATGGACCATTTGAGGAGTTTACGGCAGTAAACTAGGAGTTTACGGCCATAAACTCTGAAGTTACATGATCTTTTATGAATTTTGTCACCCTTGAACTTTTCGGTTCGGCTATAGCTAGCAGCCAGGTGCGGGGTAGTCAATCCCGTATAGATCTATATACTCAAGTCACGCTCTCCCTCCAGGAGATTCTGGTTACAGGGATAGTCCTTCACTCTCGTATCTAGGGGGAGTATTATCAAGGACGTAACTCCAATGGTATGGAAGGGTTTTGGGGATCCAAAACCCCATCTATGTGTGTTTGCGGCCTAGGGCTGTTCCTGGGCCGTAAACACTTGTTCTTGGTCCTATTTCATGATTCAAACATGAATTTGAAAGCTAAAGATGTTATACTATGAGCTAGGATTGATTCCTTACCAATTTGGAGCTTGAATTGGATGATTTTTGGATCAAGAACTTGGATTTGAGGAGAGAGAGTAGAGAGAGAGTGAAAAAGCTTCAAATGAGGGTCACTCAACTTTATATATGATCTAAGTTTGAGACACAGTGGAAATCTACCCGATACTGATGTTTAATGAGGCTTTTGGTCGTACTCGATTAAGTGTTTGTAACCCGACGTGGTCGAAACTAGAAATTTTCTAAATAAAAATTTTGGGATGTTTTCATGTGTTGCAAACGAGTTTGGATACTTATGAGGTCATAATAGAAGTCTTAAATTAAATGACCTAATCCAAAATGTTAGCGGGAACATTGAAAGACAAACGCGTTCTACCGACGGGAATGGGTTACAACGACGGAACAATTTACGGGTTGTCACACTGATAAACAAATTAAAACTGTCGCACAACTTTGATCCAAAATATTTGTTTTTATTAAATGTGTTCATAGTTTTCCTCTATGCACAAATTTAAGGGGAGAATTAAAAAAAAATAACAAACAAACAAACACACAAACAAAAATTTCAAAATTTCAAAAATCAAACAAAAATTAGAAAAATTAAAAATCCAAAAAAAATGTTATTTCTTATTCAGAAAAATCAAAAAATCCATAAATATTTTTGTTTCTGTTAAATTTGTTCATAGTTTTCCTCTATGCACAAATTTAGGGGGATAATTAAAAATTTTAAAAAATTTCAAAATTTCAAAAATCAAACAAAAATCAGAAAAATTAAAAATCCAAAAATAGTTTTATTTCTTGTTCAGAAATATCAGAAAATCCAAAAATATTTTTGTTTCTGTTTTATTTTTTTTAGAAAATATGAAACATCCAAAAAATTTTGTTTTAAGTTTTCTTTAGTTTTGTTTTGTTTAGAAAAGTAAATTCAGCTGTAGATGAGACTCACGGAGACGGTATCGAGATTTTCTGAGTCGAAGCTTCATCCGTGATCATTGAAGAATTCTCATTCGAAGGAACAAGAAATGAAGATTATTCTTTCAACATTCAATTTGTCAACCCCAGAAGCAAGCTGAAGTTGTAATTGAAGATTATGTGACGGATTGCATTGAAGCCTCCTCAATCAATTTGTTGGTATCTATAAACCTGCTGAAGAGATCCATAAGATTCATTCTCTCTGATATTCTTTCTGAAGATTCTCAAGTTGAAAGTGCTATCTTTCAAGAATCATATCGAGAAGCCTCCTCACCAAATGTGCGCTTAGAGTCAAATTTTTGAAGAAAAGCCCAACTGCTCGAGGTGAAGTCATTTATTGAAGATTCGTATGTTCATCTTGAAGTTGTGAAGAAATTTGAAGATTAATGCTAAAACCAAAGCTCCTAATGAAGATTAACAAGAAAAGTAAGCTAGTTTTTAGGGGAGTTTGTCGGTTTAGTTAGAAAAGAAAGCTATAAACCAAGGAGGAGGTTGTTGAGTGTAAATATTAGTTTATACTTTGCTTTTCTAGGAAAATATATTTTATAATGTTGTATGTGTTTGCGGTTTGTGTGTACGGCTACGACCCATATCTCATATATATAGGGTGAGGAGTGTGTAGAGGAGTGTATGGCTAGAGAGGAGGCATCATTCATATCTTCAATACATTCATAGTGTGTGTGAGAGAGAATCTTGTGTAAGAAGCATCATTCATATCTTCAATACATTCAAGATTCAAGTTATTCTTCTTCTCCTTCTATTCCTTTTGATCTGACATCATCCGTTTGATTGGTATTTCGCACATCAAATGGATCTGACTGATACACAAGTAGATTGGGAACCTACAAAAATTGGTGAAGTAAATGATCGAGTTGATTGAGTTGCTTATCTATTAAGGTGTTCCGAGCAGTGGTGAACTTGGGGGTGAGATGTTAAATGTTTCATTCAGAGCTCCGATTTTAGGGAATCAGTTTAATGGGTGGGCAGATAAGAGTTTGGGTGGAGGGCCCGGTAAAGGAAGTGGGTCGTGGGCTAAGATTTGTGGTGGGCCGCCAAATGGAATGTAATGCCTATGTTTCCGGGCTTGCCATTTTTAGCAATGTAATAGTCTAGGTTAACCTTTGTAACCCGTTTTGAAATAATAAGATTGTATTATTTGAGTATTATGTGTTTTGTGCTTAATTGCTTAATTATGTGGTTTGATTAATTAAGAATAAAAATAAGCGTCAAAATTTAAGTGTAAAATAAAATTAATATCTTTGGTTAATGTTGTAGTAGTTGAAACGAGGTTTCCAAATATATATAGAACGCCCAAATCTGACTTCGTATGAGGAAGTTATGATTTATCGAAGTTCCGGCTTAGCGGCATGCAGCCTGAAATACTCGATTTGAGATCGAGCGGTTTTTAGCCGAAGCAATCTAAATGAGAATCGAAGATCTCATTGTTGGTATCGAAGCGATAAAAAGTTAGGCGAGAACGGACGTCAAACGAAGAAGTTATGAATTTATAACGAAAGTTTTTGTCGCGGCCTATTAAAAATAATTAATAAAAATAAATTCAAAATTAGCCGACGGAGTCTAAACAAAAGTCGTAGAGCGTGGTCTCACCTTTCCGTGGATATAAAGAACGTCGAAAACGGAGTTCGTATGAAGAAGTTATGAATTTCCGATGTTTATTAATCATTTTGTATTTATATTTAATTCAAAATCGGAAGCCTTATCCGAAGCCGAGTCACCGGTGTGATCCGGAGTACGCCCCGCATACGTGAGTACGCTATCGCGTACTCCGATAGTGTCGACACTTCGGATGACGCATGCAGTGATGATTTCGGACGCAGTACGCGCTGCGTACTGCAGTACGCCCCGCGTACTCCGAGGCTCCAGCCTCTATATAAGGGATCCGAAGACAGCTATATTTCTTGTTCATTTCTTCTCTTCTCTCTAGTCTTTTGCATCGTTTTTCATGCCAAAGATACCCCGAAGCCCTGGTATCATACTCTAGCCCCGAGGCAAGTCCCGAGACCCCGAAGATCCCGAGAAGTGCGGTTCCCGAGTCGAAGCTCTGCCCGCGAGAAGTTCGATTTTCGAGGAGATTTTCCAGATTTGCTGAGGAATACTACTTCTATAAGCCGTAGTGCTGTCGGATCATCTCCTGATCAAGTGAGTGTATACTAACTTTCTTAAACACAATAATAATACGAGTTTGGTTCGAGTGTATTAATTATATTATTGTTTATAAGTGTGAGTGTGTAGTTATTTTCTTTCTAATACAATAATACGAAGTATTTTATATAAAAATATGTGCTATGTGTATATACTTGGTTGTGTTATGTGTGAATGTGTATTCACTCTCTTCTATCTTACAGATCTGCTTATTTCTTTATGAAATATGTGTTATGTGTGTGTGTGCCTCATCTGTTTTGTGATATATGTGTTGATTAAAGCATGCTATACAGGTTTTCTTTAAACTGTGTATACAAATGTATATTTTTATCTACTAATATGTTGGGTAGAACATGGGTAGACAGTTGGTGTGTAATAAACAGATGAGAGGCCTCGTTGTTGTTTGATTGAGTCATCTAGCAGAGTTTAGATGACGACCACTGGCTATTCTAGACAGTCTTGTGGAAACATTAGCAGGTTCGCCACCTGTAGGTGTTAATGAACTTGGGTGTTCATTCGCTGTACTCTATCCCCCTCATGGTTGCCTTATTTGACTTATATTGCTGAGGTACCCCCGAAGCATGTGTTGTCACCCCGATGAAATATTCTTAGACTAGGTCCCTTATGTTAGTTGAATTAGGGACATTAAAGTGAAAATAACGGGAATGGGTAATTGGGTTATTGTTGGTTGGTGAAAATTAAATATGATATTTATTGTGGGTTGAAAACCCTATATGCTCACCAGGCTCCCAAGCCTGACCCACTCAGTTTTAAATTGTATTACAGGAAGTGGCGGAAGGGCATGAGATGGATGAACCATCAAGTTGTTTTGTTTACAAGTCTGCATATGTTTATATTTGTTATATGACTTGTAACGTATTCGTTTATGCTTATTGGTCTGTATCGGTACATGACACCCCGAGTTTTGATTATAATGAAAATACATTTCTTTTAGGAAATGCTTCGGTAAACATTGTTTTATCATGTTTTGTTTTTGGGAACGAATTCCGCAACTCTTTCAAATCAAAAGGATTTACTCTGAAAATATTTAAAAGCATAAATGAAAATCGGTCTTTTCTGGCCGAGATTTTGGGGATGTCACAGTTGGTATCAGAGCATTAGTTTAAGCGAACTAGGAATTTGTAGGATTTCTAGACTTAAACTTAGAATGCTAAGTGAAGTTTTGAGATGTGTGTCTGTTGTGATTTAGACACGAGCACTAGTTTATTTTAGGAAAGTTGCCTAAAAATGCTTTTATGTGCTAAATGTTATATGTTGCCATATATATGATATTATTTGTTCGGATCTATGGTCTGTTGCCGACCGGATCTAGAAACCTTATGTGTGTAGGATTCTAAGCGTACGTCTACGATATTAGAACTAGCATGTAAACGTTTCGGAGTGATAAGGATGATTTGAATATCTATCATGATTGAGGATCTAATTTCACCTTATTCGGTGTGTAGATCAAAATGGTGAGAACAAGAAGTGGAGTTGGAAATGCTGACGAAAAGAGGAATCAACCACCAGTGATTGAGCCAATACCTGTCGTAGCAGCAGCACATGAGCCAATAACCATGGCTGGTGTGCAATTGATGATTCAGACGATGTTGGATCGTCAGATGGATGAAACTAGACGGTTGCTTCAACAAAATCGTGAAGAACTGTCGATTCGTGTGGAAGAGCCTGAATTAAATGAAGGGCACTCGGAAGGTGGAAACTTCAGTGGGTCTATTGGTCCAGCCAACCCACCGATAGTTAGGTAAGATAACCATGAAGGAAGGAATGATGGAATGGGATGCAAGTACAAGGACTTTTTGACTTGCAAACCATCGACCTTCAATGGAAAGGAGGATCCGATTGGGGTTACGGATTGGATCTCCGAAATGGAGCTAGCCTTCATGACGTGTGGCTGCAGAGGTAAGTTGCAAACTATCTATGCCGTGCGTCAATTCCGAGGTGGAGCCGTTCGTTGGTGGAACACTCTAGGGAAGACCTTAAGCCCTAATGAGCCACTGCAAATGTCAGTTGATGAGTACACCAATAACTTCACCGATAAGATGGAGTTTGCCTTGCGTATCGTCCCAGACGAGTTGACAAAGGTGGATCGATATGCGAAGGGACTCCCATGGGAGTACGAGGTGCCAGTACGTTAGGCACTTACTCTAGAGGCAGCTATCTGGGCTGCCAAGTCTGTTGAGAACATGATAAAGGGGAGAACCACCGTCAAGGTTGAGGTTGGTGAGAAAAGGAAGTTTGAAGGAACATCTGGTTCCAGTAAGAAGAGCAAATTTTCGAAATCTGATTAGAAAAAGTTTGGAGGAAAAGGAGGCGAAGCAAAGTGGTGTGATAAGTGTAAGAAAAAGCACTTTGGGAAATGTAGCGAGGATGTGACCTGCTACAAGTGTGGAAAGGTTGGACATTTTGCCAATGAATGTCCGAACAACAAAAGGATGTGTTTTGGGTGTAATGAAGAGGGGCATATTTTGAAAGACTGTCCGAAGAAGAAGGAGGCAGCTAGGCCCAACATTCCACCAAAGCCGAAGGCAAGAGCCTTCCAGATGACACTTGAGGCTGCTAAAGATGAAGCTGATGTCGCTTCAGGTACCTTTCTCGTAAATGATTTACCTTCTCAAATTTTCTTTGATTCTGGAGCCAACTACTCCTTTATTTCGCATGAGTTTGGTAGAAAGCTAGCTTTGCCTATTGATAGACTAGATGATGCTTTATTAGTCGAAGTAGCTAGTGGCAAGTTTGTACCTGTTAGCCATCGTATGAAAAGCATCTTAATTGATCTGAATGGGAATAAGTTTCACGAGGAATTATTGCCCATCGATCTTAATGGTTTCGACATCGTGTTGGGAATGGATTGGCTTAGCGCCAATGATGCCGAAATTTTGTGCAAGAAGAAGATAGTTAAAGTAAACCCGCCTGGGAAAGATTCGTTTATGGTGTATGGGGACAAACGCAGAGTGAATTCTGGAATCATTTCTCTAATGAAAGCCAGAAAGTGTTTGACCAAGGGATGTACATCATATTTAGCATTCGTGATTGATGCTAAGAAAGAAAAGAAGGTGATGCAGAGTATACCGGTGGTGTGTGATTTTCCGGAAGTGTTCCCCGAGGATCTTCCTGGATTACCACCTGATAGACAAGTGGAGTTCAGAATAGACTTGTTACCAGGAACCACGCCAATAGCAAAAGCACCTTATCGATTAGCACCGACGGAGATGAAGGAGCTGATGATGCAACTTCAGGAGTTATTGGACAAAGGTTTCATTAGACCTAGTTCATCGCCCTGGGGAGCTCCGGTGTTATTTATGAAGAAGAAAGATGGAAGTATGAGAATGTGCATCGATTATAGAGAGCTGAACAAGGCAACAATAAAGAATAGATATCCGTTGCCGAGGATTGATGACCTGTTTGATCAATTGCAAGGTTCGAGCTATTTCTCGAAGATCGATCTTAGGTCAGGATATCATCAGCTGAAGGTAAGAGAGCAAGATATCGAGAAGACTGCATTCAGAACTAGATATGGACACTACGAGTTCTTGGTTATGTCGTTTGGACTAACCAATGCTCCAGCAGCGTTCATGGATTTGATGAATAGGGTTTGTAATCCTTTCCTTGATAAATTCGTGATAGTGTTCATAGACGACATTCTGATTTACTCGAAAAGCCAGGAGGAGCATGGCAGGCACTTGCGAGAAGTGTTAGAAGTTTTGAAGAGGGAGAAGCTTTATGCAAAGTTCTCCAAATGTGATTTTTGGATTCGTGAAGTCCAATTCTTGGGTCACGTGGTCAACCAAGAAGGGATAATGGTTGATCCAGCGAAGATCGAAGCTGTGACGAAGTGGGAACAACCGAAAAGTCCCACGGAGATTCGAAGCTTTTTAGGATTAGCCGGATATTACCGCAGGTTTATCCAAGGCTTTTCTTCGATTGCTACTCCATTAACAGCTTTGACCCACAAAGGAGCTACTTATGCTTGGAGTGAGAAGCATAAAGAAGCATTCGAGAAGTTAAAGAAGAAGCTATGCGAGGCACCGATACTTTCTCTACCCGATGGAGTTGAAGACTTCGCTGTTTATAGCGATGCGTCTGGGGTTGGATTGGGTTGTGTTTTGACCCAAAGAGAAAAGGTGATAGCATATGCGTCTCGACAGCTGAAAGAGCATGAAAAGAATTACCCGACTCATGATTTGGAGTTGGCAGCGGTAGTTTTCGCTCTGAAAATATGGAGGCATTACCTCTATGGCACGAAGTGCAAACTTTTCACTGATCATAAGAGTCTCCAATACCTCTTTAATCAGAAAGAATTGAATATGAGGCAACGACGCTGGCTAGAATTACTTAAAGACTACGACTGCGAGATACTTTACCACCCCGGTAAAGCTAATGTTGTTGCTGATGCTCTCAGTCGGAAAGTCAATCTTGAAAGGAAGAGGCCAAGATCGTTGAGAATTGAAGTTGTCTCGACTATTATGGAAAGTATAAAGAAAGCTCAAGAGGAAGCTTCTGAGAAAAATGACCGAAAGGAGGAACGTTTGGGTAAAACGTTGGTGTTTGGTACTAACGGTCATGGACTGAAGGTATTCCAAGATCGTATTTGGGTACCTAAGTCAGGAGGAATTAGGGATCTTCTGATGGAAGAAGCTCACAAAACCATGTACTCAATTCATCTGGGTAGCACTAAAATGTATAGGGACCTGAAACCCTACTACTGGTGGTCGACGATGAAGCTTGATGTTGCAAAGTATGTGGCCGAATGTGTGACATGTGCGAGAGTCAAGGCACAACATCAGAAACCTTACGGGAGTTTAGAACCATTGCATGTGCCTATGGGTAAGTGGGAAGACATTGCTATGGATTTTGTCACTAAACTGCCCAGAACAAAGAATGGTCACGACATGATTTGGGTGGTCGTTGATCGATTCACTAAGAGTGCGCATTTCATAGCGGCCAGGGAGAAATGGTCTATGGAAAAGCTTGCGAATTCTTACGTAAAGGAAATTGTGAGACTTCACGGTGTTCCGTTAACGATTGTATCGGATCGTGATAGCCGTTTCACCTCAAGGTTTTGGAAAAGTCTACAAGAGGAAATGGGTACCAAGTTATGTTTAAGCACAACTTACCATCCGCAGACTGATGGTCAGAGTGAAAGAACAATACAAACACTTGAAGATATGCTGAGAGCATGTACCTTGGAATTCCTAGGTAATTGGGATGAACATTTACCGTTGGTAGAATTTTCCTATAATAATAGTTTTCACTCGAGCATTAAGATGGCACCTTTTCAAGCTTTGTATGGACAGAAGTGTCGTACGCCGTCTTGTTGGCTTGAGGCTGGGGAAAAGCAGTTTATGGGACCTGAGATGGTTCATCAAACTGCTGAAAAGTTGAAAATAATTAGGGAAAGAATGTTAGCAGCTCAAGATCGTCAAAAGAGCGATACTGACAAGAAGCGAAGACCGATGACTTTTGAGGTTGGAGATTCGGTTTTGCTTAAAGTCTCGCCGTAGAAGGGACTTATAGGATTTGGTAAAAGGGGAAAGTTGAGTCCAAGGTTTATTGGACCGTTTAAAGTCCTTCAGACGATTGGGAACCAAGATTACAAGCTCGAATTACCCGAAGAACTGAATGGAATTCACAACACTTTTCATGTGTGTTATTTGAGGAAGTTCACGGGGGATGTTCCTGATATAATTCCAATTTCTGAATTGAGAATTGATGAGAACAAAAGGTTGATTGAAGAACCAGAGGCAATTGTTGACCGAAAGACTAAGAAGTTGCGACACAAAATGGTTGGGTTAGTGCTTGTCCGATGGAAACACACGAATGGGCCGAATCTCACCTGGGAGACGGAGAGTGACATGTTGAGTCGCTATCCGCATTTGTTTGTTGATGTGTGATTCCGGGGACGGAATCATTCTAAGGTGGAGAGAATTGTAACGCCTGTGTTTCCGGGCTTGCCATTTTTAGCAATGTAATAGTCTAGGTTAACCTTTGTAACCTGTTTTGAAATAATAAGATTGTATTATTTGAGTATTATGTGTTTTGTGCTTAATTGCTTAATTATGTGGTTTGATTAATTAAGAATAAAAATAAGCGTCAAAATTTAAGTGTAAAATAAACTTAATATCTTTGGTTAATGTTGTAGTAGTTGAAACGAGGTTTCCAAATATATATAAAACGCCCAAATCTGACTTCGTATGAGGAAGTTATGATTTATCGAAGTTCCGGCTTAGCGGCATGCAGCCTGAAATACTCGATTTGAGATCGAGCGGTTTTTATCCGAAGCAATCTAAATGAGAATCGAAGATCTCATTGTTGGTATCGAAGCGATAAAAAGTTAGGCGAGAACGGACGTCAAACGAAGAAGTTATGAATTTATAACGAAAGTTTTTGTCGCGGCCTATTAAAAATAATTAATAAAAATAAATTCAAAATTAGCCGACGGAGTCTAAACAAAAGTCGTAGAGCGTGGTCTCACCTTTCCGTGGATATAAAGAACGTCGAAAACGGAGTTCGTATGAAGAAGTTATGAATTTCCGAAGTTTATTAATCATTTTGTATTTATATTTAATTCCAAATCGGAAGCCTTATCCGAAGCCGAGTCACCGGTGTGATCCGGAGTACGCCCCGCGTACGTGAGTACGCTATCGCGTACTCCGTAGTGTCGACACTTCGGATGACGCATGCAATGACGATTTCGGACGCAGTACGCGCTGCGTACTGCAGTACGCCCCGCGTACTCCGAGGCTCCAGCCTCTATATAAGGGATCCGAAGACAGCCATATTTCTTGTTCATTTCTTCTCTTCTCTCTAGTCTTTTGCATCGTTTTTCGTGCCGAAGATACCCCGAAGCCCTGGTATCATACTCTAGCCCCGAGGCAAGTCCCGAGACCCCGAAGATCCCGAGAAGTGCAGTTCCCGAGTCGAAGCTCTGCCCGCGAGAAGTTCGATTTTCGAGGAGATCTTCCAGATCTGCTGAGGAATACTACTTCTATAAGCCGTAGTGCTGTCGGATCATCTCCTGATCAAGTGAGTGTATACTAACTTTCTTAAACACAATAATAATACGAGTTTGGTTCGAGTGTATTAATTATATTGTTGTTTATAAGTGTGAGTGTGTAGTTATTTTCTTTCTAATACAATAATACGAAGTATTTTATATAAAAATACGTGCTATGTGTATATACTTGGTTGTGTTATGTGTGAATGTGTATTCACTCTCTTCTATCTTACAGATCTGCTTATTTCTTTATGAAATATGTGTTATGTGTGTGTGTGCCTCATCTGTTTTGTGATATATGTGTTGATTAAAGCATGCTATACAGGTTTTCTTTAAACTGTGTATACAAATGTATATTTTTATATACTAATATGTTGGGTAGAACATGGGTAGATAGTTGGTGTGTAATAAACAGATGAGAGGCCTCGTTGTTGTTTGATTGAGTCATCTAGCGGAGTTTAGATGACGACCACTGGCTATTCTAGACAGTCTTGTGGAAACATTAGCAGGTTCGCCACCTGTAGGTGTTAATGAACTTGGGTGTTCATTCGCTGTACTCCATCCCCCTCACGGTTGCCTTATTTGACATATATTGCTGAGGTACCCCCGAAGCATGTGTTGTCGCCCCGATGAAATATTCTTAGACTAGGTCCCTTATGTTAGTTGAATTAGGGACATTAAAGTGAGAATAACGGGAATGGGTAATTGGGTTATTGTTGGTTGGTGAAAATTAAATATGATATTTATTGTGGGTTGAAAACCCTATATGCTCACCAGGCTCCCAAGCCTGACCCACTCAGTTTTAAATTGTATTACAGGAAGTGGCAGAAGGGCATGAGATGGATGAACCATCAAGTTGTTTTGTTTACAAGTCTGCATATGTTTATATTTGTTATATGACTTGTAACGTATTCGTTTATGCTTAGTGGTCTGTATCGGAACATGACACCCCGAGTTTTGATTATAATGAAAATACATTTCTTTTATGAAATGCTTCGGTAAACATTGTTTTATCATGTTTTGTTTTTGGGAACGAATTCCGCAACTCTTTCAAATCAAAAGGATTTACTCTGAAAATATTTAAAAGCATAAATGAAAATCGGTCTTTTCTGGCCGAGATTTTGGGGATGTCACATGGAATTAGTAGACACAGGTCTACTTTCGGGTCTAAAGAAAGAGTAATTTGATTGGGTTTTACTCGAGCTTGGACAAGGGGGTGGATTGTCTCTCTACTATCTCATGGCTGCTTCGATGTTTCTTGCAAACTACATGGCTTTGTCACAAGAAGACATGTTAAGCGTGCACACCCAATTTCGGATTTCGGGTTTCAGGCCTCGTAAAAACCAACCAATGGATTGTTCTTTAGGTTGATTACGAATTACGGCCGATAAAGATTCATAGTCTACGATGTATTCTTCCACATCATTTTCTTGGAAAAGGGATCCCACAGCTTCATGCGCATTATGAAATTTTTTGCCACTGAATCTGTTCAAGAGTTTTGTGCGGAATTTTTCCGAGGATGTGTTTGGGTGATGAATGAGTAGGTTTGTGTACCAATGTAGAGCATCTCCATCCATGCATAGCTTTTGGTTTAGTGGAGTAATGTGGAATTGAAAATAGTGTTCTATTTTAGTTATCCAACCTCGGGAAACGATGCCCTCAAAGATTGGAAGTTTCATCTTAGGAAAAGAGAAAAGAGATTCATCGGGGTGTGGTGGTTTGGGAGGTGGTGGGGGACGGAGGATGGGGGTCAGGGGTGGCCTTCGTGCCGGAACTACTACCATGGGGATTCAAGAACTCAAAATTTTCTTCTCCATGTTCAATAGTAAGATGGTCTTGGGACAAGGGTCTTTTGTTGTTTGCTGTTATCAACTTCTCCATGGAATTTCTAAGGTCATCAAGTAGGGTTTTCATGGCTTGAACACAACCAACAATAGCTTGCACCTAGGGGTGACGTTGATGATCTTTTCATCCTATGTGTTGAAGATGGGTGGTTAGTTAAGTTTCCGTTGGTTACACTATTGTATGGGGAAGGAACACGACAATGGAACCAAATTGATAGATTAAAGATATAAATGAACCAGATAAACAATAATGAAACAAGAGTAAATTACTGAAATCGTCCCTATGGTTTGGTAAAAATTGCATGTTTGGTCCCTAACGTTTTTTTTACACTCGGATCGTCCCCGTGGTTCGATTTTGTTGCGTTTTTCATCCCTATGGTTTGGTCAAAATTACATGTATGGTCCCTAACTTTATGTACATAAGAGACAAAAAAACGCAACAATATCAAACCACAGGGACGATCCGAGTGCAAAAAAAAGTTAGGGACCAAACTTGCAACTTTGACCAAACCATAGGGACGATTTCCGTAATTTACTCATGAAACAATGATTTGGTAAAATTGGGATCAAATGCTTTGACTGAAACTGAAAGATAAACAAAATCAGAGAAGAATCATATGATTTCTTCCTCCCCAAGCTCTAAGAGCCAAAACCTTAATTATGAAATGGAAACAAGACCAAAACAACTAAGCTGGGAAAAAGGATTAAATAGTTGTCGCCTTCATTCTCACTCTTTAGTCTCCTGCACCGGTGGTGGGGTTATCATCATCTGACATTCTTTTGTGTCTCCTCTTGTACACTTTCCATCATTCTTAACAAAATAATATATTTCTTTAAGAATAGGCTATGAATAAAGAAATGGCAACATTATATAAATATTTCTATTTTATTATTATGTGGACCTGTAAGACCTAGAGGAAAGGTTAGAGATTTTCCATAAAACGCGGAGTTATTGCCCTATACAACTAATGAAATATGGCAATATATAATATATATGCACATTTTTTCAGGTGAAAGAAACATCACATGTTTACATAGATGAAAACTTTATTGTCTCTGACTCTTTAGAGAACAAAGAGAATGCAAAACTGCATGCAACTGAGGTTGCTCTATGTAAGTTAACAAGGTTAAAAGGCATTGATGCAATAAGTGTAAAAAATGAATGTTGATTATGGTGAAATCACCAAGACTAAATGTGCTAACTGAAAAATACATGAACTTTGCAATAGGGGAAGTTGGCCAAAAGTGACTTACAGGTATGTAAATATTTTCCTTTACTAGTAATTAGATCATGTTAGACTAGTTAATGATAGAAACAAAATTAATTACAAATTTTGATTAAACTTAATGTTTTTTTTAATTGCTTAGAGAATTGAGCAGGCAAATTGATCATTCTGGTAAGATATTTTTCACGAAAAGGATAAAGTAGGAATGAGTAGCAACAAGTCGAAGCTATCTAGGGTTTTCTATTTTTTTCAATTTATATTATAATTTGGGTGGGTTTTTGCTTACAAGAATACAATTCTATACGGTTTACTTGGAGTTTTAACTAATTACCATAAAGTAGAACGAATCTTGCAACAAGTTATGACATAGCGTTTTTTCATTACTTTATATCAATTCCATATATTTCATTTCAAGTTAGGTGCATATTCAAATTCTTATGGAGACACGTTAGATAACTGGCATTTTTTATGAGCAAGTATAAGTAAATCCAAGTTTCTCATGTGGTTTTTATTTGGGAGAATGACACATACGCCCTATCAAGTTTCTAGGGTTTACTCTTTTAGTCATTTAACTTTTTAAGTGACTTTTTAAGGGAATAAATTTGGTTTTGTCGAGTTCAATATATGTCCTTTTCGAGAAAACGAAGGGGTAACCCGGTTACCCCTATGCCAGCTCACTTATTTTTATATTTTAATAAATTAAAAGGTCCCACAACATCTCTCTCTCTCTCTCTCTCTCTCTCTCTCTCTCTCTCTCTCTCTCTCTCTCTCTCTCTCTCTCTCTCTCTCTCTCTCTCTCTCTCTCTCTCTCTCTCTCTCTCTCTCTCTCTCTCTCTCCTGTTTTGTATATTCTTATTTTAACCAAAAAATCAAATTGAGTTCTCGGTCGCTTTCTCATGCCTCACCACCGCTCATTGCCAAAGAAACCAATTTCCGGAGAGTTTCAGGCGGCTTTGATCGGTTTAAGAACACTCAAAAGTGAATTAGTGGTGATTTTCTGGTACCTATGATAAACAAACACATTTTACGTATACCATATTCAAGAAACCCATTTGTTAAATGGCTACAAGAAGAAGAATTGATCCTAAATCAAATCGCTCTCAAAGAAACCCAAATCAATGTTGTTCAAAAGGAAATCATTCACATCTACTGTTTCATCTTCCTGTTTTACTCGATTTCATTAACGCTTCTCTTCAGCAGCTCATCTTCGTCTTCATCTGGATCCCGCAACCAGTCGTGGATCCATTCTCTATGTTTGCTCCTCTATTCTCTGGGATTAATTTGGGTCGTTCGTTCCAAGACAAACACAAAATCGTATATCGAGAAATTAGAAATTACTGGAAAGGGAGAATGAAGATGGGAAGTTATTGGGGAACTCTGTGGAAGAGTTAAAGAAGAAAGGTTTGGAGTTTGATTTTATTAAAGGAAGTTGATGCACATCGAATGGCTAAAAGTGTAAAGTTGTGAATAAATTATTCTATTTTTCCCTATTCTTTCTTGTTTGGTTCTTACACTTACTAGGGTCAGCGTCTACAATTGATCTGAAAAAGGTGATATGGGTTTTAATTTTTTTGATTACTTATGGGGATTTGGGTTCTTTTTCAGTAAATAGGGGATCATAAATGTTTGATTTTTGATGGTGGTGTTAACGGAAACTTTTGGTTTCTGGTTTGACAGTGCATAATTCTCTATGAATCGCAAAATACTAAGGATCAGATTTAGGCATAATAATAATATAATGTTTTTATTTCAGATGTTGTTTTTGTAGTCCAAATTTAATTGTGTTCATTTCAAGAAGAGATTGTTTGGATGTTTTTTACTTTGTTTTCAAAATGATTAATACGTTTTCAAGAATCCAAATAAAGATTTCTAGTTTTGACTGATATGTTCTTCAACTTGAGGGGGAGAGAGAGAGAGAGAGAGGTGGGACCCATGTTTTGTCTATATGTCCCCAAAACCGGCTAAAATAAGTAAAGGGAACTAAAAGGACAAGTTGTCACAACTTGGTTCCTTCATAAAACCACGAAAAAACTTAAGTGACTAAAATAATAAACCCTAGAAACTTCATAGGGTATATGGGTCATTTTCCCTTTCTATTTTTATTGATATTGGTGTTTTAGGTTTTTTTTTATTATTATTTTCTTTAAGAAGTTAATATGAACAGAAGTCAAGCCATTAACTCAATTAATAAATTGACTCTTAATCACACATTGTGGTGATAATGGTCATGGTGTTGATGATGAACCTAAGGTGCTTAATGCTTACTGTAAAGCCTCTTCACTCATCATAAGTAGAATGGTAACTAATGTAAGTACTAAATCTATTAGTTGACAATTTGACTACTAAAATAGTTGGTTTTACTATCTTTTCTTAGAAATTGCATTTCTTTCGACTGGTTTTGATTGTAAAAATGGTGTTATTTTATTGTTTTGGTCTATAAAATACGACATTTTTTCAAATGTGTTGGATTGTAAAAAAAAAAATCAATACAAAACAACATTTTTTAACATCATACTTGCCATGAAAATAGCAACAACGTACAAAATTGTGGCAATGTGCAGGGGGTTTTACTAGTTATTATTGAAATCACTTAAAACATCTAGGCCGAATTCGTGGGAGTTACAATTCTCCACCACTTAGGATTTGATCTCCGAAATCACAAACTCAGCAAATAAGTGTGATTACTGCCACTTGCTTCTACTTTTCCTAAGTAAGAATTGTCTTTGTCCTGTGCTCCCACGATACTAAACCATCTCATTTAATTGTTTAGTACTCATCATGATGAAATATCTTTATTCCCAAAATTCATTATAGAATGATATGGTTAACGAATTAGTGATCCTAAAGGGTCATACTAACAACAAATTGATACAAATATATTATTTATAAGTATTTGGTTCTTGATAATAAATATATATCTTGTAATTAGTTGTAAATTATTTATTTCTTGAAAATATTAATTTTTAATGTTATTAAAATTTATCATACGGTATGATTTATTATGTCATGTACATCTTTTTAGACTAAAAGGATTTTTTTGTCTGATATAGATTTATATGTTTTACAAGATATAAAAAATTAGAAAAGTTTTTATAGAAAAACTAGCTTCTTCGTTTTATAAAATATTCAGGGAGTCCATAAAGGGACAAGAAGACATCTTGTCATTTATTTTATCATAAAGTCATGTTCTTATACTTTTAGCCGTTTGTTGCTAGTACCTAGAGGCATGGTGTCTTAAAGCATCAAGAGTCAATGAGTATGTACTTTGATTAAGATGTTAAAAGGCTTCCATGTATCTCTTCTTTAGCTAACTAAGAACCAGGAAATTGTGGGCTTCCTAACTCCATATTTTCTCTAGTTTTTTCTCTTAAAGTGTTAAGATCAAAGCAGGAAGAAGTTGATACTTTAACTGAACTCTCATTTAAAAAAAAAAAAACTTTGTTTTGTTCTTAAAGCCTTCATACTATTCTTATAATTATTACAAGAAGAAGAAAACTTTGTTTTGTTCCTTACTCCATATTCTTCAGATTATCATTTTACATGATCAATGTTGGTAAGCACCTCACATGCGATCGGGGTTAGCCGACAAAATGTTTCTTCAAAATCAAACATAATACATAATTTGCATGTATGGTAGAACAAACGTTTAAATGTTCGGTGTCGACCAACTCTTCAGTGTACATGCATTGCTACATTCTTACAACAATTTTCATGGTAAGAATAAGGGAATACGTGACCTAGGGAAGAAGTTATCACATCGTCCATATTGGTTATCAACAATACTTCCCTAGCGTTACTGAAAGCTTCATTTAACCTCATCAGGAACCAGGTACAAGAGTCGATATTATTTGTCACGCCCAAGCAAAACGAATATAAAACGATATAGACACAGTTGTTTCCGTGCATAGCAACTTTTGTGAACATTTTATTTAAGTAGTCCCCTCTTAGACAGACACTAGATATAAAGATGAAAAACATCAAACAACCTATGAATGCATGGAGCTACATTTTTTTTGGGAAAAATAAAACAATTAGTTGTAAAAACATAATAAATTTTAAAAAAATTCCTAAATTTTGAAAGAAAATTATTTTACCACATATCCAATCGCCACAAAATAGAGTTAATATCAAATTTGATGTTTGTGTAACTATAAGGTTTGTCTCCCCAAGGTTGTGTGGGTAAACGAGAAAGTTGGCAAAACTTTCTTCATCATGTTGTCTGAGAAATTCATCTTCGAATAGTTATAATAGATAATTAAGGATTTTGGTTTTAGGTGAATAACTAAATTGGAAAACTATATATTATATACAAAAGGAAAATTTAGATTTTTGGTGTTCGAAATATGTGTCCGGAATTTGTGTCCAGTATATTAATTAGTACTGTATATACGATTTTAACTTCCATTCTTCAGATTGTACTGTCTTTCCGGAATGTACGGTGTCAGATTCCAAATTCGAAACTATATTTACGGACTTCTCCAAAATAAATAATGTTTCACTAGAATCCTCTGTTCCGAAAATAGATATGTACATTTCTTATTCTTTTTATTTATGTGAATAGCTCCACCAAAAGTCTTAATTCAAAAGTTTTTGTCAACATAAACATAGACCGTTGTAAATACTTTTTCCAACTTTACATAATTATTATAATTTTATGTTTTTCGTTTGCAGCTGGATTAGGGTGTATATAACAACTTACAAAATGCTTAATAGTATTCGGTATAAGCAAATTATAAAAAACAACATAATTTATATTTTTATCAATATGAATAATGTATCGTATATTTTTATCTATAATAATAATTTTCAACCACCACATCTATTTGTATCTAGCCATAACCACGACACATGTTCAATAAATTACCAAAAAGTAAACATTTATCTTTTTATTAATATGAACAATGTATCGTATATTTTTAGTTTTTAGTTGTTGCAACTATTAAATTACGCAAGAATTTTGATATGATAAATTTTTATGTCAAGCTTTCTTATAAGATCTGTTACTTTTTGTCATAATTTAAACGTCTTATATACTAAAAGGTTATAAAAGTACTTTTACGGCAAAAGATTTGGCTATAAAGAGGGGACATGCATAAGTGGAAACATATGTGGTGAAAATGGAATCAAGAAACGGGAAATGGCATACAATGGCCTCTCTCATTGTATCTCTTGTTGTAGTAGTAGTTTCTCTAAGCTTCATTTTACCGACCACTGCAGATATGAAACCATATCAGACTCTTCAGTATCCAATTCACGACAAGTCTTCATTCTCCCAACCGGATCCACAAGAATCCATCCATAGCAGTATTATTCCATTACCACCTCCGACACCACCATTAATACCACCTCCTTTGCCACCCACGTCTCCATTAATACCACCTGTTTTGCCACCCTCGCCTCCTAAGAAAAAGGAACCCAAACCTCCTAAAAAGAAAAAACGCCAACCTCCAAAGGACAAGGAGCCCAGTCCTCCTAAGAGAAAGAAACCCAGACCTCCGAAGAAGAAGAAACGCAGACCTCCTAAAGGAAAGGGATGCAAACCTCCTAAGAAGAAGAAACGCAGACCTCGTAAAGGAAAGGTACCCAAACCTCCTAAAAATAAGGAACCCAAACCCCCTCAGAAGAAGGAACCCAGGCCCCCTAAGAGAAAAGAACCAAAACCTCCTAAGAAGAACGAACCCAAACCTCCAAAGAAAAAGGAACCCAAGCCTCCTAAGAAGAAGGAGCCCAAACCTCCTATTGAGAAAGAACCTGAACCTCCTAAATCACCTCCACCTCCTAAATCAGGGCTTCCTATTCCGATACCTAAACTTCCTATACCTAAACTTCCTATACCTGATCCAATATCTAAACCACCACCACCCATTCATGGAAAGTCACCATCACCACCTCCGAAGTCTCCTCCACCACCTACACCTAATATTCATGGCAAGTCTCCACCATCACCTCCTAAGTCAGCTTCCTTCACCACCAACACCACCTCCTAGTTAGTCATCTCACCACCACCGGCAAGTCATGACATGTGTAAACCAGGTTGTGAGAGTCCTCAACAACATTGCAATCTTCGCGTAAGGACTAAAAAGCCCTACGTGTAAACTTTCCCAACTCCATCTTGATATTAATATGAACCCAACTCATTTCCTATTTAATTTTATACTTCAAAAACATATACACGTGCATACACACACAAATGCACAAAACATACATAAAAACATATATAACAAAATATCTTTAACAAATATTACAACGCATCACAAGAGGGAGTGACAATAATGAACATAAAATTATAGGTAAGATGGTAATTCTAAGCGAAGCATGTGTTCCGCTTGTGTGTTGCATGATAATTCTTTTTATTTGAGTTTTCATGATCGTTACTTTTTTCATGTAGTTCTTCTTTTAATTTTGTTTTCGTTATATATATATATATATATATATATATATATATATATATATATATATATATATATATATATATATATATATATATATATATATATATATATATATATATATATACCAATAAAATTGTTGACAACTGATAGTGAAATGGATAAAATATCATGTAAATTTTGTTATTTTCTTATTTCCATTGGCCAATCAGAAGATTAAATTCCAAAGTTTCTATAAAGGCAAATCTAGAAGGCGTTGACAATTGTACAATTTTTTTTTATTATTTGACAGGAATAAAATAGATTATATTGAACAAACAGGAGCTTATAGCGAGGTGTTGTGTTATGTAAAATACTTTATACAAAGAAGTAAATTGCTAGTAATAGTAATCTACTTAGTTTTTTTAATGAATATGTTTATATTTTTATTGGAAAATTTGAATATGTCTATCTATGAAACGGTTATGTAGGTTCCCATTTGTTTAATTATATATATATGCCTATGTGGCAATTGCTTATGTTGCCATAAAAATTCCAAATTAATGCTTCCATCCTACAAACACTTCTAATTATTTTGTAGCCACAACCACCCACCCCTACCCTTAAAATCATCGGTTCAAAAAATTACTATGAAGGCATGCTTTTTCCGACGGTTAAAAGGGCGGAAATCCATGCATTTGAAACGAAATTTCCGGTAAACTTTGTGACACATTTTAGATGACAGCTTGGAAGTTCCAAACTGTTTTCCCCCTTGGTGGGGATCCTTGAAAAAGGAATGGAGTTCCGCCAAGCATTTTGGCAGAAAAATAAAATGTAAATGACCAAATTATGTTTCAAATCATACACAAAGACAATAAACATAAATGTAAGAAGTAACTATTAACAACAGAAGCTTTAACAACTTCTAAATACAAACATAAAATTAATGTATAAAAATGAAAAAGTATTTACAACAATAACCTAAGAAGCATTAGGTCGATTGCTAGAGGGGTATTCCCGAAGCTTCTTATGAATTCAACAATTTGGGCTTTAAGTTGTGATTGTCTTTTGTTCTTCAGGCCTCAAGTTGGGATTGTATTTCTTCCAACTCCCCTCTAATACATACACAATAATTATTCGTTACACATTATGTGAAAATATGTCTTCCAAAATTGATGAGTTCTTTTTAGTTCAAAAGCTATATTGTCTTTTCAGCAATCCATGTCTAGTTTGGTTGTTTTTGGGTCTGAAAAGGACACCAGATCTAAAATGGTTGTTTCAGGTCTAAAAAGGACACTAGGTCTAAAATGGGTGTCTTTGGGTCTAAAAATGATTTGTTCCATAAATGCAAATATTCCATTCTTGAAGGACCAAATTGGTCAAACCTTTTTCCTTTTTAATCTCATTGAACGCTGGAACATTAAGTAAGATAGAGTTTTGAAGACTTCTTTTTCTTCTTCTATCTTTCTTGAATGACATTTTCTAGGGTTTTTCCCTTTTTTAACCAAATCATTATAGCTAATTGTAATCTATTTTATCAAGCTCTGTAAACACTACAATATTTTTAATGGATTGGTTCTCGGCTTCCTCTGCTCGTGGTTTTTTTTCCCGATTTGAGTTTTCCATGTAAATCTCTATGTCTCTTTTGATCTACTTTTTTTTCTTGGTATTTTTCATTGCATGTGATTGATTGTGGTTTGATATCTTAGTTCTATTCCGCTTGAACTAAGATTGTTCTTGTGATTCAGATTTCTGGGTTGTTTGATGTATTAGGGCTTTTTCATTTTAGTGCATCTTACCCTCTTTGTTTACTACACATCGTTTACCATATTCCCCCATGTGAAACTTATAACCATTTACACAGTACCAATTATGAGATTGAACATACAACGACATAATGATAGTTTTCTTGCTAAGATTCCAAATGTTTACCACACCATGTGCATTAAATGATTCACCATGTGCATATCATACATACCAACTGGTCATGAATCATCTTTTTTATAGATCAAACTCAATCACATGTCACCTTGAAATAACAATCTTGGTATTTGGAACACGAACATTTGATTTGAAAAAATACCACCCCTTTATATTTTCACTTTTAGGGATACTAATGTTAACCGTCTTTGCTACAGCACGAACATTTGATTATTGAATAATTTTTATGTTGCATCATAAAGATAATATTGCCTAATCTTTTGTGCAAATACTACCATTATCATCGAAATATCATGAGTTGGATATTTTATCTTACACTTTAAAATTTCATGGCATGTAAGTTGTAACCTTTTCTTACTAAATGAGGATGCCTAAATCAAACTTTATATTTACACTACAAGTAAAATAAAATGATATTTCGTGGCATTGAAAAAATGCTATTGAAAACCGAATTAGTGTCACAAAAGGCCCCATAAACAATCAACGACACAAACAAGATGTCACTAAAGGCCTTTAGTGACATTTTTGGTGTAGTTTTATTGGGTCTTATTGACACTTTTCGATTATACCACTAAAACATTTATAGGTTTTAGTGACACTATTTAACTTTTAAGATAAATATTACTTTCATGTGTTTTTTGACACTTTTTTTACACAAAAAAATATATTAATAAAAAGGTCTTATTTATTATTTAAATTGAATATAAAATATTATTAAGACCACAGACATCAAAATGACTGCACGTCCTCTTATCCTAGAGGACATGGACTTAGCATTTCTAAAGTATACATAATTAAAACACACATTTCCAAACTTATCATTGTTGCCTCGTCCTTCTCCTTTCTCCTTTTTTTAAAACTTCATCTAACCACCTGGAGAACAATGTCACTGATCTAACAAGCCACTAGTAGATCACCGTCAGTGAATAGTTGTAAGGAAACCCTCGCTGACGAAAAACATTAGTCGACCCCTTCTCGATGTCGCCGTCATCTACTTGTTGTCGTAGCCCTTTGTTCGTCGTCCCTGGTCACCTCCGCCCTCTACTCACTATCGCCTTATGCCAATCTTGAAAACCCTCAATCATATTGTAGGTTTGTATGATTCCTCATTAAATGGAATGTAACTCTTCTTATGATGTCAAATTTAATGGTGTAGGAGTAAGGAGTGAATGATGGCTCGTGGTGGTTTTGGTGTTATGATGCATGTTTCCCAATCCCCTCCTTTCCAATGCATCAGTTATAAGGGAAAATCAAATAGGCTATGCCCCTGCACCTATCTACAAACGATAATCGTGGACTTTAGACACCCAAGACAAAAGATAGCACCACAAATAACAACCTAGAAGAGGTCACACCACACTAAGACTTGCAACAACTTTGTCGTAATTTGAAGCTCATTATCCCAAGAATAGTAATGTACTTCCATAACTAGAACCAATAACAACTTAATTTAGCACTGATGTCCGGAAGAAACAAATAGTGTATTGATGGAGTTGGACACCACCTTGATCTACCACCTTAATCCATTAATAGAAAGTCAAGGATAAAATCATCCAAAAATTACACAAGGTAATATCACGCAATTTAATTCTTCAAGTGTCACCAAAATGTACCTGACCTTCGAACTCATAATAATAACTATTAGCGAGGTGCTTGAATTACAATGCTAAAAAGAGATTTTTAAATGTATTGTTGTTTTCATAGTTCAGTACACTCTAACTGTATTTAGCTTGTTTTTTTGTTTGTGTTCCATTTTTCTATTGTCAACTATCAAGCCAACACTAGTTTTTCCTTTTTAATACACATTTTCCATTTAAAAAAATGGCATAACATGTAGTACTTTATTTCAAAAAGATTTTGGCTATTATTGTTGCAAAAATTTAAAATTATGGTGATTAATTTAGTTTCAATGTTGTAAAAATATGATTATTTTAATTTTAGTGTTGAAAACATCTTTTAAGTTAAATTGCAATTTATTTCAGCAACCTACAAACATTATAAAAGAAACAATCTTCTTCTTGCAAACCGCATATGTTTGGTCCACTTCTTCTTCTATATATTTGTAGATATGGTCCACAGAATGCAAACATTTTACCTCTTTAAAAGAAGCACCTAAACGTAGAAGTACCACTCAAAACATAATACTATCAAACTAAAAACTTTTTATAATTGTTCCCTTGCTTATCCAACATACATATAATTGCCGATCATACCTAGTATATCATATAAAAACATGTAGAAATATCAGGAATAAACATGCCACATAAAAAGAAGTGTAGATTATACTCGAAGCTTTTGAGCTCTCGTAGCGTTGTCAGAGTTTTAAGCCACTCACGATATATCTCTTGTGGCTTTGTTAGTCAAAGGATTTAATGATTTATGAAAATTTTAAAACATATGTAAAAGGTTTATTCAGTCTTTTGGGATCTTAAAAGCGCTACAATGTTGTGTTACTTTTAACCAAACTACTTACCAATTAATTGTATTTTAAAAGTTATTTATGTAGCACACCTCTTTTGATCACAATATTTTCTTACATATTTAAAATATTAGCAATAATTGTACTTCAAAAATTTATTTACTAATTGATTTTATATTATATATTTACCATTAAATATTCACCCAGATATAACATTTATTTACAAACTAAGTTACAGATGTGTCACTTACTTAGACTCGATATTAAGCTTCCATGATATATTAAGATAATATTGGATTCTCTTTCTAATTATAAACCAACCGGAAAATACAAAACACCATGTTCTTTTTGACCTTTTTATTTGAAAAAATCATCATTTCAACCGGTACAAAAGAAAAGATCCTAATTGTAAATGATAGGAATAAAACATGATCTTACCTGTTTACAAAAAGAATAAACTTAGTTATCAAAAACATACTATGTCAATTTAACTATAATAAAGACCCTATCTAATCCATAACATGTAAAAAAAGTGCAAGGTTGTAATAAGGAAAAAAAACTACATTGTAACTACTTTTGTATAATCAATTTGTTAGATTCATAACTTGTTTTACATATTATCATTGAAGATATAAGCAAGACTAATGGTGTAAAGGTTATTTATTGATGGAAGTTACTAGTTGGTGTTTTATCAGTTAATTCTCCAAGAGTTATAACAATTCTTTAAAGGGAGGCGATGGTTCACCAACTATAACATCCCAAAAATTTCAACAAATTTGATATTTTCAATACAACCATTTTACTAATAACAGTGTTTACAAAATTAGTATTTCCAAACATTATGTAAAATCAGATTCTCCCAAGATCCAATCAGTTGTAAAACAAAGGATGTGTACGGTCACGCCATCGCCTTGCCATGGTCCTCCGAGATACCTGAAATCGTAAACTGAAACTGTAAGTAAAACGTTTAGTGAGTTCCCCCAAAATACCACCGCACAAACAGATAACATATACAACAAGCATGCTCAAATATAAATGCCTAGCCTAATCAGCCTTGGGCTAGAATACCAGGCATGTCTAAGATGGGCTCAATCATCTCCGGGATGGAATGTAACGACGTAAATTTTCCAAACAAATTTTTCATTTCAAAATAAAGTGTTTTCAATCAAAACAAGGCATAAACATTCCACGTGTCGTATCATAATACAAATCATATGAATCCCAAGATCACAAATCATCTATCAGTGTGTACAGATCACGCCGGCGCCTTCCCACGGTCCTCGCTAGTACCTGAAACACATACACAACAACTGTAAGCATATTTGCTTAGTGAGTTCCCCAAAATACAACTTACGCACATACGCCTTTCCAGGCCCTGACCTTCCGGTCCGTGTGTCTCAAGGGACTTCCGTCCCTGCTGGGTAAACCTTCCAGTCCTACCCACGCCGACCCTTCGGTCCATATTATAACGCCTTCTGGCCCATAACATAATCGCCTTCCGGCCCATAACATAATGCCTTCCGGCCCACATTAAGCATAACATACATAGCACGTATAACAATTAACTTATCACATATAGCACATATATCTCATATCATATCCGACCTTCCGGTCACATAGTCAAACCCTTCCAGGTACAGTATAGTGAGAAGACTCACCTTGCGAATATAGCTAGCTAGCAAATCCCGAAGTCACTCGTGCTCGATCCGCCGAGCTACAATCTCCCTATAACATCATACATCTCTTATTAACACTTTTATCTTCCAAGTTTGACTATCCCTAAGAAGTCAAACATAGGTCAACTCTGGTCAACGGTCAACGGTTAACTTGACCGGACTCGGCGAGTGCACAAGGGCAACTCGGCGAGTCTAGACGTTTTCGCCAACTCCCTAGGATTCCCTTCTTACACGTCGAGTACTTCCCCCGACTCGACGAGTTCCACCTGGGAGAATCGTGGGGCCACCCCGACTCAACTCGCCGAGTCTCAAGAACAACTCGGCGAGTCCCAGCTCGACTCAGACCACCTATCAACCCTCTCTAACTCGCCCTGACTTACTGAGTCAACCCATGACTCGACTGGATCACTCACTGGCCGGTCCAAGGCAATCTTCAAGCTACTCGCCGAGTCTGCTCATCGGACTCGGCGAGTCCATGCCATGCAATCACTCAAACTCGCTTCTAAGGTCAGATATGTTCCAACAATTCATAGATCTGGCCTTCCTAGACTGATTCACCACGTAAAGCCCCAAACTTGGTGCTCATACAACCCCTATATGACCATATATGAAGGATTATCAACAAATATCACTACTCAAGGTCATAACCTCCATTGCTCTCCATAAAGCTTGATGAATGAGGCTCTCTGGACCTCTATGGATCCAGATCCAAAGCCTCATCACTAGCAAGGGACTATTTGGCCATCAAACCAACCCAACAAGGGTCACAAGAAACCCTAAAACCAAATATACTTCTCAAAACAGAAGATGAGCCGAAATCATACCTCTAGATCGAAGATATAAGCTTCAAATCCACAGAATAGCAATCCCCTTTGCCTCCTCTTGGCTAGAACCTTCCTCTTCTTTGCTAAACAACACACAAAGGTCAAGAAATGCTTCCTTTCTCTCTCAAATCGCTAAAGCACTCTAGGGTTTCTCTCTATGGACTGTTGGGTGCAAATGACGGCCATAAGGCCCTTTAAATAGGTCCCAAACCCGAGAAATTAGGGTTTCACTAAACAGCGCGGACTCGCCGAGTCCATATCCATGACTCGCCGAGTCCAGACGAATCCCGCGTCCAGAATCGCGACCCTACTCAGCGAGTCTGAGCTCTAACTCGCCGAGTCCCCTCTCAAAACACAAAAGAATCAAAACAATAAAGATAGTTGGACATTCGGGCTGTTACAATTCTCCCCCACTAGAACTAGACTTCGCCCCCGAAGTCTCGCTCTGAAAATAGCTCCGGATGTTGCTCCCGCATCATGCGCTCCGGCTCCCAGGTCATCTCCGATCCCTTCCTGTGTTGCCACTGAACCAACACCAGAGGTACCTCCTTGTTCCTCAGAACCTTGATCTTCCGATCCCTGATGGCCACAGGCCTATCGACATAATTCAGACTCGCATCCATCTGAATATCCTCTAATGGAACCACTGCCGACTCATCGGCTACACTTCCTCAATTGCGACACATGAAAAGTGTCGTGGATCTGCCCCAACTCTGCTGGCAACTCCAAACGATAGGCTACCCGGCCTACCTTTGCAATCACCCGAAATGGCCCAATATACCGGGGTCCCAACTTGCCCCTCTTCCTAAATCGAATCACTCCTTTCCAAGGAGAGACCTTCAGGAGAACGAAGTCGCCGACCTGAAACTCAAGCTCGGACCGGCGTCTATCCGCATAACTCTTCTGTCGGCTCTGGGCGGTCAATAACCTCTGTCTGACCTGCTGAATCTGCTCTGAAGTCTGAAGCACGATCTCTGTACTGCCTATCACTCTCTGCCCAACCTCTCCCCAACAAATGGGGGTCCGACACCTCCTACCATACAACAGCTCAAAGGGTGGCATACCAATGCTCGACTGATGGCTGTTGTTGTAGGAAAACTCTGCCAAGGGTAAATACGCATCCCAGCTACCCTCGAAATCCAACACACATGCTCGAAGCATGTCCTCAAGCGTCTGAATCGTCCGCTCGCTCTGGCCGTCTGTCTGGGGATGATATGCAGTACTAAAATGCAATCTAGTACCCAACTCCTCATGAAATTTCTTCCAGAATCTGGAAGTGAAGCGCACATCACGGTCCGAAACAATCGAGATCGGCACCCCATGCCGAGACACCACCTCCCTCACATATATCTCCGCCAACTTCTCCGCTGAAGAACTCTCACTGATGGCAAGGAAGTGAGCGCTCTTCGTCAACTTGTCCACAATCACCCAAATTGCATCTACTCCTCTGGTAGTTCTTGGCAGTTTGGTGATGAAATCCATAGCGATCTGTTCCCACTTCCATTCGGGAACCTCCAATGGCTGCAACTTGCCATGCGGTCTCTGGTGCTCGGCCTTAACCCTGCGGCAGGTCAAGCATCTCTCAACAAACCAGGCGACGTCCCTCTTCATACAGGGCTACCAATACTCTTTCCTCAAATCCAAATACATCTTTGTAGCCCCCAGATGGATTGAAAATTTCGACCGATGAGCCTCCTCCATCAAAGTGATACGCGTACCACCCACAAACGGTACCCAAATCCGACCCTGAAATGTCATAAGCCCTCGTCCATCCGTAACGAACTCTGAAACCAAACCAATGACCTGCTCTCTCTTCTGCATCTCCGGTCGCACAGCCTCGGCCTGTGCCCCACGAATGGCATCCAATACCGGAGCTATCACGGTCAATCTCAAACATACATCTCGTAGTGGAGTGCTCTCCGCCCTGCGGCTCAACGCATCGGCCACCACATTGGCCTTACCCGGATGGTACAGGATCTCACAATCATAATCCTTGACCACATCTAACCACCTCCTCTGCCGCATTTAGGTTGGGCTGATCCATGAAGTACTTCAAACTCTTATGGTCCGTGTATATTGTACAACGAACCCCATAAGAGTAGTGACGCCAAATCTTGAGAGCGAACACTACTGCCCCTAACTCTAGATCATGCGTGGGATATCTCGTCTCATGAGGCTTCAGCTGCCTCGATGCATATGCTATCACATGACCCCTCTGCATCAACACCGCGCCCAGCCCCAAAATCGATGCATCACAATATACTACAAAATCCTCCATCCCTTCCGGGAGAGCTAATACCGGGGCTTCGCACAACCTTTGGCGAAGTGTCTCAAAGGAGGTATGCTGCTCGGGACCCCATGAGAATGCAACACCCTTACGGGTCAACCTGGTGAGCGGCACTGCGATCTTGGAGAAATCCTTGATAAATCTCCGATAATACCCTGCCAACCCAAGGAAGCTCTTGATCTCAGATGGTGACTTCGGCACCTCCCAACTCATCACCGCCTCAACCTTGGCCGGATCGACCAGAATCCCTTCCTAGTTAACGAGATGTCCTAAGAACTAGACCTCCTGCAACCAGAAATCACATTTGGAGAACTTTGCATAAAGCTTCTCCGATCTCAATACCCCAAGGACCTCCCTCAAATGCTCCTCATGCTGCTCTCTAGATCTCGAATACACCAGAATATCATCGATAAATACAATCACCGACCGATCCAACATCGGCCTGCATACCCTGTTCATGAGATCCATGAACACAGCCGAGGCATTGGTGAGCCCGAAAGGCATCACCACAAACTCATAATGCCCATATCGCGTCCTAAACGCTGTCTTCTGGACGTCCTCATCCCGCACTCTCACCTGATGATATCCCGACCTCAAATCGATCTTGGAAAACCAAGATGCTCCCTGCAACTGATCGAATAAATCGTCGATCGTCGGTAACAGGTAACGGTTCTTGACCATCAACTTGTTCAACTCCCGGTAATCAATGCACATCCGGTGTGAACCATCCTTCTTCTTGACGAACAGAATAGGTGTTCCACGGCGAGCTGCTAGGCCGAATGAATGCCTTCCCCAACAACTCTTGAAGCTGCGAGGACAACTCTTGCATCTCTGGAGGTGCAAGACGATAAGGCACCTTAGCGATAGGCGCGGCCCCCGGAACCAAATCAATACCAAACTCCACTTGCCTCATAGGAGGTACTCCCGACAGCTCCTCGGGAAAAACATCTGGAAACTCACGCACCACTGGAACCTCCTCAACTGATCTCGGTCTCTCGGAAGCCTCCCGCGTATCCATCACATACGCCACAAAACCCTTACAGCCCTGCTGTAGACACTGCCTCGCCTTAGCGGCCGAACAAAAAGCTGATCCTGAACGGGTACCCTCGCCGTACACCGAAAGAACTCCCCCACTAGGGTCTCGTATAGTCACCAGCAGTCGCTCACAGTCGACGACTGCGCCGAATCGGCTCAACCAGTCCATGCCCACAATGACACAGACATCACCCATCGCAATAGGAATCAGATCAATCGGAAACTCAACCCCGAAAATCTCTAACACACATCCCCGGAGAACCTCCGTGGCACAAATCACTCTCTCGTCAGCTATAGAAACTCTCAGAGGCCGACTCAACGGCTCACGACCAACGCTGATATGCTGACTAAAGGCCAAGGATACAAAGGACCGACTCGCACCCGAGTCAAATAACACTAAAGCAGGCACAGAGTTCACAAGGAAAGTACCTACGCATATCATAACATAAGCATAACATCTCAACATCAAAATAAATACATGAAATAAAGCATACCTGCCACAACATCGGGCGCAGCACCGACCTCCTCCGCAGTCAGCTGAAAGGCTCTCCCACGAGCCCTCGGGGCCTCGGCCTTCACCGGTCGAGTCTCAGCAGCCCTGGCAGCAGGTGCAGATCCCTGAAGAAGCTGAGGGCACTCGGCCTTCCGATGGCCGGTCTGGTTGCAATGAAAACAAACCATAAACCCCTTGGGGAAATCCCTAGCGATGTGCCCCTCCTTGCCACACTTGTAGCAAGCACCAGATCGACATGTCCCCTCGTGACCCTTGCCGCACTTTCCGCAAGTGTGGCCCTTCGGACCTCCCGTCCTCGAATCGGCGGACTTAGTCGACTTGGCTGCCGGCTGAGACTGAGCCGGCTGCCGGTCCACCCGTTGAGACTCGGCCTCCTCCGTGGCCTGGGTCTCCAACTCGATCTCGCGCTTCCTGGCATTCGCCTGAAGCTCATCAAAGGTATGATAGGTGGAGTTTGACACAAACTCCCGGATATCCCTCCTCAACACACCTAAGTACCGGCTCATCCGAGCCTGCTCTGTGGACACCTGCTCGGGGCAGAACATCGCCCTCTCATGAAACTTCTTCGTGATCACCGTAACCGAATCAGTACCCTACTTGAGGGTCAAGAACTCCTGAACCAATCGTTCCCTCTCCACCGGGGGAACGTACTCGTCTCTGAACATAGAGGTAAACCCCTCCCATGTCACCGCTGAAATCTCTGCCAAAGTGAAGTTCGCCGTCACGAACTTCCACCAATCCTTCGCTCCCAGACGGAGCTGGTTCAAAGCGAACCATACCCTCAGATGCTCCGGACATGAACAAGTGTAGAATCACCCCTCGATATCAACGATCCACCTCATCGCAGCGATCGGATCCTGCGTCCCATCAAACTCAGGTGGCTTCGTGTTGCTGAACTCCCGAAACAGCAACGAGTCACCCTCCTGTGGCCTCGCAGCGGCCACAGCTGCGGTAGCTGCAGCCTCAGTCAATGCGGCGTACCGCTCATCAAAAGTCTCCATCAAGGTGGTCTTAATAGACCCAAACATCTCCAGAATCTCAGCCCGGATCGCTGCAGCCACCTCCTCATGAATCATCTGACGAATCTCCTCGTCACTCACACCGCTCGTACTCGGTCTGTGGCGTGGTCCAACCATGATGTCTGTGAAATACAACATAAAACTATCAGAGACTCTATCGAGTATAATCGCACTCGATAACGTAACCCTACTCAGTCTCCGATATCTAGGGATTCTTACTTGGGTTGCCCACTGACCCGGTGCCTTCGGTAGTACGGGCCCAATACTACCGACCACACCGCATCAGCATTCATCCCAAGTCTTCCTCCCCAAACCCCGGATAGTGAGTACTCTACTTTTGTTATGCACTATCTACCCGCACGCTATCAAAGCATCTCATACCGGCAAACTTCCCTAGACTAAGGCATCACAAATCAGGCCACTCTAGTCCTATCATGAATACCTAGTCTTCTAGCATGCATAACAATTCACATCATATCATATCTCTTAACATAACATTGTAAGGTATTTTGGGGATCTTTAACGTTCGGGCGCTGGCTGATTGTACACACTGCTTCATTCTTGTTTACCACAAAATCATTTATAAAAGTTTATGCCTTTATTTTAAAAGTGTTCCTCAAATCCTCGGTTTGAGTTCAGTTGCGCCCGAAGGTGCACCCGAATCTCTCAAACCAAGGCTCTGATACCAATTTGTAACGACGTAAATTTTCCAAACAAAATTTTCATTTCAAAATAAAGTGTTTTCAATCAAAACAAGGCATAAATATTCCACGTGTCATATCATAATACAAATCATATGAATCCCAAGATCACAAATCATCTATCAGTGTGTACAGATCACGCCGGCGCATTCCCACGGTCCTCGCTAGTACCTGAAACACATACACAACAACTGTAAACATATTTGCTTAGTGAGTTCCCCAAAATACAACTTACGCACATACGCCTTTCCAGGCCCTGCCCTTCCAGTCCGTGTGTCTCTGGGGACTTCCGTCCCTGCTAGGTAAACCTTCCGGTCCTACCCACGCCGACCCTTCGGTCCATATTATAACGCCTTCCGGCCCATAACATAATCGCCTTCCGGCCCATAACATAATGCCTTCCGGCCCACATTAAGCATAACATACATACCACGTATAATAATTAACTTATCACATATAGCACATATATCTCATATCATATCCGACCTTCCGGTCACACAGTCAAACCCTTCCAGGTACAGTATAGTGAGAAGACTCACCTCGCGAATATCGCTAGCTAGCAAATCCCGAAGTCACTCGTGCTCGATCCGCCGAGCTACAATCTCCCTATAACATCATACATCTCTTATTAACACTTTTATCTGCCAAGTTTGACTATCCCTAAGAAGTCAAACATAGGTCAACTCTGGTCAACGGTCAACGGTCAACTTGACCGGACTCGGCGAGTGCACAAGGGCAACTCGGCGAGTCTAGATGTTTTTGCCAACTCCCTAGGATTCCCTTCTTACACGTCGAGTACTTCCCCCGACTCGACGAGTTCCACCTGGGAGAATCGCGGGGCCACCCCGACTCAACTCGCCGAGTCTCAAGAACAACTCGGCGAGTCCCAGCTCGACTCAGACCACCTGTCAACCCTCTCTAACTCACCCTGACTTATTGAGTCAACCCATGACTCGACTGGATCACTCACTGGCCGGTCCAAGGCAATCTTCAAGCTACTCGCCGAGTCTGCTCATCGGACTCGGGGATTCCATGCCATGCAATCACTCAAACTCGCTTCTAAGGTCAGATCTGTTCCAACAATTCATAGATCTGGCCTTCCTAGACTGATTCACCACGTAAAGCCCCAAACTTGGTGCTCATACAACCCCTATATGACCATATATGAAGGATTATCAACAAATATCACTACTCAAGGTCATAACCTCCATTGCTCTCCATAAAGCTTGATGAATGAGGCTCTCTGGACCTCTATGGATCCAGATCCAAAGCCTCATCACTAGCAAGGGACTATTTGGCCATCAAACCAACCCAACAAGGGTCACAAGAAACTCTAAAACCAAATATACTTCACAAAACAGAAGATGAGCCGAAATCATACCTCTAGATCGAAGATCTAAGCTTCAAATCCACAGAATAGCAATCCCCTTTGCCTCCTCTTGGCTAGAACCTTCCTCTTCTTTGCTAAACAACACACAAAGGTCAAGAAATGCTTCCTTTCTCTCTCAAATCGCTAAAGCACTCTAGGGTTTCTCTCTATGGACTGTTGGGTGCAAATGACGGCCATAAGGCCCTTTAAATAGGTCCCAAACCCGAGAAATTTGGGTTTCACTAAACAGCACGGACTCGTCGAGTCCATATCCTGGACTCGCCGAGTCCAGACGAATCCCGCGTCCAGAATCGCGACCCTACTCGGCGAGTCTGAGCTCTAACTCGCCGAGTCCCCTCTCAAAACACAAAAGAATCAAAACAATAAAGATACCTGGAAATCCGAGCTGTTACATGGAATAACCTTATATCATAAGCGGCTTGGTCCAATCAACCATTAGGTTTGAATACCAAACAAGTCGGGCCTAGTCAACCATCGGGTTGGAATACCCCAGGCTTATTTACTGATGCACAAAGCAGTCTAGTCTCACCATATATCAT
Source organism: Lactuca sativa (assembly GCF_002870075.4). Lineage (NCBI taxonomy): Eukaryota > Viridiplantae > Streptophyta > Magnoliopsida > Asterales > Asteraceae > Lactuca > Lactuca sativa. Next base: position 173,018,247 of record NC_056628.2, read on the forward strand.
ATAATCACATCGGATCCAATCAACTATCAGGTTGGAAGATCTCAAGCCTAATAAACCATCAGGTTGGAATGCTAATATAAAACGGGTCGATTCATCCTTGGTATGTGATACCCTTGGGCCCAATGAACGGTCAGGTTGGAATGCCCTTGATATGTTAGCACATAAACATACCAGTAAAACCTCAACCATCATCAACATATAACTAGTCAACAGACAATCGAGCAGATCTACAGATCATTAAGCATATCATCATCCTATATACCATGATCGATCTAACAGATCACTACAGTACAATAGTATGCATAATAGAATATTAAATACAAAGGACCGACCTTGGTGCTTTCAACCCGTAACTACAGTGAGGAAAACTCACCTCGACAGCTAAACCCACAAATACATCTGTGACTACAGATCTGCTAGAATCTCGTGCTAATATACATGAATAACATTCAATTATCATTTTGGTTCCAATTGAAGTCCAATAATCCTTAAATGGGGTAAAAATACAATTTTACCCGTCACCTTATTCGGTCCAAGACTAAGGCCCAAACTCCCAATCAAAAGGCCCATAAACCAAGTAATCATCCAAAGCCCACTTATGGCCTAATTTTTCAAATTGTGCTCAAACCCTTACATGGGTCTTACGCTAAAGCCCAACTACTCTTCCTAGACCAAAACACTTGTCTCAATTGGTCCAACAATGCCCCAAGCAACCAAGTCCAAAAGATGGCCCAAACCCAAAATGACACCACACAGCCCAATAAGGCCCACATATCAAAATTGGGCCCAAACCCATCATAGGCCTAACCCGAGAAAGCCCAATATCCTAAAAGGCTCAAAATAACCAATGGTCAACCTTGTTCATGTTGGATTAGGTGTCTAAGCCCATAATTATTTTTGGTATGTATTTGATTTGATTATGAGCATGGTCCTTTTGGGTTGCCTTCACTCATATAACTTGATAGGATAACAAGTAGAGAGATAGAATAAGATTTATTATGTGAATAATAAATTGGTACTCAGAATGATTTTATTAATATATTATATGATTAATATATCATTTGGAAATCATATTATTAAGTAGTAATTAATCAGAAATTAATCTAGTATTAATTTTGGGATTAAAGGAACTGATTAATAGTGGAGGGACTGATTATGTAAATCAGTAATAATTGTATTTTGGGCTAATGGACCTTATTGATAAGAGGTGGACGAAAATCTATTGAAAGCCCATAGAATTTTCGTGCAAGGGATTTTCATATGGGGGTCCATGGATTGCTTAAGGCCTAGGCAAGGGAATTAGGGTTTCCACCGGAAAACCCTAATAACCTCAACTGTATAAACCCTCCTAACATAAGGATTTCGTCCCCCTATGAGTTTTAGAGAACCCTAACCGATTTTGCTTCCCTCTCCAAGTCTTCCTTTGCATTGGGTGTTTGTGACTCCATTAGAGGTGCAACACTTGGGGCACTAAGCTTTCAAAGTTCAAGGTGTTCTTGTTATTGCTACATAACAAATGAGGTAAGGTTCCAAACCCTATTTTACATATGAATTTAGAAATTAGTATGCTAGTATTAGGGTTTATGCTTTAGATGATTATTTGCATGTATAACTTGAGAAAAACCTAGATCCAAAGCATTAGGGTTGCATGTACACCATAGGAATGTTGTAGTGCTCAAAACCCATCAGTGGTATCAGAGCCTAGGTCGTTTTTCTGTTATATGTGATGCTAATGTGAATTGTTCAAAGCTGGAATTTTTTTTTTGCTTTCTGCCTGATAACCACGAGGTGGTAAAAGTCACGACGAGGTGGTGGGTACTCACGACGTGAGCATAATGTGCACGATGCGAACTCAGTTCTGTTGGTAGATTTTTCGGATTTTGGCTAAAATTAGATTAGGATAATTACCAGAAGTTGTTTTAACTAGTAAAATTCGAATTTCATGATATGGTAATTGATATCCACATCTTATTGAAGGATAATTGTCAAATTTTAAGATAATTACTAGATTAGGTAAAACTATGTGATAAGGATTGTAACAGCCCGGATTCCCAGGTATTATTTATTTATTTATTTTGGTTTTTGGTGAGGGGACTCGGCGAGTTGGAGCCTAGACTCGCCGAGTATGATCATGGATTTGGACGCGGGTTCGCGTCCGGACTCGACGAGTCCAAGAGTGTACTCGGCGAGTCCACGCTGTTTAATGAAACCCTAATTTCTCGGGTTTCAGGCGTATTTAAAGGGCCTTATGGCCATCTTTTGCACTCATCAGTCCCCAAAGTGAGACCCTAGAGCGTTTGAGTGATTGAAGTGAGGGAAGGAGCCATTATTGATCTTGGAGTTGTTGTCTAGCAAGAAAAGAGGAGATCTAGCCAAGAGGAAGCAAGAGAGGGGTGGATTGTTGAAGATTTGAGGTCCAGAACATCACATCTGAGGTACAATCTCGAATGATTCTCTGTTATTGTGATGTTCATGTAGATTTAGGGCTTTTGAACCCATTTGTGGCTAGATCTAGTGTCCTATTGGTCCCTTAAGGAGTTAAGGTCCTGGATCTGGACTCATAGAGGTCCAGAGCACCTCTTTGCCAAAGCTTTATATGCATCCATGGAGGTTTTGGCTTGGGATCAATGTATTTGAGGCTAAAACACCATTCATGAGCTATTCAATGCTTGTTGAGCATCAAGACTTGGACTTTACGTGGTCAATAAGCTTAAGGAGGCTAGATCTAGGAGTTAGTGAAGCGGATCTGACCTCAGAAGGTCGTTTGGGGATATGCATGGAATGCACTCGCCGAGTCCATTTCCCAGACTCGACGAGTTGGTGTGAGTTGTTCGTTGATTACGAACCAGGGGTTGAGTAACCGAGTCGGGTGAGTGACTCGGTGAGTCGGAAGAGATTCAGAGGGATCGGGTTCCCGTAGGAACTCGGCGAGTCGACACCAGACTCGGCGAGTCGGGTTGACCGTTGACCGTTGACCAGTGTTGACTGGTTTGACTTCGTGGTATTAGTCAGCCAGAGTCAATTATTATTAAGAAAGAATACACTTATGTTGTAGGAGGACGATAGCTCGGGAGATCGAGCACTAGTGGTTGAGAGCTTTACGAGTTACCGAGACACGCGGGGTGAGTCTTCTCACTATACGTTACCTTAAGTGGTATTATGAGTTGACCAGAGGGTCTTATGTGCTATGTATGAGATTATGTGCTATTTATGAGGTTGTATGCTATGTGTTATTTGTATGCTGTATGACTATATAGACCGGACCGGAGGGTCCAACGATTCAGATCGGACCAGAGGGCCCAATGAGCTATGACTGGACCAGAGGGTCCGACGAGCTGCAGGACTGGAAGGTCCTGCTGAGACATCTTGACCAGAGGGTCGGGTTAGCCTCGAGTGGCGTATTTGTGGTATATGGTATGTTAGGGAACTCACTAAGCATTTATGCTTACAGTTGTTATGTTTGATGGATCAGGTACCAACGATGACCGTGGGAAGGCGACAGCTTGACACGTAGACACACCCTGATGGAGATTCTTATATGTAGAGATCTTGGGATTTGTTTTTATAAACAAAATTGATTATGGATCTTGATTTGTGATGTGATACATTATGTGATTTTGAAAATGAAAAATTATTTTGAAAATTTAAGGTGTTACAAGGATAAATTATGTGATTAATTGATTTGGTTTTCAAATTTGATCTAAATATTTTGAAAAGTTTCAAAATTTTCCCTCAAGTTTTGGAATTTAAAATTGATTAAAAGTTTTAATTTTGAAATATTAAATTCTTAAATCCTAGTAATTTGAAAAGTTTCAAATGTGCACCTCTTGGTTTTGTAATTTAAATTTGATTAAATAGCTTTAATTTTGAAAATTTAAATTTAGAACATTCATAATTTGAATAATTCAAATTACACCCTTATAGTTTTATTAAATTTATTAAGTGTTTAATTAAAAGAGAGAATTAATAAATCCATAATGACATGGTTTAAGTTTAACTAAATTAAAAGTCTAACTTATTAAAAGATTAAACCATTAGTATTTTAAATGTATAAAATACACCCTTATACTATATAAAATTAAAAGTCTAATATATTATATATGCCAAACTAAAAAGTCAGTCTTACCGTTAGTAGGCATCATTCACGAAGCTGGTCTATAAGAGATGTTTAAGGAAGCGGCATGTAAAATGACCGTCATTGGGTATCCACTTTTACCCACCACACCCTTGACTAGTAGAGGGTCGTTAGCCGAACAGGTTTGATAGGACATTTAAATCCTCATTAAAAGTATAATGATATAAAATAACTAAACCTTTTATAAATTCCCAATCTTAGTTACTTTAGGAAAAATTCGAATTTGATGCTAACCCATGAAATTGCACATTGCACCTTATTGGTCGTTAGTGGAGCGTGTGTGGTTAAACGACACACTAATATGGGACTAATGAAGGATGGCAATGAGTAGCTCATAGATTATCATAGATCAATGGAGCATGTATGGTTAACCGGCACATTGATTAGGTGATAAACGTCTTCGAGAGTATCAAGCTAATTTGCATGGTTTTTCACACCTTGTTTGTGATCCTCGGTATCCCAATCACAAACTTGAAGGGTATAATTGAGATTAAACAAGCCATTGAAAAGTTTAATGAATCTCAAAGAATCTAGGAATTTCAATTCATTTAAGACTTAATATTCATTTTTTTTCATGGTGGAAGTTGGTAAATTGTCATTTACCTACCTTCAAATATTTTGCAATTGGATTCCAGCATCCCTCTTCATAATTGTAGAATATTTTGTTGGATCATAGCCTTAATATTTCATTTAGGTGTTATATTAATGATTAAATCAACTAACTTGAATTTCTCCCCTTTTGTAGATGTCTAGTTATGACAACTATGTTCTTCCTCAATCTGTTGGAAAAGGATTTCGATTCAATGATGGTATTTCACATGTGTCACACCCCGAAAACCGAAGGCGGAAACATTTACGGGGTGGAATCCACGTTGAGTATCAAATCCAATGTACATAGTAAGTAAAGTAAATCAACCATTACATTACATATATGAAAGTTTTACATTTGTTTCAAAAGCAAAAGTTATACATGTGATACATAGTATATATATAAACAACACGAAACAAGTCTTCTGAGAACTCCGTTTTCGCCAAAAGAGATCGTCGGGTACCTGTCTAATGTGAACCTGAGAATACAAGCGGTTTGAAAATCAGCATAAAGCTGGTGAGTTCATAAGCGGTTAGTTTTTCTGAAAATGTACAAGTTCCTTTGGTTTCCTGAAAAAGTGGTTATCCAAGAAAATCCCATATTTTCTTATGTAAAGTTAGTTTCCAAATCCGAAAGTAAAGTTAACGATGTATAATGAAAGCATGATTGTTCTTGTGAATTGTAGTCCAGTTGTTTAACTTGTTACACTTTTCTAGTTACGTACTACTATTACTCAGGAAGAACCCCATGTTCTCCTAACTGTGTGTGTGAACTATTACCAATTCTGATTATGTTCGGTGTCCTTCCTAGGAAAACCCCATGTTTCCCTGACTGTGTGTGTATGTACTTTTACCGGTTCTGGTTATGTTTAGTGTTCTCCCCAGGAAAACCCCATATTTTCCTGACTGTGTGTGTATGTGCCTGTCATCCCTGAACGTACATTAGCTTTACTACGTACATAAAGCTAGCAAATGAGTCTAAAAACGTTAATAATCTAGATTGTGAGTCCTTAACCATACTCAAACTAGATATGACTCGAGCCATGGTCAATATCCTTTCTATGACTTTTGTCACCCTTGAACCTTTCGGTTCGGCTGTAGCTAGCAGCCAGGTGTGGGATTGTCAGTCCCGTATAGATCTATACACTCAAGCCACGCTCTCCTACGAACGGAGATTCTGGTTACACGGTTAGTCCTCCACTATCTCGTGCCATGGAAGTGTTACAAGGACGTGTCTCCAATCTTTAAGATTACTCTTTACTTTTCGACTAGGAAAGTAGTATTTACGACTAGCTATGTTCTACGCACCTGTCCTTTACACTCGAGTCTAGGTGTTTTATTAAGGACATTACACTTGAGCCTAGGTGTTATCTAATGATGACTGTCCTTTTACACTCGATCCTAGGTGTATTATTAAGGACATTACACTCGAGCCTGGGTGTTATTTAATGATTACGGTCCTTTACACTCGATCCTAGATGTATTATTAAGGACATTACAGTGATTTGTGTGTTATGATGGTATTTATCTATCACACTCGAACCTAGGTGTATTGTTAAGGACGTACAAATGTTTTATGTTTTCTAATGGTGTCTGTCTTTTACACTTGAACCTTAGCGTTTTATTACAAACATTACAATGGTTTATGTGTTCTATCAGTTTAAATGTGAACAATCAAATGTAAAGTATACAATATAACTGATTGTAATAAGAATTGAAAATCGGTTTAAAACAAACAACTCTGCAAGTTAAAATAGTTTGTTAAAAGGTTTTCAATTCTTAAAATGTACAATTATGAAACTATTTGACTGAAATCATAAGTTTAAGTACAAGATATTCTTGTACTTTTGCTTGTATTCCCCCCTGAAAACATTGAAAAACCATTGAAAAAGGGTAGGGGTATGAACTCACCGGACGCGGATATGTGTCGATTTTGGATGCTAAACGTCGAATCGAGGCCTGATAACACGCGAGGTTCCTATGTAAAATGAAATGGTACACAAATATATCTAATTAAATTCATAAACTCTAATTAGATATGAAGTCACACTCCAACGAACGAAAACACCTCAAAACGGGTGTTTGGAGTGACCCGGGTGACATCTACGGACGGGAATTGAAGCGAGGGACTTGGAATTTGAGTTTACTCCCCAAGAGTAAACTCCCTAATGAAGTTTACGGCCTAAACACCCATTCCCCATGAGTTTACGGCCGTAAACTCATGGTGGGGTGATTTATGGTGTTTAATGGTTCACAAATGGATATTAACACTTGGAAATGCTTGGAATAATTTTACCTAAGGCTTGGAATGGATTAAAATCACCAAATACAATCCTTAAGGGAGTTTACGGCCTTCGCATGGGGCCTATGGCCGTAAACTCTCATATCTCCTTGAATAATTGTTTTTAAGGTTCCAAAATTAATCACATGTGATTCTAAAAATTCCTACAAGCCTAGAAATGAATTTTGGGCACCATTTGACATCCTTTTAGGAGTTTACGGCCATGGAACATGTTCTATGGCCGTAAACTCTCAAATGAAGAGTTTTGATGTGTTTAAAGCCCTTAAACTATTTTTGGTTGGTCCTATGATTTATTCCAAGGATTTTGGTGGTGTTGGATGGCTTTCTAACACCTTAGAAATGAGTTTACACCCTTGTTTAAGGAGATTACGGCCCAAGCACAAGCCTTGGCCGTAAACTCACACAAAACCTTCAAAATTTATGTTTAAGGTGTTCTAGGTCCATTTCCAATATTCTAAAAGTCATATCTAAGTCTTGTTTGTGTCTTGGAAGGGTTAAATGGCTTAGAAACCCTTTAAATATATGTTTACGGCCTAGGCACCTTCCAGGGTCGTAAACTCATATATAAAGCTTTAAATCATGGTTTGAGGCATTCTAATTCCATTTCATAGAGTCATCTAGCCATATACAAGGTCCAATTGAGGTTTGGAAGGGTTTTGTTGCTCCAAAAACCTCCTTTATATGAGTTTACGGCCTAGGACTGTTCTAGGGCTGTAAACTCATGGTAATGGTCCTAATCCATGGTTTGAACTCGAATTTGAAGGCTAGAGAGGTTGCAAAACAAATTAGGGAAGGTACCTTGGTGATTTGAAGCCTTAAACTTGAGATTTTGACCCTTAATTCTAGTTTGAGGAGAGAGGTTGGAGTGAAAGTTGTAAAATGTAGCAAAAGCTTCAAAATGGAGACTTGGATCACTTTAATCAGTGTCCAAGTTCGGGACACGTTAGAATTCTACCTGATACCGGCGTTAGACGGGGCTTTAGGTCGCACCCGGCCACTTTGTCGTAACCAGATGTCGAGGTGAAAGATCAATCCTTTCTTCGTGCTTTGGTGGAACTTATCTTCCTCTACCTCCTCCAATAATTCTCCCTGGGTTACGTGTTCGTCCACTTGAAAAGTTCAAGGTCACTCAAGCCTTACTGGAAAGCAAACACCAAGATGGAAGGTCTATGTGTGCACACATTTTGGACATGAAGTCACACATTTATTAACTAGGGATGTTGGGTGTCATTTTCCCAAGGACATTGGCGTTGAATTGGTTCTTCACTCACTCCCTGAGTCATATAGTCAGTTTGTTAAAGAATACTATATGGCAGACCACAACGTGACCCTTGTTGATCTGACATATTTGTTAATTACTGTTGAATCAGAAATGATTTGGCGCACTGGTCAAGCAAATTTGAATGAAAGATCTGCTTCCCAAAATTCCACGGACATTAACAATGGCGACAATGGAAGTCTAGAAAATCTTTCTCTTCCCGATGGAAAAGGGATCGGCCAAGGTCAATCCGTTAGACAAAATGGTAAAGAGAAAGTCTAAGTCTGAGATTGTCTCGTGTACCATTCCAAAAGAGTATGTTTGCTTGTATTGCCAAGAGAAAGGTCATTAGATGTGAAACTACTGTATCTACCTAAAAGACCGCAAGGATGGTAATGTCAAAGTGTATGACTCTGCTTCAGGTAAGTCCACTATCTAACTCTATTAAGTTCCTTTTTCATGGATTCTTAATACATGATGTCATAAGTTTGCATTTTGATGTTTTGTAGGATCGAAAAAGAGAAAGGAAGTTTAAAGGAAGAGTAAGATGAGTCTGGTCGCGAAGAGATGGATTTCAGTCGCATTGTTTGATGATCAGATTTTATGGAGCTGCATAGGAGTTTGATACATTGCTTAGGAATATCAGTAACATAGTTTTCATATGAATTTGCATTGTAAGGACAAGTTTTCCTCACTTTTATAAATAAAGAAAAAATTTTGATTTTGTTTTATTTATATTTCCTTGCAATGGCGTTTTTGAAATTCGTGTTTATATATTTTTAGCAATATTGAAAATGGATTTGATTCTTATTAATATTGTTTGTTGTATTGTCAGAAATTAACCAAATAAGGGAAGATTCTCATCACCTAAGTTTCAATTGGACAAAAACTTGGAATCATATGACTTGTATTGTGTGATGAATGTGCATTTTCATCTTTGGGAAATTAGGACTAATTCCTTGTTCACATGTAGATGTGAGTCAAGTGAAGGACTAAAGGATCTGGTACACATTGATGTTCACTGGTCAAGTCTGCTACACAGAACAATAAGACTATTCGTCTTGATTTACTAAAAGTTTAGTAATTATGGTTATGCTTACAAGATTACGGGTGATTCTGAATCATTGAAAAATGTTTCGATGTATAGCAGAATGAATAAGAAGAATCAAATTAGGCAGAAATGTAAATGTATCTCCAATCTGAAAGGAGAGGAGAGTACTTGAGTATCATTTTTTATGATCATCTTAGTGATTTTGAAACCATGTCACAATTGATCCTTTAAGGACACCTTAGTAAATTTGTATGGCCAAGAAGAGGAATCGGGAATTTTTTAAAAAGGGTGAATCAAAAATTCTTAGAGTCATACTCCAAGATTGTTCCTTGAGTGGCATATTTTAAGTAGGTTTATAAGACATTTGTAAATGGTAGTTGTGATGTCTTGGATAAGACAAAGACCAAATAAGACCAATTGTATGAAGTGTTGTCTTGATAAGAATCTACACTAACTCTTGAATATTTGTTTTTCAAGGAATGGTTGTTGACAAGAGAATGTTATATGCCAAGAAGTCAGTGGGAGTCTTAAAAGATCTTAAAAAAGTTCAAGAACTAATCAAGAATAAACCTATCGTTTATCAGTGGCAGACGACTTGACGTTTGTAACCTATTGTGTTGACATATTCTTGTTTGTGTTCCATTCCAGTTAAAGCTGACTATGCATGTGAGTTCTATGAGTTCTCAATTGTTTGCATAAAGGAAAGCACTTTGATCAGTGAAAGTTCAATGATCAGTAAGGTTGATCTCTAAACAACTTGGAAGACATGGTAGGCCCTTGTGTGACAACCCGAAATTTCCATTCTGTATAACATATCCAGTCAATAGAAGTTAGAACAATTGCAGTAAATTTTCAGACTTTTGGAATAAGTTTGGAGTATTTCAGGAACTACACTTAAGGAGATATCAGGAGAGTGGATGCACTAGGGTATTGTGCAACTCTATTATTCCAAAGCTCGTTGATATTAGAATTCAATGCCTGAATAAAAATATTTTATGCCAAAAACCCCAGGAGTATATATCGGATTCTGAGCCATATTTATTCATTAGTTACATTTCCAACTAGAGAAAAACCGAATTCTCTCTCAAAGGATCTTCGGACTTTCGTCCCGGAAAGTAAGTACTTCTATCTAGTTGTATTATAAAGCTTCTTATGTGCTTAATACGCTAGAAATCATAGGAAACCATCAATATTAAAGAGTTTACGGCCTAAGAACATCTTGGACCGTAAACCCTTCTTTAAGGGGCAAAGAGTGCCCTAGTCCCTTCCTATTACAATGAAACTAGTTTAGACTTGTACCCTAATGTGTTTAGGACTAGAAAACACCCCTAGAACACCAAGAGTAAGGTGTTCACGTCCCAAGAAGTTCCAGGGCCGTGAACTGCAAACAAAGGGGCCAAAGTGTGCTTTAAAGTCTTTTAAAGCCTTGGACACTAGCCTAGATTAGTTATTAGTTAAATTAGGGACTTGAAATCACCAGAAACACCCTTCCAAGGGAGATTACGGCCGTAATCTCCCATTGGTTTGGTCCCAAGGATGTGAACTCCTCAAAGGAGTTATAGGATGCCCTAAACTCTTCTAAAGACCTTACCATTAAGTAGAAATGCTTCTTAGGGTCTTGTAGAGCCTCAAACATCAAATGGTCATGTAAGTATGAGCTTACAGCCGTAAACTTTGTTGATGACCTTAGGGCCATGAACTCCCTTATGGAGTTTTGCTTGAACCCTACACACAATAACTTTTGCCTACAACACTTAGATGGAATCCTAGACGATTGAAACACTTGTTAAAGGTGTTTAACATGTACTAGGGTGTCTTGACTTGTTTATTAGTTGTTCAAAGACTAATTTGATACACATATGTGATATTATATGTTAACTAGGATCATAGAGTGTGTTCAAGACTTCACTTGACACCTAGCAATCCTACGTCTTCAGTTCATTCGTACCACTCACAACAGGTGAGTTCATATCCCTTAATCAATGTTTTAAATGTTTTTAAATGTTTTATGGGGGGGGGGGATACAAGTAGAATCATTCTAGTTATTATATCAATCACATGTGATTAATAAGCAGCATTCAGATGTTTTACTGCTCATTAGCCATTTTACCAAATAGTTTCCTTCAAATGATTTTCATAAAAATTTTATATGTTTAAAACTCCTTATTAAATTGTTCATTTTACTCTGTATGTTTCATTTCAAACTCATTTACAATTGTGTTTCAAACAAATGTTTCCTTATACTTGAACTGTTTTATCAAACCCATGCTTTCAACCCGTTTTATAGATTGACATCAAGTCGATCCTTTCTTAGATAGAAATCATGTTTAAAGGTTTTACAAAACTTATTATATCCTTTTATATTATCAATTGCATGTCTATGTATGTATAGTTATATAGGCAATGTTTAAAAGACTTAGGAAAGCTATCCGTCCTATTTCCTTTTTGCCGTTGAGATGTGGTCAGGTGGGGTATCGGGTATCCGTCCGACGGTCATTTAAATATTAGTTATATATCATGTGTACATATATAGTCATAAAGGTTCTTCCAGTTCATTCGATACCCTTGGGTAGCAAGGGTATACGTCCATGTTCATACGTACCGGTTACATTAGTGGTAAGCTACCATAGGGGTAGTTTAGGAAGATACTAGAACTATTACTAGAACGCGATATCATACAATGAGTCAGTTCATTCATGAGTCAATACTTTCTAGATAGAGAGAACATACATTACAACTAATACAAACAGTACATTACTATACATGCTAGATAGAGAGAGCATACATTACAGCTAGCACACGCAGAACATTTCTGTACATACAAGCTAGACAGAGAAGGAGTACACCTTTCAGTTACCACATTGCTTACATGTACATTTATGAAGTTATGTGAACCATTAAGCGGGGCATGACACTTCCTGCATTACTGTTTTTGTATATCGAATCTCCTTAATTGGGGAGCGTATGAGTCTGCGTATAGATCTGTACTGGATGGACTATCCTACACCTTGCTCCTCGCTACAGTGGAACTTGCATGTCTATGGGTGCCAAATGTCATTTCTTACGACGTCTTACATCATCGTTTTACTAGAGTCGGTAGCAGGATACAAGTCGATCACATGTTACATTGAATACCTTCTGTTTTAAGGTAGTTAGTACAGCAGTAGTCACTTATTACAAATACTACAGTACTTTCAAGATTTCAATAGACTTAAGTTAGTGGGTACGGTTGTAGTTATTTGATACTACACCATAGTACTATTTCATTTTTCCCATTTCATTCACTTCGTGAACATTCACACGATGCACGGTAATGTAGAAACTTTACTTTTGGCTAATGATAGTCGAGTTTGGGAAAATACACACTCTTACAGGAGACACACACAGATACTAGATGCCTTGGTATAAGGCTACTCTCAGTAGGAAGCGTAGGGCTTCCTAGGATCATTCAAAACATTTTCATACTTACAGTTCATATACATTTTCAATACTGTAGTTCATATACATACAAATACTTACATACAAATTAAGACACTAAAATACTTATGATCTCACCAGCTTTAAAGCTGATACTCTCTTTCAAAATAACTTGTTTCCTCAGGTCGACCATAGACAGGTACCGATGCAAGGTTTAGAGAAGATGGTGCTCGTTCAAGACTCATCTTTCATTTTGATTTATACTTTAGTGTCTGTTATAATTTGAAAGAACACATTTGTATTAAAAATATATTATTAATGCAATGGATGATGTTGTTGCTTGTTTACTACTTTTCATTGTTGTGATATTGTACATGACGTCCTCCGCCCTAGAACGTTTCCGCCGTTCATGGTTTTGGGGTGTGACAGATTGGTATCAGAGCATTGTTTATAGTGAATTAAGTGTATCAACCCATAAAAGATATACTGACTATAAATACAATGAGATTAAAAATACACTGACCAAGAGTTTATACTTTAAATAATAAAATATTTAAGTAAGTATACGTGCCTGCATTCATACTAAAATCAGTGTCACTAGGACCGTACAAAAGAATTAGGATTGTTGGGCAACACAGGTGGACTTAGAGACATAAAGTCAAAAATGGGAAGATATAGCCTGATCAACTATATTATCCGAGGGTTGACTAGCATGTGCCTAAGTGTAGTTGTGTGGTTGCCACAAGTCTACAATCTTGCCAACAATACCACAATGAGAACAATAGAACATAACATTAAACTTAAAATACTATAGGAGTATTTGGTGTTACTATAAGTACTTTATACTTGAGAACTAAAACGGGATCTTCATTACTAAGTTGATAGTTGCTAAGTGGATACACTAAGGCTATATGTAACTAGGATGTTATAGACTTAGAATCTATGAAAATTTTGCTTTACCCCTATTTTGTGTGAATTTGGAGTTAAGGTCACTTATTAAAAGGCCTATCATGTTTCGATTACATATAACTGGTATGCACATCACAAATAGTGATGTAACTAATGAAGATTTTCTAAATAATTATCTAGATAGCTTGTCTACTAATTATTTTCTTACCCAATTCTCGCGTAGATAACATGGCTGGACTCCATCCCCACGACAACCAGTACCTTCCAAATGAGGTCACTGCTGGATGGTTTGAAAAAGAACCAGATAATGATCATCCTATCGTTGTGAATGATCACCATGATGAACACCTTTTGGACGATGCTAGCTCTGAACCCGAGGTTGAGAATCTACCCCAGGCAGCTCCTGTTCCAATTCCTAGCCTCGTCCGACTTTTCAAGGCCTGACGCCTGAGTGGGTGGAATGCTTGGAAACATGGAGCCAAGGACAAGATCAGCCCATGCCATTTAATGGTGACCGAAGCTTTTATGACCTAAGCAATGGGGGCTCAGCAAACAGAATCTTGCCAATCTTGGTCCACAGAGTGGCCCGAATTGAGAATCAAGGTAGGTGAGCCCTACATCAGATCAAAGAAGTTGTCGTTGATGCGACAATGCATACCCTCCGCACCATTCGGCTAGAAGATGCTCGCGAGAGATCTAAGAGAAACCATGAAACCCTGCTGCAAGCACTGGCTGAATCACGAGCAGAAGTCATAGAACTCCGCATACGCCAGAGGGTGTACGAAAGACACCTACTTAATGTGGAACACCAACTGGCTAAATTGAGAGTTCACCAGAGGGATGACCGTCGCCAGTAGTAGATGCTTTACTTTATTTTTCCTTGTTAAAAGGAATCGTTTTCTGTCTATGCCCGATGTGGCATTTTCTATGAAATTATCTTGTACCGTAAGTACTTTTGGTTAGGTCTTTATACTATCACGGACTATCTTCTCTGGATATGATGTAAGACCCTTTACAAGGTTATTTTCCTGAACTTTTACGTCATGAATATCAAAGATATTGACAGTCGGCCAACTTCTGTGCTATTCCTTATTCAAGTACTCTTATCATACTTTCATTGGAGTCTATCTGAAACATGCTTTAGTCATGTCATTGGACTATAGCAAGTTAGCTCCGGAGACATTTCCAAGTCTCTTTTAGTGGTTGGATCATGTTATTCGCCAACCAACGATACCTTGGGTTGAACGACAAACGTCTTGAGAACATTCTATGAACTTACTTCCACTAATTACTAGGACTACATCATAGGGATGTAGGTCAACCCTTCATAGACAAACTTCCACTCAGTACTAGGACTGCATCATAGGGATGTAGGTCAAACCTTCACGAACATACTTCCAATCCATACTAGGACTGCATCATAGGGATGTAGGTCAAACTATCGAGAACATACTCTTACTCTTTACTTGAACAATCAAAGTACATCTAGGGTCAACCAAAATCGCTCACAAAATCCTTATCTTTCGTGTTACAAAATCATGTCGTCATCCGGAAACAATCAGTCGAGCAACGAAACCCCTACCTTTCTTATGGACGCCACTTCCTTCCAAACCGCAGTTACAGCTGCCGTGATGGCTGCCGTAACCGCTGTCCTTCCGCACCGTAGTGCCATCAGCACAATCAATACTGATGATGGGGCTGAAGATTTCGATCGTAGTATGCATCCAGGAAGTCGTCAAACAGTAACAGTCACAGGCTCGCAAAGCCGAAAAGCAGAGAACAAGAAACGAAAGCGTCAAGACCAGAAAGAACGCAAGAAATCCCAAAGGCTGGCCATGCAATAGCAGCAAGTGGAAACCCCTTCCATCCCCGTACCGAGCAGGCCATACGAGGGAAAACTCCTGAAGTTTGATAAGTGTAGTTTCCATCATCATGGGATTTGCCATGAGATGCAATGTTGCAATTGCCTAAAAATAGGGCACCATGCTGATAGCTGTGGAGCACCGGCACGACCCATCATTCAAGACCCTGACATCAGAGTCAATTAGGCTTACGATGGTGGTGCTAAAACTAGACCCTATGAAAGGAAAATTTCAAAGTGGATAAACAAGGAGAACACTCGTGTCCACATCACTCTAGCTCGACACTTCACTTCCACCACCAATGTTGGTACTATCCAGATATGTTAGCAATGCGGTGAAATTGGACACCTCAAAGTGGATTGCCCGATAGCGCAGAACTCTGGCGCAGACATGAAGATTCTCAGGATCACGACTGCAGGAGAACCTGCTCCGGAACCACGTTAATGTAATTAAGGCGTTTCTTTGTAACAGACTTATAGACCATCCAAAACTGGTGCAACTAGAGTATTAACTTTTGCGAGATCCTGTCGGTATAGGGATGCTCGTGCTGCGTATACTTGTCTTTTGTAGTATATCTCATTCGTAGCAATGGTCTTGTAGTAAGTCT
Source organism: Lactuca sativa (assembly GCF_002870075.4). Classification (NCBI taxonomy): domain Eukaryota; kingdom Viridiplantae; phylum Streptophyta; class Magnoliopsida; order Asterales; family Asteraceae; genus Lactuca; species Lactuca sativa. The sequence goes on from NC_056628.2 coordinate 173,034,376, forward strand.
AAAGTACTATAACTCTGTTGATGGTTGCACGGTTGTGTTTGTCTGTATCGCCTTGTGTTCAAATCTAATGTCTTTAATTTTCCTTATGATTCCGACATTATCATACAACTAGGTTCAATTTGATCCGCACCATACCAGCTTCATAAGTACATCTCTTTCTCAGTAAACGTCTTTTTAGCGAAGCCGTCATTTCATAACACTGAAGTGCTCATGCATGGAGTACCTCATAGTTCTTTTCCTTTCCGAAGAAATCCCCGAAGTACCACTCGTACAGTACGTCAAGTTCAATTCAAATATCCATACAGATGATCTGTCGCTGAAGAATGTATATATATGGGTGATATATAATCAAGGTTCTACAAGTTTAGAATTGATGATTCCACTTTAACTTCTTTTTCCTCGATGGGATGTGAGCTTAAAGAAGAATTCGTTATTCGACTACCTTTTCAATCTTAATTATATACGACTCGTATACACGAGATTGTGATCGTTGAACCATGTATGAATTCTAATATGAACTTCAGGACGGAGACTGCCCAAGACTACGAGTAATCGCATCGTCATGTGAACAAACTTAGAACCCAGTACGACTTCTGTAAACAAATTGCCTTACAGTCTAAACACCTACGGAGATGCTAGAACAGTCCGGACAACTTAGCGAACTACACAGAAATAGAATTGGAAGACTAGGCTTCTCACCCTGGAGAACTCCGGTCTTATTCTTCCAGAGGTCGACAGATTGCATCGTATGTACCTCGGCTATCGAGGACTCCGTCAAGATTTTTCATTAGAAATCGTTAGGGAAGGATGTCTTGAAGACTACATTCCGAACTCGATGCGGACACTTCGAGTTCGTAGTGATACCCCTCGTATTGGACCAATACACCCGAAGCATTCATGAGTTTAATAAATAGGGTCCGTCTTTCTTACTTGGATCAGTTTGTCATTCTCCATGTAATGACTTACTTATCTACCCTCGTAGTAAGAAGGAATCCATGGAAACATTACCTTCAGAGGAATTTTCGCGAAGTTCTCTAAGCACGAGTTTTGAAATTGAAGAGTCAGATTTCTAAGACACACTATTAGTGATGTGGGAAATTTTGAGTACTCTTTCAATTTGTCAAAACCGTTGAGAATTTGTCGACACCAGAGATGCCGACAGAAATTCACCAAATTCTAGGTCTTGCAGACCTACTATCGTAGTCCATTCAGAACTCCTCGCAAATTACAGAAACCCTTACGACTTTGACCCAGCAGGGGGTGGCCCTTGACTGGGAAGTTAAGCAAGTGAAAGAATCTTTGGAATTCCAAGTGAGAGACCAAATTCTTTAGGAAGTCTCAATCTAGTAATGGCTTAATACACTTCGTAAAGCATGGAAAGCTAAATCCAAGATAGATAGGACCTCCGAGATTCTTACCAGAATCAGTCTTGTATCTCACAAACTAGACCTACTCCACGAACTCAGTAACGTACATTTACTCTTCGCGTCTCGATATTGAAACCGTACCTTTCCGTTAGGACTCTCGTAAGTCCACTCGACGAGATCGAAATTCACGAGATCCTTGCCTTCGTATAAGAACCGTAGTGACCCTCGACCGAGAGGTCAAGCGGGCGAAGCAGCGCTGCCTCCCTTTAGTGAAAGTTCGTTGGGATACCAACCGAGGACCCAAATTAATTTAGGATCGCGAGAACCAATCGATTAGGAAGTTCCCCACCTCATGAATCGATCATTCATACCTACTTCCTTACATAAATTCTTATTTCAGGACGAAATTCCCTCTAACAGGGGGATGATGTGACAACCCGAAATTTCCATTATGTATAACATATCAAGTCAATAGAAGTTAGAACAGTTGCAGTAAATTTTCAGACTTTTGGAATAAGTTTGGAGTATTTCAGGAATTACACTTAAGGAGATATCAGGAGAGTGGATGCACTAGGGTATTGTGCAATTCTGTTATTCCAAAGCTCGTTGATATTAGAATTCAATGCCTGAATAAAAATATTTTCTGCCAAAAACCCCAGGAGTATATATAGGATTCTGAGCCATATTTATTCATTAGTTACATTTCCATCTAGAGAAAAGCCGAATTATCTCTCAAAGGATCTTCGGACTTTCGTCCCAGAAAGTGAGTACTTCTATCTAGTGGTATTATAAAGCTTCTTATGTGCTTAATACGCTAGAAATCATAGGATAACATCAACATTAAAGAGTTTACGGCCCAAGAACATCTTGGACCGTAAACCCTTCTTTAAGGGGAAAAGAGTGCCCTAGTCCCTTCCGATTACAATGAAACTAGTTTAGACTTGTACCCTAATGTGTTTAGGACTAGAAAACACCCCTAGAACACCAAGAGTAAGGTGTTCACGGCCGAAGAAGTTCCAGGGCCATGAACTCCAAACAAAGAGGCCAAAGTGTGCTTTAAACTCTTCTAAAGCCTTGGACACTAGCCTAGATTAGTTCTTAGTTAAATTAAGGACTTGAAATCACCAAACACACCCTTCTAATGGAGATTATAACCGTAATCTCCAAGGGGTTTGGTCCCAGGGCCGTGAACTCCTCAAAGGAGTTATAGCATGCCCTAAACTCTTCCAAACACCTTACGATTAAGTAGAAATGCTTCTTAGGGTCTTGTAGAGCCTCAAACATCAAATGGTCATGTAAGTATGAGCTTACGGCCATAAACTCATGAGTTTACGACTATAAACTCCTTTGTTGATGACCTTAGGGCCGTGAACTCCCTTGTGGAGTTTTCCTTGAACCCTACACACAATAGCTTTTCCCTACAACACTTAGATGCAATCCTAGAGGCTTAAAACACTTGTTAAAGGTGTTTAACATGTCCTAGGGTGTCTTGACTTGTGTATTAGTTGTTTAAAGACTAATTTGATACATATATGTGATATTATATGTTAACTAGGATCATAGAGTGTGTTCAAGACTTCACTTGACACCTAGAAATCCTACGTCTTCAGTTCATTCGTACCACTCACAACAGGTGAGTTCGTACCCCTTCATCAATGTTTTAAATTTTTATAAATGTTTTATGGGGGGACACAAGTAGAATCATGCTAGTTATTATATCAATCACATGTGATTAATAAGCAACATTCAGATGATTTACTACTCATTTTCCATTTTACCAAACAGTTTCCTTCAAATGATTTTCATAAACATTTTATATGTTTAAAACTCCTTATTAAATTGTTCATTTTACTCTGTATGTTTCGTTTCAAACTCATTTACAATTGTGTTTCAAACAAATGTTTCTTTATACTTAAACTGATTTATCAAACCCATGCTTTCAACCAGTTTTATAGACCGACATCAAGTCGATCTTTTCTTAGATAGAAATCGTGTTCAAAGGTTTTACAAAACTTAGTTTATGCTTTTATATTATCAATTGCATGTCTATGTATGTATAGTTGCATAAGCAATGTTTAAAAGACTTAGGAAAGTTGTCCGCTCTATTTCCTTTTCGCCGTTGAGATGTGGTCTGGTGGGGTATCGGGTATCCATCCGACGGTCGTTTAAATATTAGTTATATATCATGTGTACATATATAGTCATAAAGGTTCTTCCAGTTCATTCGATACCCTTGGGTAGCAAGGGTATACGTCCATGTTCATACGTACGAGTTACATTACTAGTAAGCTACCATAGGGGTAGTTTAGGAAGATACCAGAACTATTACTAGAACGCGATATCATACAATGAGTCAGTTCATTCATGAGTCAGTACATGCTAGATGGAGAGAACACACATTACGGCTAGTACACACAGTACGATACTATACATGCTAGATAGAGAGAACATACATTACAGCTTGCACACACAGAACATTTCAGTACATACAGGCTAGACAGAGAAAGAGTACACCTTTCAGTTAGCACATTCATTACATGTACATTTATGAAGTTATGTGAACCATTAAGCGAGGCATGACACTTCCTTCCATGACCGTTTTTGTATCCCGAATCTCCTTAATTGGGGAGCGTATGAGTTTGCGTATATATCTATACTGGATTGACTATCCTACACCTTGCTGCTCGCTATAGTAGGACTTACAAGTCTACAGGTGCCAAATGTCATTTCTTACGGCGTCTTACATCGTCGTTTTACTAGAGTCGGTAGCAGGATATAGGTCGATCACATGTTACATTGAATACTTTTTGTTTTAAGGTAGTTAGTACAGCGGTAGTCACTTATCACAAATACTACAGTACTTTCAAGATTTCAATAGACTTAAGTTAGTTGGTACGGTTGTAGTTATTTGATACTACACCATAGTAATATTTCATTTTTCCCATTTCATTCACTTCGTGAACATTCACACGATGCACGGTAATGTAGAAACTATATTTTTGACTAATGATAGTCGAGTTTGGGAAAATACACACTCTTACAGGAGACACACACAGATACTAGATACATTGGTATAAAGTGTAACAAACCGTTATTTCAAACTTATGTAATAGTTTAGGTCAAATTGTACTTCTTTTTAATTAAATAAAGAGAAATTTTGGCATACTATGTATATTTACATAATTGAACCTCAAAAATAAATTATTAAATAATCTCAATTGGGTTGAACCAAGTGATAGAGATTGTAACAAGGTTTCCAAAAATATAAAGACCACTAAAATCTGAGTTATAACGAAGAAGTTATGACCAATCGAAAATCCGCGACAAAACCGCCAAAACACTGTTCAGTGTAAAAACTGAATTTTTGATAAAAGGCTTTCTAGACTTAACAATCTAAATGAAAGTTATAGTTTACGTTAAACCGAGAACTTTCATAAAAAGAACGCCAAAATTTGACTTCGTATGAAGAAGTTATGATTTTTCTAAGTTTCAGTATAGCAGTGTACAGCTAAAAACTCGAAATAAAGATCGAGTGGTTTTTAGCCGACACAAACTAAACGAGAATTGAAGGTCTCGTCATTAGTAGTACAACGGTAAAAAGACAGACAAAAACGGACGTCGTATGAAGAAGTTATGAATTTATAACGGATTCACGTCCCGGTCTGTTTAAAATAATAATATTGAAAATAAACTCAAAATTAGCCGACGAAGTCTAAACAAAAGTCGTAGAGTATAATTTTAGCTATGCGTGCATATAAAGAACGTCACAAACAGAGTTCGTATGCAAAAGTTATGAATTTTACAAGTTTTGGCAAAAAAATAAAGAAAAATACCAAAAACCGGGAAAATTCGCATGAACAGTGACTGCCACGTCACCCTCGCATGCGAGGCCTCCACGTGTCGGCAGCTGAGTGGACCGATGTCTCGCGTGTCACCTTCTGATTCGACCAGGTCCGAGGTCCAGTAAGAACCGGACAGCCTCGCATGAGACACACCGGACCTCACCCTCGCATGCTCCTCGCACACCCCTCGCACGCCTCGGACCAGCCCCCTTCGAACATGTCTTCTTTTCATTGGACCGAGGGTTAGAACAATCCGAACCATCCAACAGCGAGCCTCCAGTCCAAAGAATTTCCTTCGCCTCGCCACCTGTCAGACACGTGTCAACCTTGCATTGCTTCGGGTCCGAGGCTCAAGAAGAAAAGATGCTTAAATAGGGGAACAACCCTAAAAATGAGGGTTTCTAGCTGAATGGACTATGCCCCACATACCCCTTAGTATGCCCGACGTACTCAAGAACCACCAGCAGTGCATTAACCCATTATGACCAACATACTTGGTCAGTACCCCCCTCATGCTCGACCAAGCTCTAAATCACATGAACTTCAATTGGTCATAACTCATTTGTCTTACTTCATTTTCCAACGAACTTTATATCCAAGGAAAGGTGACGAGAAGCCCTACGCTTCTATCAACTCATACCGGCCTTAAGACCTTCCGAACAAAAATTCAATTTCCATAAAGCCCTAAATCACATAAACTAACACTTTACCATAATACCCCTAGCCTCCATAACACAAACTGGACACCTGAATCACCTCAATTACAATACTCGCACCCAAATGGGTCTAGATCTCACCTTTTCCAAAGTCCCTACGACTTATGATGACCGATCTTCAGGCCACATTGTAACGACCCAAATTTTCAAGGAAAATTTTCATTTAAATTAATGAACAACATTTGCATAAAACCATGAGATCCTACATTTAGTTTTAAAACATCCGCCATTACATTATTTAAATCATTAGAGCATCCCCAAACATATTAGTGAAAGATAGATAGAGTGCAGGCCGCACCATCACGCCCTTCCCTTGCCCTTGGGCTCCGATGTACCTGAAACAAATCAACAACTTGTAAGCGAAACACTTAGTGAGTTCCCTAGACCATATGACTTACACATATCCTAGTAGCTAATCAAGCTGCTCACATATCACATAAACCATGCATACATAAATCAGCATGAATGTCATGGGCTACCGCACATGGTCTTTACCTAGGACTGCCATTGGCTACCCCACATGGTCTTTACCTAGGACTGCCATGGGCTACCCAACATGGTGTTACACCCAATGTCATGGACTACCCCACATGGTCTTTGCCTAGGACTGCCATGGGCTACCCCACAATGTCTTACATCTAATGTCACAGGCTCCCCCGGGGTATTCATGCAAAACACAAAATCACATATCACATCAAATCATAGAGTGACTAATACATATACCATAAACACATAATGGGTCAGCCTTGGTGCTTTAGACCCATAGGTATGGTGAGAAGACTCACCTCAGTCTGCTGAACACTCAACCTGCACTCCTAACAGTCTACAACCTCTCAAACTGGACAATTCATATTAATCAATGTTATGACCTTAAATTAATCTAGGAAAATGCAAAACCACATCCTTCCATGAGGCCCAAATATCCTTCCGTTGCTAATGGGCCCAAAGTCCTAGTCCCAAAAATCAATAATGGGCCTTTTATCCCAATAAGGCCCACCTATAGTATTTATCGCCCATAACCAAAGAAAAGGACCACAATCCACAAAATACAATCATCCCATTAATCAAAATGAAGCCCAAGAGCACAAAGGTCCA